>NC_057404.1:18845411-19479276 GCF_019320065.1 Cervus canadensis | reverse complement strand
ATAATTTGATACACAGGGAGCCCACAACTTTTTAAAAAGGATTTATATTAGCTTAAACTCAACAAGCAGGGAGCTATTAATCAGAGGAAAAACGTTTCTTTGGAGAAGGGAAATGCGCAAAGTTTAGATTACAGATATAGAATATATATCAAGAGACAGTGGAAAATGAAAGGAGGTTCCCAGACCCTACTCTTCTCATGACTAGGAGAGAAAGGTACCTAGAAGTAAGCACAGGGTGTTCTTGTAGGAAATGCAGGTAACTCAGAAGATGAAGCTAAGATTTCAGAGAGAGGAACCAAGAGCCATGGAAAAACTACACACAAAGAGGAGAAAGGAACTCTTCATCAGGGAATATTCTCTCCCCCTGGAGTCAGCAAAAAGGTCCACATGTGTCTTGTTGGGTTTCAGGATTACTAAGGACAGGGATGACTACGCACCTCCTGTTTTCTCCCCTTTTTTGAGTGGGAACATTTACTGCTCTATTCTGTTCCTTTTTCATAATTGTGTGTTAGCTGGAAAGATGGCTTGCTTTTATGTCTCACAGATCTCCACACCCGAGAAACCATAGCGGAAAAGCAAGATTCAAGAAGTAGACCACAAGTGCTTCGTCTTTATTTAAATGATGATATCCTTGACTTTGAACAAATGCCATAATAAGACGAGAATTTTGAAGAAGAGGTGAGTGTATTTTACACACAGGAGTATAGTTAACTGTTGTGGCCAGAGAGTTAACCATGGTAAATAGTCTCTAAATAATCCCTTTCCCCCTTGAAGGTATATGCCACTTGTCAAAGAAAAATCAGAACTGGGCACTAGTTAGTGCAGTGAAAACATTTTGCTCAGGACTACTGCTTTAGGGGGTAAGGGGCCTCAGGATAGAATTCAGCTCAATTTTGAACATGGCATGGGCAAAGTGGAATTCATAGCCAAGGAGCAGGGTAGGGGTTGGTGGACAGAGAATTATAAAAAGGAAACATCAGGAGTAAGAGGGGATTCCAACTAAAGTGACCTGGCAGAATTCTTGCAGAAGATAGCCAGGATGACCAGACATCAGCTGGCAATGGTGGAAGATGAGGAATCTGATTAGACATTGAAGGTGATTGGATATAGAGGATGGAGGATCCTGGCTAAACCAACTTAGCAAGATTATTTATAAATTTGGACCATGTCGAGAAGGAAATGGCAACCCACTCCGCTACTACTGTCTGGAAAATCCTGGGAACAGAGGAATCTGGTGGGCTACAGTCTATAGGGTTGCAAAAGACACAACTTAGTGAGTAAATAGCAACAACAAAACAGTGTATGTAGAAGTCCACATATCAGATCTAGTTGAAAAAGAGTTCAGGGAAGCCTGAGTAGAGTCTGGCCAATGAGAGAATATTTGTCATTCTCTCCCATTAAGAGGTGGAGGTTACTTCCCCTGGGCTGGTCTTGTGGCTGCCGTTGACAAAAAATAATGCAGCAGAAGAGATATCTGGGACTCTAGAAGCTCAGTTTGAAGAGAGCTGAGAGCTTCCAGCTTCTTCCTTTTGAAACACAGCCACCATCTTCAAGGAAGCTCAATATCCATGAGGCAAAGACTCTACAGAAGACCCTCAATGGTCAGCCCTGGTCAGTGGTCAACACCCGCTCTCAGCTATGTGAGTGAAGCGATTTGAAGACGACTGGCCCCCTCACCACCCTAGCCAATTCTACAAAAGCAGAGCAATCACTTAACTAACCCACAGAGCCATGGAAATAATAATTTGTTGTTGTTTTAAACCACTAAGTTTCAGGTAGTTTGTTGTGGCAACATGTAACCAAAACAGATAAAGATGAAGACCTTGAGACTGGAGGAAGTATCCTCAAGACAGCGTGTGCAATAATAAAACAAGAACAACTCAGGGGAGAACAAGAAGTTTAGGTGGCCCCAAAAGGAGACTAAGAGGAAATGTTCAAAGAGATTGGAGGAGAGAAAGAAGAAGTGACATCACAGAAGACAAGGCAGAACTTCGAGATGTAGGAGAAGGCCAATGTCACCAAGAGTTTTAGCAAGAAAAGATGTGGAAATCTGCCAGCAGCTTTGGTGATGTGAAGTCTTTAGTGACCTTTGTCAAAGCAGCTTCAGCAAAGTGGTGGAAACGGAAGCCAAATGAGAGGGCCTTAAAGAGATTCCTAGCTAGGAAATTTTACGTTGTCATAGGCAGTAAAAATGAAAGTAAACAACAGGTACAAATATCTCTTGTAACCAAGTATCTGGAAAGGAAGTAAGAGTAACAGGGCATTTGGTAAATGGGGTCATAAGGTCAGGAGAAGTATATTCTTAACACATTTATGCTTTTCAACCTAGTTCTAGGTTGCCTGGGCTTTTTGCAAATGGCCATCTTCAGACTGATGTTCAGCTTACATTGGTCAGCTTGTATTAGTCCCCACGGTTCTGTTTGAGAGCTGGGCTGAAGCAGACTTTAACAATGGCAGCGTCATGCGGGGTGAGGAGCTCCGTGTGGGGATTCTGACAGTCCGCACTGGCTTGGTGCAGCAAGTTAGCCCCCCAGACTTCGGGTCCTCCTGCATTCAATATGTGATTAGACCAGAGGACCTTGAAGAGCCCTCCAGTGTTAACATTCTATAGAAATGACTTTATGCTCAACAATTACATATATTATGCTTGTTCTTGTCATTTCCTGGAAATCCAGCAAGCTTACATGGGTTAAATCATCCTAGAACTTAGCCAGCTCAATATTGTAGCTCCTTGCTTTCACCTAAAATGTATACAGTACTCTCATTTCTAGCTCATATCCTATGAGTTGGAGTTTGGATATAAGGACCTCAACAAAGGGTTTGGTTTCTCCTGAGTGGCCCAAAGCCAGTCATCCAGAGCAGCATGGCCCGTGGTCACCCCTAGGGCAGAGAGATTTATAGCCATGCCCAGGGGTAAACCAGGCCACCAGGCAAAAAGGGAGGGGTCGCAGTAGGTTACCACATACAGCTGATTTCCTAAAAGGGTAAGCACTCCTCAATTTACAAGGGCTGCAGAGACAGAACTCTATCACTCAAGGGGATGCAGAGATGAGGAACACACCCTAACCCCTCAACATCCCTCTCTCCTGAGGATCAGCACAGTCAAGCACCTTTTTTCACAGTTAATGTCCATTGGGGTATATTATTTCTGCATTCAGCTTCTTTCTTTTCTATTTTGAATCTGTACTTTATCTTTACTTTATGGGGTGCCTTTGTTTCCAGATGCAGTTAAAGATATAGCCAGCTATAATGGCAATTTTATTACAATATATAAATGTATCAAATTAACATGTTGATACCTTAAATTTACAAGTTATATGTAAATCTATTTCCATTTTCTTTAAAAAAAAAAAAAGAGGCAGAGGGTGAGCAGTTTTTGTATAGTCAGGAAATGTATTTAAGTGGTATTCCTATGCTCTCTTGAGGAGGGCATGGCAACCCACTTCAGTATTCCTGCCTGGAGAATCTCATGGACAGAGGAGCCTGCGGGCTACACATGCATAGGTTGCAAAGAGTTGGACACGACAGAAGCAACTTAGCACGTGTGCACACGCCATGTTTTCCTGGGGCTTCCCTGTGGCTCAGTGGTAAAGAACCCGCCTGCCAATGCAAGGGACACAAGTTCAATCCCTGGTTCAGGAAGATCTCCTGGAGGAGGAAATAGCAACCTACTCCAGTATTCTTGCCTGGGAAATCCCATGGACAGAGGAGCCTGGCAGGCTACATTCCATGGGGTTGCAAAAGTCAGACACGACTTAAGCGATTAAGCAACAACAGCAACTATGCTTTCTTCCTGTAGAAGAAGAAAATAACTAGAAAGAGAAAGCTTATTACATCTCTCAAACTGCCACCTGAAATCCTAATACTTTAATATCAATATTATTAGTGTGACAGTAAGAAAATCATGTGTGTGATAAAAAAGGTAATTTCTTGTTTTCCATTGGGTTCTAACGAGGAAGGCCCTCCGAACATCCATGCTAAGTGGGATGGTGAGTATGAATGTGCAAGTTGGGAGAAGGCTTTCGAGGGCCAGCTTGCTTTGTTTAAGGAAGAGGAAGAAGGAAGATACAGAGGGGAGGAAGGAGAGAAAGAGAATTCCAGAGAAGACAGTCCATTAAGCTGCAGGGTGTATTTGAGGGAGAAGGGAGAACCACAGAGCAGCTATTGGCTAAAAAGAAATATTGCAAGAAGAACTGAGATGTTTAAGTGGGAATTTTATGTGCATCTTATGCTGTGTGATATAACATTCTTCACCATCTATTTCTCTCCAGCGCCTTCAGCAGCTTTTCTCTTGGTGGGGTGGTTAAGAACACAGACCCTGAAGCCAGACGCTGCATTTCAACTCTTGGGCCCACACATACACCTGACTGTGACTTTGGGTGATTTAATGTGATATCTTCAAGCTTCGTGGACTTCCCAGGTGGTGCTAGTGGTAAAGAACCTGCCTACCAATGCTGCAGATATAAGATACACCAGTTCAATCCCTGGGTCAGGAAGATCCCCTGGAGGAGGACATGGCAGCCCACTCGAGTATTCTTGTCTGGAGAAACGCAAGGACAGAGGAGCCTGGTGGGCTACAGTCCACAGGGTCTCAAAGAGTCGAACATGATTGAAACGACTTAGCACTCAGCACTTCAAGTTTTGGTTTCCTTATTTATAAAACAGTGATAATAAGATGACCTACCTCATAAAGTTTTTGTGAGAATTAAATATATTATTACATGCAAAGGGGCTTGTAATTGGCTTGGCACATACCAGGCTAGAACTTTCTGAAACTTTGTTTGTTTTGGTTTTGGGAGGATGTGACAAAGAGCTAAGTTCTCTTTTCCAGAAGTAAGATGAGAATAAGGACTACTCCAAAGGACCCGTCACATCAGATATTTTCATAATCGTTATTACTATTGTTATTATCATTATTTTGGATCTCCCTCTTAACATGCATCTATGTACACACATTTTGTTTATTTTATTTGCATATATAGCCACTCATTATTCCTTCATTTAAGTAATCATTTTTCTTTGATTCATTCAACATCTATTGAGCACTTACTATTGATACTTTCTACATGGAGAAAGTAGACTGTCCTCTTCTTGGTAGCAAAGAGAAGCAGGAAAATAATAAGAGCAGTAAGTCACCACAAATGCTGCTCGCTTAATAAAGTCAGGAGAAGAAGAGTTCCTACAGTCTTCCATATAGGAAGACCACCGCTGGAAAAAGTAAGGTAGTAGGAATTAATCCACATTTGTCAAATTTATACTGCCTGTGACCACGTCAACAACAAATATATCACGTCTTCATTACTCAAGAAGTTTCCAAGCCCACCATCTCAAGCACAATTACTTGCACAATAAGATCTTTATAATCTCACCCTTTGTTCAGGGCACAAATCTTCCTAAATTCCTCAGCAAACTTTTCCCAAAATGGCATTACTTGCCCACCCCTAATTACAGTCCCTTTTATTTGCATGTGACTTTTCTCACGACAAAATTAATCCCATGAGGAGGCAGTACCAGGAATGCTCCATCTAACTGAGCTCCAACTGTGTTCTTGGCTCATCACCCTCTTGGACAAATAAGAATGTAAACATTCCACAGCCTCCGCCTTCTCTAGTCTGCTCTCCCACAATGTCTTGCTGTTTGGTGCAAGTTCTTCTGAATTCATGAACCTAACACAGTCTGCATCTGTAATCTAAACTTTATGCACTTTCCTTCTGTAATAAAACATTTCTCTTCTGATTAATAGTTTCCCAAACTCTGCCTGTTGTTATCTTCCCTGGAATGGGCACCTTTAGAAACATCAATTTGCAACTTAGGTTAAAAGGTAAATATCACAAAGTCCATTTAAAGTCATAAAAGAGCAGTGAAGTAATTTCAGGTTAAACTACATGATGGCCAGAGAATTTTTTTCATTTATGTCCTGAATTCCCATAATATCACTCACCTACTTCACTGAAAATGTTGGGCTTCCTAGATTCTAAATAATTAGAATTAAATTGTAAACTGCTAAACGTTTTTTATCTGTGATCTAAAGCAGCTCTCCACTCAGAGACTCTAAAAATGAATAACTGTAACAGATAAAATTCTATTGCTCTGTACCCGACCTAAACCATCATTTCCCAACATACTGCAGAATTGTTAACCTCTTGACTCTGGTGTTCCATTTTTTAAAAACTGGTGTTTTAAACTGGTATTTCCATGATTTCAGAAGTTTGAAGTCCCCTACCAAAATTTGCATTTCCATTCTAAAACAAGCAAACAAACAAAAAATACCTATTGGCTTCTTGAAAGATCAGCATTATACAGAGGATTTGAATCTCAATACCCCAATGGTAAAGAATCCACCTGCAATGCAGGAGATGCCAAAGATAGGTTCGATTCCTGGGTGGGGAAGATCCCCTGGAGGAGGAAATGGCAACCCACTAGAGTATTCTTGCCTGGGAAATCCCATGGACAGAGAAGCCTGGTGGGCTACAGTCCATGGGGCCAAAATAGAGTTGGACATGACTGAGCACACACACCCCACTTACTACCTTAATCAAGGGACTTGGCCTCCCTGTCTAACATGGTTAAAAATTCTGAGCTCTGAAAACTTTGTGGGTCTGTATGAAACAATCATCACTCATTTACTAACTGTTGATTGAACACTTTCCAAGTAGAAGGCACGAGGCCATAAACTCTGCAGGATACAAAGATGAGTTAGAGAAAGATAATGCCCTGAAGAAGCTCAGGATTTAGATGAATATCAATAACTATAATTCAAGATGGAAACACCTTCAACCAGGTCCCAGAGCAAAGGTTGCCTCCTCCAAGAGGCCCTCCTGAGTACCCCATTTAATGTGGCCTTCCATGTACTCTTTTCCACTGCACCTCATTTTAGTTTCTTACAGCATGTTCATTATCTGACATTACCATGGTTATTACTTTTTATTTACTAGATTTTAGTCAGTTTCTTCCTTGCACATGAGAGCACCATGAAAACAGAGGCTTCCTCTGTCCTGCTCATCATTGTAAAACAATGCTTCATAAATATCTGTGGATGAACAGACACGAGGTTCAAAAGTAAAGCAAAAAACGGTGGGAGTGAGAACAGTGCTTCTGTGTGCAAAATTACTTGGAAAAAACACTAACAGTTTTCTCAATGGGAACATTTTAATCTGTGAACATTATGTCTCAAGAGGATATTGTCTTCAAGGACTGAGCCTGGAGACAGAGCTTGTTGAGAAGCCTCACTGAATGAGGGTGAAGGAGAGAGAGAAGTCTGTCTTCCAGCCAGCCCCCAAAGTAACGATCTCACCTTATGTATGAAACTGACCCATGGCGTCTTCCTTTCCACAGAGAGAAAATCAATTCTGGCAGACGAAGCAGCCCTTTCACCCTGCTCCTAGCAGGTTATTTAACACAATTAGATTTCATACACGTCAACACCTCACGTGAACAAACATAAACTTGTACCAGAGAGCCTTTAGCCTTTAGAACATACTTTATTTTTTTTATTTTTTATTTTTTAATTTATTTATTTATTTATTTTTATTAGTTGGAGGCTAATTACTTCACAACATTTCAGTGGGTAGAACATACTTTAAAGTCAGTATGTTAAGTACCAATAAGATAACTACCATTCAAAATAGGGGAAAAAAATCCTGAAAATGCTCTAAGGTAATTTTTTAATATGATTAGATGAAATTTAAACAACCCAGAAAATATCCATGCCTTGTCTGAAAAGACTATAATTAAATGTCTAATAAAAAGAAAATGACCTATAATTGTCACCATTTCTTTTCATACTTGCAGTCCTTATAAGATCAATAGTGATATGCATGTTTTTACAACCTCATTATAGTTAAACCACATTTGCTAACAATTGCTTCCTTCTTCATTAAAATAATGTTTCATTCAATAACCTCTGCAAGTGTCAAGTCAATTTCCCCAGGGCTCCTTGATTTCCAGGTTGCTAATGTTCTACACACACCACATACAGCTATTCACGTTTGTAATCTCAATGGGAATTCTCTCCACCGAATGACAATGAAAGGGTGCTCTTCCGTTCAGTCTTCTCCCAGGGCAGGGGAAATACTAAAATTGTCATCCTTTGTGTTTCAGCATGGGGCATGATTTGGGGGAGTCTAAAAATAAATTTGTTCTTGATGTTTGACATAAACCAGGGACTCAATTAATAGTCCTTCATTGTTGAAGTTCCTCTGGAGTAGAGGTGAGTGATGACATTAAGGACCTCTCCAGAGAGAGAATTCACGTTTATAAAATTCCTACTCTATACTAAATACTCTACATACACTGCAGAGTATGTGCCGAAAGCATCTAATAACTGTGTATTATTTACCACCATGTGCCTTAGACTGTTTCACTTTGGGAGAGTGAAGAATTGAGAACATATACTCCGAGGTCACTGTTCAATATTCATAACAACCTTTTGGGATGGGACACTTCTATTCCCATTCTACATACAATGTAGTTTCCACTTTGGACTTGAGCTATGTCCATTTTCCTGTGTGCAATACAATAGCATCAGTTGTCTATCTGCATGAAGGAGTGAAAATTTTTGAGCTCCCACTAAGGGAAGGTGAACCCATCAATCTTGATCTAGTTACAAATATCCTATTGAAAGGGCCAGTAGAATGTGGAGTCAGACACGACTTAGTGACTGAACAGCAAATGTAGAATGTGGTATTTGTTGCTGATGTTCTTGAACCCATTCAGAAGGATTCATGTCTGGGTCCTAAGAAGATAAAAGGATATAAAACAAAACAAGACAGGAAAAACACAGAGTCACTTCTCTAGAAACTGGGTATGCCCATAAGCCATAGGCTTTAACGCCACCTCCCTCTCGCCAGACTAGAGGGTCCTCTGCAATCCAGCTTTGCTAGGGCATTGTGGGAAAATTCTCTCACATTCCTTTAGGAGAGTGTCCAGAAGCAATCTCCTCTCTCTGGACATTGTCACGGTGGGCATATTCTGGAACTGTCCTCATTGTTTTGTTACCAAATTCAGATGAAGCCAAAACACTGAGCAAAACAAAACAAAGCCAACAGAATCGTAAGAAACCAGAGCTTATGCCTCTGGAGTTCATCAACCTGAAGGTGTTTTGGCAGAAACTATTCCTCTCGTATTTATTCTCCCCATCATCCATGTATTAAAGCCCTGTTATAGCTAAACACTTGGCTGTCCAGAATAAAGACATCCTCTCCCTGCAGGTTGGTGCCTCCGAGTGACTAAGATCTGGCTAGTGGAATACAAGCAGAAATGTCATGTTCCAAGAACCCTGCTCACAAGACAGCTGGTTCATGGACATCTTCATCCTTTTCTCCTCCCTGCTGTTGGGAACATGAATACAATGAGTGGAGTCCTACACACCATCTTGGACTATGACAACAGAGTTAATTCTTTTTGGAAATGAACTAGAAGGAGCCTGAAAGAAGATGAAAGTTTCTCCAAATTTTGTTGAGCACAGTCACGCCAGAAGCCATGGCCTTCCCATCTCTGATTTTGTATGTAGGAGAAACAAAGTTCATTTAAGTCACTGTTAGTTTGATTTTCTGTTTCTCACAGCTTAAACTAATTTTCACTGGTACATATGTTTTGTAACCCTTGGGCTTCTACTGTTTTTGTCTAACAGACAGTGAATTCCACTTGCTTGATGCAGATTGGGTTGAGTTCTCTAATAACCCGCAATCAAGAGCATCCTAAGTAATACATAAACTAAGGCAGCCGCATCCTCACTTGGCTATGCACCACCTTGTAGCTTTGGCACCTCAAACCATGCAGTGTATTGTTGGCTAACTCCAAGATAAATCCGGCATTAGAGAGGAGGTGCCCATCAGCAGAACTTACTCCTCAACAGGAGCCAGAAGATATGACAATGCCCATCAAAAGGGGAAAACTAAAGAGAAACATGTATTCTGCATGTCAGTCAGCATGACAACAAAGTGGGTTTGCCTGGGAGTTAACACAAGACACTCCAAGACTCAGAAATATTTGACTACGCCATCAACTAGATATAATAAGAATTAGTTGAATATGCCTTATCACCCTTAAATTGAGCCCTTTTTAACCAACAGGTTGGGGAGAATAGAAAAATAAGCTCAGAAAAGTTAAATACTTTGCCCAAGTTCAAGTAACTAGCCTCATAATTTGAATCAACACCAAATTCTTACAAAGGGATATTTTCATGTCATGTTTTTTCTTATAATATTATTTATTACTTTTCTCTAAACACATGCATCCTTGTGTGCCAAGGATTTTCTAACAGTGGATTAACAAATAAACCATATTGACAGTAACACTCACTGACCCAAGAAAACTGAAGATAACATATCAGGAATGTTCATACTTGAAAGTTCCCTTCTAGGTCCTCTGATTCTATGATCCAATCATTATAAATGTTAAACTGTAATTTTGAAACTCAATCTATGTATCTTTTAATAATGTACATATTCCTTCATAACTTTAAATAAGAATAAATAAGACTTAGTTTGGTATTGGAATAATCTAAATAATTCACACTGTTGGATTGTTCATTGTTAAAAAATCTTCTTTCCAGTTTCAACCAGTTGGCTCAGCTTTGGGACACGTGTAAATTAGTAAACCTGGCAGAGAGAAAAGACATTTTTCCAAGGGTTGGCCAGAAAATGTGTGATTTTTTTCCCCCTGCAGGCTGTTGGCTTACCCATTGCAAAGGGTGAATCTCAAGAGATTCAGAAGCTTAATTTGAATAAACAAGCAAAAGTTTGGATGCTTATCAAAACTCTGGCAAAACTAGGCCAGAAATGGACCTGATTTTCTAGTGAGGTTTCTAGTATTTCCTGTTTCCAGTAGGATGGACTATCTTGGGAAGAGTCTACTAATGACTGGAACCAGCTGGACATAACTGGAGAACACTCAGGCTGAAAAACAAGAGAAAAGATAGTGTATGCTGCTTCAAGCTTCAAGAGAGATGGAGATAATTAAAACATGGGGCTGAAAATAAGTATCAACTGGTTGACTTGTTGCTTCTTTTATTTCCCTCAGAAAAAAAACCTGAAACATTTTATCCTTTCTGCATTTGGTACTGTTCCAGAAAAAAAGATCTACCTAGTAGACCTCACACCATCTGTAGTGTGGACTGCAAACAAATGTATGCAGTGACCTAGAGCCATGGAGAGAAAGGGGCTATTTATCTACTCTTATACATGCTGAAATCCCTGTGCGCCAACAAGTTGGAAGAGGCTACAATGCGATCTATGATAAATAATAGTCTGATAATGAGTCATCTTTCCCTGAGCCAAATAGGACTATCCTCACAGAGGTTAACCCTCTGTGGTAAGCACAATTGGTCAAAGCATAGCATCCCTTCCAACTTCCTTCTGGTGTGCCTGCTGGTACAGAAGAAATCATAAAAGCTGAAAGGTGTTTCCCAGGCTTCTTTGCAGCTGCAGTTCTGGATGCCATTTGGATTCCCCTCATTGGAACCACTAGTGTAAGATCTGAGGTTGAATTGTGGGGTGGAGGCTACACTTCTGCAGTCAAACACCACCCCTGTAGCCGAATTAGTGAGGTCCCAGTAACCTCTTATTCGCTTCATGTGAGTCTAGTGGCAAGATGCAGGCTGTTCATTTTTCAAGTATGGATTCTGGAGCTGACAGATATCAAAAGCTCATTGATTACGGCTGTAAGCTATAGTTCGGGCTGAGACAGAAAAGAAGGAGAGACGACCTCAACAGAAGTAGGTTACCTTTATTCAGGCAAGGAGGGGCAACTGTCGGCTTAACGACCAGCTCGAGAGGGATCAGGGAGGCTTCATATTTAAAGGGAATGTTTGTGGAAGTGATAAGGGAAATGTTAGTCAGGAGGGACATTTTGGGTAATCTTTAGTTGAGATGGCAGTTGTAGTTGAACAGGGGGTGGGAGGTTTTGGGCAGGGGGTGATAAGTCCAGGTAGATGCAACCGGCCCGGAGCATCGGGGCAGAACTTTAAAGTTTGGTTTTGTTTTCCCGGAAGTTAGATGATTCAGCAAGGGCCTTTGAGACCATTGTTTTCTTTTCTAGGCCCAAGGGCTCCTTCAATGGCAGATACTTGATGCTGCTGGTGTCCTAATTGTGAGCCCTAATGGTACTGGATCCCTGATGGTGGCCACGGTAGGTAGTTCTAGAACCAGCAGCTACAGCAGCGGTTTCCACATTCAGTGAGTGGGTTTCCAATTATGGGAGATTTAGTGGCTAATTTGGTGTCCATTTTCTGCAGTATGGCATTGAAAGTCATCCCTGTAAACTCAACTTTCCCAATAATTCTATATGCCACCAAATACTCCCTAATAAACCCCTTTCTCTTTTACATGGACTAGGGCTTCCCTTGTGGCTCAGCTGGTAAAGAATCCGCCTGTAGTGCAGGAGACCTGGGTTCGATCCCTGGGTTGGGAAGATCCCCTGGAGAAGGGAAAGGCTAACCACTCCAGTATTCTGGTCTGGAGAAATCCATGGACTGTCTACTCCATGGAGTCGCAAAGAGTCTGACACAACTAAATTACTTTCATTTGGATTTTAAATGGACTAGAGTATGTTTAAAACCATTGAACCCTAACCAATGCAACTCAAGAAGAATCCCCACCTTCTTTCCAGTTTTACACGTGGATCTGGGATAAACTGAATGAGAAGTGAAATTGAAGTAGAAAAGAGAAAATATATTTCCAGGATCTGATTGAACTAGGAAGATTGTTACCCAGGAAGCCATTTCTGAATTTATGAATTGTGAGGGAGAGAGAAAACCAGAAGCCAGGAAATGGAGCTCCTTGGAAATGGAGCCAAGGTCAGAACAGAAGATTAATTAAATTCTGTGTTAAATGGGAGTGGCTGAGATGAAGAGAGAGACCAGGGATGAGTTGAAAGGTCTGTAGTGAAGTTGAAAGCATGGAGTAAGGGGAGGGATGCAACTCTGAGTGACCCTAAGTTCTTCAGGTTATTGTGATCAATTAGTTCTTAAGAATTAGGTAGAAATGGACTCAAACACCAATCCTACACATCCTATAAAACTGGTTTTCCTCCAGCATACTGAAGTACCTAGGAAAGGAGAAGTGACCCCTTAGAAAAGTGACCTCTAATCCTCTCAGGTTCCCATTTTTGCTGTTTTGTCCATCTCTGCACTGTGTTCCACTCTCCAGAAGAGGTGCTCCATTCCCCACGGTCACCACTTCAAAGCCTTCACTTCCCAAAGTGTTACCAGGTGAAGACAGTGTGCAGCAGATCTTCACACCATAGCTCGTTAGAGAAAACCACAAAAGTGAATAAGAGTCCCTTTCTTAAAAGACCTTTGGCCGACTTGGGCTTCAAAAGCTCTCTTTGGTTCTTTCTTGAGTTCTTGTCTCATCTCATCCAGTCTTGTGGTCAAGACTCTCCTC
This sequence comes from Cervus canadensis, assembly GCF_019320065.1. NCBI lineage: Eukaryota > Metazoa > Chordata > Mammalia > Artiodactyla > Cervidae > Cervus > Cervus canadensis. Next base: position 19,465,891 of record NC_057404.1, on the reverse strand, counting down.
TTTCCTGCAGCAAATTCTTATTTATTTCATCTGCTGAGCAGTTTAAATTTTTCCTCCCTGTCTCATCCATTCTGGTCTTCCCAGATGGTCCTTTTTCCAGGCAAAATGGCCCATTGAGACAGTGTGTCTCCTAAGAGGACCTCCACCACTAACTCTTAAATCAGGGTAGAGAACGGATTTGGAGACATGGTAGAGAGGGTTTACATGAAGCTAAGTCCAAACTGTGGAAAACTCTGAAAGAGATGGGAATACCAGACCACCTGACCTGCCTCTTGAGAGACCTGTATGCAGGTCAGGAAGAAACAGTTAGAACTGGACATGGAACAGCAGACTGGTTCCAAACAGGAAAAGGAGTATGTCAAAGCTGTATATTGTCACCCTGCTTGTCTAACTTATATGCAGAGTACATCATGAGAAAGGCTGGGCTGGAGGAAGCACAAGCTGGAATCAAGATTGCCAGGAGAAATATCAATAACCTCAGATACACAGATGACACCACCCTTAAGGCAGAATGTGAAGAAGAACTAAAGAACCTCTTGATGAAAGTGAAAGAGGAGAGTGAAAAAGTTGGCTTAAAGCTCAACATTCAGAAAATTAAGATCATGGCATCTCGTCCCATCACTTCATGGGAAATAGATGGGGAAACACTGGAAACGGTGGCTGACTTTATTTTCTTGGTCTCCAAAATCACTGCAGATGGTGATTGCAGCCATGAAATTAAAAGATGCTTACTCCTTGGAAGGAAGTAACCTTCCTAGACAGCATATTAAAAAGCAGAGACATTCGTTTGTCAACAAACTAGTTTGTCATCTAGTCAAGGCTATGGTTTTTCCAGTAGTCATGTATGGATGTGAGAGTTGGACTATAAAGAAAGCTGAGGGCAGAAGAATTGATGCTTTTGAACTGTGGTGTTGGAGAAGACTCTTGAGAGTCCTCTGGACTGCAAGGAGATCCAACCAGTCCATCCTAAAGGAGATCAGTCCGGGTGTTCATTGGAACGATTGATGTTGAAGCTGAAACTCCAATACTTTGGCCACCTGATGAGAAGAGCTGACTCATTTGAAAAGACCCTGATGCTGGGAAAGATTGAGGGCAGGAGGAGAAGGGGACGACAGGGGATGAGATGGTTGGATGGCATCACCCACTCAATGAACATGAGTTTGAGTAAACTCCGGGAGTTGGTGATGGACAGGGAGGCCTGGCGTGCTGCTGTTCATGGGGTCGCAAAGAGTTGGACACGACTGAGCGACTGAACTGAACTGAACTGAAGTCCAAAAGGAGAGATGAGAGATAGCATCCAGGCTCAGGTGGAAGGGGTGATTCACCTTGGACTCCTCCCTCTGAGATGGAGGAAAATGGAAGCAACAAAGCAGGTAGAAGAAGGAAGACTATTTCTGCTTTTATTCCTATAAGGCTGGGAAGCCAGTGGGCACGTCCACTTTCCCTTTGACTCAGCCTTGGCACATCCATAGTGGTAGAACATAGTGGTTAAGAGTCTGCCCTAAAGCATTAGCCTGCCTGAATATAAATATTTTCCCCACTACTCACCAGCTATGTGACTTTCAGGCAAGTTTGCCTGGCAGTCTGCATTTGGGAAATGAGGATAACAATAGCACCTATTTTGTAGAGCTGAGAGGAATATTAAATGAGAAAATTTATGAAGTGCATAGAACAGTGACAAAAATATCTTCAGTGCTGTTATAATTATGCTAACAGAAGTGCCCTCTTAAAGGAATCAGAGTCGTGTGGACACATCTAAGACCCAGAACAGTTGAGCAGTAGAGAGAGATTAAGGAACAAAGCTCCCATCTGACTGTTTAAAGCTGATGACTCTGAAACAGATCACCAGCCCAGGCTGGATGCATGAGACAAGTGCTCAGGGCTGGTGCACTGGGAAGACCCAGAGGGATGAGATGGGGAGGGAGGCGGGAGGGGGGATCGGGATGGGGAACACATGTAAATCCATGGCTGATTCATGTCAATGTATGGCAAAAATCACTACAATATTGTAAAATAATTAGCCTCCAACTAATAAAAATAAATGGAAAAAAAAAATAAAGCTGATGACTCTGCACAAACTGCTTAACCTGTCAAAGGCTATTTTCTCATCCATAAAGTAGGAGTGACTCTACCTACCTCATGGAGCTTTCTAAGGACAAAAGAGAATGACGTTTATAAAGAGGGTAGCACAATTTCACTATTAAGTCCCTTCTTGTCCAGGAAGTTGTCTCCACTTCCAAACTGGTCTATTATTCTTGATCTTTCACAATCAGTCCTTGAAGATTAAAAACACCAGCAACAATAAACCATAAATGTCTCTCTTGACTTCCTCTTTTTCTTGACATTTCCTCCTGTGTTCTCAGTAGATTTTATAAACAAAAGGAAATGGAATAGAATAAAATTGAAGCAATACTAAATATACCTTCATAATAATAATGTTTATCATCAGCATAAATCAGACTTGCCAGAGGGCAGACAGGATCCATTTTATTCTTTCTCTCATTGCCCATTCAACAAGCTCTTTGGTCCTCTTCTTGCCTACCCTGGGGTGAAATTTCTGATTTGGTTCCAGAGCTTTCCCCATTATTCTTAGATACTAAAAAGTCCTTAGGTTTTTTCGACCATTAAAGAGACCAATCCAATGTAGTAATCAAATAATCAAAACTATATGCTTTCACAACTTGAATGGCCCTTGAGGGCATCATGCCAAGTGAAATAAGTCAGACAGAAAAAGACAAATACTGTATGATTTCCCCTATATGTGGAAGCTAAAAAAGCTAAACTTAGAGATACAGAGTATAGTGCTGGTTACCATGGGTTGGAGAGAGAGGACATGGGGAGACACCATCAAAGGATGCAAACTTTCAGTTATAAGGTTAACAAGTTTGGGGATCTAATGTGGACTATAGGTAACAGCACTGTATCATGTATTTGAATGTTGCTCAGTAGTGTCCAGCTCTTTTAGAGACCCCATGGACTATACAATCCACGGAATTCTCCAGGCCAGAATACTGGAGTGGGTTGTCATGCCCTCCTCCAGGCGATCTTCCAAACCCAGGGATTGAACCCAGGTCTCCCACATTGTGGGCAGGTTCTTTACCAGCTGAGTCACAAGGGAAGCCCAAGAATACTGGAGTAGGTAGCCTATCCCTTCTCCAGAGGATCTTCCCAACTCAGGAATCAAACCAGAGTCTCCTGCATTGCAGGTGGATTCTTTACCAACTGAGCTATGAGGGAAGCAATGAGTCTTAAATATTCTCACCACAAAAAAGAAATTGGTAACTATGTGATAGAATGAAAGTGGTAGCTAATACTATGGTGATAACTGCCTTGCAATTTATACATGTAACAAATCAGCACTTGCATACCTGAAATGTCTACAGTACTATGTATCAATTATATCTTTAAAAAAACGTGGGCATGGGGCAAAACTACAAGTTTTCACTTGGTTAAACCTTTGCCCATCCCCTACGCAGGCTTGCAGCAGGTGAGAGATAGTGGTCAATTTCTTTATACTTCTTACTCCATCTCTTCCCCACTAGTTGCTGATTATGAATCTTTGGGGTCCAGCACAAGGGGACAGGAGGAGGCAGAGGAAAAGCCTTACTTGAGTAGAACCGTTGACAAACGACACTGGTGCCCTGTGGCCTGGCAGATGTCCACAGCTAACCCCTGACCTCCTGGAGCTGTGACTATCTCCTTGGAAAACTTCCTTCTAGGCAGCTTCAAACCGAGGTCTTCTTTATAGGCAAAGGTATTGCCTATACCTTTGGTCTGCCAGTTGGCTGCTTAAAACTCTCCCCACCGCATTGATTTCCAGGAGCCAACCCTTCCATAAAGGTAAGCAGACAACTGTCATTTACACACCTACTCACATTTTTATTTTTACACTTTCCCACAGTATGAATCCCAGCTCTCCAGGGAAGAATCCACAATACAACAATTTCCAGTTGCCTTGGTGCAAAGGCATGGACACACGACAAACTCTCTGTGGATCAGAGGCAGCATGTGAGGCTTTCAGGCTGGAGTTAGTCACGGGAGAGAACATGCAGCTAGCCATGTCTCCCCTGGCCCTGATGGGGATGATGGCAGGTGCAGCTCAGTCTTGGAGCCAGACTAGTTCCCAGGAGGCCAGACTTACAGCCTGTCCCAAACATCCTGCCAGTTGCTGATGTTCCCTCCCAAATCCCTCCCTGCTTACACTGACCAGAAAGGGTTCTGTCATCTGTAACTAAGGGCTTGCATAAGATAAGACTCTCTAAAAGTCATTGATCCAGTTCTCTTTAGAGATGACCTCAGGCCAGTTTCCTTCCAGGGAACAAAAAGCAGTTCATCCATCAGGACCCTCTGGATTACCAAAAAGCAAAGACCAATTAAAGTGAGCATCAGCAAAAAATATTAGGAGGTAGAAGATGAATTCCAAGGTGTCCTCTGAAGTCTGTGGTCAGGGGTGAGGCAGAACCTCAGGAAAGACCTAGAACTGTTGGTCCAGCTCTCCTTGGAGATGACTCCATACCAGCTTCCTTCCAGGGGCCACAGGCAGGTGGTTCAGGATTGCTAACAGAGCAACTTGCTCACATACCACTGCCTGACTCCACTCTGCTGCCAGATAGCAGGCCCAGCCTCTGGCCTTCAGGCTCTTCTTGTGAGAAAAAGATATCAGTTCCTGGACCCTTTGGCTCCAGGAGATTCTCGCCCATCTCTGCAAGCAGTTTTCCAAATCTCTGTACTTGCCTTAAGGTGAAAGGAAGGCATTCATTTCCTCGTATGGCGTTGGGCACAAAAATGCCCAAAACCCCATGTTGCACCCCGTGTGGTTCTTCTTCTCCAGCGGCCTCCTTCCCTCTTTCTTCTCTCCTTCTATAGCCCAGGCAGGGCTCTTGGGCTAAAGCCAGCAGAATGAATTTTGTCATTTCTTACCATGTGATGCACAGGGATCTAGCTGCTTGCTACAGATAAAGCTATATTGTGCAACTATTACACTTTTCTCAGTTTTTGAGGCATCTGAAAAAAAAAACTAAACCCTAGGATAGAGAGAGTCCCTTTTTAACATCCTGTTAAAAATAAGCAGGCGTCATGAATTGACTTTTTCAAAATAAAACCATCCCCAAATTAGCCTTTAGTTCCAAGATTCCAAATTTTCATCAGGTTCTCATTCAATAATATTAACCAATCCAACATTTCCCATTTGTGCTATCAGCACTGAAAACACACATCCATTCATGTTGACAGCCTCTAACAGACTGACTCATGCAGAGGTATCAACAGACTGCACTGATCTGACAGGTTGTCAAGCCGATAAATAGACAAGGATGATGTCAGAAAACTGTTCCATCAATGCTGCCTAAGGCTGCTTCTCATTATATGGAATGTCAGGTATGCTGTGAAAGCCTGGAAAAAGAAAACTTTACCTGTTCTTAATCTGTGTGTAAGTCGAGTCTCTCAGGGAGTGCTGGCCTCAGGGGACTAGGTTTACACACTATTTCTGCCATTTTTCCAGCCTACTATGGCAGGACCCTTAGCCTTCTCCATCTTTAAAGTCCAACCAACAGTTCCTGGGGTCCCTTGGAGGCATTCAATGTGTACTCACAGACTGTCCTCTAAGCTACTGTGGGCATACATCAATATTTTTTTCCTCGATAACCTTTGATTTCTAGAAAAAAAAAAAACTACAGCAGAAACTTCTCATGCCCATGAAGGTGCATCAAACAAATTGCAAATGTATGATCATGGGACATAGGGTCCCATAAAGCCTGTTGCTTTGCCTCTTCCTGTTGCTAATGACACCCTTTCCCTGCGGGTCCTGCCACTGAAGTCACAAGCTGCTAAACCTGCTCAAAACAACCTAAAAATGCACCAAAGCCCTTCACCTGCTCTGTCCCTCCCAGGCTGGCACCCTGCAATGTAGGTCCCAGTGCCAATGTGACTTGGGCATCCAAGTCTCACACAGGTTCAGATAAACTTGAATAGATTTGCAGTGTCCTGTGGCTCAAAGTGTTAGTCACTAAGTCGTGTCTGACTCTTTGTGACCCCTTGGACTGTAGCCCCCCAGGCTCTGATGTCCATGGGATACTCCAGGCAAGAATACTGGAGTGGGTTGCCATTTCCTTCTCCAGGAGACCTTCCCAATCTAGGGATTGAACCCAGGTCTCCCGAACTGTAGGCAGATTCTTTACCATCTGAGTCACCAAGAAAGTCCAATATTTATTTATTTGGCTGCATTCAGTCTTAGTTGTGGCATGTGGGATCAAATCAGGGATTTGATTCCCAGATCAGGGATCAAATCCAGGCCCCATGCATTGGGAGTGCAGAGTCTTAGCCACTGGACCAGCAGGGAAATACTTTTTTTAAAAAAATCTTTTGGCCATGCTGAGGGGCATGTGGGATCTTAGTTTCCAGACCAGGGCTCGAAACCATACCCCCTGTCTTGGAAGTGTAGCGACTTAACCACTGGAATACCAGAGACGTCCCAAACAGAGTGAAAATCACTCAGTCGTGTCCAACTCTTTGCTACCCCATGGACTGTAGCACATCAGGCTCTTCTGTCCATGGAATGCTCCAGGCAAGAATACTGGAATGGGTGGCCATGCCCTCCTCCAGGAAATCTTCCCGACCCAGGGATCGAACCCACATCTCTTACATCTCCTGCATTGACAGGCAGTTTCTTTGCCACTAGTGCCACCTGGAAAGCCCAAAATTCTGGCCATCTTCCCTAAATGTGATCGGAACTCTCACTATACCTAACAAAACCAAGCCTCACTGCATTCTATACTGTGTAATATACATACACAAAATATGAAATATTAGAGCCCTTGGCCAAGTTGGAAAAAGATAACTTTGGGCACCCACCAGATGTTAAGTATTAAATAATGGAGATGAATCAAAGTGACTTCAGGGTTTACCATCTATTCCCAAGGGACATAACCTGTTATGGGCACAGATTCTGGGAAGAAAGCTGGGCTCCTCTTCTTAATTAATATTGTAACCCTTAGACAAAAGAATTAACTTTCCTGTCTTCACTTATTCATCCTTAAAAATGGAGATAAGAAGAGTTATCTAATGCTTAATTTTACTCTGAAGAGGTAACAAGTCAATATACATTTAGCATCCAGAAAAGCACCCAGCATTATTAGCATTTAAAATAATTATTAAGAAAGATAGGCATTGTCATAACTGCCTATGATATAATGAAATTATTTAATAGTGTAGTAAAAGTATAAACAACAAGAATATACAATTCTATATTCTTATTTAAGCAAAGCTGTGTCCACAGCTAGGATTTAAATATACATTCATTCATATATATTTTCTGATATCCTACAGTTGACAGGCACTGTGCTGGACCCAAAAGACAGTGAGAAGCAGGGCTCATAAGGGCTCAGGACTTAAAACACAGTTTAATCTGTGGTGAGACAGATCTGGAGAATTAGACACAAATCTAACAGATGTTTATTTGTGTGAAGGACTGAGGGACTGCTTTTGGAAAAAAGTGTACCCTCCAACATTAATCATCGACCAGCTGGGACACAGTCAATCCCTGGTTTGGTTCCTCCCCAGGCGGCTGTGACCGAGTGAGCAGAATCGTGTGATGGCAAAGCAAAGCTGCCACCTCCTCCCTAGGGTGGTAGACAGGCCTCTCCTCGAGACAAGTGGAGGGAGTGGACCCACGTGTACATCTCCGAACACCTCCAGGCAGGTGTGGAAGACTGTTCAGGGCTATAGGGCAATGTGGTCAAGGCACAGGAAGAGTGGGGTCATTCGTGCCAGTCCAAACATAGGAAGAGATGGCGTCCCTCTACTCCACTGGTCTACTTTTGCAATAATGAGTCTCTGACTTCTTTATGTCTTCTGATTTCCACTACTGTTTAGGTTGATTCATATATTTTAATCTTAAGGAATGGTCACAATAAGCTCATAGTCTTACTTATCCTCCAAAATTTCCTTTTGAACTGCCAAATCCCAAGTAAAAGGAACTCTTGTATCTGGCTTCTGTCCACAGCTCTCCCCATCACCCACCCTTGAAAACTCAACATTCTCTTTGACACCACTCTTCTTCTTGTTTCTTTCATTTAAACCAATTGCCAGTGACTTTGGAAGGCAGTCCAGAGTAGTCCAAAGAAGCATGATTTTTGGAGTCCTCCAGGCTTGATGGAGAAGAAGGAGATGACAGAGGATGAGATAGCTGGATAGCATCACTGACTCAATGGACAGGAAAGCTTGAGCAAACTCCCGGAGCTGGTGATGGACAGGGAAGCCTGGTGTGCTGTAGTCCATGGGGTTGCGGAATTGGACGTGACTGAGCCACTGAACTGAACTAAACCAGGCTTGAGTACAGATCCTAGCTCTATCATGCACTAACGTGAGATCTTTAACGAGTTACTGCATTGATCTGAGTCTCAGTTTCATTATCTGTAAAATCAGACTAATAACACCCACCTATTGTCATTGTTAGATTAAATAACATAAGGAAAATCCCTTACATGGGCTGCAAACAGTGAACTCTCAGAAACCGTAAGCTCTTATTTGTTACCTCTGACAGGTATTTCACATCTATTGTCTCATCTTGTTTTCTCTGACACACCATGGAATGACAATAATAACCTTGTTGTTTTCCATCATTTCCCTCCCCAGCCCATTATACACCCAGCTGTCAGAAGACTCTTCCTAAAAACAGCTCTGACCCCTTCACTGCCCAGATTGGAAATCTTTCATGACTCTTCCAGTGTCAACCCAAGAAATAAAGTTTAGACTCTCTAGCTTGGCTTTTAAATTTTTTCTTGCTCCCTCCCAAGAAAGCCTCTGACTTACTTAAACTGGATGAGTCACTAATTGTCCCCCTAACTTTCCATACCTGTCCTTTTGTTACACTGTTCCACTGCCTCGAATGCACTGTCCTCTTTATTCCTTTCTGTCAAAATTCTGTCCATCCTTCAGAGCTCCATTTTACCTTCACCTCACTCATGAAGGCTTTCTGAATCACCAGTTTTAAATCAACTTTCTGTCTGAATTTCCACAGGATATTTAAGTACTCACATTATATAGGTCACCTTTTATTTTATAGTAGTACTATTAGTGTAACAGCCTCAACCCTTTTGTGGTATTAATACAAAGTAGAAATTAAATATATTCAAGTACTGGCTTTGGTATGAACCGTTAAAATAACTGAGAGTTACACAGACTGCCTAACTTACATATAAAATACCAATGTTTTGGGTACTAAGACCCAACCTCTCTGGCTACAAATGATTAAATAGGACTCTGTGCTTGAGCCAAAAAAAATTTTTTTTTAATCTATTTTCTAGGCAGGATCTCCTTCTAGGAATGTTTGAATCTGAGCCATAGAAAGAGAAGAGTTGGAAGAACCAGGGTTTGAGAGAACCAAGAGATGCCAATAAGCAGGTACCTTGGAGCAGAAGTCGTGAGGAAATACAAAGTGTGAAGCTGAGTGGAGAGTAAAGGAGGCAAGAAGTCAGAAGGAGTTGTAGATGCAGACTAAGCCCAGTAGAGGAGACAAAAGTAAAGCTGAGTCACAAGACAGGAGCCACGAGGTTACTGCTGGGACCTGAGATGCTGTGATGGCCTGAGCAACCTTCCAGTCTCCATTGGGTGGGCTCATTCTGTGCTTTCTTGCAAGCTCAACACCCGTACAGCAAACCCCCATCACCTTGAGCAAATGAGTACATATTTGTTCTTAACAGTCCAGAAGCATCTCCCATAGTTCACTAGACATGAAATAGTTCTCAGAGCCCCTGTTTTCTCTGCGGAGACAGATTTGGTCATTTCCATCTTGCCACATAGCACACGAGAGAAATGCATAAATGTTCTGGCTTTTTACACTGTTCGGACAGTAAATGTCTTGTTTTTGAGACCTGATTTCTTCCATCCTGACCTTGGCATCTTATTGCCTGATACTATCTTATTTGAAAATTCTGGCTCAGCCCTTTCTCTCCTAATGGCCTTAACTCGATAGGTAACTCAAGACCATTATCTTAAGTTTATAGATGAGGTAGCTGGGGCATGGATGATTGAAGTCTGGCAAGGGAACTGTGCTTTAGAAGCAAGAATATAATTTAGAATTCCTGAGTGTCTTAGCTATTTTTCTCCCCAGCCCCTATGTGATTAGACTGAGATGAATGAACATGAATTGAAGGAAAAAAAAAAATCTACCATCTTCAAAAGTGGCTAGTAACTGAAGCAGCAATTTAACAAAATGATTGACTTCCTTCTGGGATCCCTCTCAAAAGCTCCAGAAAATGATAGATTTCAACACTTACCTGAAGCATCAAGCTCCACAGGCACAAGCAAAGATTTAATCTGATAATGCATGGATCTGAAGCCAGCTGGCTGCCCTGCTTCTTCACCTCTGAATTTCACTCCATCAACAAATTTTCTCTTGCCAAATGCTTCTCTGTGCACTGTCAATAACTTAAGAGCCAAGTTGGCAGAGACAGGTTTGTGCCCAAATAACTGAAAGCCCAGAATGGAACAAACTGGCAAGAAAGGGAATTCATCCTCAAGATGAACAGAAGAGATCAATCCATCCATCATCCTGATTTTAGAGACGAGTAAGCTGAGTCTCAAAGGCACTGAATAAGCTGTCATGACCACCCAGGAAGTAGAAGATCAGAGCTTCAAATCCACTTTATCTAAGTTCTTATACCACCCTTGCCTACCACTGCAAAATTCTGCCTTTTACATCCTGCTTTTGGGAAAAATTTGGATATTGCCTACGTTTCAGTTTTCAGCCAGACATTTAAATTCTGAAAACTTTAGTCTTGGCTAAAATTTAAAAAAAAATAAAATAGCTATTCAGAGTTCACATAGGCATTGTAATGTGCTGAGCTCAGTAATCTTTTAAATAATCAATTAGCATCCAAGTCAGACAATCGAGCTGCACATTACCCTTCAAATAAATGTAACATCACACACCCCAGAAACAATTAAGACTACATAAGAGATCCCTATGTTGCCTGGAATGAGCAGCCATTGCCTTTTATTATCTCCTGGTCTCCCTTTTTTCTTTTCTAGGTAATAAAACCACTCTTTCCTGACAGAAATCCATTCTATTGTTACCTTAAGCCTCCTCATGTGGCTAATCAAGTCACTCCCTTCCTCTAGACACAATGACTGGTTCAGGCATAAACTTTGACTTGAGCAAGGCCAATTGGAACTGTTCCTAAAATTTGTTATGTGGATATGTTTATGGATTATTAGAAGGATGCAGCTCCAACCTTTCAGCATCCATAATTTCAGAGCACAAAAGGCCCATTTAAACAGATTATTATAGATAAGCAGAGCCAAGAAATGGAGAGAAATAGAGAGCCAATAAATTATCCCCATTAAGTAAAATTTTGGCTACAAGCAATCAAAATGATCCTACCAGATACAATACCGGATCCAGCATTTTTGTAAGAATTGGTCAGTGGCTCAAATGTTTCTGAGAGGGAAGAGAGTGACAATAAAAATGTGGGTATTGCAGGTTCACGTAGGGTAGCATCTAGAGTAAATTCACTAATTTCATTTTTTTTTTTTTGGAGAAGAATTTAGTAACCAAGTAAGAGAAATGTAAGAAGACAGTAAAATATGCAGAGATAGCCATCATTAATATTTTGGTATACATATGAATTAATAGGATATATCAGGGGTTGTAAAGTTTTTGCTGTAAAGGTCCAGCTAGCAAATATTTTCAGCTTTGTGAGCCATATGGCCTCTGTTGCACCATGCCAATACAGCCATAGACAACACAAAAATGAATGGGGATGACTGTGTTCCAATAATTAATAAAAACAGGTGGGGGGCCAGATTTGACATGCAAGCCATAGCTTCCTGACCCCTGGAATACAGGGTCAACTGCTCTATCAAGTATGGTGACAAAAATAAACTAGAAATGCATTCTTTTCTCAGGAACATTTTGGGCATAAACTGTTCAGGGCATAAACAGTTCAGGACACCTACAAGGCCAGACTCCGTCTACCTTGTTGCTCTGCCACCCGTAGGATGTTGCCCTCACATATATTGTCTGAGATGACCTACTACCAGGTCCATGACCCAAGAAGCAGGAAGGGAGAAGGAGGGAAAGGAAAAGGGAAAAGGGAAAGCACATTTCTTCCCTTTAAGGGTGCCAGGGTGAAACTGCACCCATAACTCCCACTCACACCCCATTGGCCAGAACTTGGTCATGTGACCACATCAAACTGCAGTGGAGGCTGGGAAATGTAGGCTGTCTTCTGGGCAGCACGTGGGTAGTTAAGCATTAGGGTTGGTTGGTTGGTTTGCTTTTTCCTATAGAAAAAGAGAATAGATACTAGAGGACAAGTAGCTGCCTCTGCCAGTTTTCTGCCTTTCTCTTTAATGCACACATGCATGTTAGAACAGCCTTCTCATCCCTCTGCCCCCATCTCACAGCCTGGGAAGAAACTCAGGAAAAAAGGAGTGACTGGGACAGGTGGCTTCATTGTCAAATCAGGAAAATATGGTTGGTTTTTTAAAATTAATTTATTTATTTTAATTGGAAGCTAATTACTTTACAATAGTGTAGTGCCTTTCACCATACATCAACACGCATCAGCCACAGGTGTACACCCATCCTGAACCTCCTCCCACCTCCCTCCCCATCCCATCCCTCAGGGTCGTCCCAGTGCACCAGCCCTGAGCGCCCTGTCTCATGCATCGAACCTCCACTGGCGCTCTATTTCATATATGGTAATATACATGTTTCAATGCTATTCTCTCAAATCATCCCACCCTCACCTTCTCCCACAGAGTCCAAAAGTCTGTTCTTTATCTCTGTGTCTCTTTTGCTGTCTCACATATAGGGTCATTGTTACCATCTTTCTGAATTTCATATATATGCGTTAATACACTGTATTGGTGTTTTTCTTTCTAACTTACTTCACTCTGTATAATAGGCTCCAGTTTCATCCACCTCATTAGAACTGATTCAAATGCATTCTTTTTAATAGCTGAGTAATATTCCATTGTGTACATGTACCACAGCTTTCTTATCCATTCATCTGCCGATGGACATCTAGGTTGCTTCCATGTCCTAGCTATTGTAAACAGTGCTGCAATGAACATTGGGGTACACGTGTCTCTTTCAATTCTGGTTTCCTTAGTGTGTTTGCCCAGCAATGGGATTGCTGGGTTGTATGGCAGTTCTATTTCCAGTTTTTTATGGACTCTCCACACTGTCCTCCATGGTGGCTGTACTAGTTTGCATTCCCACCAACAGTGTAAGAGTGTTCCTTTTTCTCCGCACCCTCTCCAGCATTTATTGTTGGTGGACTTTTTGATAGCAGCCATTCTGACCAGCGTGAGATGGTACCTCATTGTGGTTTTGGTTTGCATTTCTCTGATAATGAGTGATGTTGAGCCTCTTTTCATGTGTTTGTTAGCCATCTGTATGTCTTCTTTGGAGAAATGTCAGTTTAGTTCTTTGGCCCATTTTTTGATTGGGTCATTTATTTTTCTGGTATTGAGCTGCAGGAGCTGCTTGTATATTTTGAGATTAATTCTTTGTCAGTTGCTTCATTTGCTATTATTTTCTCCCATCCTGAAGGCTGTCTTTTCACCTTGATTATAGTTTCCCTCATTGTGCAAAAGCTTTTAAGTTTCATTAGGTCCCATTTGTTTATTTTTTATTTTATTTCCGTTACTCTGGGAGGTGGGTCATAGAGGATCCTGCTGTGATTAATGTCAGAGAGTGTTTTGCCCATGTTTTCCTCTAGGAGTTTTATAGTTTCTGGTCTTACATTTAGATCTTTAACCCATTTTAAGTTTATTTTTGTATATGGTGTTAAAAAGTGTTCTAGTTTCATTCTTTTACAAGTGGTTGACCAGTTTTCCCAGCACCACTTGTTAAAGAGATTGTCTTTTCCCCATTGTATATTCTTGCCTCCTTTGTCAAAGATAAGTGTCCATAGGTGCATGGATTTATCTCTAGGCTTTCTACTTTGTTCCATTGATCTATATTTCTCTTTGTGTCAGTACCATACTGTCTTGACGACTATAGCTTTGTAGTATAGTTTGAAGTCAGGCAGGTTGATTCCTCCAGTTCCATTCTTCTTTCTCAAGATTACTTTGGCTATTCAAGGTTTTTTGTATTTCCATACAAACTGTGAAATTATAAAATAGATTTTGTGATATAATTCAGAGTCAGAAGGTGGATAAACGTCCCTTAAGGATAGTAAATTAAAGCAATTTTATCAGGAGTGATATGACTGTCTTGTCTAAACTTAAGGTTTTTCAACAAGAGACTAGTCTTAGCAATGAAGAATACACACACACACACACACACACACACACAAACATATATACACTTGGAACAAAGTCGAGTGTAATTAGGATTGGTAAACACTCCCATCCCTTCTACCTTGGGACTCTCAGTTCAAGTCTCTCCATCAGCACCAGAAATAATAATAGATTATGCCGTTGGCTTGCAAGCAAATTTCAAAAGCTGAACAACTGCAAGACACAAAAGAGGATATGGAACTTGGTGAATAATACTGAAAGAAGCACAGAACGTCCCAGAAAATGGGATTGGGCAAGCAAGCCAGGACTGAGTTTGAGAGGGAAGAGAGAGAAAATAAAGAAAAAGAAGCAGGGGCATTAGAACAAGACAGAGCTTCTGTAAGGTGGCACAATCTGGAGCCCCCATATGAAGCATCCCGAGGTCTGGGCAGTGAACACCCCTCACCCAATTTGCAGAGATGGTGATGGAACCAGCCTGGGGTCAAGTGGTTTATTTTTCTACATCCATTAAAGCTCAGGAAAGTTTTAATGTATCTTTGCAATCTCTGAATGAAAGGTTGTTAAAACTTTCCCCTGTGAAACAGGCTTTCATGTGTGAAAAAGGAAGCCAAAGTGGTATCTGAAAGAGAGAAAAAAATAATCCCTTCTCCCTTATTACCAGCAAGCACCCTCTATGAGGATTAAAGGGTGACTGAGGAGTCCACTCATGATAGCAAAACAACTAGAGGGGCAAAATGACAGAACTCCACGTGCCCTTCCCCCAGTGCAAGGACAGTGGCATACCTGTTTTGTATGGAATGTCTCACACAGTACATGTGTATATAAATAGATCATTGCCTGTATGCTCCAATCCCACTTCCAAATTTCAAAACCCATAAAGAATTAGTGTTCTGTGTATCCATCTTTGCATTCCTGAAGAAGCAAGCACCAGCTTTTCCATATGTGTTGGTTCTTTGAATGACAGAGATCATCTAATGTGCAGTTTCTTTAAAAAAAAAAAAAAATCTATTAAGTACCTATGGAGAACCAGACACTAGGCATCTGAGATACAAAGATAGAAATCCACAGTCCCTGTTATAAACACTTTTAGCCTAGGAAGCGGATGGACGCTGGAGGGGACATCTGTTGTTTTCTGGCTTCCAGCCCTCGACCCCAACTTCCTCTTAGCAGATCCCTCCCTCTTTTGGGAAATCCCTGATGCTGTGTTTGGGATGGGCAGTACTCTCTCACACCAGAGAGCCCAAGTTGCTGGACACTCTTCTCCTTCTCCCCTTTTCAGTCCTGGCATAGCCACAGGGTGGGCACATGAATAGGCCCAGCCAATCAGATCCTCTTCTGGGGCATGGACCCTCAGTGGTGTTGCAAGAACCTTGGCTATGGTTGGAGGTTATAATCGACATGACGTTGGTGGCAGATCCTTTGATTCCTGCCCATTTCCCAGCCCTGGTCTTAGAGTCTTTGACCTTAAGAACCGCAATACCATTCCAATAAGTTTATTTCTTCCCCTTAAAATTTCCAGAGTTGGTCTTGTGGCTAACAACCAAATCCCTTGCTAATGCGGAAACGCTGATCTTTTGAATACAAAGATGAGAAACCTACTCAAACCATCTCAAAAAAAGTGGAGTTTATTGTAGGAACACAGGAAGCAATATGGGAAACAGAGGTGCTGAAATCTAAGTCCAGACACCCCTAAGGGAGAGTCTTCATGAAGCCTAACCTTAAAGGATATTTCTGGGTTTAATTAATCACCCTGTTACATGCTCTGAAGAAATTTACAGTCCAGTGAAGGAAATATATGATGTAAACTGATGAGCAAAATATTGTAGTTCATGAAAGAATGAAGAAAGTATATTTACCAGGGACCCAAGGTGATTCTAGGACTCTTGGCCCAAGAGCTGCTATTGACATGACTACAAGCCCCAGAATGTTAGCTTCTTTCAGTCCCACCACCAAGTGATCCTGGAGTTCCTCTAACACAACTCTCTGCCTTACAGATTTTGCTTCTTCAGAGTTCCCGATGCCTCCTAATTTAAGCTTTTATATCATAGCTTCTCCAGGGTCACAGATTGAGTTTCCTGGGGAAAAAAAACCTGAGATGGAGATTAGCAGTTGTTATTGTGGTTGTTGTTTAGTCACTAAGTCACGTCTTACTCTTTGTGACCCTATGGACCATAGCCTACTAGGCTCCTCTGTCCATAAGATTTCCCAGGCAAGAATACTGGAGTGGGTTGCCATTTCCTGCTCCAGGGCATCTTCTCATCCAAGGGGTCAAACCTGAGTCTCCTGTACTGGCAGGTAGGTTCTTTACCACTGAGCCACCAGGGAAGCCATGGAGATTAGCAGACCAGAAGTTTATTAGGGAATGTTCCTGGGATGCCCACCTGTGGGAGAGAAAATAAGTGGATGGAAAGGGGAATGAGAGAAGTCAAACTGCAGTGCAATCTTGACTTATGTGACCAGCTTGTCCTAGTTTCCTGGGGACTTTCCAAGTTCTAGCTCTGAAAAGTCCATGTCCCTGGAACTCTCACTATCCCAGGCAAACCAGCACATTTGGTCACCCTAGTATTGATGAAGGCCTCAGCCAACTAGACAGATCACTCTGAAGCTGAGATGGTACTTCAAAATTTTCTCAAGAGGTTGACCCTGCTTCTGTGTCAACCAGTCATCAGATAGCGGCTTCCTTGGGAAGGATGTATGACCTTGGGTTAAGAGCTGGGGGGCGGGGGGGGTGGGGTGGCGGTGAGGGTGGGAACCCTTCAACAGAGACAATTCCCAAAGACAGCTAAGAATTGAGGACTGTCTACTGGCAGCACTCCCAGCAGCAGAGGGAAGAATCCTTCATTCCCAATGTGATCTGAGCAGCACACAACAGCATCCACTCCCTCAGGTTCTCTGTGCGTCATGAGCTTTCAGCTTGAGTTCCTACTGCTCATTGCTAGAGTCTCACCCAGTTCAAACCCCTGGTAGAATCTGATCTGAAATGGTCCACATCACAGGTCACAATGGATCTATGTATGGATGTGAGAGTTGGGCCATGAAGAAAGCTGAGCACCAAAGATTTGATGCTTTTGAACTGTGGTGTTGGAGAAGGCTCTTGAGGGTCCCTTGGACTGCAAGGAGATCCATCCAGTCCATCCTAAAGGAAATCAGTCCTGAATATTTGTTGGAAGGACTGATGCTAAAGCTCCAATACTTTGGCCACCTGATGCAAAGAACTGGCTCATTAGAAAAGACCCTGATACTGAGAAAGATTGAAGGCAGGAGGAGAAGGGAACAACAGAGGATGAGATGGTTGGATGGCATCACTGACTCAGTGGACATGAGTTTGAGCAAACTCCCAGAGTTGGTGATAGACAGGGAAGCCTGGTGTACTGCAGTCCTTGGGGATGCGAAGAGGTAGACATGACTGAGTGACTGAACAGCCCTGAACTGAACTGAACAGGTCACTAACCACTTGGAGACGGGCTCCCCTTGTCCACTTTGTTATAGTTGGAAGCAGGATCATAGGTAGAAACATATCCTCGTAGACTCACCCCTTTGAAAGGGTCTGTGGGCAGGGCTGGAGGAAATCCTGTTGGTGGGCATCCCAATGAAATGACCATATTCCTTCCAGCAGACAATTATAATGTGCTATGGTGGATGGAGCATGTAAGTGTATAAGATGGAGTATTTAAGTATCTAGTGGATGGAAGATACATATAAGTACAGTTTGTTTACTACTTAAACACCTAGGTCTCCTAGTAGAGCCCAGAAACGTTCTTCACAGTTGAATTAGGACTTGAAGGATGAGCAAGAAGCAGGGTTTTGCCCAGCAGAATCCTGGGTAGGTAGAGGAAGACATTCTAAGCAGAGAGAATCATATGTACACAGAGGTGTGAACCATATGTACACAGAGGTGTGAGAGAAATCTTAGTGGCCCTAAAGGAGTTGCGTTTCAGTCATCCCTGCACTTACTGCCTCTTAACCAGGTGCCTAGGAGGCATTTTTGGCAGCTGCATAGAGGGAAACATGCCACTCACTGAATCATCTGGGGCACTCCCTGTTCCCACCTTTCGTGAGCTGGTGCCAGTGGATTCCTGGGCCAAGGCATGCCCCACCCTGATCCTGTTTGGCTGTGTGCTCTGCCAGGATCCCTGCAAGAGGTGGCATGGCCTGGGGCCACTGCTGCCCTTCAGACAAGAGCGGCAGCCAGGTCAGTGCAAATACTGCTCTGTCCTCATATGGTTGGGCTCCCATTGATGGCAGCTGGGCCTTGGGAAGGGGGGCAAAAGGTGGGTTTAGTGGCCAGTTTGCCTCTGGAAGGCAGCTCTGCTGCTCCTGTTTCAGCGCTAAGGATGGCAGGACTCCCAGGAGAGGTGTGAAGGCCCCATCTACAGTTTCCAGAAGCACTAAAGCTTGCTGACTTCTAAAGCACCACATAAGTACAACAATGAAGAAGGCACTTACAACAATGAAAAAGATATCACCATCAGCAAATTTGCAAGATAATAACAATAGCTAACATATATTGAGCACTTATTAAGTGCCAAACAATAGTTTATAGAAATGAATCCACACTACCCCCATAAAAATCCTATAGTGAAAGTTGCTCAGTCATGTCTGACTGTTTACGATTCCATAGACTTTACAGTCCATGGAATTCTCCAGGCCAGAATACTGGAGTGGGTAGCCTTTCCCTTCTCCAGGGGATCTTCCCAACCCAGGAATAGAACCTAGGTCTCCCGCATTGCAGGCAGATCCTTTACCAACCGAGCTACAAGGGAAGCCCTATATGCTATTATTGTTCCTATTGATCATGAAGAAATAGAGACACAGAAGAGGTTAAGTAGCTCTGCCTGAGAGTACACATCTTGTAATTGAATTTTGGCAACCCACTCCAGTATTCTCCCCTGGAAAATCCCACAGACAGAGAAGCCTGGTGGGCTACAGTCCATGGGGTCACAAAGAGTTGGACACAGCTGAGCGTGAGCATACCCTCCATCTCAATTGTTCTATCAGCCAATGTTCTGATGATTTAGCTGCCGTCTTATGTGCTTCCCTGGCAACTCAGCTGGTAAAGAATCCCCCTGCAATGCAGGAGATCCTGGTTCAATTTCTGGATCCAGAAGATCCACTGGAGAAGGGATAGGCTACCCACTCCAGTATTCTTGGGTTTCCCTGGTGGCTCAGGTGGTAAAGAATCTGCCTGCAATTCGGGAGACCTCGGTTTGATTCCCGGACTGGGAAAATCCCTTGGAGAAGGGTTAGGCTACCCGCTCCAGAATTCTGGCCTGGAAAGTCACGGAGTCAGACATGACTGAGCAACTTTCATTTTCACTTTATGGAGTGATGTCTAAAAATGCTCTATGATTTATTAACACAAAATTATTTCATGTACATGTCTCAATTCATCTTCACATTAGTCCAATGAGGAAGTCATCCCATTTTTCAGATGAAGAAATGGAAGCTGAGAGAAAATTAAGTGAATGAATAACCAATGAGTGATTGTATTAGGACCTTAGATAAGTATCTTCCTTCCAAGTTTACCCTGTCATGAATCATTTCAAAGGGACCTAAGAATATTTGTGTCCAAATACATATAATGATCAAAATAGTCAATCCTAAAGGAAATCAACCCAGAATATTCATTGGAAGGACTGATGCTGAAGCTGAAGCTCCACTACTTTGGCCACCTGATGGGAAGAGCTGACTTACTGGAAAAGACCCTGATGCTGGGAAAGATTGAGGGAAGGAGGAGAAGGGAGCGAAAGAGAATGAGACGGTTGGACAGCATCACTGACTCAAATGGACATGAGTTTAAGCAAGCTCTGGGAGATAGTGAAGGACAGGGAAACCTGGCATGCTGCAGTACATAGGGTTGCAAAGAGTTGGACAGGACTGAAGGGACGTCATGCATGCATGCAAAATGGGAATAAAGATAAGTGCAAAGAGATCTGAGCTGGGAGCCAAGAGTCCTTGGTTCTAGTTGCTCCATCGTGAATGTGGTGACCTCAACTAAAACTTGTCCTTTGGGATTGAATCTCTCCAGAGAAACCAACAGGTTGGGTTTTAAGAACTCAAGTGTCCTTCTAACTATTAGAGATATGCTGATGGCACTGTAAGACTGGGTTACCTAGAAACATTCACATCATTAGAGTTGCCAAGAGGTGTTGATGGGAAACCAGCATCTGTGTGGTGGCAACCTACCCTTTCACTCACAGGTGACCCTACCTGGCCTTAAGGTGGTCTGACTGATATGGAGTGTTTCTACTTGGGCACCGTGTGAATTTTTTTTAATTTAACAGTGGAAGCAGAAGAATTATTTTGAAAGAATCAAAGCAAATCTACAGGTTTAAAAGAATCGAAGTAAATCAACGCTTTCACCCTTTTGAACTGCCAAGTTAGGCCCCACATGCCTAGCGTCCATAGATGAAACACAGGGGTTGTATAACTGCTGCCTGTCCTTCTTCGGAGGGAGTGGTCACATCTTCTCACTGTGAGTACTTGGAGGCAAAGTCTCCTTGTGGGTCTGTTTCTGTGCTGCCCTCCTACTTGGACCACATACTTCTCCATCTAGATTTGTCGTCTTCTGTTGGTAGGGACATCTCTAGATATTCTAGAAGGGTGCTGGCTGAAGCTATTCCTCAAGTTTTCCCTGCCTTGATTCAATCCTAATTTTTCAAGCTTAAGATATGGCTGCTGCTCCTTTTCTTTGTTTCCCCATTTTTATCTGTGTGTCTTCACAATCCTGTATCTCATTACACTCCCAGCGGTAGACTAGTGTTTCTTAAACTTGAATGTACTATTCATTGTATCAGAAGAAAAAATTCTTGTGGCTTTCCCACCACCACCACTCTGCTAAAATTGTCTTAAATTATTTTTCTTTTATATCACCTGGACATGTGCAAATATAAAAATGGATTTAAAAAATCCTTAGGCTTATAGCTTTCATATAATATATAAGAACAAAGCAACCTTATAAATGAAGTACCAACGGCACTATAAAATCTGAACTAACAGTATTAATTTACTGTGGCAGACAATGCTGTTTTAAACTGTTGAAATGAATTTTCTGAACAAAATGTGACTGTGGTGAGGGCTGTCATTGCATGGAGCTCTTTAGAGTTTGGCAAGCCTACGCCATCGTGTGCCACGTGAGAACTCAATCTTGCCATCCTTTTCTGCCATCCAAACGAACGTCAGGTCTTCAGTTTTTCAACATGCCAAATGGTCTTTGCTTATCACAAATGCATCATTTCCATATTTTAAAATAAATTTGTATATATTTAAGGTATACAACATAGTGACTTGATACACATACACTCAGTGAAATGATTACTACCGTTGAGCTACTTTATGTGTCTTCCCACATAGTTACCTTTATGTGTGTGTGATCATAAATCTACTCGTGGCAAATTTCCAGTGTTCAATACAGTATTTTTAGCAATAGTCACTAAGGTGTATATAAGACCTCTAAGCTTACTCATCCTACATAACTCTCACCTTGTATCTTTAACCAGCATGTCCCTATTTCTCCCACCTCCCCACACATGGTAACCACTACTCTGCTCTTCACTTCTATGTATTCAACTTTTTGACAGTCTACATATAAGTGAGATCATGCCATTTTTTTTTCTGTGTATGGCCTATTTGACTTAGCATAATGTCTTCCAGGTTCATCCATGTTGTTGCAAATGCCAGGATCTCCTTTTTTAAGGCTGAATAATTTTCCATTTTGTATATTAACACCATAATTTCTTTATTAATTTATCCATCAATGGACACTTAAGTTATTTCCATATCTTGGCTGTTGTGAATAATGCTGCAGTGAATATGGGAGCACAGACATCTTTTTGAGGTATGATATTACTTCCTTTAGGTATATACTCAGAAGATGAACTGTTGAATAATATGATGAAAAGTGAAAGTGAAGTCACTCAGTCGCGTTCAGCTCTGTGCGACCCCATGGACTGTAGCCTACCAGGCTTCTCCGTCCATGGGATTTTCCAGGCAAGAATACTGGAGTGGGTTACCATTTCCTTCTCCAGGAGATCTTCCTGACCCAGGGATTGAACCTGGGTCTCCCACATTGTAGGCAGACGCTTTACCGTCTGAGCCACCAGGGAAGTCGAATAATATGATAGTTGCATTCTATTTTTTTTTTTCTGAGAAACCTTCATCCTATTTTCCACAAGGCCAATACCAATTTATACCCCCATCAACAATAAGTGAGGGCTACCTTTTCTCCACATCCTCACCAATACTTATTCTCTCTCTCTCTCTCTTTGATAATAGAAATCCTAACAAGTGAGATTCATTGAAAGGACTGATGCTGAAGCTGGAGCTCCAATACTTTGGCCACCTGATACAAAGAGCAAACTCATTAGAAAAGACCCTGATGCTGGGAAAGATTGAAGGCAAGAGAGGAAGGGGCGACAGAGGATGAGATGGTTGGATGGCATCATCGACTCAATGGACATGAGTTTGAGCAGGCTCCAGGAGATAAAGGACAGGGAAGCCTGGCGTGCTGTAGTCCATGGAGTCTCAAAGAGTCAAACACAAGTGAGTGAGTGAACAACAGGTCAGATGATACCTCACTGTAGTTTTAATTTGCATTTCTCTAAGATTAGTGATATTGAGTATCTTTTCATATAACTGTTGGCCATTTGTATGGCTTTTTTGTAAAAACGTCAATTCAAGCCATTTGCCCAATTTTTAATCAAGTTATTTTGTTATTTTTTTGTTTGTTTTGTGTCTGTTCTTGTTTTTGCTATTGAGCTGTATGAATTCCTTATATATTTTGAGTAGTCACTCTTTTTCAGATATACAGTCTACAAATAATTTCTCCCTGTCCATAGATCACTCTTTTTCAGATATACAGTGTACAAATACTTTCTCCCTATCCATAGATTGCCCACTCATTTTGTTAATTGCTTCTTTTACTGGGCAGAAGCCTTTTAGTTTGGCGTGGTCTCACTTATTTATTTTTTGCTCTTGTTGTCTGAATCCTTGGTGTCATATCCAAAAAAGTGTTGTGAAGGCCAGTGTCAAGGAGCTTTCACCCCGTGTTTCCTCCTGTGAGTTTGACAGCTCCAGGTCTAGTCTCTAATCCATATTGAGTTGAGACTTTGTGCCTGATATGACAGACATCTGATTTCATTCTTTTGCATGTGGATATCTAGTTATCTCAACACCATTTACAAATGATAGTCTATCTAAAACTACCCTTTCCCCATTATGTATTCTTGGCAAACCTGTCAAAAATTCTACATCATTTACACATTAAAGTTCTCTCTATTCTTTTCTCTTTAGCTTGCTATTGCTTCTACTATACTGCTATTTAGTTTAGGGTCACTCATAAAAACACAACTACAGGACTTCCTTGGTGGTGTGGTGGGTATGAATCTGCCTGCCAATGCAGGGAACATGGGTTCGATCCCTGGTCCAGGAAGATTCCACATGCACAGAGCAATTAAGCCCTTGTACCACAACTCCTGAGCTCAAAGGCCACAACTCATGAAGCCCACTCTCCAGGGCCTGTGCTCTGCAACAAAAGAAGCCACGGCACCGAGAAGCCGGCACACTGCAACAAAGAGGAACCCTCGCCCACCGCAGCTAGAGAAGGCCCTCCCAAAAGCAGCAAAGACCCAGTGCGGCCAAAAATAAAATAAATAAGACATTTTAAAAGGAAATATACTATAAAACACAGCTACAGGCAGTGGAAACTGTGGCACTGCTAGGTTACCACATTAGAGAAAGTTTGCAATGCTTTTCAAAATGAATCACAACCTAATAGTGGGTCATGAAATCAGTATACTGGGCGCAGCAAGCACTTTTAAAAATATGATATAGACAAGACCATAATGAGATATCACTTCACACTTGTCAGAATGGCTATTGTCAAAAACACAACAAAGATCAAGTGTTAGTGAGGACATGGAAAAAAGATGTTCACTATTGATGGGAATGTAAATCAGTACAGCCACAGTTTGGAATTTCTTTTTTTTTTTCAAATGCATCACTTTATTTTCCTTGGAAGGCAGTCATACATTACACACCTTAAGCATGTGATAGTCACATGGTTTCTTCAATAAGCCCTAGAACTTCCACAGCTCTCCTGGGGCCTGCAGCCCAAGCAGTCCTGAGGAGTCAAATGTTAAAGCTTTCTCCACAGCCACATGTTCCTTTGATGTTTGGGTTATTGAACACAAACTCACTGGATAATTTGTCTTCAACATAGTCCATTTCTGTTCCTAACAGTGTTAGCTGTGCTTTCTTCTCGATGAACACTCTGACTCCATCTTGAATAACTTCTTCATCAGAGTCTCCTTTTGTCTTTGTATATTCTAAAGTGTAGGAAAGGCCTTTATAACCCCTGGTTCGGACACCAACTTTCACACCAACATGTTCAGGCTTATCTTTAAGAAGTTGTTTTACATTGTTTATCGCTGAAGGTGTTTTTACTTTATCCAATGCCATAGGGCTTCTATTCCTTGTAGCAGAAACTTTCCATCCTCAATACTGTATTTCCTTAGTCACTCCCCAGGCAATTTTCATTTTTTGCAGGGTGAGTGCGGCCCGGGTGGGCTGCAGCTTCCTCTTGCTCACAGCCCGGACAGTGGCCTGGACTAACGAAGCCGACATCCTCGCCGTCCTGCCGCCCTGGTGTCTAGGGCTGGAGGTCGGCCATCTCAACCTCTCTCCATGGACACCGCGGGCACTCTGACGCCACAAGCTCCGGCGCATGGAGCCCTTGGAATTTCTTTAAAAGATTAAAAATAGAACTACAATACAGTCCTGCAATTCCACTTTTGGGTATTAATCCAAAGAAAATGAAAACACTAACTCAAAAAGATATTTGGACCTCAATGCTCATTGAAGCATTACTTACAATAGTCAATATATAGAAGCAACCTAAGTACCCATCAGTAGATGAGTGGATAAAGAAGATGCATTTTATATGAATATTACTCAGCCATAAATGACAAAATGAATGCACCTACAATGTATTACGCTAAATGAAATGTCAGACAGAGAAAGACAAATACTGTATTATTTCACTGATTCGTGAAATCTGAAAACAAAACAGAGGAACAAACACAGCCAAACAGACACAGAGTCCCAGATACAGAGAACCAGCAGGCAGCTGCCCCAGGGGACAGGGGTGAGGGGAAGAGGGCGATAGGTGAGCGAGATGAAGAGGGATAAACTTCCAGTTACAAAACAAATGAGTCGCGGACATAAAATGTACAGTATGAGGAATACAGTGAAGAATTATGCAATATCTTTGATTGGTGACAGATGACAACTAGATTTATCATGGTGATCATTTTGAAATGTATGGAAATACTGAATCCTTATGTTGTGTAACATGAACTAACATAGTGTTGTAGGTCAATTATACTTCAAAAACAAACAAACAAACACAAACTAAAAAAGGTCAGATTTGTGGTTACTAGAGGCAGGAGGCTCTTGAGCATATGAAGGCTGTCAAAAGATACAAACTCCCAGTTATAAAATAAATACTAGGAATATAAAGTACAACATGATAAGTATAATTAATATTGCTGTACATTATACATGAAAGAAAGTAAATCCTCTCATGTGTGAGCTTTCATCACGAGGAAACAATTTTTTCTGTTTCTTTCATTTGAGGTCTCTATGAGAGATGGATATTCACTAAACTTATTGGGGCAATCATATGATGCATGTAAGTCAAATCGTTGCACTGTATACCTTAAACTTATAGAGCGCTGTATGTCAATTACATGTCAATAAAACTGGAAGAAAGATAACTAAATTAGATTAAAAACTATTTTTTTAAATGATAGAAAAGAAAAAACATCAAAGTACATCACATTATGTCAGAATAATGAAGTGAGTGAAGTAGCTCAGTCGTGTCCGACTCTTTGCGCATCTGTGGACTGTAGCCTACCAGGCTCCTCCCTCCATGGGATTCTCCAGGCAAGAATACTGGAGTGGGCTGCCATTTCCTTCTCCAGGGGATCTTCGCAACCCAGGGTTCGAACCTGGGTCTCCCGCATTGCAGGCAGACGCTTTAACCGCTGAGCCACCAGGGAAGACCCATGTCAGAATAAGTATTGTATAAAGAAAATTATTTCAAACACATATACACACACACAGGAGTGACCAATCCAAAGAGATACTGCATCTCTGGAGCAAGGCCCCGCAGGCACTGTAGTTACCCAATAAGGGCTCCCTGTGATATCAGGTCCTAATCCCTGGAGTCTGTAAATGTTACTTTATAAGGAAAAGGGGCTTTTGCAGAAGTGATTAAGTTAAGGACCTTGAGATGGATAGATTAGCTGGGATTATCTGTGTGGGCCACACTTGCACAGTCATAAAATCATGTGCTCTTAAAAGTTCTTAAAAGAGAAAGGCAGGGGGGAGATCTGATCCAGATAGAAGCACAGCCCTGTAAACATCTTGGTTTTGACCCAGGGACTCTGGTTTCAGACTTCTGGCATCAAGGACTGCAGGAGGATAAAGCTCTGCTATTTTAACCCATCCATTGCATGGTCATTTGTTACAGCAGTGACAGGAAGCTATCCCACTCTCCCCGTTGGCTTCACCTCTGCTGGTGAGGGGGTTGAGGAGGACCGCAGAGGAGGCACCACGGCCATCAGGGAGGTGGGGGCGGTGACACTCCAGAGGCTCAGAGCTGCCTACCAGTTGGCTTGGAGTCTTTTCATATTTTCACAGCTGTTGCGGCTGCCCTGGTCTGGATGGGCTGCCTGTCAGCTCTACTTAAGCGATCGTGAATATCAGTGTATGGAAACCAGGTCGCCAGTAAAATGGATTCCTTCTGTGAGTGGACGCCAAAAAAAAAAAAAAAAAAGATCAGAGGTCACTAATCCAGATTACCCAGAATATGCTCATATTGACTTTTTTCTTTTCAGCTCATGATCAAAATAAAACTGCAAAATTTTAAATATCCTCATAGAGAACCTGCGGATGCCCAAGATTCATCTGTAGGTGTTCAAGGACCCTCGGACCCCAGTTTGGGAAACTCGGTGAAACGTCCCTGTAGTATCAGGCTAGTGTTTCTCTTTTCACATCTCTTGTACCTTCAGCCTAATTTGTGTGGGCTCCTCCACCCACAGGCGGTACCCACCTGCTCAGCCTCCTTAAGCTGCCCCTTGCACCTGCTTGTGAATATGGCCCTTTTCCACACGCCACCTGCTCACAAGGGCAGGTTTGAGGTCTGGGGGACCTGACCTTGGCTGTGCAGACTGGGAACCACTCTGACCTTCCACCTCCACCTGTTCTCTACCTAGCTTAGCCTCAGGCCTTCAGAGTCTTTTTGTTCCAGGGAGCCCCAGAGTCGTGGCTCTCTATAGTCTCCAAGCACTTATTTTAGCCCCATGGTCTTAGAAGCAAAGATTTTGAGTAAAATGTTGCTTTAAAAGCAAAACAAAACAATAACATTGCCTCTGAGGTCTAACAAACTTCTTTTTCTGGGGCCTGGTTTCAGCTTCTCCTTGACTCTCAAACTGCTATGGCCCACGCCTGGCTCTGATACAAAACTGGGGTCATCACCAATCTTGGTAAGTGGTGGGGTCCTTACCTAACAACCAAAAACCTGTGCTGGCACCCCAAACACCTCTATCTCAACTGAAGAGCCTGTTTCTGCATTCGTGAGGCCTCTCTGCTGTCCTGCCCCATCATAGGTTGTTTGTTTTTTGTTTTTTTTAAACTATTATTTTTGTTATTGTGTGCATGTTAGTTGCTCAGTGGTGTGTGACCCCATGGACAGCAGCCCACCAGGCTCCTCTGTCCATGGAAATTCTTCAGGCAAGAATATTGGAGCAGGCTGCCATGCCCTTCTCCAGGGGATCTTCCAGATCCAGGGATCGAACCCGGGTGTCCTGCATTGCGGGCAGATTCTTATATCATCTGAGCCACCAGAGAAGCCCAGTAACTATTATTACTGTTATTGGTACTTCTGCCCTCTTTTGTAGCAGCAAAGTCTGAAGCAACCAGAGTCCCAATCCCTGTGGCACCCACTCCTCCCACCTCTTTCCCACCCCAGGTCACTTCGGACTCCAGTTCCACCTTAGGGACAGCAAAGGTCTTGCCCTGAGGCGAGACTACCCTCAGCATGACCCAGGTGTCCCTCTCTTTTGCCAAATCATTTCCTTGTGTGCATCCCAACCAACCCTATGAGTCACAAATGTTCATGGAGCTTGTACTGACCTTGACATAGTATTTTGAAGTCCATCTGGCCATCTGACCCTCACCACAACTTGGATATTGGTTGTGTTTGCATCACTTCATTTTACAGATTAAAAACTGGGACTTGCAGTCCAAGAGACGTGTTGCTTTCTGCTATTCATCTAGTAAGGGCATAGCTGGTTCTGGACTGGCCCCCCCCCACCCACCCCCCACCCTCCGCTGACTTTTGGCTCTAGATCCTGTCCCTTGTACCTCTTCGCCTTATCCTCTGTGCAGTAAAGCTACAATGAGGGAGAGGGAGGAGAGGCATTCTTTACTCTCTCCCTCCAGGGGCTGCCAGCCTGGACTTACACAGTATCTTTCCTACCCTGAAGCTGAATGAGTTTATACATTGGTCTTACCCTTATGAGTAGTAGCACTGATAAAAACCTTCCTGGTGTAGATAAGACGCCTGGGGAAGGCCTTTCCCTCACCCTGAAACCTGACAAGGTGGCTGAAATCAGAACTCCACTATCAAAGTCCGTTCCTTTTGAGTCTCAAAGTCATGGGGTAGCAGAACTTTGGGGTCAGACACCTCAGGATTCCAAACCCATTTCCACTCCTTAGCTGTGTGGCCTTGGGCAAGTCTATCCTTTCTGAAGTTCTTAACTGTGTAGTAGACAGGACCCACTACATAATTCGTGAAGCCCAGTGCAAAATGAAAAGTCAGGGCCTCCTCGTTAAAAAATTTAAGAATTTCAAAGACAGCAATAGCAAGAGCATTAAACCAAAGATGGGACCCTTCTAAACCTGGGAGGTTCCACCCATGAAGCCAGTCCTGAGAGCAGAAGATTGTTTCAGGGGGAAAGGTGTTAAGAGAATTTAGTACTTAATGAGATGTTCCATTCCTTTCCCATCAGTCTATGGTTCTCCAGACAGAAGACCCATCTGGTGTGAGTGACTGTGCTCAATCATTCAGTTGCGTCCTACTCTTTCTGACCCTATGGACTGTCAGGCTCCTCTGTCTCTGGGGCTCTCTGCAAATGCAGGTTCCCAGTGCTTTCCTATTCCATTCTAATTCCAATTCCATGTCTAATTCTAAACACACACAGATATGTGTGCTTTAAAAAGAATCTCCAGAGATTCTGATGAAAATGGCTATCGCTTCTTTGAAGAATTTGGAGGTTAACTGGTTTAACCAACAGTTAACTCCCTGAAAAAGATGGCTCTGTAAACTCCGGTACATAGTTGACCCAGTGGCCTTGGTCCCCTATGTATGCCCTGGAGAGAAGAAAGAGCTGGTCTATAAACTGAAAGAGTCAGCCACCAGGAGATGTAACATATGGGATCCCTGGCCTGCTTTAACATGAAGCACCCTCAGCTGAACAAAGTTCCCTTTGAGGAATAGCAGCCCAAGCAAGGGTGGTGGCCGGCCTTAGGATGGCCTTTGTCCACTTCATTTTCCACCTGAGATCCTCAAGCGCTCCTCCTGCTTCTTGGATTCTGCCTCCGGGGGCCCTGAGGGTGCTGTTGAGCAGCTGCCTTCCCCTCAGTGCCTGCAATGTGTCCCACAGGTAGACCCCAGTTTGCATCTAAGCCCTTCTCAATTCCCAAGGAAAATAGGGCTTCTTCCCTAACATGGACTATGAAAGCATCTTAGACCTTAGAAATCCAGATAGCCTTCTTGTGGTGAGCAATTTGCATCCCTCACTTCAGTTAAGCCTCACCACAACCCTCTGAGGGAGGTTTGTGACCCCATTTTACAGATGAGGAAGCTGAGGATGAATCTTGGGCTTCTTTCAAGGAATTGGTGGACATGGGATTTAAACACAACAATGCTGCCAGACAGGTAATGCATATATTAGCAATTCTTATTTTATAGCTAAGGAAACTAAGGCCCAAATGGGTTAGGCAGTTCTCCAAACATAAATGCTATCAGCAGAAGAGCTGAGATTTGAACCCAAATGGACTTAGCCCTCTCCCCAGGCTCTTCCCAGTTCACTTTCTCTGCGCTTCTCTGGATTTAGCCCCTTCCATCCTTGTCTTAGTCTGTCCAGACTGTTATAACAGAATACCATAGACTGGGTGGCTTACAAGCAACAGAAGGTTATTTCTCATAGTTCTGGAGGCTGAGAAGTCCAAGATCAAGATGACGAGTGAAAGTGATAGTGTTAGTCACTCAGTTATGTCTGATTTTTTGTGACCCCATGGACTGTAGCCTGCCAGGCTCTTCTGTCCATGGGATTCTCTAACAAGAATACTGGAGTGGGTTGCCATTACCTTCTCCAGGGGATCTTCCTGATTCAGGGATCAAACCCAGGTCTCCCACATTGCAGTCAGATTCTTTACCATCTAAGCCACCTGGGAAGTTATAGCATCTAGTCAAGGCCTGCTTCCTGATTCATAGACAGAGCCTTCCCCGTGTCTTCACATGGCAGAAAGGGCAAGGGTGCTCTCCAGGGTCCCTTTTATAAGGGCACTAATCCCATTCATGAGGGCCCCAGCCTCATGCCCTCACCACTTCTCAAAGTTCTCACCTCCAAACCATCACACTGGGGATCAGGTTTCAAAGCATGAATTTTGGGAGGGGGACAATTGAATTTATAGCAGTCTCCTTTGGCAGAAACCTAAGAGGCCCTGCTGGGTATGTAAGAAGGAACTGAATTCAGCTGGAAGGAGAGAGCCCCAGCCGAGCAAGGCCTCATAGCATCCTGACATTAGTGACCCAAACACAAAGGTTGTATCAGCCCATTGGAGAAGCATCTCAGGTGAGCAATGGGACCTAAGGAGGTTGATCCCAGGGGCAGCGGGTGTCTTGCTTCTGGGGCCATACTTGGCAGCCCTGCCTGGGGAAGAAGGTCAGATGTGGATCCAGCTTCTCAATCCAAGAAGCTGAAAGGACCCCTTCTTTCCCAAGGCACCATGACCAGGCTTCCTGCTCCTCTTCTTACCTCTACTCCTGAGGGCCAACCACACCCAGTGCCACCCAGGCTGTCCCACAAATCCCTCCTTGTTGGCTCCCAAGCCCTCAGCCTCTACACCTGTGCCAGGGTAAGGAGACTGGAGGGCAGTTCCCCTCAAGTGACCTGGAAGCAAGGAGTTGCAGGGGAAGCTATGAACCCAGGTGGTGGCTGACATTGCAGGAAAACAGCTTGCTGTTGGAACCCTGGGGCATGCCTCCATCCTGAATTTTCACTGGCAGCATCCTGCAGTACTGAGGCATATCAAAAATTTAGATGACTTAGATGGAAGAAAATATCAGTCAGAACAGGCACTTAGAAACATTATGGGCTTCTCAAGTGGTGCTAGTGGTAAAGAACCTACCTGACAATACAGAAGACTCAAGAGATGCAAGTTCAATCCCTGGATTGGGACAATCCCTTGGAGGAGGGCATGGCAACCCACTCCAGTATTCTTGCTTGGAGAATTCCCATGGATAGAGGAGCCTGGTGGGCTACTGTCCATGGGGTCACAAAGAGTCAGGCATGACTGAAGTGACTTAACATGTATGTACAGAAACATCATAATCATCACCTTCATCATCATTGTTCAGTTCAGTCAGTCATGAATGACTTTTTGCAAACCCATGGGCTGTAGCACACCAGGCTTCCCTGTCCATTACCAACTCCTGGAGCTTGCTCAAACTCATGCCCATCGAATCAGTGATGCCATCCAACCATCTCATCCTCTGTCGTTCCCTTCTCCTCCCCCCTTCAATCTTTCCCAGCATCAGGGTCTTTTCCAGTGAGTCAGTTCTTCCCATCAGGTGGCCAAAGTATTGGAGTTTCAGCTTCAGCATCAGTCTTTCCAATGAATATTCAGGGCTGATTTCCTTTAGGATGGACTGGTTGGAGCTCCTTGAAGTCCAAGGGACTCATTCAAGAGTCTTCTCCAACACCACAGTTCAAAAGCATCAATTCTTCAGTGCTCAGGTTTCTTTATAGTCCAACTCTCACATCCATACATGACTACTGGAAAAATCATAGCTTTGACTAGACGGACCTTTGTTGGCAAAGTAATGTCTCTGCTTTCTAATATGCGATCTAGCTTGGCCATAGCTTTTCTTCCAAGGAACAAGCATCTTTTAAATTCATGGCTGCAGTCACCATCTGCAGTGATTTTGGAGCACCCCCCCCCCCCCGCAAATAATAAAGTCTGTCACTGTTTCCACTGTTTCCCCATCTATTTGCCATGAAGTGATGGGACCAGATGCCATGATCTTAGTTTTTTGAATGTTGAGCTGTAAGCCAACTTTTTCACTCTCTTCTTTCACTTTCATCAAGAGACTCTTAGTTCTTCTTTGCTTTCTGCCATAAGGGTGGTTTCATCTGCGTATCTGAGGTTATTGATATTTCTCCCAGAAATCTTGATTCCAGTTTGTGCTTCATCCAGCCCAGCATTCCACATGATATACTCTGCATATAAGTTAAATAAGCAGGGTGACAATATACAGCCTTGACGTACTCCTTTCCCTGTTTGGAACCAGTCTGTTGTTCCATGTCCAGTTCTAACTGGTGATTCTTGAC
Source organism: Cervus canadensis (assembly GCF_019320065.1). NCBI lineage: Eukaryota > Metazoa > Chordata > Mammalia > Artiodactyla > Cervidae > Cervus > Cervus canadensis. The sequence continues at coordinate 19,432,961 of NC_057404.1, read as the reverse complement.
CTGCATACAGATTTTACATCATTGTTGGTAACTTTATTTTTACCAAGTTTTTATGCCAGGCCCTCTGCATAGTAATCTATTCTTTGAGCATTTAGCATGTCTAATAATTGAGTATTTAGCATGTCTAATTTAGCCCAGGGCATAAAAAAGACCTTGCACTCAGCCTAGACCCCAGTGGAAGAAAGTAGAGAGATCCAAACAGACCTTAAAATGGCCATAGTCAAATTTTGTCAGCCGACTCTGATTGCTCTACTCCGTAAGCAGTTAGCCCCAAGGGATAAGTTCAAGTTAAGGTGCATTTGAACGCATATACGGTAAACTATTCCCCAAGTCCCAAAGAAGGGACACTTTAACCTCCTTGAAATAAACCAACTCAAGTGTGTCCTCCAGGTAGGAGAAACAATGGAAGTCCTCAGGATATATGGCAACCAAGTGCTGTCCCCACTCACTGACTAGTTCTCTACCCGCCTTGGACCAGGAAACTGGATGCACCCAAAAACCTGGAAAACCAGCGGCTCACTTCTAAGTGGAACAGACTCCACTTGGTGATCTTAACCACCCATTCTGCCCTGAAGTTGCAAAGCATCACTCTTTGGGCACATCACACTCCAGTGAAGAGATCCTCAGCCTCACTCTCCACAGAGACAACCTGGGGCAACAGACCCCTCCTGACTACTTGTAATCAGGTAATCTAGGTTACCTAGATTACCAGGGAGGGCTCTGTGCTCTGGCCCATACATCAGGTTGTTTTTTATGTCATTGTAAGTGACCCGATTGAAGAGAGTGCAGACAGGCTACTGAAAAAAAGCAAATTGGCTAACAGGAGGCTGTCAGTCTTATCTGGCTGAACAAATGGGGGGAGGGGTAAAACAGACCCTCCCCGGCATCACTTGGTTTCTACCTTTCCTGGGCTCGTTCACAACCATTGTTCTCTTGCTGATATGCAGGCCTGTATCTTAGACTGTCTCATGTCCTTTGACTTCAAAAGGTTAGAACCTGTAAAACTTCAAATGCGGGTTGCTCACAGCTACAGTTAGCGCTGAGGCCTGGGGGCACAAGCATCACTAAAGGCTGCAGGGGAGAAGCTCTGTTCCCCTCCCTGGGATTATGACAACACACCCAAACTTAGCACACCTGAAGTGTCCCTCAAGAATGAGAAGCAAGGGACTTCCCTGGTGGTCCAGTGGTTCAGAACCTGCCTGCTAATGCAGGGGATGCAAGTTCAATCCCTGGTTCAGACACTAAGACCTCCACATGCCACAGGGCAACTGAGCCCCTGAGCCACAACAAGAGAAGCCACAGCAATTAGAAGCCCGTGCACCAGTCCACACACTGCAACTACAGAAAGCCCCCACAGAGCAATGAAGACCCAGCGCAGCCAAAAATAATAAAATAGATTAATTAAAAAAAAATTTAAAAAGAATAGAAGCAAGATGGAAGACAGAGGAGAGATTTGTCACCAGCAGAAGCCACTGGGGTGGAGCGGGGAAATAAGATGGAATCTAGGTGATAAGACAAGGTCCAACTTTTGTGCTTTGCCTACTTTCACTTGCCTGTCGGGGCCCGTGTGCAGAGACCTTGCACTGGGTTAGATTTCCCAGCGCAGCACGGCTGTTCCTGACACACAGCCAGCCACGTACACAAGCGCTACACACGCACCTCAATCCAAAATGGCAGCGGCAGCAGGCGGTGTGCAGAGAGGTGCGCCCAGCACTCACTCCACCCTCCCCCCAACCCCCCACCCCGGGGCCAGAACCCTACAAAGCAGCCCTACCCACTGCTGGTCAGGGAAAGCATGCCCTGTAGAGCAAGACCTCCCACCTCTCCTTTCTCTGATCCCATAATGAAGCTTTCCTTTGCTTCTGAACCAAATTCAGTCTCGTTCTATTGGTGCCAGCAGGAGGGCCCTTATCGGGGTCTGAATCAGTAGGGTCAGTAACAGGAGCTAAAGAAGACATGATATCTCCCATCAGAGAGTTCAAAGTCTGATACTTCATAGCTATTGGCTAGCATGAAGCAAGGGCCTAGAACAACCAGGGGACTACCATGTGAAATCTAAGCGTGGAGTCCACACTGTGGGTTGCAGAAGAAGAGAAATGGAGCCCTGGGGGCCTCTGTCACTGGAGCAAGCCCAACCTGATGCCATTCCAACCACCAGACTTTGTATTCTTCTAAGTAAAGAAATGTCTTCCACCATTTAAGCCAGTTAGAGTTGGATTTCCTGTTAATTACAATGAAACACACTGCCGTTTTAGTCCTCTTGCTGTTCCCCGCATCCTTTGTCCATTGCTGGAGACCTCTTTCCCATGAGGCAAAAAAACAGGGCAGAAGTAAAGAAGAAAGGATTTGAAAGCCAACTACATAGATTTGACTTCTTGGTAGCTGCTCTGGAAAGAGTTCCAACAGGGGACATTCAGAGCTGTTGGCCAGATTAAATTCCAAGGTTATTTGGAAATGTCAGTGGCCCATCTTCTCCCTTCTCCTGCAGATAATCAAGAATTGGCTGAGAGTGCTAATCCCCACCAGGCCCAGCCAAGGAAATATCACTGCTCTGGAATCCTGAGTCTTCCCAGAGGTACAAACCATCGTATTTAGAGTGAGTTCCATGGCTGGGGGCAGAGGCCACCTGTCTTAGTGACCCATCTGGAACACCTCAAGCCATTTCAGAGGTCCTAGGAGAGTGGCTTACAGGCAATCCTGCTTGCTTCTCTTGGTCTGTGCTCCAGTCCTGCCCCAGAGGACATGATGAGGTGGGGTCTGAAGGGCCCGTATAACCAACCAGTGAGAGTCAGTATAAGAGTCCAAGTGCATAACACAGCCTCTCCTGGTAGCAGGATTTGAGACAAAGAAGGTGAAAGTGAAGTCACTCAGTTGCATCTGACTGTTTGCAACCCCATGGACTGTAGCTCACCAGGCTCCTCCATCCATGGAATTTTCCAGGCAAGAGTATTGGAGTGGGTTGCCATATCCTTCTCCAGAGGATCTTCCTGACTCAGGGATTGAACCTGGGTCTCCCGCATTGCGGGCAGATGCCTTACGATCTGAGCCACCAGGGAAGCTGAAGTGCTAGGTAAGAAGCTGGAGACAATTAGGACCACCTGAGATTGCTCTTCATCCAAGCTGGAGAGAGAGGTGGGCCTGGGGGACAAGAGGGGACCAGTCCACAAGCCAGGACATCCAACAGGCGGGGCCAGCTCAGGGGTCAATCAGGCGACTGCTCGTACCTAAAGTTCCAGAGAAGGGAACACATTGCAACAGTAGGGTGTGAGGGAGACGGTCACCCCTCAAGGAGTGTGTCCATGGGGGCTGCAGGGGGCGCAGGTAGAGCCCTGACATGCATGTTAAGTCCTCTGGACATTGCCTGTCACATAGGTGAACTCAACACAAGGAAGTTCTTTGGCTCCTGGGGTAAAGAGGAGCCAGGATTCAATGGCGAGGGTGGCACCGGGAAGCGGCAGTGAGCAAACCAGAAGCCCAACACTCACGCCTCTCTGATCATGCAACACTGAGCATCCTCGGTGGGCCAGGCCCCCTGCTGGAGATGCAGAACGAGACAAGAGCCAGAGTTCACCCTCAGCTCCAGGAGCCTCAGTGAGGCTGAGTCTGCACAAGGGGCTGGGCCAAGGTCTTCCTGCCAGCCATAGGTGAGCCTCCCCTGAAACGGTGGTGGGCAGGCCTCACTGGGGAGCGCTCAGTGGGCTGCCTCGGGGATCTGGGAAGGGCAGAGACTGGAGAAACAGGCAGGAACTGACAGAGGTCAATGGGGCCTGGAGAGAGGGAGTGTTGCACAGAGTTGGCCACGCTGGGCACCTGTCCACGGCCCTCTGTTCCTGCTCCTTCCAAGTCACGGGTAGACCAGTGAGTCCGAGGGGAAACCGAGGGGTGAGTCTTCATCTCCACTCACACAGTTCACAGTTTCCTTAACCACTGCCCTTGAATTTCCACCTGTGTTTCTGAATTTCATTGTTAAAAATAGTTCTTTTTAAGAAAAAAAACAACAAACTCTATTCCACAGGAATATTCCTATATCCCCCGAAAGCACTTGGAGCTTCTGATCTCTGGACGAAAGTCAGGAGGGGCGGGGAGCGAGGAATGCCGAGGGCATGGCCACAGCAAGATGGCTGCATCTGGAGCCCAGCAGCACTCTACTCCCATCTCAAGAGCTGTGTGATCTTAGACATGTTCTCTACCATTCTGTGTCTTTGGTCTCCATCTTTTTAAAAAATGGTGATAACGGTAACTTAAATGGACCAATACAGATAAAAGACACTTAAAACAGTATTTGGTGCTTGGTAAAGACCGCACAGATATCTGTTGACACTATTCCCATGGCTCTAATCCATAATCGCCCAAGCCCTGCAGCTCTCCTCAAGCCTCTGAGCTCCCAGTGAGACCCAGGGGTGTTTTTAATTGCCCAGTTACAGCCCAGACTGTAGCACCAACCACACACTTACAAAAGGTTTAATGTATCCATTAGGATTCTTTTGGTTACAAGTAGTGGTAAACCTCCGCCAAACTGACATCACCAAAAATGAAATTTTATGAGTGTACATAACTGAAGAGTGCATGGCTTGGTTCAGATGCTCAGAGGGTGAGTTCAGGCTCTAGAAAGTCACTCTGTCCACTTGTCTCTACTTGATGTGTTGTGAGGCTGTCACGGCTAACGCCATGACAAGCAGCCTAGATTAGGAGTAGGCCTGGTTTCCGGGAGTAACATAATTATCAGGCCACCTGGAGCCAGCCAATCAACATGTGCCTAGCAAGAAAAAGGGAACCTATCAGGGGAAAGCTGAAAGCCCACAAGGATTGGGCCAACAAAAATTGCCTTGCAACTGTGTAACCAATCCGCTTGCGCCAACTACCTGATTGTACCCAATAAATACCCGAGAGAACTGGGGCTCGGGGCCTTTTCATCCTCACACCCTTGGTGAGGGCGGGAGGCCCTGGCTCGAGTCAGTAATAAATTCCCCTATTGCAAGTTGCATTGTCTCGAGGAGTCTTCTTTCCCGATCAGGGATCCGGACTACGGGCAGAACAGTGTTAACTCAGTTCTCAGACGATCTCTCCTCATGGTCATAAAAAGGCTGCCAATAGCAGCAGAAGCTGCCGCCTCTCTGGCTCAAAATTAGTGAGAAAAGAATGACACTATTTCCCTATAGGCTCAAACAAAAACTGTCACTCCAATCTCCTTACCATGGAATAGTCACCAGTGTTTTGATTAGCAAGGTCTGGATCAATGATCACCCCCAGAAGCAGAAATAGAGTCAGGTGAAGAAATGGATGTCCAAATGGAAGTTGAAGCAGTACTCCTCTTTAAAAAAAAAAAAAAGTTTGCAGTATTTAGTGATGGCAGAAGAGGATGCTCATGTAAGAAGGAAAATTCCTGCTTTCTTTTTTCTTAACATCTCTTCTTTCCATTCTGAAAAAGAGAGTCAGGGCAAGTTGTAGCTTGACAGCAAAGAATCCATGCTTGGAGGAAGACAGCCTGGAGCAAATTCTGGCTCTGTGGCTGACCCCCTCTGTGACACAGGGCAACTGACTTTTCAGCCTCAGGCCTCAGTCGGCTTGTCTATAAAACAACAGCAATAATCCTACTTTACAGGCTGTGAGAATAAATAAAAGAATAAGGCCTGTCCCTGTGTATGCTCGGCTGTGTCCAATTCTTCACGAACCTATGAACTGTAGCCCGCCAGGCTCCTTGCTCTATGGAATTTTCCAGGCAAGCATACTGGAGGAGGTTGCCATCTCCTACTCTGGGGGATCTTTCTGATGCAGGGATCGAACCCTCATCTCTTGTGTCTCCTGCACTGGCAGGCAGATTCTTTACTACTGTGGCACCTGGGTCAGATAGAAGCCTGTCTGGCCCACAGTAAATCATTTGCAATTATTATTAGTGAGTACACGTTCCTACCCCAACTCTGCTCTATCTCACTCGGCACTGGGCTCTGGCTGACAGCCTTCAGGAGAGAGAAGGGGACAGGAAGGCCCCTCCAAGACTGGCTTGCTCTCTCCTGAGAGCAGGGCAAGAAGGGCAGGGCCCAGCCAGGTTGGAGCACAGACCCGAGGGTGGGAACCAGCTGGCTCAAGGAATTCCTAGGAAGCACTGCCTACTTCCGAGTTCAGAAGAAAATGACAGTATCTCCTTTTGCCTGTATAACCCTCTTTCCTGAGGGAGGCAGTGAAAAACTCGATCCAAATAAGGCCCAAAGCTCTGCTGGCATTTCGCATGCAGTGTTTGCATAGATTAGAACCTCTCTGTGGACGCCCAGCTTAAACCTCCAAGGCTTTGTAGACCATGAATGTTTAATGTTCTGTTTTGGATGTTCCTTGCCATCCTAAGTGGTTCTGTCAGCTTTTAGAAGGAAAACTTCCCCCTTCAGGGTACATTTCCCCTGCCCTGAGCCGGAGAGCCCCGTTGCTAAGGGCATCTGTTCTGTTTGCTTAGGAGAAGTACAGATGTGAATAGTCACCAAGTTGCATCTTTTGTTCTGCTCATCTGGCATCCGGCTGATGTAACAGCTGTAGAACGCTGGGGCTCCCTGACAGGGGAGAGAGGGAAAAGAAAAAGGCCAAAAGGAGCCCAGGAGAGCATGCCAGTGCTCAGAGGCTTTCAAGAATTGGATCTCTTCTTAGGAATCTCCACATTGCTCCAACCTGCATGGAGGCCAATGGGAGGCAATTTAGTCAAACCCACGTCTGTTGGGCCCTCACGGGGCAGCTGTGAGGGGAAGATGGTGGCTCAAAAGGGTCATGTAGATAAAGTTCCTGCCACAGCAGGGGTACATTCCTCACTGGAGAAGAGCTGGATTTACTGCAAAGAAGTCTAAATTGCAAAGCACTCATCAGTGTCAACGGGCTTCCCTGGTGGCTCAGTCAGTAAAGAGTCCACCTGCAATGCAGGAGATCGCGTGCATCACAGGAGACCTGGGTTTGCTCCCTGGGTCAGGAAGATCCCCTGGAAAAGGAAATGGCAACCTGCCCAGTATTCTTGCCTGGGAAATCCCATGGGCAGAGAAGCCTTGTGGGCTACAGTCCACGGGGTCGCAAAAGTCGGGCGTGACTTAGCGACTAAGCCACACCACTATCAGTGTCACGTCACTATCAGAGGAGAGGACCAGTGAACTTGTGAGCAGGTGCTCAGATACTACCTGAGTTAAGCTACTCACTCATATCAAAACTCCAGATACATCTTGAGTTGCCAGTGGGTTTCCTGCACTGTGAAACCACAAGATGAAGAATAGATGGTCAAGAAATATTAGTCGAGTTGATGACTACCTCAAACTTACACTCAATGAACCCCATAGAGCGCAATAATTCCATGAAATAAGTAGGAGAAAGCACAGAAGAATATTAATCCAAATCATTCACCTCGTCCCCTTCCTTGGCTGCCACATTTGTCCAAGCCGCCATGTACTCTCACCTGGGTATGGCAATCGCTTCCTAAGGGATCCCCCTGCTCCTCCCTTTAACAGACCACCCCTTTTTTAAAGTTTATTCTCAACAGAGCAGCCAAGGTAATCCTGTGAACACTAAGTTAGATCATGTCACTCCTGGGCCCAAAACCCTCCAGCGGCTTCCCATCTCACAAAGGGCAAAAGCTAAAGTTCTTCCAATGAATGGCTTTCAGGGTCCCCAAGTGAGTGAAGACACCTTGAAAGTGGCTCCCACAACCTCCACATCTGACATTGCATTCAGCAGAGACAAGTTCTTCCTTGTGGAACCTTTAGAATTTGCAGAATCCTGAAAGAATAAACAATTGTAATATTTGTGAGCCACTAAGTTTCAAACGGTTTGTTACACAGCAATAGGTTAAGATTTCATTTTTTTTTTTAAAGTTCACTGCTGAAAAGATTAAAAAACCACTATTGTAGAATAATATTTAATGAAATGATAAACGCTTCATTTTGTGTTCCATTTCAAAAGGTTACAAAGTAACATATATAAAATGAAAAAAAATTTTAGTATACAAAGTATCTATAGTTCTCAGGTAGTGTAAATTTTTAATAAATTCACTTCCCTAATCAACGTAAACAAGTTGCAAAATGCAACTCAAGATTTCAACAAAATTGCAAGTGATTCATTTGCTCTGATTTCTTTATAGAGGGAAAGAGAGCAAGGGGGAAAGAAAACAAATTTTCATTTCTGTCTAAACCCCCTATTGTCTAAAATAGACTTTGTCCTCAAAATCTCAGAAGGGGAAATGCAAAAAAAGAAATAGATTAAGTTAATTCTTAGGCTGAGCTACAAAGAGCTCAGTTCCTGATGACTTGGGAAATTTGGACAAGTTCAGGGTATTTTTAAATATTCTTTGTTTCGTGTGGTTGTTGGCAGCACCGGTGGCGGGGACTGCCTTTGACCCAGCCCCGAGTCAGACGTGGTTGCCCTGTGTGGCTGGGTGACCAGGCTGTCTACAGGGCAGGTGAAACTGATTCCCTGTGTTCCTTCCTGGGATTCCTTAACTCTTCCCTGGTGTCTTTAGTCTCCCGCACAACTCCTTGCAAACAGAATAGGCCTAAGTCAACACAACCATGCTGAGTTCTCAGGCAGTTAAAATTTCATCCTTTTTACTAAGCCTCCCTCACCCTGGCATTGATTTTTCCTTTTTTTTTTCCCCCAGACAAAATGAGCTGTTTACATTTTTCTGAGTTTCATTTCATCTTCTTGTTTTCAACGGTGCTTCCAGCCTGTCAAGTCCGATTGAAACTTCGTTGGATCAAGAATCATGCAAATTTCTCCACTCTGCCTTAGGTCTCTTGGAAATTTTACAAATCTGTCTTGGGTGTCTTCATTGAGAAAAACATTGACCTTTTAAACTCTGTTGGTGTGGGCAGAGTCTTCCTGCAGAAGTTATACTCATTTAGTATTTAAAATCTCACAACCACCACCAGAAGATTAAAATAGTGCCAGACACCATGTTTACCTCTAAACCGTGTTGCTTTTGACATCACACAACTGTGCACAGAAGTGTGTCTGACCAGGTCCTGCATATGATCCAGATGAAAAGCATGGTAGCCTTGCAAGTTCAGTACTACTCCAAATGATTATTTACACTAGAAGTTCTTCTCCCATGTGATGTAAATAAAACTTAAGAGTTTGTCACCAATAAACAGTAATACTGCCCAAAAAAAAAAAAAAAAAATAGTGTCAGACAAAAAGGTAGGAATGATCCCAGGAGGGATTAGGTGACTTTAAGATGAAGTGACCACAGCTCCACCCAAAGTAAATATGAAACTCCCCTGAGAATCCCTGCATTTCAGCGACTGTTCAAGAACCCTTTTTGAGGTCCAATGCAAATATCTGTTCTGTGTTTATTATTCTAGCATGTCAACGTCCTCTTCCTATTTGCCAATGTCAGTTCTTTTGAGGCAGGGACAATTGTTACCATTTGGTTAAACAGAATACAGGATTAGGGGTTTCTCAAATCCTGGATGGAGGAAAATGGGATGAGTCACAGTTACATGCAGGATGTTTCTATCAAAATGCCTTTTAACCATTTAGTAAACATAACAAATCATTGGAGAAGGAAAGGATTATTCAGTAAACAATGGCAGGATATTCATTAGACATCTTGAAGAGGAGGGAAAACTCTATTTCAACCTTAAATTCATACCATGAATCAAAACAAATTCTAGAAAGATTAAAGAAACATATGATGAAAAAACAAATCATTAAATAGACATATAGATCAATGGAACAGGACTGAGGGTCCGGAAATAAATTACTACATTTATTCCTACATTTATGGTCAATTGACTTTCAAAAACCTACCACCACACTTCACTGGTGAAAGTATAGCCTTTGTAACAAGTAATGCTGGGACAATTGGATAGTCAGAGAGAAAAAAATCCTTACATTCATGTTATACAAACTCTAACTCCAATTGAATTGTAAACTTGCATGTAAGAGCTAAAACAATAACACATTTAGAACATAACATAGGAGAAAATCTTCAGGACCTTCAGTTGGGAAAAGACTTCAGCAATAATGACACCACAAATACAGCCCATAAAAGAACAAATTGATAAATTGGACCTCATCAAATTTAAAAACGTTTATGCTTCACAAGACACCAGTAAGAAACTGAAAAGACAAGCAACAGATGGGGAGAAAATATCGTGTTCTCACAGTTTATATTCTTTAGGGAGTATGGGGGCATTCAGAAACAAATAAATAACAAAATATCAAATCATGATTAGTGCTCTGTAGAAGACGAAACACCTGTGACAAGTTGGATGTTGTCCATGTTAAACTGTGTCCTTAGGAAAGAGTACTCTGCTGGGATGTCATTCATATCGAGCAATGTGAGTTCTGAGTAACAAACAAACAGTCAATCATGTGACAATCCAAAGGGGAAAGCAGCAGCAGGTGCAAAGGCCCTGTGGTGTATACAAGCTAGACATGTTTGTGTCAATAAATGATGGCAGGTGAGGCTCTGTCAACACGGGCAAGGAGGATAGTGATGCCAGGTGGAATGGGGGCCTCAGGAGGATGCCCTTCAGAGGGCTTTGTGAACTAAGGTGAGAAGGGGGTGTGTCCTCAAGTGTGACTGAATCAGACTGGAGTATGACCTTAATTCAGCAGGGAATGGATTCCAAGAGAGAGTTCCTGGTTGCAAATAACAAAGCTGACTTGGGCTGGTTTAACAAAGAGAAACTTATTTTATTTATTTTTTTTCTTTTAAAAGATTTTATTGAAAAAGAATATTGGAGGGACTTCTCTGGTGGCCCAGTGATTAAGAATTCACCTGGTAATGCAGAAGACGTGGGTTCATTCCTGGTTGGAGAACTAAGACCCCACATGCTAAGGAGCAACTAAGCCAGTGCATCAAAACTAGAGAGTCCGAGCTCTGCAGTGAGGGATCCCACAGGACGCAACTAAGACTCGACACAGCCAAACACCTGGATAAATGTTTTTTTTAAAAAAAAAAAAAAGAAAGAAAGAAAGTAAGGTAAAAGCAAAAATGAGCAGTGGGAAACTCATAGATTTCTTTTTTTTTTTTTTTTGAGGACCTTAAAAACAAGACTCAGGATCAAGGGTCCAGGGACAATTCCTAAACCACAAGGGGGGAACCCCCTCCCTGCTGATGTCCCATTGGTGATACTTCTGCGTGTGGAACTCAACTTTGGCATCCTTTCCACCCCAAAGCCATTGCTTTGGCTGTTTAAAAAAAAGAAAAGTTCTGCACAGCCTTTTTCCTTTTTCAAACTGTTCACTGCTGAATCAAAGGAAGTGTCAGTTGCTCAGTCATGTCCAACTCTTTGTGACCCTAATGGACTGTAGCCTACCAGGCTCCTCTGTGCATGGAATTCTCCAGGCAAGAATATTGGAGTGGGTTGCCATTCCCTTCTTCAGGGGATCTTCCCTACCCAGGGATCGAACCCAGGTCTCCTGCACTAGCAGGCAGATTCTTTACTGTCTGAGCCACCAAGGAAGCTCAGAGTCTCCTAATAAGCATGCTAAGTGACAGTCTGGTCACCAAGTCACATCCTAGTTGCAAAGGGAGCTGGGAATTAGAAGTTTCTACCTTCTAAATTTAGGGACTAAAACTTTAAAGACTGGAATTTCCCCATATATAAGAAGGGTGCTTTTAAAATTACTAGGCAGTCATAAAACATAATAAAATCCATTAAGCAGAATGGGAATAAAAATACGAATCCAAGTGAGGAGGCTGGTGCAGTATTTCAGGTGAAGGATAATGGGAGACTCAACAGGCTGACACTATATTATAGGACAGTGGTTCTCAGAGTAGGGCCCTAGACCAGCAGCATCAACATGTTCTGAACACTTTGTTAGAAATGCAAATTTCAGGCCCCACCTTGAAACTTACTAAATCTGAAACTCTGAGGGTGAATGAAGCTCAGCAATTTGCTTTTAACAACCCACCCAGATGACTATGATGCCTGCTAAAAATTGAGAAACCAAACATTACCATCACACTGGGGTTAGAGCTTTAGTGTATGAATTTGGGAGGGGGCCATGATCCAGTCCATAGTAGACATGTAATATTAAGAGGATAGCTTTGCAGAGCTCACGTGAATATAGGGTACATGACACTTCTCTTCGACTCCCATCCCTTCCAGCCCTCCCCTCATCCGATTCACATCATACAGACAGCGTCCTCGCCTGTCCCCAGACCTTCAGATTGGCCACCCTGCCTCCAGTGTGTTTTCCACGAACAAGACTGATTTCATGAAAAGGCAGTTATCTCCAAGCCACTCCTTTGCTCCAAACCCCATAGCTCAGAAGTGTTTTCCAAAATGTGTCTGATTCTAAGAATCATCAGGGTCTTTATTAGCCCCCAAGCCCCTCCTTACAGTTCTGGAGTGAGTCTGGGGCATCCAAAATTTTATCAAGTGTCAACAAGTACGCATATCACCCATTCTGAGAAACACTGCCCCTTATGATAAATTTCAAGATCCTTAGCAAAGCATAAATATGGCTTGGTAATCTGGCCCTACCCTTTCTCTCCTGCTTCCTGCCACTCCCCATCTCCCATCCTCACCCCCCTCCATACCCTCACTCACCCCCCAGCATTCCAACTCCAGCTGTGGAAAATTACTTGTGGCTTCTGAGTACCCCATTCCCCCTTGTATCACCCTGACTTAGCATATGCCTCTCTGTCTGAAAGGGTGCCCTCTTTTCTCCTGGCCACCTGACCAATTCCACCTCTTTCACTTCCAAGCTCCAGCTTCCCTCTTCCAGGAAGGCCTCCTGGTTGACACCCTTTATGCTTCTGCTGCACGCTTTGTGCCTGCACTGCCATAATCATTTTGGTTTTTCATTGGCATGCCTCCCCAACCAGATCAACAGGTCCTCCAGAGAAGGGAATGAATCTTTTCATCTTTGTATCCCTGGCTCCTTGAACAGAAGCAGGCTCAGTGCAAGTATTCAATAGATGTTTGCTGACTAAATCAGTTGGTGAATTATTATGGGTAGGACAAAGCTGCTCAACAGAACTGCATATTCCTTAAGGACTATTATTAAAAATTAGGGGGGGAAAGGTCATTAAGCACACATACACATGTATACACACACACACACACACACACTCTCTCTCTCTCTCTCTCAATAGTATCCAAAGAAAAGAAGAATGTCAGCCAATGGGGAAACTGAGGCACTGGCTGTTGCAACCAGTAATAGTAAGGATGAAACACAAGTTGCTCCCTCTCTGGGTTCAGATTCAAGTGAGAAATAGAGGATTTTGTCAGAAGTAGTGTAAAAGCTGCACTGTTTCTGGCAGTGAGACTGCAGAAGGTGGAGATTTCTAAGACATGGTTGTTGTATATGCATGCTCAGTCCTGTCCAACTCTTTGCGACATCATGGACTGTAGTCTGCCAGGCTCCTTTGTCCAGGGATCCTCCAGGCAAGAATAATGGAGTGGGTTGCCATGCCCTCCTCCTGGGGAACTTCCCAACCCAGGGATTGAACCCACATCTCCAGTGTCCCCTACATTGGCAGGCGGATTCTTTACTGTTGAGCACCTGGGAAGCCCTAAGATATGGTTGGGCTTCTGAACATCTTCCCCTGACTGAGGTCTTGGGACAGACCATCCCACAGAAGACAGGCTGGAACCCTGACCCATAGATGTGCTTTCACAGGGAAGCTCAGGAGGCCTGCTTCCGAGACCAGGCTGCTCTGGGGGAGAGCAATGAGAAGACCTTTCCCCAACCTCAGCAGCCAGAGAAAGTCACTTCTCTTTCTGGGGGGAGGAAGGAAGCGTGGAGAGTGGCAGATGGGTGTCTCCACATACTTCCATCCTGGGAGTGGAGAGAAAGTGGAATCACGGGGCATGGGGGCCCCACTCCCCTCACTGACCCCCCACAAGGAAGTGCTTCAAGAAGGGCTATTTGTAGAGTTGGGTTTAAGAAGGAAGTGAGAGGCAGTTTTTCCAAAGTCAGAAGGGAAATGGAAAGGTTCACATCACGTGACTCTGCAGAGGGCTGAGAAGGCTCCTGTATGAGACTCAGAAGCCAGAGTTCAAATACTTCCCAACTTCAGCAAGGTTGTAAGAAGATGTGGGAATTGCTTCATCTCTCTAGGCCTCCCTTCAGCCTCCATCAAACATCTGTTACGAGCCTGGTGGAGTGAGATGATGGCAGAAGGGCTGGATTGACTCAGTATTATCTTGGGTAACAGAAATAACTGATGCCACACTCCAGACGTGGGTGACTGGGGAATCCACGCCTCCAGCAAGCTGGTGGCTGGTCCTCCCTCATCAACTCCCCTCCCCACTTTCCTGCCATGTCTGCCCAGTTCACCAACCTCCTCCAGCATCAACTCTGCCCCAGGACTTCAAGAGTCAGGATTTAGGTTTCCTGGCCTCTCAAAGGCCATTGCAGTTAACATTTAAGAATTTTCCCACACTAAACACTCTTTATGCCCTTAAACCAGGCCTCTGGTTAAGAGGGTCTAAGGATTTGCATGTCTCAGAAAGGAGCCCCCTTTTTAGCAGATGCAGTTCTGAATTCAGTAGAGGAAGATCTCTTGGTGCACAAAGAAGCCTCCACCCCAAAGCTCTTCTTAATAATTATCTGTTGATGACAAATCTCTAGCCATATGCCTTGCCTTGTAACTATACTTCCTTCATGTGTCACACAACCTGGGCAAAGTCTGCCCAGTTATCAGAGGCATCCTATAGATGAGGACCCTAGGTTTGCAGGGACTAACCTGGCCAGCATCCCACTGCAAAACAGAGGCTAAAGCGGTGGCTTCCAAGGAACTTTCTTCCCGGTTGCTGAGAGTAGGGTGGGGTAAACAGGCCTCTGGCTGCCAGGAGTTGGTGTAGATGGCTCCTGCCCCTGAAAGTCTGTCTGGGCCCCAGACTCTGCCTGTTTTTTATGAACACTTGTAGAGCACCTACTATGTGCCAGGTATAGTGTGAAACACTTTAAAGACATTATCTTGTTTAATCTTCATAACTGCCGATGCTGTGCAGCCTGAGGGAAACGACTTAACCTCTCTGTGTCTCTATTTCTCCCACTAAAGGGGAGATTCCATAAAGTACGCACTTCCTAGAGCTGTTGTGACAGCTCCATGAGTTAACATGCTTCAAGCACTGGGAACAGTACCTGGCACACAGAAAGGGCTACAGGATTAAGTATTTGTGGTGTAAATAAAGGGGCAAGGACAATGATGGATACAGAAACAAAGAATAGGAGGATAGACCCCTAAATCAGTCCTAGCAGGTGAGAGAAGCTCCCAGGAAGCCAGCTAGCTGGCAAAGAGCTAAGCCACATTCACACTAGAGGCCCAGAGAGGACATTTACTCTGGTTCTCAGATGCAGGTGCATGCGTGCTAGGTCATGTCCGACTCTGTGACTCTATGGACTGTAACCTGCCAGGCGCCTCTGTCCATGGGATTTCCCAGGCAAGAATACTGGAGTGGGTTTCTATTTCCTACTCCATGGGATCTTCCTGACCCCGGGAGTTAAATCCATGTCTCTTGAGTCTCCTGCATTGGCCGGTGGATTCTTTTATTACTACTGCACTACTTGGGAAGCCCAACTCTAGTCCCCTCCAATGATCAAATACAAAACACAGCTTTAGATAAGAGTAAATACTCCTTCCAAGACATAAAGATGCACTTGCCAGCCTTTGTTTACAGGTGTACTAACACTGGAAAACCCATGTTCCCTGCCTCTGACCAACTCTGAGAACAGTGCCAAAGGTTTCCTGTAATGAAAGGGACTAAAAATACTTTTTGATGATGGAGAGAGTGGAAGTTAAGCAATGCCGACTGAGCGAAATACGGAAATGATACCAAATGGTCCCCAAGCAGCCAAGCAAGCAGCCCACCTGGCCTTTGATCTCACAATCTTGCCCCAAGACTCAGTGCGTCTTGTTTTGTTCCAGGAGGCCATGCTGTGTCTCTACGTTTGCACGCTCCAACTAATTTTCTAGAGAAAAAGTTAGTCAATCATGACTAATGCTGAGTTAGAGCATGAGAGGGTTGCCAGCAAATTGAACACCTAAATAATATAACTCTCTTCTTTGCAACTCTTTGAAAGAGAGTTCAGAACTGGGAATTTCTTAGGTGCTTTGGGGACTCAACAACCACCCCCACGTTTACTGCCAAATTATTGTTATCATCAGATATGTTTCATACACCATCATATTTTTTGTTAAATTTAACTTTTTTGTTAAATTTAACCATTTTGTTAAACTATGGTGGAATGGTTTGTAACACTCGTCATGTGTATTATGTCTTCTTCCTCTCCTCCCCACTCGGTGAGAAACAGTCAGTATACCCACCACAACCACCCCCTTTTACAGATGAAGAAACTGAGGAACGAAGCAGTGAAGAGCTTACCTGAGTTCACACTGCAGGCTGATGACAATCTTCTGACGGCGCACCGGCCCCTCCTTCTACTCCTCCCGGCTGATCCCCTGGAATTCCACTCTACTCTCTGTTTGGGGCATCCTCGCTGTTATAAATCTTCTCTGTTTATAATGGCTGGTCTCCAAAAGAAGCCTCAGCCTGGCCAGGAGGAGCCTTCTCTTTCTCTTTGCAAGTAAATTTTTCCTCTTCTGTCTGGAAAAGGTGGCTCGGCAGCCAATTCAGTGAGCAATTCAGTGATTTAGGAACAAATATGTGGTACAGTTGAGTCTCTCCAGATGTGGAGCTAAATAAGGCACAACTAGACGTTTTTATTTTTGGGTCCGACACCACTTTAGGCCAAACAAGGGGGGAAAGGGAGCCCCAAGTGCACTTGCGAGAGTAGTGATAATATTCTGATTCAAGAACACTTACTACGTGCAGGCACTCAGGAGAGCTGGGCCTCAGGATGACTAGCTGGTCAATTGCGTGAGTATATGATAAACTATTACAGAGTTCTCCCCTTCAGTTCCCCCCTTGCAGGAGGATTTTCCACCCTTGCACTGTTGAACTCAGGAGTGGCGGTATGACTTATGTTGGCCAACAAAAAGTACACAGAGGTGACACATGTCTCCCAGCTCGTGTTGGGCTTCTCTCTTCCATGTGCCACACACAGGCAATGTTCCAGAAGAGGCTGCCTTGAGTCCCAGAGAGGGGTGGAGAAGCCAAGCTTTGGGCCAGTCCATAATGGCCATGTAATTTGAGCAAGCACTGTTTCTCTGCCGTGTGGTAAACCACTGATGTTTCCAGATTGTTGTTACAGCAGCAGGATCTAGCCTCTCCCAACTAGTGAGTTTGCGTGAGATCCCACAGCTAGTACATGACTGAGGCTAATCACTCAATCCAGCATTGAACGAATGCTTACTAACTTGTATTAACTATGCTGAGTGCTTGCCATATATTAATTCATCCTCACAATGACCCCATAACCTGTACATATAGTTGTTACCCCAATATTTCAATCAAGGACATTTCGGCTCACACAGCTTGTAAGGAGCATATCCAGGACTTGAACCTTTGCTCTGAATTCATGTCCCAGTTTCATAATTACTAATTCATGTTGACTCCTTGTTCACTTCTTCAGGATACAGATCTTGAGAAATCGAAAAGAGCAGTATGAATGTGCCAACCACTATCAGACTGTCAGATGGTCCTCATGTGCTCATAAAGTCAAGAAATAATGTGAACTGCCCCAGCTTATGAACAATCACCAAAGGAACATACTATGGGTGAACAAGGAGGTGGAAGTATTCAGCATTTCTTCAACACTCCTCCATTCCCACTTAACTCCTTCCTCGGTTCAGAAATTGTTCTCAGCCACTAACCCAGAGTTCCTACCTCCCTCTGTTGTTCCTGCTCAGAAGGCACACGAACGACCTTACACTTGGATGATAGACCAACAGTAGCATGGGGAACAGAAACAACAAAGGCTTTGGAAGGAAACATATCTGAGTTCAAGTTCTGACTTTGCTACTTCCTAGATTTGGGACGTTAGGCAAGTTGCTTAGGTAAGTCTGCACCTGTAAAATGGAATAAATAAAATAATCATGCCAACCTCACTGGACTACTAGGAGGAGAAAATGAGAAAATGGGATTTGACAAATACCTTAGCCAGGGTCTGACCAATAACAGGTGCTTGACGGATGCTAGCTCTCTTAGGAGTTTACCCAAAAAGCATCATGTGAACCCTCCATATTCCTGTCTACTCTTGCCCTTTGCCCCTAACCCCCACTCCGACACACCCTTTCCAGCTGAATCCAAAGGAGCTGCTGGCCCCCAGATGTGTTTGCTGACCTGATCTGGACCTGAACACACATCTTTTCCCTGAGAATGTGGTTTGGAAATGAAGATTGAATGTCTTGAAAACTGAGCTGGGCTTAAAGAACATTAAGAGTTAAACTACAGACACATTTGGAAACTAATTCTTCTTTTTTTAGAATATCATTTACAAGGGGAAATGCAAACCATGTTCCAAATACTCACCCCCAAGCAAAGATATGGATCATAACCCTTTGGAAGTGAGAGATAAATACATGTGCATGTACGTATTTATACCAATCATTTCCTCATGTATTTACTCCAATCATCTAACAAAAATTACACATTTTGACCATGCAAAAGTCCTACAGCTAACAAACATTTTAAAGTGACCAATAAAGTACCATTTCTGTCTTTTCCTCAGCCCTGAATTCAGTCCTCAAACTGAGGTGTTGAGCAGGGGATCCAAAAGTCAACCGGCGGCCCATGCCTTCTGAGTCACTGATCGCCTCAAGTTTTCCTTAAGAGAATCAGAGCAAGGAACGCTCTTTAAATATACAACTCTTTCTTTCCATAGTGAAGGCTGAAAGTCAAGGCTGAGAAACCTCGAAGATTCTTCAATGAAAGTGCAGAGGAAAGAAGTTCCATGTGACCTTTGGCACACTGACATTGTCTCTTCATTCACAAAATTGACCAAATTGAGAAGACAGCATGGTGGGTGCTTCTTCATCACATTATGCAGGTAATTTAGTGTCTCTCCCAGATGCAAACAAGTATCACTGAGGGCCAAGAAGGGCAGAAACAGGGCCCAAGGACTCAGACAGACCTGTGTTCAAATCCTGTTTCTGATATGAACAACTTCTAGGATGGAAACAAGAGATGTAGCCTATGGACTGTATTTCCTCAACCATCAGATGGGAAAAATAATTCCTACTTCACAGAGCATTGTGAGAATTAAAGATATTGTTCAATAGTATTTGTGCACAATAAGTATTCAAGGAACGATGACTGTCATCTTTAATAGAATCTAAGGTCAAGTTGACAATCTGGTGTTCGGAATAGTGGCTGAAAAAGACATGCTTTTCAAAAACCCACTAGATGACCTTTCAAGCATCAGACTAAGAATTTATCCAGTTTCTTTTACTCTTTCCACATTTCAGATTTACTCTGAAAACCAGGGAGTTGGGATTTCTGATTAAAACTAAATCTTCCTATAGATTAAATTTATTACAAGAAGCCTATTTACTTTTTAAGTAAAAAAATGAAGATTTTTTAAGTTAATTACGCTGCTTTAGGGAATATGTAGAGACCACTATAAAGTGGTATGGATTGCAAAAAGTGGCCACAAATGTCTATAATCCCTGTATGCATTCTTCATTGCAATATAATTTTGCTCTTCCCCCCATCATGATGTAGAGTTTATCTAAGCCTGTTTAGCTGTGTGATTCACTCAGACCAATAGGTCAAGAGCAAATGTGCTATAGACAGAGGCACACTGGGGTCTACCCTCTCTTGCTTCCCCAAGATCACCAAGTAAAGAAGCGCAGGGTAGCCTAGCAAAGGATGAGGAGTCCCATGGAGTGGCAGTAGGCTTTCCCTGTGTGTATCAAATGCTAACTTTCAGACAAGCAAGTGAAACCATTTTGGATGATCCAGCCTCAACTAAGCTACCACATACCGCAGCCATAAGACTGACCCCAAGTGAAACCAACAGATGAACCATCCAACTGAGTCCAGCCCAAATTGCTGACCCACAGAATCATGAGCAAGTGGGTTGGCCAAAACGTTCATTCAGGTTTTCTACAACATCTTATGGGAAAATCTGAATGGGCTTTTTGGCAAACCCAATACAATAAAGTAGTTGTTGTTTTAAACGGTTTTAAAATAGTTATACACAAAAGGTAAGTTTTGCATAGTCTTTCACCAGCAGTTCTGAGGACATCTGCAAGATTCACAGTAAATCCTCAATCTCTAGGCACTATCCCCCAAGTCACAGTGGCCTTGGTCATAGTTTCTTGGTCAAAGCTGAATCATGTCTGAGGTCGGACCTATCCCATTCCCTCTCACATCACAGCAGTGCTTTAGATAGCTGACCCCCTGACTGTCATTGCTGAGGGTCCAGATTTGCCTTGGTTCTGCTCCTTTCAAGATCCGGTTATTCTAGTTGCTTAGATTTGATGAACTTCCCTGGTATTCTTCAGATAAATTCCATTTCTCCTCAAGAAAGTTAGCTTTGGTTTCTCTTACTTGCACAAACCCTCCCCCACAAAATTCCTTTTTAAAATTTTTGCTGAAGTAGGGCTTCCCTGGTGGTTCAATCTGTAAGGAGCCTGTCTACAATGCAGGAGACTCAGATTCGATCCCTGGGTTGCGAAGATTCCCTGAAGAAGCAAATGGCAACCCACTCCAGTATTCTTGTCTGGGAAATCCGATGGACAGAGGAGCCCGGCAGGCTCCACGGGGTCTCAGGCTCCATAGTCCATGGGGCAGGCTCTCACGGGGCAGACTCCATAGTCCATGGGGTCTCAAGAGTTGGACATGACTTAGTGACTAAATCACCAACACCACCACACTTACATGTAAAAGTATGTCATCGCCACCATGATTTACAATATCATATCAGTTTCAGGTCTACAGCACAGTGATTCAGTATCCATTATGAGTTATTACAAGATATGGGTATAATTCTATACACATATCTAGCAGCTTACTATATAGCAGTGGTCCCCAATCTTTTTTGCAGGGGGCATGTTCAGGCAATAATGCGAGTATGGGGATGAAGCAGATGAAACTTTGCTTATTCACCCAATGCTCATTTCCTCGTGTGCAGCCAGTTTATAACATGTTGGCTGTGGACCAGTACTGACCTTTATCTCTTAATCCCACAAGCTCCAAACTTCTAATAAAGTCCCCTCTGAAGAGTTTGACCCTCCATGTTCCTGAGGAAAAGGTAGTCAGTGAGGATGCTTGAATGTTTTTTTGTACACAGAACACCCCATTAGCCCCTGCAGAGGAGGAAAAAGTAAGGAGATGGCACCAACCTCGCCCCCATGGAATCTCTGAGGTAACAGTCCTCCTGGCTCCGTTTTCTGCCTGCTTTTCCCCTTGATTTGTAGACTGGCAACTAAAGAGAATTCTGCCAAGTCAGTACACTTTGAATTATTCCTAATTAGCTTGAATTCTAAGATCATGTGTCATCCTTGTCTTTACCAGGAAAACCCACAGAAGATCTGATTCTTCACTACGTGCCTAAGGCCATATCCATGGAGGATGAGGAACTAAAAATCACTTCTCTTTCTGAGTATCTGACAGCCCAAAAGGGATCTAATGCTTTTCCTTGTAACTTTTAAGAAGATTTACTTATTCTCTCTCTCTCTCTCCTTCTCTCTCTCTGTCCTGTGCTCTCTCTCTCTCTTCCACCTTTTAGAATTCAGGTAATATACATAAGAAAAAGCATCATACTGATCATGTCTTTCACTTTCACTTTTACTTGGGAGGGGAGGGTTTAGAAATGACCTAAGAATGAACTTCTTAGAAGAACTATGAGACCCTGAAAGAAATTTCATGGAAAAGCAGATGGGAATAGGAAGGGGGAATAGAGACTCTTCCATGCCAGGTGCTTTTATAGTCAGAATTCAAACTATCCTATGAAGTAGACATAGGTATTCTCATTTTTCAAAGGAGGCCACAGAGGCCTGGAGAGGTGCAGGAGGATGCCCAAGGTCACAGAGCTTAATTCCAGCCCAGGTTTGTGGTCATTCATGTTTCTGCTTTTTCTACTCCCTGCCTGCTTTTCCAAGAAGAAAGCAGTGAAAGCTGAGTTGGGGAGTTGTGGTGGGTGGTGTCGTGCCCCTTATTATAGCCACTGGAAATGAAAACTCCATGCTCTTCCCTGCCTACCAAGATGAGTCTATTTCAGTAATTTCCAAAAAGCAAAACTATTTTAAAGTTGCTTCTGTGATAACAATAAGTGAATATCAATAAATATTCCACACACAAAAAGAGGGATTCCCTCAGTAAATTAGATTTGAACTAGTTTCTTTACTACTGGATACCTCTGAATCTTAAGTATATTTAAAGTGAATGTCCAGGGGAAGATACAGGGTGATATTAGTTATGGTCCACCTTAGGCTGCCATAGCAGAGAGACTCTAAAATACAAGGGCCAAAATAGAAGTTAGTCTCTCTTTCATTTATCAACACAGAGAGTGGCCCAAAGCTGGCTAAGTGGCTCTCCCATTCTCAATACATAGCTTCCAAGATAGCACCAGTGGTTACCATTTCTCAAGCAGTGGAAGTTGAAATAGAGCATTTAAGGCAAGAGGCTTTCCCTTTAAGGAGATAACATGGAATTACACCATCTCTTGTGCTTACATCCCACTAGTCTGAACTTGGTCATATGGACACAGATACTAAGGAAGCTAAGAAATGCACTCCCTGGTTAGTACCCAAGTGTCAGGCCAAAACTCAGAGCATTTTTATCACCAAAATGCAGAAAGAGAATAAACACCAAAGGGAAAATTAGCAGTTTCTCATCGTCCCCAACTGTATTTACTTACAGGGTATTTAATGATGCTGTGACAACCTCAAACCTCAGTTTGAGTTGAGTTTCAAAGAACATCAGTTTAGTTCTCACTCTGCTGTGTGTGCATAGCGGGGAGAGGGATAGAGAGGGTCTTTTCTTCTCTCTGAGAAGTAGATTGCTGAATGAAGGAGCTGTCATCTACAACAGTCCTGATTTCCAGGGTAGAAGGGAAAAGAGTGTGGATGAACCATGTACCACCGCATCCAAAGGCAAGGAAATCAAAGTAGAGCCTGATGGTATTTCACAGCCTTCCTCACATGCATCTCCTTCAAGCCAGGCTTTGCTCCCAGAACTGGGATGGCTTAGACAGATCCACTTGTTCCCCTGCAGTGCCTGGAGTCTGCAGAGGATGAAAGGGGCTTCCTTCTGTCTCCCTGGCCCTGATCTTCCACCTTGTTGTGCCGGTTGGAGTACCAAGAACAAGCTCCGGATGATTGTGGTAATTGATTCCTCTCTCTGTATCTACTCTCCCAAGAAGCAGAGACTATTTTTCCAGCCCTTGAATTTGGTCTGGGCTTGTGACTTGCTTTAACCGATGGAATGAAGCTGAGGTCACTCCAGGTCAGCCCATTTCAGCCACCCCAGTAGCTGACTGCAGATACATGGCTGAACCTGGCTAAGCCAAGTCCGGATTGATGACCTACAGCTAGATAAATGGTTACTGTTCTACAACAGTAAGTTTCAGGTGGCGTGGTACATACAAAAGCTAACTTGCATAGTGATTGAAGCTGAAAAGGGATTGACTAAAAGGTTGTATTCTCTGAAAAACCAAGGCATTCTGAGGTTTATAGGCTATGCCCAGAATGATGCTGTAGAACTGGGCTGGCACTGAACACTTTACCTGCCACTGTGGACATCAGTGCTGAGACCACACCGTGCCCGAGGACCCTGGACCCTGGTAGCAGCCACTGGGACCACTTAGGAAAGTGGGTGGGACTTTCCTGGTGGTCCAGTGGTTCAGACTCTGCACTTCCAATGGAGGTGACATGAGTTCAGTCCCTGGTTGGGGAACTAAGACCCCACATGCTGTGTGGCACAGTCAAAAAAAAGGTGGATGGAGTTCTTACTGTTGACACCTGTTCCCAGAATTAGCTCACATACAGGCAAGATGGGGCTTCCCTCATAGCTCAGTTGGCAAAAACTCCGCCTGCGATGCAGGAGACCCCAGTTCAATTCCTGGGTCGGGAAGATCCGCTGGAGAAGGGATAGGCTACCCACTCCAGTATTCTTGGGCTTCCCTTGTGGCTAAGCTGGTAAAGAATCCACCTGCAATGCAGGAGACCTGGGTTCGATCCCTCGTTTGGGAAGATCCCCTGGAGAAGGGAAAGGCTACCCACTCTAGTATTCTGGCCTGGAGAATTCCATGGACTATGCAGTCCTTGGGGTCACAAAGAGTTGGACACTACTGAGCAACTTTCACTTCGCTTCACAGGCAAGATATTCTACAAAATAAATATTAATAACACACGAATGAAAGGGCAATGAACCAACAAAGCAGGAGACCTGGGGTTAGGGTCCAGGAAGCCCCCATGGTGTTGGTGATGGTGGCTTGGTCACTCAGTCATGTCCGCTCTTTGCAACCCCATGGACTGTAGCCCACCAGGCTCTTCTGTCCACGGGATTCTCCAGGCAAGAGTACTGGAGTGGTTTGCCATTTCCTTCTCCAAGGGATCTTCCCAACCCAAAACCCTCCTGCATTGCAGGTGGATTCTTTACCAACTGAGTCACCAGGGAACCCTATGGTGTTGCTAGACATTAACACTTCAGTAGCTGAGACAGGGCAGTTTACCATAGGAATCCTGGGGCAGGAGCCAGTGCACTTGGGCAACATCTTTGTACCCACCACTGCAAAGCATTTCAAAGTTTTAACAACTGGTAATACCACACCAGGGCATACCACGGTCCCCTGCTAACGCAGTCTCTGGCAAGGAGACTAAAATTGCGTGCTTGTCTTAGATTAATCAAGATCCACTCCCCCCATCTTGATGAACTGGGATTATGGTCACCTTTTCTGGGCACACAGTCACTCAGTAGGTGGACAAAAGCATAAAATCAGGGCTTCACCAATAAGGAAGGAGGTGCTAAGGGAAGATAAATTGGCAAAAATGATCATTAGTATCTGCAACACACCACAACTCCCAATTGATAAGATGGAGTGAGATATGCAGGACAGGGCAACCGAAGGCCCTAGAGGTTGATCATTAGTGTGCCCTGGAACACAGCAAGGGTCACAGAGGCCCAGGGTAACCCCTGTCCCAGTATACCTGTATCAGGGGTTTGCCAGGATGTGGGACTTTGCATGCTAAAGCTGACAAAGCCTGGGACAAGTTGGTCCCACTTGGTCACCAAGCTCAATTTGGGCGTAAGGTCAACTGGCCCATGGTCTGCATGATGTTACTTAAGAGGAGTTAGAAAGGGCCAGAGAACGTTCTTCACCAAGATCACACTGCTAATTCATTCATTCCTTTCCTTCAGTAAGTCACAAGTTCAATGTCCATTATGTTTTACAATTCTGTGATATTTTCCTTACAATTCTATGGTTAAGGCTCTGTCTAGGACTAGGGGAATCCATTTCACCCAACAATTTCAATTCAACAGAAATCACTGAGGTCAGGAATATCAAGGCAGCTCCGAAACATGAAAGAAAATCAAATTAACCTAAAGCAGCTGTAACATCATTTCTCTCCCTTATCCCGTTGGCAGTTTGTTTTGCAGCTTCTATTTATATATAAAAATCATGCCTCAGATTTCAGGATAAACCAGGGAAAACAAGAACTAGGAAAGATTATTTCTTGTTTCCCTTTACAGATTCCTCTTCAACCAGAGAACTTCCGAACCCTCCACCCCATAAAAAGAAAAAAAAAAGCCTGTGTCTGCATTTTTCCCCTTAGACAGAATGTTGACTTTCTTCTCTTCGATTTGACACTTTCACTTCCTTCGCTGCAAGGTGAAGTGGGCACCAGAGTCAGGGTGCCCAAGGCTCTCTCTACAGCCTTTCACGTCACTTGAGTCTCCAAGAAGAACCTGTGTTAAGAGTTTCTCTTCAACATGATCGGACTGCTCTACCCAGCGCTGTCGAGGTGAGTGAGTCCTCTCATGAATTCTCGATGTCACTTTGCCCATGAAAATATTTACTGTGCTTTAGCTTGTGATTTATGGATCCATACATTGCTTTTCGCCACTGCCACCTCAAGACATGGTGAACTAACCCTCTCCTCTGCCAGTTCAGTCACCACCCGGGAGTGTTCTGGTCACCTCCTCTCTGATGCAGCCTGAGATTACTTAGCAGAGGCTGAGCCTAGCTTCAGAGGATGAGGTTGCTATGCTCTCCCTGCCTTTGAGCAAGCAGCTCTGCTTCATAGGCCCTGCCCCCTTCTCAAGCTTTTCTAACTCCATACTTACTTTCACTTACCCTAGCAGAGAAACACAAGTTTTCTGAAATCAAAGACCTATTCCTTCTAGGTGGTTTAAATTTTAGAAGCTTCCTTTTAATAAGGTCCTCCAGAAATACATCTGTTGGTAGCTGATGCTAATCAAGTTCCTGGTTTATCTGAAAGTGGGCAGCTTTCTCTCAGTACAATATTGGGTTCTGCTGGAGATACAGAAGGGCCTGCAATTTGCTTGCTATCTCAAAATTATAATCCAGTTGAGACAACAGAGGGCCTACTGTATACTGGGTGAGGGGTTTCTGAGCTCTGGACCCCAGGGCAGGGATTGGGGATGGAGTTAGGACAAAAGAGTCACAAATCCACAGATACCACAAGCATTAGCTGCACATTTTCATCCTCTTCTTATCCAAGTCTTTATGTGACAAGTGCCTGCTGAGTGTTCATATGCATGCCTGGTGGAATAAGGTCTTAGATATGTCTGTGTATTTTTCAAAAGCATTTGGATGCAGTTGTAATCAATTAAATATACATCCATTTAAAGCGTTTTCTGGGTTTGTAATGTCCTATGGTCACTGAGTATTTTCTCAGTCAATGGATGCCAGGAATTCATTATCATTGTGGAACTACATGAAAAGAGGTAACATCTTAAAAGGTTTCATTAATACCAGAAAAGTGGGGACTTCTGCGAAGGAAAGCTAACACAGGTGCATAACAATACCAGGTGTGGGGCTTGTAGGAGAGTAGCTCAGAGACTACAGGCAGAAAACTTTGGGAAAACCAGGAGGTATGGGGAGAAGCACAGAAGGCATCAATCTTGTGTTTGAATAACCCCTACATGTCAGTCTATGATCGGAAAAGGACAGTTCTCTAAATAATGCATATAAAGTCTTTCTTTTAAAATGATTTAGTGACATATTAAATTATTTTATATAATTATTATATACAACGTATAACTAATAAATCCAGAACATTCAAATCTTCACTTCCCTGAACAATCCATTTAGCTCCATTTCTATAGATTAAATTTGTCAAAAGCAAAATATACTATAATTCTCCATGCCCACGGTTCTTTATACTTTCCCAACACACTGTTTGATTGAACATCACCAAATCTATGACATGTGAATAAGACAGGAATCATTATATAATACAATTGACATATAGCACTGTATGAGTTTACAGTATACAGTGTAATGATTTGACTTATATATCATAAAATGATCACAAACAGTTTAGTGAACATCTATCATTTCATTAGATGCAATGTTAAAGAAATAGAAAAAAATTTTTTTCCTTGTGATGAGAACTGTTAACAACTTTGATATATCACATACACCAGTGTAAATTATATTTATCATATTGTCCATGGCATCCCTAGTGCTTATTCATTTATCCTATAATTGGAAGTTTGTACCTCTTAATTGTCTTCAGTCCATCCCCTTCCCCAACCACAAATCTGATCTCTTTTTCTATGAGTTTGTTTTTGAAATATAACTGACCAACAGCATTATGTTAGTTCCTATTATATAACATAGTAATTCAATACTTTTAAACATTTCAAAATGATCACCATAATAAATCTAGTTACCATCTGTCACCATACAGGATATTACATAATTATTGACTCTATTCCTCACACTGCACACATTATCCCCACCTCATAAAAGAAGTTGGGGTGTTTAGGAATAGGCAATGAATTATGCAGATATAAAATGGGCAAGGATTAACTAGGTAAAATTGTCAGGAAAACAGATTACAAATAAACTTAAAATGATCTTGGGGCATAAAAACCGGAAAAAAGAGAGGAAAGAGGAAGCAAGCTCAAGTCTCATTCTTCTACTGGTCATCATCCAAGTTCTAACTAAGAATGCCGTGCTCACTTTAAACGCCAATCTCTTAAATCTTAAATCTCTTAAAAAGAGATATTTTAAGAGAATGCAGGAAAAGAAGTAATAAAAATATTGTTTGAAATAAATAAGAGAAAATCTAGAAAAGAAAGACCAAAAAGCAGACTGCTCTATTACAGGAGAAATTAAGGGCAACAGACAAATTCCAGTAGGCTGAACAGGATTCAAACAATTGGTCATTTTCGTTAACTGTACTTTCATGGAACCATAATTCATGTAGCCTAAAAAAAATTCTGAAAATTGAACTATATTAGGTTTCCTTTTAGGCGATGCATATTTAAGTGAAAGGAGGCACTGTCAAAAGAATGGGCTTGGATTTGAATTTTGCTTTCAGCGCACATTAGCAAGCTTGATTTCTCCTAACTTCAATTGTTTCATCTCTCAACTGAGTGTGATAATACTTCTACTGCATAGTTGCTTCCAGCATTTGGGATGGAAGCAGAGCACCTGGGCTTCCCAGGTGGCACTGGTTATAAAGAATCTGCCTGCCAATGGAGGAGACATAAGAAACACGGGTTCAATCCCTGGGTCGGGAAGATCCCCTGGAGGAGCGCATGGCAACACACTCCAGTGTTCTTGCCTGGAGAATCCCCATGGACAGAGGAGCCTGGTGAGCTACAGTTCATGGGATCGCAAAGAGTCAGACACAAACGAAGCAAAAGAGCATGCATGCAGGCACACAGTAGGGTACCCAGGACACAGCAGAAACTCAAGCAACAGGAGCTAGCTGGTGGTGCTGGTGTAAATTAATATGAGTTCTCATTGCCTGAGCACTAGACTCTGAGCAAAGACCTGGGTTTGGATCCTGACTCTTACACTTAGTAAGATGAAATATTATTCAAGGAATTTGTATTTATTTATCCTGAAACTCTTCACTTATAAAAATGACTACAATTTTTCTTCTTACTTTTAGTTTGAGGTTCAAATGAAATTACATATGTGAAATAGCTTTTAAACATGTGTGTTAGTTACTCAGTCATGTACACTCTGCGACCCCATGGTCTGTCCATGGAATTCTGTAGGCAAGAATACTGGAGTGGGTTGCCATTCCCTTCTCCAGGTGATCTTCCCGACCCAAGGATTGAACCCGGGTCTCCTGCTTTGCAGAGGCAGATTCTTTGCCATCTGAGCTACAAGCGAAACCCAGCTTTTAAATATAAATGTCATATAAAAATAGAATTCCATTGTTATTAAGTCGTTGAAAACTAATCATCTAGGTTAGAACAAATATGTCAGCATATGTATAACAAAGGTATCACCATAATAGGAATACAGGGTAGAATTCTTTCTCCATTTTTAGAAGTCCTAATAACAATGACAACCAAAAAAAAAAAAAAAAAAACCCTCAAATTACAAGAAATGTTCAGTTAGCATATGGGGAAATTGCTTAATTTTAAGGATGAGGAAACATTTGAACAGGCTTACATGGGTCACAACAGACTGTCCACCCTAAGGGCAGGATTACCAAGGATGATCAGCCCTCTGTCCTGGGTAGTTTATCAAAGAATCAAAGAGTCTGAAAGCGCAGAAGGGACCAGAGAGAGTTCAGCTCATCCCGCTTGCTTGACTGAAGAGGAAACTGAGACCCAGCGAAGGGAAGGTACTCAATCCCCAGGGCCCCAGCGAGGGGCCGTGGGGCGAGCCCGCCACCTGCCTCTGCCTTCGGCTTCTGCTCGGTGTTTTCCAGGACTACACTGGGGCTTCTGTTCAGATGCCTGCCCCACTGGCATTAAAATCTCCGCATCTGGTAAATAGGAAGGACCAGGGAGCAAATTTCAAGCTGTCTGCTGAGCTAGAGGAGAAAATCGCCCTAGGATGTTCCTGCGTTGGGAAGTGAAGGGCTGGAAATCCATATCTGAAGGTCCCCCCTCCTTCTGTGTTTATGATATCATCCAGGAAACATTTAAACAACATACATGGAACGAAATGTCTTGCCAGGTGGTAGCGTGTGATATATACAGACAGCCCCTGACTCACAAAGAAAGACTACAGAGATCCCATACATACAAACAGCTGCTGCCATCCGCCCGGCCCCCACCACCTTGCAGCTGTCACTGGCTGTGTAAAAAAAATTAAAAAAGAAAGAAAGGGGCTAGAGAAAAAACTTGGACCACTTGCAGATTCGGCACATTCAGAGGCAGAGGAAGGGAAGAAGTTGTGGAAACAGGAACCACATGATGGAATGGACTCTCAGGATACATTTTCAGCCATGGATGATCTGACAGCAATGCCTGCTCCCTCTGCCCTGAAAAATCTCCTCCCAGGAAGGTCTTCTCCCATCCATGCTGCCAGAAATGTTATCAACGTAGCATGTTGTCTTAAAGCCTTTTTGGAAGAAGGAAGGCAGGGAATAAATAATAATTAATTTACCACTAGAAATCTCTTTCAAGAGTCACTCTCCTTTGTAACAGTTAATAATCAAGTATCTACCTCACAGGATTGTTGGGAAGATAAAGTCAATCAATGAACTAAAAGTCCTTAGCACTGTGCCTGATAAGTGATATAATACTAAATGTTTTTAAAGGATTATTAGAAGCTCTCTTCTATTACCATATGTAAAATAGATAGCCAATGGGAATTTGCTATATGCCTCAGAGAACTCAAACCGGAGCTCTGTAACAACCTAGAGGAAGTGGGATGGGGTGGGAGGTGGGAGGAAGGGGAAATATGAATACCTATGGAGGATTCATGTTGGTGTTTGGCAGGAACCAACTCAATTCTGTAAAGCAAGTATCCTTCAATCAAAAAATAATTTAAAATTTAAAAAGACTATTATTAATAGCTCTAGGGAATTCCCTGGCAGTCCAGTGGTTAGAATTCAGTAATTTCACTGTGGAGGGTTGGGATTCAGTCCCTAGTCTGGGAACTAAGATCCTGCAAGCCACATGGTGCAGACAAAAGAAAAAATATATACCTATAGTTATTCCCATTTTACAGATGCAACAACTGAGGTGTAGAGAACTTACTTTCCCTAGGCCATATAACTTTGAGGTAGAACCAGCATTCAAATCTGTCTCTAAAGCCTATAAATCTAAATCCTACTGTGCTATAAACAGCCATGTGCTTAGCACTGGAGGGTGGGGGTGAGGTGGTAATGGAGGGATGTTAGAGGCTATCATTCATCAGTTCAGTTCAGTTCAGTCGCTCAGTCGTGTCCGACTCTTTGCGACCCCATGAATCGCAGCACGCCAGGCCTCCCTGTCCATCACCAGTTCCCAGAGTTCACTCATACTCATGTCCATCGAGTCGGTGATGCCATCCAGCCATCTCATCCTCTGTCGTCCCCTTCTCCTCCTGCCCCCAATCCCTCCCAGCATCAGGGTTTTTTCCAATGAGTCAACTCTTCGCATGAGGTGGCTAAAGTATTGGAGTTTCAGCTTCAGCATCAGTCCTTCCATAGACTAGCAATAATTGAGTTAATTCTTGCTAATCTGTGCATTTCCCAACAACTGTGCTCACTTGCGTTCAGGAAACAGGAATTTTGACTGGTGAAGGGGGTCAAGGAGGTTATTCGGGGAAGAAAAGTGAAGACCTGGGCAAGGGGCCACAGCTGGATACTGAGCAGAAATCCTGGAGACAGAAATGACAGACAGATGGAAGAGATAGAAAAGGAGTTTGGAGGGAGCCAAAGATGAACTCCAATCCACATGATATTTCATCTAGGTCTGACCTAGAAAAGGGGAGGAAGATTTCTATCTCCCTGTCCCCACCACCCCACCTCTCGCCCCACCCATGGCTCCAGATAACTTAGTACTTTTGGTAGACGAGAGAAAGGTTAAAGAAACTCTTGTGGGCTAGTTGGAAACGTAACACTTCCACTCCCGTTTGTAATGCATTTCTTTAGGGAAATGTGTGCTGAGTTCCAAACAAATGACCTGTAATTTAATATAATACATGTACACTTTGGGTCTCCGAGGGCTGGGTGCTGTGCTGGGTGCTGAGAATACCAAAGGAAACACAAGGCCAGGTCCCTGGCTTTGAGCAGCCGGGAGCCCTGTCTGGGAGAGAACCGTAAGCACCCAAGGGACAAGATGCTGAGTGTAACAGGAGAGGTGTCTACAAAGTGCCTCGGAGCACAGAGCAAGGGAATGGTGAAACTGCTTTTAAATCAACTTTTAGAATCCAACCTCTGCAAGTTGGAAACTGCATGCAATGCATTAAAAGTTACAGGAAGGACACTCTTACCATTTCGTTCTGAATGAACTCTTTCAACAAAACTATTGCCTGCTGTTTTCCTGCCAAGTGGTGTTATCAATACCTGTTGGGTTTGTTGTTTTCCTAAGAGATTAGAGAGAGGGGTGATTGCATGGACTCTAAACTCAAACTGCTCTGATTTGAATCTGACATCCATTTACCAGCGCTATGACCTTGACTTTACCTGTCTTAGTCTCAGTTTCCTTATCTGTAAAATGGGGCCAACAAAAAATACCTTAGTGTTCCTGGGAGGACTAAATACCTAGAAAGTCCATGTTCTAGAATGGAGTAGACGTTTCACTAAGTCTGCCTATTACCCAGATGATGGATAGGAATTTCTGACTTCAAATAACTTCATGAAGTTGTTCAAGAACTGTGTTCCTGAAAGAGTTTTAAATGATACACAGATGAGCGTATTAAATTTTTAATAGCATGTGTTTATCATCACAGGATAGGGAGGAAAATATATAATATATCAAATGCTACATTTTAAAGATATTCTTTAACGTACTCACAGATATAGAGAACAGACTTGTGATTGCCATGAGCAGGAGAGAGGAGGGAGAGGGGTAGACTGGAATCTGGGGAGGAATTTGGGGTTGGTTGGAGAAGGAAACGGCAACCCACTCCGGTATCCTTGCCTGGAAAATCCCATGGACAGAGTAGCAAAGAGTCAGACACGACTGAGCAACTAACACACTTTGGGGTTGGTAGATGCAAACTATTACATTTAGAATAAATAAACATCAAGGTCCTACTGTGTAGCACAGGGAACTATATTCAATCTCCTGGGATAAACCATAATGGAAAAGAATATTTTTAAAAGAATGCATGTATGAGTCACTTTGCCATACAGCAGAGACAGGGACAACATTGTAAACCAACTGTACTTTGATAAAAAATAAAAATAAAATTTAAAAAATTTTAAGATTTTTTTTCTTAGAATGAATAAAAATTTTAGAAAGTATATTAAGTGAGAGGAAAAATATTTAGAAAGTAATAGTCAAATATTACTTCTTCTCTTCCAAAATAAGAGTAACAAGATGACTGTGACACCTAAGTAGAGACTTGAAACAGAGGTTTCCCTTTAAATTTTTCTTTTCTTCCCACCCCCACCCCGACTGGGCATGGCTTGAATTAATTTAGTTTTGTTAACTTTAAATAATACATATTAAAATGTCTAAATCTTAAAAGGCTGGATGAAGGGGGAAACATGGCAGAAATGAGGACCTCTTTTCCTGTGTTTTCTCACTGTGATGCAATTCAACACTTTCATCTAGGACTCTGGGTAAAAACAGCATTTTCTAATGCCCCCACTAAAGAGAAAGCACATCTGAACAGTAGAAAGAATGCCTTCTGCATGCCCCCACTGTCTTGGCCCCGATTTCAATCCTGGTGGAAAAATTCCCTGAAGCCGACGACAGCTGAGTTCCTCACCCGGAATTCGATGATCAGAAGAGGAAAATGACACCCTGAGGTTCTGGGGGCCCTGGAGCAGCCTGCGACGGACACAGAGACCACAGAGTGACCTGCCACCTGTCCATCTCCACCCCATGGGCCCAGGGAGCTGAAGTCGGAGGGGATTCAAGTTGGGGGGTGGGGGGGTGCTTGGGAGGAGCCATAGGAAGGAGCAGAAGGACAGGCAGCGTCAGCTCGTACCCCGGACTTCCCCAGAATCTCAGTAAGGCCTCTGGGGCACCGCGTCCCCTTTACCCCTTCTTTGTAAAAATCACCTCCAGGAAAGTCCCTCTGTCTAACACAGCGGTTGGCCTTTGAAGCCTATGAATGGTCATGGATAGCTGGGGTTTCCCTGGGGTCAGCATCCCCGTCTGGGTGCCTCATGACCCCATGTGTCACCTCCATTGACAGCCTTGCAGAGAACAGGTGGAGCATCTAAAGGCACACACGATCAAAGGACACTATCTGCTAGAGGCTTAGCTCATGAGTTTGAGCAAACTCCAGGAGATGGCGAAGGACAGGGAAGCCTGGCGTGCTGCAGTCCACGGGGTTGCAAAGAGCCAGACACAACTGAACAACTAAAGGATAACAAATAGTTCATACCAGCCCGCACGTCTTCTCTCCTCTCTTACTCCTCCCGTGGAGATGTCCACTGATCATGCTCACCTTCTTTCCACCAACCTGATCACAGTCTTTATGTCTCCTACCACGGAAAAGCGAAGCATAATCACAGGGCCCTCCCTGGGAGGGGAAGGTACAGAGGAAAGAGTATTCACCGAGGCATGGGCAGGGGCTTGCAGATAAATCCCTCCATTTCAGCCACAAGAATAGGATTGTTAGGTAAAATGCAGAACACTCAGGTAAGTTGGAACGTCAGATAAGAAACAAATGATTTTTTAGTTATGAGAATATCCTGTGCCATGTTTAGGATATACTAATACTAAAAGAGTATTTTCATTCATCTGACATTCCCATTTAACTGGATGTCTAAATTTTTATTTGCTAAATTTAGCAACCCTACTCTAAAACAATCTCAGGGACTTCCTTGGTGGTCCAGTGGTTAAGAGTCAGCCTGCCGATGTGGGGGACACAGGTTCCATCCCTGCTCCCAGGAGATTCCACATGCCTCAGAGCAACTAAGCCACTACTGAAGCCCACAGCCTAGAGCCCGTGCTCCGCATCGAGAAGTCACAGCAATGAGAAGCCCTCGTACCACAGCTAGAGTAGGTCTCGCACAACAGTGAAGACCCAACACAGCCAAAAATAAACCAGTAAGTAAGTAAATAAAAACCTCATGAGGCTGGCATTATTATTCTTACTTTAAATGTGGGGAAAATAAGCCTTTGAGAGATTTAGTAACTTGCCTGAAGCCACAGTACTTGCAGGTGACAGAGGTGAGATTTCAACCCAGACTCACCAATTTCAAGACCAGTACTGGTCCCACACCACATGGGGATCCAAGCCTTTAATGAAAAGGTCAGATGGGATGCTAAGGGAGGAAACTGAGGCTTCTCTAAGAATTTGGGGGAATTCTTGGATGCCTGGCTCAAGATGTAGACAATCACTCAATAAACAGTATGTGGATGTAATGAACTGAACTATCACCATCTTGCATCTTGCATCACCAGGCTTGGTATCCGGAAGACTCGTCTCCTTTCCTAAAAATGCTAAGACTTGTTCTCAGCCCCAGCTCAAGTCCTCCTCCAACACCACCCTTCAGCGCCTGAAGGGAGCACTTCACCCCATGGGTATAGGCAGTGGAAGATGAGGTCATGGGACACAGCTCCAAGAGAAGCTTTGAATCGTGTTACATCCATTTAACACAAGGAGGAAACGCACAAGACTGAAGACACTGGCTGGCCCAAGTCCGTCTGTTACTTTCAAACCAGTCGTCTCTTGGCCGGACAACCTACAAAGCTCAGCGTGTGGAGTCCAGTCACCTTGCTTGAACCAGGCTGCCTTACCACAACTTGAAAACATCTGTCTGCACTTTCATTAACATTGTTTTAGGGGAGCAGGGGCCGTGGGGATAAGAGGAGGGAAGGGCTGTGCTGCTAGAACTCTTTTGCTCTGAAGATGAGAACCATCAGCA
This sequence comes from Cervus canadensis, assembly GCF_019320065.1. Lineage (NCBI taxonomy): Eukaryota > Metazoa > Chordata > Mammalia > Artiodactyla > Cervidae > Cervus > Cervus canadensis. The sequence goes on along the minus strand of NC_057404.1, from coordinate 19,397,203 downwards.
GATGCAAGGCTCTTTCAGCCTCGTTTCTTTCTTAGTTTCTATGAATCCGCAGACAGGAATCCAGACAGAACGCATGTGGCTCATAGGTGCCCACAAACCTCCGGTCCCAAGGAAAATTGCTGTGGCTCTGTGTGTAGGAGAACATCGCCCAGTCCTCATCTAAGTCTCAGTTTTTTCCTCCAGATCCTCACTGGAGGAGCTGTGGCAGATAAAGTATCAGTTCAGTTCAGTTCAGTCGCTCAGTCGTGTCTGACTCTTTGTGACCCCATGAATCGCAGCACGCCAGGCCTCCCTGTCCATCACCAACTCCCAGAGTTTACTCAAACTCATGTCCATCGAGTCGGTGATGCCATCCAGCCATCTCATCCTCTGTCGTCCCCTTCTCCTCCTGCCCCCAATCCCTCCCAGCATCAGGGTCTTTTCCAATGAGTGTAGTAAGGGTTAATAAAAAAAAATGGTATTGAAAGAAAATGTGGACCCAAATCCACTACCACCAGGAAGTTGACCACTTTATAATCATTTTATTTCCTGACAATCAAAGCAATAAACACTCACTGTAGAAATGTTTGAAAATGCTGAAAAGGCTAAGTAAACAATAAAAACTACCCAACATTGCATCATGCAGAGCTATAACCTGTCCTAAAATTGTGGTGTATTTTCTAAGGATCTCTGTCCATATGATAAATATAATTGATCTCAGACTTCATATGTAACTTCATTTCTACTTTTTTTAACCTAACAAATCATAGACACTTCTCTCAACACCATTCAAGACTCTCTGAAGGATCTTTAAAACTTTTGATGAATCCTTAATAGATGCATTGAAAATGGTTATAGGTAATTTAATTATTCTTCTCCTGTTAAACATTTAGAATGTTTCCAGTGTTTCCCCTAATTGAAATAACATATCAGTGAACATATTCACATACTGTGTTTCTTAATTGTTATTGAAGTATTGTTGTTGTTTAGTCGCTAAGCCATGTCCTACATATAGTTGATTTAAAATGTTGTGTTAGTTTCTGGCGTACAGCAAAGAGATTCATATATACATATATATATATTTCAGATTCTTTTCCATTTAGGTTATTGCAAGATGTTGAGTATAGTTTTCTGTACTATACAGTAAGTCCTTGTTGAGTTCCCTGTGCTATACAGTAAATCCTTGGTTTCACATATGTTTTTATCAGATTTTTGGCACCTGTTCCCTCATGTCTAGAATCTAATATAAAATGGCATCTAATCTGATCCAAAGATATTCATCTTATCATGTTTTCTGCTTTACCATGCTCTACCAAAGGCTGTGCCTTGCAGAGGCCCCACCAGCTGACCTAGTTGGAGAACCACAATGGTCAGTTACACAACAAGAATGACCGGGTCCCTTGTTGAAATCCAAATGAAAGCGATTCCTACACAGCAGGAAATCTTAGTGACAGCACCCACCCCCCACCCGCCACCTCCCTTAACTCAGGCCATGGTTTACAAGAGAGAGGGACAGAGGGAGAGAGGAGAGAGGGAGTGGAGGAGAGACAGAGAATCCCAAGGATGATTTTCAGAGAAACCACCACACGATGTAATTCCACCGGGAACATGACGATAAAAGTCCTCAGAACTGTGCCGCTTGGTATTTTAACAGAACTGTTGCTTGCTGATTTAGTTAATGATAATGTTGGGTTCCAAATTTGCTCTAAAAGGGAGTCTTAAGTGTTCTCAACTTGGACAGGACTGGCTTAAAAATAAACAAATAAGTTATATAAGTCCAAATTTTGGAGGATCGGGTTTTGGAAGCCAAGAATCTGGTATAGGATTAAAGGGGCCTGCCTCACATCTCGTGGTTGGGCCTCACGTGCCGCCTGCAGGGTGGAGCAGCAAAGAAGCGTTCCAGCTGTCCCCAAAATCCAGCCTCTAATTTAAGTGCCAACACCCACAAGGAACTCAGGCAGCGTGCACCCCATGGCTCCTAGGAGACACACTAGGTGCTTAAGACAGCGAAGAGAAACAAAAGAAGCAATCAGAACCACCAGCAGATGATGACAGACTTCTTTTTCTTTACTCTCTTCCAATGTCAGATGTTTTGAAAGGCTCACGGGTGCTATTCAAGAGCTGTCATCTTCCACTTGAGAGTTGACTGCATCTGGGTAGGAAATGAAGTGATTACTATGTGCTGCCTTTTTAAAATGTTCAAGGCACCTCCAGGAAGAAAGATGTCAGGGTCCGCAAACTTACCACTGTGGATGGAGCCCTACTTTGGGTCCAGCTGTGGGAGACACTGCCAGGGAGAAAAGAAACCCAATGCTCTGGTGGGGTCCTGAGTCCTCCATGCACTCCAAGAGTGATATGAATATGTGAAATGTCACAGATGAGTCCATTCATTCACATATTAATGTCACGGAATTATTAAGAGCTAAGTAAGTGAAAGGCACTCAGGGTCTAAGGGTTAAAAGATACAGTAGACTAGGTTCAGCCCTCAGATTGCTTGTTCTTGTTGAGGAGAATAGCTGTGTTCACAAATAGCCAGAAAAGGCTACATACCCATCACCATTATTGATGTAGACCAAGGATCTACATAGGCCAGGAATACAATGCAGCAGCACTCCTCAGATCTAAGCCAATAACCGGCTTCCTGAAACTCAGGCCCAGTGTGGCTGGAGCTTCATATTTTCCAAATCGGGAAAATGTACCTTTTTTGTAAAATATCCTGATTTGTTTAAGTTGGCTAAATTTTTTAAACTATGCAAACTAAACAAAACATACCTATACACTGGACCAGGGCAAGCCACCAAGGTGAACCTCTGAGGCAGACTATATTTGCTAATACGGACATAGGGACATATACCTACCCTTATAAGAAAAAGCACTTTATACAAGCCATATATCTAATATGATCACATTTTTACTGCAAAACTATGTATTTACACATAGGAAAAAATGGAAGGCTACATCGAATGTTAGTAGATATTCTGGTTGGCAAGATTACAAGTGATTTTTTTCCCCCTCTTTGTTTTTCTGTTTAAGTGAAATTTTTACAATGGGCATGCATGACTTCAATAATCAGAATTTTCAACAAAATTTAAAAGTTTACAGAAAAGACCCAAGTGCTTTTAGATTAGTGGAGATAAAATATGAAAGCCTTAAAAATAAGAAAAATTTAAAAAGGGTAAGAATTAATGAGAAATATTAAGAATAATAAAATCCAAGTAATACAGAAATAAATTATCTACATTGAACATTTACACTGGTGCAGGAGGAAGGATACTCACGATGGAGTTTACAGGCATTATCTTTCTTATTCTTTGAAACTTCCCTGTAATGGTACTACTGTTATTCCCATGCACAGGGAAAACGATGAGGCTTAGAAAGCTTAAGTAACTTGTCCAAGGTCACGCAGCATAGAACTAGAATTCAAAACCCAGGTCATCCGCCTCCAGAGGCTGCATGTTAGCTTAACCTTAAGTAAGAGATCCCCAGAAGCAAAGTAAGGGAGGAAGGTCAGGGACACAGGGGTCTTTGATCAGGCCTTGAAGACCCAGAAAGAGTTCAGCCCCTAGATATAGAAAGGAAACAACATTGCCAAAGAAGTAGAGATGATACCAGGATATAAGAAGATTTTAAACTTAATGAAGTAAGGATAGTAGACTGGAGAAGTCAGAAGAGTCCTAAGGACCGGATGCCAGGCCAAGGAGTTAGACTTTACTGACCATCAGTGGAAGCCAGTGATGTTTCCAGCATAGAAATAAGATGGGTGTCATGCCAAGACCACCATTAACGAATTTTCACAGACTGGGCGGTTTATACAACAGAAATCTGCTTCTCACAGTTCTGGAGGCTTGAAGCCCAAGATCAAGGTGTTGGCAGGCTTGGTTTCTCCTGAGGGCCTTCCCCTTGGTGTGCAGGTGGCCACCTTCTCACTGTGTCCTCCTCCCAAGACCTTCCCTCTGGTGTCTCACCTTCCTCTTCTTATAAGGACACCAGTCAGTTTGTGTTGAGGCCTCCCTGATGGCCTCATTTAAACTTGGTTCCTCTGTAAAAGCCCTGTCTCCTAACACAGTCGCATTCTGAGGCACTGGGGGTCAAGACTTCAACATGTGAACTTGAGGGGGAACCCAGTTCAGCCTGTAACAAATGGTGATGCAAAAAGAGCACTGAACTTGGACAGTCAGAAGCCCTGAGTCTGAACGCTGCCAGTACCACTTATTATTAGATGTGGGACCTTAAGCAACACATTTAAGCACTTTGCCCCTCATTCATTAAATTAAAAAAAAAAGCAGCTGATACAATTTGTCTGCACTGCAAGGTTGTGGTAAGGCTGAAATGAAATAATTAATGTATTTTTAATGTATTGTGCCACCCATTTTAAACATTTAGGGCCCCTACTGTAACAAAATGCATTTACATTTGAATTTTAATCTATAATTCTGAATTAATAAACATTTGTTGAATATCTATAATGTGGAACATGCTGGCATCGATGAATTTCCCAGACCTCATTTAATCCTCACAAACCTCACTGGTCTGGAAACAGACCACCTCCTAATACAATCACCCTGAGGGTTTGAATGTAACAAATGAATGGGGTGTGCATATATTCAGACCATAGCAATGATGTTATCTATTTTCTATCCATTTTTTTTCAGTACAAAGATAGCTCAATGTGAGCAGTAACCATCTATGCTCTGGAACCCTAAAAATGCCTCAGTGGAAAATGTGTTCTTAATTGTTGCTAAGATTCTTCTCCTGATTTTCCTGCCGCTCTAACTCCATGTGGCCAATCCAGTTTCAGCACAAGGACACATCCAAAGCCCAGTCAAAATAGCCCTACATGCATGCATGCTAAGTCACTTCAGTCTTGTCCGACTCTTTGCAGCCCTATGGACTGCAGCCTGCCAGGCTCCTCTGTCCATGGGATTCTCCAGACTAGAATACTGGAGTGGGCTGCCATGCCCTCCTCCAGAGGATTGTCCCAACCCAAGGATCGAACCCCTGTCTCTTACATCTCCTCCACTGGCAGGCGGATTCTTTACCACCACCTGGGAAGCCCCAGGAGATTTTTAAACTATATTTTAAATCTCTGATTTGCATCTTTGAAAAGAAAATTCAAGAGGATCCAATTCCTAGCCCCCCAGCAATTCTGGTCATTCCTAAGTTGTCCAAAATTCAATGCTGCTGCTTCCATACTTCTCTCTGTACCTTAGGCCACAAAGATAATCCTCTCTTCTCACGCTTGTCCTCAATCTCCCAATTTTTTTATTATTTAATTCTTTCTTATAGGACAGGGGACAGGGAATAATCAGGGCACAAGGTCATATTAATAATCGGCTACCCCATTACACACAGATATGTCTCTCCACTGCTGCAAAGAGTACCTGATGCTGGCACGGCTCCTTTTAAACCAAAGCTTGTTTTTCACTTCAGTGCTATCTCCTGATGCTCCCAACAACTCAGACAATTACCAGGCAATTTAATCTTTGCAGGGAAAAAAATAAATGAGACTTTGGGAAATTTCTCTAACAGATTTAAGGCTGGTTAGTGGTATAAGCACTGGCTGATCCCCACATCCTTCTTAGCAGGACTCATAGCCAATGCTTTTCTCCCCAGGAACAAGCTATAGCTCTGCAGTGCCCTATATAATATTAAGGACATTGAAATGTCCCAGAGATGCCCCAAAGTAATTTTTGCTTTCCGGGAAAGCACAGTAATAGATACCCATCTATCTCTAAATGCAGGACTTTTTAAAAAAGAGTTATGTTGTCCAGGGGAGAGGGGAGATTGGTGTTTTCAGGAGAGGGTTGTATTTTTAAAGCGGTTTTCCTTTTGCAAAGTGGCAAATTTCCTAACGTATTTTTCACCCTCCAAGTTCTTGCAACCTTTTTTGACATCCTCTCCCTGTGTCAAATGGCAAGCCCAATGGAAGTCATTTGGAAGGCAGGGGCAGATGGCAGAAAAATAGTTTCTCCCCTCAACTGCTCTGTCCGGGTAATTTGTTTTCCTCACTGATGTAAAGGAAACCATAAGAGTGCTTTGCCCACTCCAAACCTCTGAAACTGGAGTTATGAGGTCGTACGGAGGAGGCCAGGAAAAATAGTTTTTGGGGTGGTTTGATGCTTTCTGAGGCCTTTTACTAGTGACCTGCAACACTAATTACCCAGGCTTCCTGTCTGAATAAGACATTTAGATGATGATTCACGGCTGTGGAAGCCAGCGTCAATAAACAGGCCGTTGAAATTCAACTCTTGCATCTCAAAACTGGATTCTCTGGATCCTCACAGGCAAATCCAATATACTTGTAATCCAGACAAGTGTTGGGTGTAGGAAAAAGAGCATGAAGTACCAGGTTTGTTGGGGAGAAAGCAGTCTGATGGTGGTCCACCATGGGTACTAAGAATAGAACCATTTCTCTCTGCCCTGGTTCCACCATTCACTAGATAAGTGACATTTAGCAAGTCATTTAATCTCTCTGTGCCTCAGTTTTCTCATCTGTAATATGGGGATAATCACAGTACCTACCTTACAGGGTTTTATGAGACTAAAATAAGTTACTGTTTGGAAAGCAATTAGAAGAGTGCCTGGTACATAGTGAGTGCTATCTGTGTGTTTGATAAATATACTTGGAAAAAATGGTCATGATAACCAATCAAGCAGACTTATCTGAGGATGATACTGGCTAACTGTGCCCTGCAGATCTGACCCTCTCTTTTCTGCTGAATGAGCCTGAGTGGTACCCACTGACATCACGGCTGAGCAGCCCTTCAAAGGCAATTCAAGAAGTAGGCCAGTGGGACACTCGAATCTAGCCATGGCCATTTGCTTTCACAGACTTGCTAACATCCGCTCAGAAATTGTCGGAAGACTTCAAATGTTTTCACTCTAATACGCCCAAGAAATGAATTTTGAAAACTACACCTCTGCACACATTCTTACTTAATTTTATCATTTCAATGTAAGATTAAGTGACTGGAAAAAAAAAATCCCTAAATAGAATATTATAAAAATGAATGTTTGAAAACAGTTGCATCACTATTTTAAATGAATCCCTTGGGGTTATCCCCCCAGCAATACCCTAGAATTTGCCACCCACTATCATTCATTTAAAGAGACTCAAATAAGGTTTTCTTTCACACTAAAAATTCTACATTGCTCCTGCATCTCCCTGTACAGCTATTTCTATTTCTCTTCCTTCTCAGAATTTTATCTTAACATTTTTTATAAGTAATGCTATGCATTTGCAACACACATATGAATATTTTTTCCTCTGGCCACCAAGCTCTAAATGTAAAAACAAGGAAAACAGTATTTTTAATCCTTCCAGATCTAAGGGTTACAAGTTATTAATAGTATACAATTGATCGAAACATTGATATATTTTAACTTTTGGTATATAATCATAATACTAAAAGTAATTTTTAATGTATCTCAATGAAACCAGTGGAGATATTTTCCCCCACTAGCTCATATTCAGGAATGACTATTTATTACAAATGACAGAGGATGAGATGGTTGGATGGCATCACCGACTCAATGGACATGAGTTTGAGCAAGATCCAGGAGTTGGTGAAGGACAGGGAAGCCTGGTGTGCTGCGGTCCATGCAGTCACAAAGAGTCGGACACAACTGAGCAACTGAACTGAACTGATTTATTACAATAAGAGAGAGAGAATGTTTAGAATTATTTCTATCCTTATTTTCCTGTCTCATATATGTGAGCACTGACATCTTTTATTCACATTTAAAAGGAGATGGGAAGGGAAGGAATCTCTCTAAAATGCTGACATTCAATTCTTTGAACTCCCTCTGAATTGTATACCGAAGACATAATGGAATTCTAAGGCATCTATCACTTTGATTAGGGCCTCTTCCAATTTTGTTGAAAGGAAATAATTGGAAATCATTTGACTTGAGAAAAGATTCATTATTCAGTCCTCAATGTCTCATTCTGTGTTATATACCAGAAAGGCCAAAACTTTTAAATTACCATTATCTTAACCTGTTGTCCTTATCTGTTACTCAGAGGCACTTTGTTTAGTTTGTCTCAAAATACCTATTTCCATACATCTTTCAGAGTTCAGTCCAGTTCAGTTCAGTCGCTAAGTTGTGTCCGACTCTGCGACCGCATGGACTGCAGCACTCCAGGCTTCCCTGCCTATCACCAACTCCTGAAGTTTACTCAAACTCATGTCCATTGAGTCGGTAATGCCATCCAACTATCTCATCCTCTGTTGTCCCCCTCTCCTCCCGCCTTCAATCTTTCCCAGCATCAGGGTCTTTTCAAATGAGTCAGTTCTTCGCATCAGGTGGCTAAAGTATTGGAGTTTCAGCTTCAGCATCAGTCCTTCCAATGAATATTCAGGACTGATTTCCTTAGGATGGACTGGTTGGGTCACCCTGATGTCCAAGGGACTCTCAAGAGTCTTCTCAAACACCACAGTTCAAAAGCGTCAATGCTTCGGCGCTCAACTTTCTTTCGTAGTCCAACTCTCACATCCATACAAGACTACTGGAAAAACCATCGCTTTGACTAGACAGACCTTTGTTGGCAAAGTAACGTCTCTGCTTTTTAACATGCTGTCTAGGTTGGTCATAGCTTTTCTTCCAAGGAACAGGCGTCTTTTAATTTCATGGCTGCAGTCACCATCGGCAGTGATTTTGGAGCCCAAGAAAATAAAGTCTGTCACTGTTTCCATTGTTTCCCGATCTATTTGCCATGAAGTGATGGGACCAGATGCCATGATGTTAGTTTTCTGAGTGTTGAGTTTTAAGCCAACTTTTCCACTCTCCTCTTTCACTTTCATCAAGAGGCTCTTTAGTTCTTCTTCACTTTCTGCCGTAAGTGTGGTGTCATCTGCGTATCTGAGGTTGTTGATATTTCTCTCGGCAATCTTGATTCCAGCTTGTGCTTCATCCAGTTCAGCATTTCTCATGATGTACTCTGCATATAAGTTAAATAAGCAAGGTGACAATATACAGCCTTGATGTATTCTTTTCCCAATTTGGAACCAGTCTGTTGTTCCATGTCCAGTTCTAACTGTTGCTTCTTGACCTGCATACAGATTTCTCAGGAGGCAGATCAGGTGGTCTGATATTCCCATCTCTTTAAGAATTTTCTACAGTTTGTTGTGATCCACACAGTCAAAGGCTTTGGCATAGTCAATAAGGCAGAAGCAGATGTTTTTCTAGAACTCTCACTTTTTCAATGATCCAATGGATGTTAGCAATTTGATCTCTGGTTCCTCTGCCTTTTCTAAATCCAGCTTGAACATCTGGAAGTTCACAGTTCATGTACTGTTGAAGCCTGGCTTCAAGAATTTTGACCATTTCTTTGCTAGCGTGTGAGATGAGTGCAATTGTGCAGTAGTTTGAGCATTCTTTGGCATTGCCTTTCTTTGGGACTGGAATGAAAACTGACCTTTTCCAGTCCTGTGGCCACTACTGAGTTTTCCAAATTTGCTGGCATATTGAGTGTAGCACTTTCACAGCATTATCTTTTAGGATTTGAAATAGCTCAAGTGGCATTCCATCACCTCCACTAGCTTTGTCCCTAGTGATGCTTCCTAAGGCCAACTTGACGTTGAATACCAGATGTCTGGCACTAGGTGAGTGATCACACCATCGTGATTATCGTGATTATCTTTTAGAGTAGAACCACTTCAATGCTTTTATCTTGCTGTGTGCCTGAGTTAAAATTTTGTCAAAATCTTGGAGCTTCAGAATGGCTCATGCAACTGATGTGCTTAGTCACTCAGTCATGTCCAACTCCTTGCAACCCCATGGACTGTAGCCCACCAGGCTCCTCTGTCCATGGGGATTCTCCAGGCAAGAATACCCCATTGAGTGGGTTGCCATGGCCTTCTCCAGGGGATCTTCCCAACCCAGGGATCTAACTCATGTCTCCCATACTGCAGGCAGATTCTTTACCATCTGAGTCACCAGCGACGCCCCATGCAACTGATGTTTCATCATAAAACCTAAGTGTCAAACCAATCAGCCAAATTAGACGTATTTCTTGCCTTTTAAAGTGTGACTTTCTTTTTTAATTAAACTAAGTATCTTAATATTCATTTTGGAGGATATTATAAAAACTACAGCAAAATAAGTTATGGAATGCATCACATGAAATAGATTCCTAAAAAACAGCCAACTTTATGTTGATTAGATTAGATGTAATTAATTTTACAACAAGGGTAAAACAGGATAATAATGCTGTTTCTCATTACTTTATTTGCAATAAAATGGCATACTATTTTACTAAAATTATGTTATTTATGGAGCCAGAAATATGACAGAAGGCATACTATCTCTTCCCAAAGCAGGGTAAATGTGTGCTCTAACTCTGATGTGTGGCTTGGGGATTAATTAAATAGCAATTATGTTTAAAAATCAGAAATAATTTCATTGATTTCACTAGGCCTCATGCTCAAACTTCTCTGTTTAAGTTATATAATAGGAAAACAGTATGTATCTGTATACTACTGAAACTAATCAGGTCAGCATGTATCATAATCCAAAGTATTCATACTAGGTAAGAAATCCATACATGATTTTATAAAATCAATTCTAACCACCTCATGGAATAGCATACACAATATCTGAAAAACACTATCTAAAATTTCTATCTGCAGGTTTTATGCAATGTATCATGGAAATCTTGGTAGTTCCAGACAATATACTAGCTGCATCTATTAAGAGCATCATTAACTGGCCTAGACAGTTCAACTGTTGTCAGGCACAATCTCTTCTAGCTAATTACAATTCCTAGGGATGAAAATCAGACTTTTCTTAAACACACAAATTCTCCCAACACACACACACTTTGCCATTAATAATTAAATTCAACCACAGGGGGGAAAAAAAGGATTACAGGATACTCATCGATCAGATAATAACAGACATTAGTTTAATGAGCACTTACTATGTGCTGCTCACTGTTCAAAGCTATTGACATATACTAGCACTGAACTGGTCTTTACAGCAACTTTGTGAAGTGAGCCTGATTGACAGTTCCATTACCAGATGAAGAAACGGACACTCAGAGGCCACAGGACTGACAGTTGGGGAAGGCAGTGTGCAAACTCAGGGTGCCTGTCCCCAGAGCCCAGGTTAACTATCACACACACTGCCTCTCTAGAACATGAGTCCATTTCAAATTACTTCTGTTCCACAGCTAACCACAGTGGAGAGCAAAATAAAGACATTCCCCCACAGAGATGTCCATGCCCTAGTCTCCAGAACCCATGAATATATGGCAGAAGGGACTTTGCAGGTGTGATTAAGTTAAGGATCCTGAGATGACAAGAATACCCTGGATTATCCAGGTGAGTGAAACATCATCGTAAGTGAAAAGGGGAGGCAGAAGAGTCAGAGTCAGAGGAGATGTGATGATGGAGTCAGAGGTCAGAGTGATGCAATCTCTGGCTTTGAAAATGGAGGAAAGGTCCCCAAGGCCAGGGATGTAAATACCATCTAGAAACAGGAAAAGACAAGAAAACAGATTCTCCCTTATAGCATTCAGACAGGAGCACCACCCTGCCAACTTGTGATTTTTAGCTACATAAGACCCATCAGACTTCTGACCTCTTGAACTGCAAAATAAAAAATGTGTGTTGTTCTAAGCCTCTAAGTTTGTGGTTAAGTTATTACAGTAGGAAACTGATACAATCACAAGAAAAACGCACTGATAAGAGGAGGGTACACGCGTTCAAAACCCATTTTATACAGGCTGATTGCAGCAACATGCTTGCTGCCCAAATAAAACCAGGAAATACGTTTGAGCTGCTAAGAAGCAACAAACAAGTTCTTGCTTCCGTATTGAAAATGAAGGTGTCTCTTATCTCAGTTTTGGAATAAGTAAAGATTATCCACAGAGATGCTTTTTCATTTTTACTTTTACAAAATTGACTCTGGTGGTTCTTTGAATTCCGCCCCCCCACTCCCCCTTTTTTTTAGTTGGTTCAGTGTCAATTTTTCACTAGAAGGTTTTTTAAAAAACTTTCCCTTCCTGAGCATTTTTCCACTGGGTTTGGGCCCTAACTCTGCCATTTAACTCGTTGCAGAACACTGGCATTATTATAATTGCTGGTATAATAAATCATGTAACTATTACTCTGGGTTCAAAGTAAGCACCTTCTTGGCTCTTACATAATTGCTATTTCTGCTGTCAGATGGTCCTCCTGGCACTCAATTCCACACAGCAGCCAGGGTGAGATTTTTACTCCAGAAATCTGACAGTGTCCTTCCCGTCCTCAAATTCTTTCCATGACTCCTTCCATGCTCAGAATGGAGAGCAGACTAAGTCTTAATGACCATCACCCCTTGTGATAACCACCCCCTGCCCCAGGCCCTGTTGCCCTGCTATCTCACAACCTCACCTGGCATCTCTCTCCTGCCCTCTCCTGAGCTCCAGCCCTACCAAGCTATTAGTGCTCCAAAACCCAGCAGGTTCTCTCAAGCCTCCTGCGCTGCACTTTCTGCTTCCTGTCCCTATGGCAACAGACACTCCTTTTTGTTGCTCAGTCACTAAGTCCTGTCTGATCTTTGCCACCCCATGGACTGCAGCTTGCCAGGCTTCCCTATCCTTCACTATCTCCCGGAGTTTGCTCAAACGCATGTCCCTTGAGTTGGTGATGCCATCTAACCATCTCATTCTCTGCCGCCCTCTTCTTTTTTGGCCTTCAATCTTTCCCAGCATCAGGGTCTTTTCCACTGAGTCAGCTCTTTGTATCAGATGGCCAAAGTATTGGCGCTTCAGCTTCAGTATCAGTCCTTCCAGTAAATATTTAGGCTTGATTTCCTTTAGGATTGACTGATTTGGACTCCTTGCTGTCCAAGGACTCTCAAGACTTCTCCAGAACCACAGTTTGAAAGCATCAATTCTTGAGCACTCAGCCTTCTTTAAGGTCTACTTCCCTGGTGGCTCAGGTGTTAAAGCGTCTGCCTGCAATGCGGGAGACCCAGGTTAGGAAGATCCCCTGGAGAAGGAAATGGCAACCCACTCCAGTACTCTTGCCTGGAAAATTCCATGGACAGAGGAGCCTGGTAGGCTACAGTCCATGGGGTCACAAAGAGTCAGACACAACTGAGCGACTTCACTTTCTTTTCTTTTCTTTCTCACATCCATACAAGACTACTGGAAAAACCATGGTTTTGACTACATGGACTCTTGTCGGCAAAGTGAAGTATCTGCTTTTTAATGCTGTCTAGGTTTATCATAATTTTCACTCCCTTTTCTATTGGATTAATTTTGTCTTCTCCTTCCCCAGCTCAGTGATACATCCAATGGTCCCAGCGTCACCAGCAAAGACACAGGCAGCAGTGCTTGATAGACACACAGGTGTGGGCCCAGAACACCCTTCCTGTTATTCTTGATCGGTGGTTTCCTATGTCATCTATCTCTAATTTCCTGACTGCCTACTGACCTACACTTTCTGGGTTTTTGACCTTGGCTTTCTTCAATGGACAGCTGACATTCTGATACTTACTCCCATTAGCCAGCTGTCATTTGCAGCCCCAGGTAAGAAACACTCCCAGAGGTTTCAGCCTCAACTTGCAACCACCCTCTACTACACACACACACACACACACACACACACACACACAAACGTTTACTCCAGATGAGGCACTTCATTTCTTTAATTAAAAAAAAAAAAAAACCTGTAAAGTAGGTACTATTTTGTTCCCATTGACAGGTGAGGAAACTAAGTCCATTAAGATGAAACAATTTGTTCAAAGCTATACAGCCTTTTAGTGATGGAGCTATTAGGGCACATCACTTCAAAGAGCTCAGTCAAGCAATTGCCCCAGTACATTTTTCTGATCCTTGTAGATCCTGCCACCACCACCACCACCACATTTCGAAGTACTTCTCTAAGCTGTCAAAGTTAGCTTTGCATTTAGTTCACTGGATTCTAATTGTGTGGACCTATGTATCTCCCTAGGAGACCTGAGCTACTCAGAATCAGGAGCGTGTCATTCAAACTTGGATACACATAGAACTTCCTTTGTAGTCCACTGGTTAAGACTCCAACCTTCCACTGCAGGGGTGCACGTTCCATCCCTGGTGGGAAAACTAAGGTCCCACATACCTTGCAGTGTGGCTAGAACAAAACAAAAACTTGAGCACACAACAAAAGGTCTAGTTTTTCATATCCTCTAAACTACACTTACGCATGCACCCACCAGGAAGCAAGGTACTAAATTTCACTGTCCTACTGACCCTCTCAATTCCAGCTTCTGTACAATTATGATTTCTCTTTCTGAACTAACTTTTAACTGTCCTATCTGGCCAATATTACAAGGCACCTCAAAATCTCTTGGGAAATAGAAGTGGGTTTTATTTATAAGTGACTGTGTTGGTGAGAATTTAATTAAATTCCAGAAAAGTAAAGTTTTCATGCTAAGAGAATCCATAGGGTTCAATTGGTTCACTTCTCCTGTTTTGTAGATAAAAGAACTAAGGTCTATACCAGCTTTGAAATCTGGTGCCTGAATATACACTGTTTTTGACTCACATGACTTATTGAGTCTATACTTTTTAATTGTGTGCTTAAACACACACACATACATGCATACACAGAGAAAGGGTTCTGTTGGTTCTAGTTCGGTTGAAATACTGAAATATTGTCAGCCTCTAGGTACATACCAAGAGAAATGAAAACATCTGTCTACACAATAACTTGTACATGAACGGTCATAGCAACATTACTCATAACAGTCCCAAAGTAGAAATAGTCCAAAAGTCCATCAATTAATAAGTGGATAAATGAAATGTGGTAGACTACACACTGGAATATTATAAAAGGAATGAAGTTCTGATATATGCTGCAACATGGAAAGAAGCAGGTCACAATAGGCCCTGTATTGTATGATTCTGTTCATATGAGATGTCCTATATAGGGTCAGAAAGTCTATAATAGACTGGGGGAAAGCAAGAATGGGGAATGTCTGCTAATGGATATGGGGTTTCCTTTTGGAGTGATGAAAATGTTCCAGAAATGAGTGTGGCAATGGTTGGCACAACTCTGTGAATATAATACTAAAAAAAAGACCAATGGATCATTTAAAATATATGTATACATACATATATGTGTATGTTGATACGTATATAGCTCTAGCGCAATAGTGAATATTATTAGCTGGTTCTAAATAATGGCTGCCCCCTTTAAATGAAACTTGGGTTCTTTCAGTTCTCCACAATCTCCACCTCTTCCCATCACTAAATCCAAGCTTGCCCACTTTCTTCAACTATGTTCTCTGCTTGGCTTGGATATTTGAGTTTTCAGCTTTTGGCCAAGACTAGTCATGGAATCCCCAAGTTGGAAAAGATGCCACTAGTCTGACCGCCCCACAAAAAAAGGAGTCCTTACTCACATCCCAGGTGTCCTCTTCTTGAATGTCACCCTCCACTTGAACCCTTTCAGGGAGGAGCATTCACTACCTAGTAAGACAACTCACCATTGCTGCTGCCATTGTCATGACCATGAATGACATTTATGACATGGTTCAGAAATTCCAAAATGCTTTCTCTGGCTTGATCACAGCAACAAACCTGAGAACTACTTATTGTCATCCACATTTTACAGGTAAGCACGTTGAGAAATTGAGGGACCTGTCCAAGGACGTGGAATTCGAGGTCAGATTTTCTGAGGTCAAAGTCCATACCTTTTTAGTATGAAATATTTCAAAACACAATAAAAGTACCAACTCATATAAGGAACATGCAGGTACCCGCCCCAGAGATTACATATTGGCATCAGAGCGCCCATCTCTCTGGACTGTGTCACTGATGTCACGGTGTTCTTTATCCTGCACCATGATCTACCATTCTGAAGAGGACCAGATCAGCCCGCTGTGGTGTGCAGAATTAAGTATTCAATCCCACCATCATGGAGGGCTATTTTCCCCTTCATTTTAAATGAATATTCATGGGGATTTCCTTGGTTCAAACTAATCATTTGAAGAGAAAGAGAACCCCAAGGAAAGAACGATATAAAAATATTTGATGAATATGCTTATCTTAACATCTGCCATCTGTAGCAATCTCTCACTCTCTGTTTTCTAACAACTGGTAACCCTCCTTTCAAAAACCCCACAAGATTGACCTAATTGTTTTGTTATGCTTTGTTATGCTGCAGTATAACTGTGTCAAGTAAGAGGCCTTTAACCAAAATGGTTAAGGGCAAGGTTGTGGTGAAACCAATGGTTTAGATGTGCTATAATCTAATAACTGGGGAAACAGCATGAGTCGGGGTGAAGAATCTGGGGAAGCTTTCCTGACTCGACTGTTCATCGGTTGTCACATGTGGTCGTGACCCCAGCTCTCCTTTCCCTCATCTGTGAAATGAAGATAAGATTGCAGACTGGACCCCTTTTACTCCTGCTCCGGCCTGGTCCGCTCTGCTCCACCACCCAGCAGAGCTAAGGAAGAATCACCCCATGGCCGGAAATTAAACTCATTTCAGGAGCTGAATGCATTCAGAGGGCTGAGGAGCCAGCTCAAGATGAGTCATTTGGCTCAAGGGATGATTATCAGTGGTCCTAGCAACACACCCCACCACCAATAGCCATTTCATTTGATCTCCGTGATGATGCTCAAACCACAGATTTCCTGGGCCTGCATCCTCCCAGGAAATGGAAGCCAAACAGCAGATGATTCATATTTCCTCTAACACAGCAAGACAGAAACTACCTGCTGCAGAAACTGCTACCAATCTTCTGAGGCCCTGGCCTGAGCTGCTCCCACTACTTCCCTGGCCAAGGGGTCTGGAGGCCGCCTGGCCTCTAACTGACTTCTCTCCAAAGAGAGAGGGAAAGAAAGAAATAAGAGAGGGGAGGAGAGGGGAGTTGAGCTAACTCCTGTCGTGAGCCAGATCTGACGCCATCAGCCCCTGACTTACACTGTCTCATGTACTTGTACTCACATTGTAAGGCAGATATTAGATGCACATTCACTTGTTCATTGTTGGTTTCCTTACTAAATGATACACTCCAAGAAGGCAAGACTTTATTTGGTTCACGGTTATGTGTCCAGTTTGTAGAACAAGGACATGATAATATGTAATAATTGTAGATGATGCTTATACCAGATACTGTTCTGAATGCTTTCACACAACTCAAACAAATAATAATAATAGTAATAAGTAGCATTTACCTTGTACCAGACACTGTTCTACTTTTATATACTAACTCAATTATTTCTCACAACAATCTTACAGTGGAAAAACTACTCTCTCCACTTTCCAGATGATGAAACGGACACAGAGAGAAAAAAAAAAAAAAATTGGCTTTCTGGCTCCCCTACAGCTAAAGATCTATGGAGCCAGAAAGATAATTAATTAATTTTTAAAAGGTTTTTTTAAAAGAGCTATGGAACCAGGATTCAAGTTCAGGCCACCAGCCTTTGATTTTTTAACCATGATACCATTCTTCCCCTCTCCTGATGGATATTCAATAAGCACTTGTTGAATGAAAGATCATATCCATGTTACAGATGCAGAAACTCAGCTTCTTGCTAAAGTCCCACAGCTTGTAGGACCAGCTAGGGTTCAAATCAAGAACTGTCTGATCACAAACTACCACTACCACAGCCTATAAAATTCTTTTTTTTTTTTAATTATGGTAAAATAGACCTAGCCCTTCTCCAGGGCTTCCGAGGTGGCACTAGTGGTAAAAAAAAAAAAAAAACCACTTATCAATGCAGGAGACATAAGAGAGAAGGGCTCGATCCCTGGGTCAGGAAGATCCCCTGGAGTAGGCAATGCACCCACTCCAGTATTCTAGTCTGGAAAATTCCATGGACAGAGGAGGAGCCTGGCAGGCTACAGTCAATAGAGTTGCAAAGAGTCAGACAGGACTGAATCAACTTAGCACACAGCACACACCTAACACAAAACTGTACTATTTTATTGTGTTGTAACCACTTTGAAGTGCACAGTTCCGTGGCATTAAGTACATTCACACTGTAGTGTGACCATCATCACCATTCCTCTCCAGAACTTCTGTATCTTCCACAACTGAAACTCTGTACCATTATAACTCATCTCCCCTTTCCTATAAATTCTCAACAAGGAGAAAGGCAGCCAGGGTTAGACACTGGAGTGAAAAGTCAGCTGTGTGAATGATTGGAGAGGAACTGAAAAGAATTCCTACCCTTGAAATTTGCTCTCCTGTTAGTAATTATAAATTCAGACATTCTAATCACTAGGGGATCATTCATTCTTATAGTCGTTAAAGATTTTGAGGCCTTCAAGAGCACAAAGAGAGGATTAGGACATCAAGCTGCTATCAACAGAAGTACATGTAGGGATCCAGAGAAGACTCAAAGGGAAGAATGGAAGGCTGGTACCCAGAAACTCCCCTCCCCACTAGCTTGTACAGACCTGGGAGCTGCCTTCTTTTATTCACTCATTAAGTATGGAGGAGTGCCCACCATATTTCAGGCCCTGCTGAAGCCCTGCGGATACACTGGTGAGCATTCACAGTGGGGACCATGGAACGGTAAACGGTGTGACCCTCCGTGCTCCGGAAGGCGAGGGGCTCGAACTCTGGGAACACACAGGAGGAGTTCGAGCTTTCTTAGGAGAAACAACATCTAAACCAAGACCAGAGTAGAGCTTAACTGGATGAAGAAGACTGGGGAAAAGTGGGCAGAGGGCAGGGAGAGTTTTCCAAGGAAGAGGGAACAGTATGTATAAGATCAGAAAGGCAGATATCTAAGTGAGGATGTGCCCACTGATGAAGGAGGTGGACTGAGGCATGACATGCGAAGAACAGAGAGAGAGAGAGACGTTAGAGTGGTGGGTAGGGACCAGATCAGGCCTTGTAAACCTAATGAAAGAATATGGACTTTGTCCTGACGGCAAGGATTTTAAACTGGAAGGAGGCATAATCAGATTTGCATATCAGAAAATGTGGGGGATGGAAAGGAAGGAGAGACAGAGCTGAGAATAGGAAGACTCCGTAGGAGGTGACTGTGTAAATCAGGCCAGAGATGAGTGTTCTCTGAACCAGAACAGTGACTGTGGTGGAGATGCAGATGGTGGACGTGTTCAAGAGTGACTGTGGAAGCAGAACTATCCGGACTCAGTGATTGCAGGGAGGCAGGAAAGAGACGTGTCACAAACGACGCCTGCATTTCTAGTGTGGATCAGTGAGTGGGTGGTGGTTACATTCACTCATTCACTGAGATTAGGGAGCTGGTTTGAGGAAGAGGGAGTTAATCAGTTCCATTTTGGATGAGTTTTGATTGAAGGTCTGTGAAACACTCAAAAGAAGATATCAAGGAGAATGGGGAAAAGGAACCAAGAGGCCCTGCTGGTGTGATTCTCCCTCCTGAGGATGCCAGGGTCAGACAGGGTGAGGAAAGGATGCTGGAAGACAGGTCAACTGCTAACTAACAGGTACCACTAACACACACACACACACATGCACACACTCTATATATGGGTGTGTGTATATATATATATAAAACACATGTGTGTATATATACATAGAAATATAATACATACACATGTCAGAATGGAACATAAGACAGTGTTGCTATGCAATAATTCATCTAGGTCAGTTTAGATGTCTAGAGTGAACCTTCAGAGGATGGGGAGGCAGGATGCAGAAAATCCCTGGAATGAGCTCAGTAGCTCCATTCTGATGCTGTTCATAAATTTCTTGATCACAGACATTTCATTTCTAATATCAGCAACTCTGGCACAGCTTCGCACCATTCAAAAACATGCCAAGCAGTTTCTCTTTGGGGTGATGAAAATGTTCTGGACTCAGATAGCGATGATATCACACAACCTAGGGAACATACTAAAACCCATTGTACACATTTAAAGGTGTATTTTATGGTATGTGAATTATACTAATATCTCAATAAAAAGAATTCTTAATAAAAAAACACACAGACACACAAATCCTGACCAGTACCGGTTACAGTGACCCTCCTCTTTTTTTTTTTTATGTCTCTGGTTGTGCCAATGTCCTGTGACTTTTTGTTTCAGTAATTGATGATAGTGCCATCCACCCTCCGGTAGCCTCCACCTCAAGGGCAGAGCCCAAAGACCTGGAAGTAGGTACATTTACTATTGAGAAACTTAAAATGTTGTAAGAAAAGTAGGGTGCTGAATAAAGTTAGTTAAGCCCTTAGAAATACACTATTATGAAACAAAACTTCAAATGAATGGAATATTGTTGACATTTTACTTATCTTTTACTTAAACTTATCTCCTTAGCTTATTTTAGGCGCTGTACTTAATGATTTACAGACATACTTTAATCATCATAGTGACCCCTTGAAAAAGGTAGTATATCATACCATGAAGAAACTGAGGCATAGAAAGATGACTAGCTTCACCAAGGTCCACAGCTAATGGCAGAGCCCAGATCCGAACCCAGGCAATGGATCCCAGTGTCCACTGTGCTATCTCTTCCCAAATAATAGGTGCCCAGCAATCTCTTTATTCTCCTCATCTACGGGTCGCAGCCTAGACCGTTTCATCTCATAAGCCTCCTCAAGTCCCTGATTAAATACCTCTCCTCTATGGCTCTCAAGTACTTCTATTTCTCTTCTTGCATTATTTATCACCCTCAGCCATAACTGCCTATTTACTTTTCAACTGTAAGCGCTGTGAGGGCAGGAATCACAGCCATCTTGTTCTCTGATCTGTCCCCAGGGCCTAGCATATGGATGATTTTCCAAAATGAAATTGAATGAATGAATGGATTACATGTACCAACTTTTAAGAGACTTTTCAGACTTTTTCTGCTCTGCAATTTCCAAAAATGTTTGGAAACTCATTTTTATGTGTTGCAGGTAATGCACATAATATAAGACTCCCCTCCCCCAGTGGTTTCTCACTCCAAATGTTCAGCACTTTATATTTTGTAACTGTGATTTGTTGACTATTTTTTGCCTCTGGAGTCTGTCCTCCTAGTTTTAATTGTGGTCCCAAACTTGTGGCATAATTGGGATATTGAAGATGGAAAAAAGATGGTGTAACTTTACTTAACTGGGTGTGACGTAGCTGAGTAGGTATTTCTTAATTCCCTCTCTGGTACTCAAGGTTAAGGAGCTTTAGCTCTATTATACAAGCTTTGTGCCAAAAAATATGTCACAGACCTCCCATTAAAGGCGTCTCCATACCCCCGCCCAGGAGGGCATTACTGTGACTGCAAGGACCAGGTGGTCTTTTTCCTCACTTACCATGTATTACTCAGTGCTTCACTGTAAAAACCTCCATCCTTCTCTACCTTTACCTCTGCTTCCCATTTCTACCTCCAATAGGCATGACCCACAATTCAAGTTCTCTGGGAACAAAAGGGACATTGAAGTAAACCTCAAAGCAAAAGGTGTAGATAGTTCTGTGACATCCTAGAGAACAACAACAACAACAAAACACTACATTTCTTTAATGCTCTAAAGCAAATTAAACCTTTATCATGCCCTGCATTCAAAAGGAGCAAGAGTTGACAAATTCCAGAAATTTTCCATAATTTATCCTTGCCCCCTGCATTATGGGGCTTCCTAAGTAGCACAGTGGTAAGGAATCTGCCTGCCAATGTAGGGGACACAGGAGACATGGGTTCAGTTCCCTGGGTTGGGAAGATCCCCCTGGGCAAGGAAATGGTGATCCACTCCAGTATTCTTGCCTGGAAAATCCCACGGACAGAGGAGCCTGGCAGGCTACAGTTCATAGGGTCACAAAAGAATCTGACATGACTTAGTGACTAAACAACAACAACTGTGTATCATACAAGAAACTCAGGGCTTACCCAGATCAGAAATTTCGGGTAAGTCCCTGGTCCTCCATCCACCACTTCAATGATACCCAGGAGCTGCTAATTACAAAATGCCATGGTAATTTTTTCAGTCTTCATCTTCCACCATTCGACATGGTTGACTTCTGCGTGTGCTGAGTACACAGTCACTTCAGTCACATCCAAGTCTTTGTGACCCCATGGACTGCAGCCCACCAGCCTCCTCTATCCTTGGGATTCTCCAGGCAAGAATACTGAGGTGGGTTGTCAGTCCCTCCTCCAGGGGATCTTCCCAACCCGGGAATACAACCTCTGTTTCCTGCACTGTTACAGGCACATATTTTTTTTACCACCAAAGCCACCTGGAAAGCCACAATTGACTTCTGCCTCTTCCCAAAAAACTTTCTTTCCACTTCTCTGGCAGTGACTTTGTTGGCTCTTCCACCCCTCCTCTAACTCTAAAACTGGGGTGTCATTCTTAGACCTCTTTTCTCTCTTCACTCATTGTGTAGATGAGCTCATCTGGCCCCATGGCTCTGAATACCATCATTCTGCACTGATCATTTCCAAAGTGATCTCCAACTTCTCCCCTCAACTCTAGACCCCTATAACTGTCTGCCTACTTGACGTCTCCACCGCGGTGCCAACAAACATCGCAAATCTAACATGGCCCAAACCTGATCACCCCTCTCCCCTCCCAATTCAGGTCGATCCTCATTTTTTCCCATCTGAGTAAAGGCAACCTTGTTGTACTGTCTCCTTAGGCTAAATATCTTGACGTCATTCTTAACTCTTTCACCTAGATAGATAGTGAGAGAGAGAATTCAATCCACCAACAAATATGATTGTCATAAAGTTTTTCACCTCCTCCTCTTCTCCCATCCTCGTCTAAGTCACCAGCATAGTTCTGCTCGGATCATCTCCATAAACGGTCTACCTGTTTTGCTTCCATCCTTATCCCCTAAATCTGTTCTTCACAGAGCAGCCAAAGTAATCCTTTTCAATGAAAAGTCAGATTGCATCACTTCTCTCCTCAAAACTTTCCAGTAGTTTCTTATCAGCATCAGAGTAAAATCCAAAGCTTTACAATAATCTGCAAGTACCTACATGGTTTTCTCGGCCTGGAATACTCTTTGCCAATACTCACCCAAGCCATTCCCTCACCTTCTTTCTGTCTGTATTTAAATGCAAACTTAAAGTGGAGCCTTCCCTGAACAGCCTATATATGCATCCCCCAGGCCTGCCTTTCTTTGTCCCCTTGTCAGTTTTATTCTTCTACATGGCCCTTAGCCTGATTTGTCATAAACGTATTTATCTCTGAGTTATCTCTCCCTCCTCTGAAATGTAAGCTCATACCGAGAAGGAATTTTTGTCTGTTTCCTTCACCCCCTACCCTCCACTCTTAAACGGAGTCTGCTCAGGCTAAAAGCTCAGTGTGTTGAGTGAGTACATGACGGGCCCCTGCTGCCACCTGTGGACCTGTGTGGAGGGGGTGGTTCCAACAACTTCTCCCTCTCTGATCTTTGCCGAGGTTCCCCCACTCATTGCCCTTCTTCATTCTCAGCCTTCAGGTCTTCCCAGACAACCATCGTCATGGAACCTTGAGAGTAGGTCTCTGCCCCTTCACACCTCCTCCCTGTCCTGCAGATGATAACTTCACCACTACTTTTCAAATATAAACACAAACTGCTTACTTTCTCCTGGAGAGGAGACTAACAGGCAGTACATACAGCGTAATTCTTAATAGACTTTGGAGACCACCTTCTTTCATCCAAGTCCTGGTCACTTAATAGTTAATGTGGCTTGGGGCAAGTTCCTTCCTTCCTTCCTTTCTTTTTAATATTTATTTATTTGACTGCTCCAGGCCTCAGTTACAGCATGTGGGATCAAGTTCCCTGATCAGGGATTGAACCCAGGCCCCTTGCATTGGGAGCTTGGAGTCTTAGACACTGAACCACCAGGGAAGTCCTGGGGCCAGTTCCTTGTCTGTGACTTAGTTTCCCTATCTGCAAAACAGAGATGATAAGGATTATCATCTTTAGGTGATTAAATTAGTTAATTCATGTTAAGCGCTTAGAGTCGTGACATGTGTTCACTACTATTTTTGTGAAATGTTGGTCTCTTTCATAAGAGAGGGGAGCTATGGAGGAAGAGATGGTGCTTTTTTTTTTTTTTTTTCCTTCCTTAGGGAGTTTTGGCAGAAGGGGGGAAGGGGGAGACTCCCTGTTATGCAAGTAGAGTAAATTTTCACATCAAAGGAACTCATGATAGAAGAGAGGTGGACTGTACAGCTCTTAGAGTTTCTGTCAGTTGGAGATAACGGTGGGGTTGCTGTGAGGAATAAATTCATTCCCTCCGCAAATATTCACTAATGCTTACCATGTGCCAGGAGTGTAAATATGAAATAACGCAAAGTTCATACAACCAAGCACAGTTTCAAGCTGGAAGCCCATGCTTAATGAGTGAATCTATTACTCTTGACGTGAAGTATTTTAGCCTGGGAAGGGGAGACTAAAATCAACAGTATTCTCTGAATTATTTCCTAAACCCAAGCCCATTCTAACCTGTCAAGATTCCTGCACACAATCCTACTTCTTCCAGCGACCTGCCCTACCAGAAGTCTTCTTGGTCTAGACCTCGAGGCGCTGGAGATGGGGGCCCGGCCAGGCAAGCGGGTGCCCGATTTCCTGCCCCAGAGGCGACTTTGAGGCCGCCACCCCGACTCCGGGGCGCAGCTCCCCGGCGACTCGCGCTCCCCGCTGCGGCGCATGGCCCGGGGCGCGGCCGCGGCCTCGGGGCGCACAACCCATCCGGGATTCATTCCACGGAGACCTGCAGGCGCCGGGCCAGCCGAGCAGGAGCCCCGCGGGGAGCACTCCCGGGCTGCTGCGATTTGCTTCTGCTCCTGAGTGTTTGCGGGAGCTGGGTCTCTGGCAGGTGGGAGCCAGACCAGCCGCCTCTGGTGAGGCCACACGAGGGGGGATCGGGGAGGATGCGGGAGACCTGTGCGCGGATCAGGCCCACAGCGGTGTGTCCACGGGTACTGTGGGAAGACACTTCAGCCGACGAGGGGAGACGCTTTGACGTGTTTTCTTCTAATGCTCGGCCCAGGGGTGCCTCGCCATCACTAGCCTCGCCGACCGCTCTGGCTCGCTGAGGAGTAGGCTGGGGTGAGGGGGCGACATACCCAGGGATGGAAGCACTGAGGTGGACGTTTCGGTGATGGCTTCACCGCCTCTCTTCTCCCCTGTCCCCCCCCAACCCCCCTACCCCTCGCCGTCTACCTAAATAGGTCCGTCAGATCAACTAGAGGATTTATCACGCCTGATAGTTAGGAGCCAGAGGTGCTGTTCCTAAGGCTGCCTCCCTTGTTCTGGGGCCTCTGCTGAGCTGCTGAATCTCACTGGGACTCCATTGCATTTCCTTAAAGTGACTGCATTGGGCAGCGGATCTCTAAGGATGCTTTCCAACCCTAAGAGTCAGTGAATACTGAATCGAGTTAAGGAAACGGTTCTCACGCCAGTGAAAGAAGGGATAACCTTGGAAGACAGGACATAGGGAAGGGTTGGTTCTGAGTTCTCCGTTCAGTAAGGCTATAAGAGATCTGGAAATGAGGGGCAGGGGAAGGTGGCCCTCCAGGTCCATGGGGGGCCAGTAGGTGCAGCCCCACCTTCGCCATCTCTGTAGTCACCCCGTGTATTTACCGGCGAGGGCAACTGGTGGGAACCTTCATAGTTGTGGTCTTGCAAAGAGATAGCACAGTGGGGCAAGATGACCTGCATGTTAGTCCAAGTTGGAAGCACCGTGGCTCTGCGCTGAGACATCTCCAGAGGAGCCCCAGCACTGTGGCTAGCTATGACAGCCCAGCCTCAATTTTCTCATCTCAAACACAGTGCTGCTCTCATAAGATGGTTACTGTGCGTGCATGCTAAGTCATCTGAGTCGTGTCCAACTCTTTGTGACCCTATGGACTGTAGCCCGCCAGGCGCCTCCTCCAGGGAACCTTCTCCACCCAGGGATCGAACCTGCATCTCTTGTTTCCTGCATTGCTAGCACCACCTGGGAAGAAGGCCCAACATGGTTGTTATGACTCAATAAGATAAAGCATGCCAAGTGCTTAGCACAATGCATGGTAGACAATAAGAGCTCAATAAATGTTTGCAGTAACCTTGTTTTATGGCTGCAAGTACATGGCCAGCACCATCTCCCTGAGTTCAGCTATAAATAATCCAACCCCTTGCACTCATTTCACCCAAGACGCGGGTCAGAAATCTGTGAGAATCTGGCAAGTGCAAAATTGGCCATCTTTCCAAAGGCACATGCCAAGGTCCTGGCCTTGGCGCCAGGGGCCACGTGGCTGAAAGGAGGTGTCTTGGTAGCAGAGTTGCATGGGGGTGAGGCTTAGGAGGACCAAGGGTGCCCATTGGCCAGCAGGAACACAGGGAGGGTCAGCCAGCAGGTCCTCAGAGGGTCATGCAGTGACTGCTCTTGGCTCAGTCTTTCCCAGGCAGTGGCAGGCATGCACTTATCTTTCACAAGGAGCAGGGAAACGGTGGCAGCTCCAGCTCTGTGCCATTTTCCATTGCCAACTGTTAGCATAAAGGACACCGCCCCACCCTCTCCACAGGGCAAGAGTACCCAAGAACGACCACGCAGGGCAAAAGAAGCTGGCAGACTCGGGACTGATGATGTGGAATCCCTTTCTAACTTTTCTTGTTGCCCCCCTTTCAGTCAGGCATTGTTCTACCTATTACACTTAGAGTGGAAATCCAGACCCAAGTTACAAGGAATAAGGATAAATAACGCAACCCAATCTGCTAAGTCAATATGTGCATATTTCCTTAATAAATACATGCACAAGTAAACACGTGGCATAGAGTCTTATGCTCAAAATAAATTGATAATACAATAGCCTAACATAAAACATTAAAACCTTTACTACGTCCCTCCTTAAACATCCCACCACCACCACTTTCCCACCCCAAGCCAAGACGGAAAGATTCAAGACATTCTAAAGTGGACAGCTCCATCGTGTCTGCAATATGACTATTTTCTTTCAAAGCAATGGTTTTCACTTACCAACTCTGATTTATTTTTGTTTAGTTTGGGGTTTTTCCCCTCTCAGTGTGATGAGTCTAAGTGAAAAAATTAGCAGCAAGAGAGAAGGCAGGCATCCTCCTGGAATCAGAAGTTGCCCTAACTTATCTCCTTTCTCCAAAGGTCAAGATTCTTCCTCTGTCCCGCCCAGAAGCTCACCGTGGCGGCTGCTTTCTGAAAGTTTATGTGTAACTTCCTTCGCTGCTGAGGCCAGGCTCTAGGTTAACTTCTGGAAGTATCTTTGGAAACTAATGCTCAGGCAAACCTCCAAGAAAAAGAGGCGCATGGTGAGGAACTGACATAATTTTTTAACACCACAACCAGCATATTTCTGGAGGCAACTGCAGCCAAAAGGGGTTGCCAACACCAATATTGATCTAGTCCTTCGTCCAATCAACAAATGCCATTGTTTATAAGATATAATTTTTCTTGGTTAAAGTTCAAAGTTAAACTCCAAGGATTTTCAAAACTATAAAAATGAGAGGCTTTCATACCCTCAAAAAAAAAAAAAAGAAAGAAAAAAATTCCTGGCCAGTTTTCCTCCTTCATGGGTTTTCACAGTCACTATAAGAAACCTAGCCAAGAAAACATTTTTGGGTCTTTTTTTCTCTGAACTCTGGTAGTTTTTAAAAGGAGGATTATGCTAAATATTTATATAAAAGTCCCTTAAATCTTTGTACCTCCCCTGAAAATCATGACATGTCAGCTGCACAGGTGACCAAGGTTTGCTTTTCTGCTCCAAGGCTACCCACCTGCAGAATTCTGTAAATCAATTCAGGTTTTTCCAGAATTCAAGCAGCCCTCTCCCTTCCCACTCCTCTTTTTTAATGTGGAAATGACAGAGTCTTTTCTAAGCCCCTTGGAGAAGGCAGGGTTCTGTGGCTCACATCTGATTCTGAAATGGAAAACCTTAGCAAGTAAATGGTGAGCAGATGGTGTTTTAGAAACTAGCTCCTTGCAGTCATTCTAGATCCAGAGCAGTGTCCACTTCTGGGAGCTAGTGTCAGCGGCAAGCAGGAAAAGGTTTAGGATTGGAACTAGGATGGGGTCATAAATAGATTCGTGACATCTCAAGTGGGACATCTTCATTAAAAAAAAAAAAAACAGTTTTAACAGAGGCCATACCTTCCCGTCCATGCCTCCCTTCCCCCAGAGGACCTGCAGAGTGGCTTGTGCACACATGTACCTGGGCATCAGCTGCCTGATGGATTGAGTGGTTCCTCTGTGGATGCCCACAGGATACTGATTCCTTCCTATGGAGACGCCTCTCAGCTCAGTTTTCCAGTCTGAAGGAAACGTGAGCTGGGGATGGTGAGCACCTATTCCTACCACAATCATGTATTGAGTGCTATCATATATCAGGCTCTTGTCCAGACTCTTGGGGTTCAGCCAGGAATAAAACAGACAGACAAGCAGGAGCTGCCTTCAGGGAGCTGATGCTGTAATGGGAGGGGAACACACAGTTTATGAACAATGAACTCATCTTTTAGGGGAGATGCTTTGAGGACATTAACATAATTGTTGTTATTGTTTATCCGCTAAGCTGTGTCCAACTCTTTTGTGAACCTATGGACTGTAGGCCACCAGGCTTCTCTATCCATGGGATTTCCCAGACAAGAACACTGGAGTGGGTTGCCATGCCCTCCTCCAGGGGATCTTCCTGACCCAGGGATGGAACTTGCATCTCCTGCTTGGCTGGTGGATTCTTTACTGCTGAGCCACCAGGGAAGTTCCTCTTTCCATGGAATTTTCCCAGCAAGAACACTGGAGTGGGTTGCTGTGCCCTCCTCCAGGGGATCTTCCCAACCCAGAGACTGAACGCACGTCTCCAGTGTCTCCTGCATTGGCAGGGGGATTCTTTACCACATGCCATCTGGGAAGCCTGTACATTAACATGATGCCCTTTGACAAAAGACAGGAAGAGGAAACAACCCAAAGCCAGCAAGCTGGGACTCTGTGCTCTGGGACACAGCAGTGGGGTTGTAGAAACCACCACAGCACACCAAACACAACAAGCCATATGAGGCCAAGAACCCGAGGGCTACTTCTGAGCAGACATCTACCAGCATCGACAGCTCACGTCTGTACAGAACTTTCCAGTCTGCTAAGCTCTTTTACAGACTCTACTTTCTAGAGTCCTCACGTAGCCCTGCAAGTGAACAGAAATGATCTTTCCTGTACTTTAGGTGAGGAAATCAGGGTTTCAAGTCCAAGAGTGACTTGAACAAGACACGAAACCCATATGGCAGGGCTGGGCTTCGAGCTCAGCAGAATAATAGCAATTATAATATAAATAGTAGTGCTTACTATTATTTATTATCATTACTTACTATGGGCTTCCCTGGTGGCTCAGATGGTAAAGAATCCACCTGTAATGCAGGAAACCTGGGTTCAATCCCTAGATTGGAAAGATCCCCTGGAGGTGGGCATGGCAACCCACCCCAGTATTCTTGCCTGGAGAATCCCCATGGGCAGAGGAGCCTGGCGGGCTACAGTCTATGGGGTCTCAGAGAGTTGGACTAAGCACACAGCACACACAGTGCTTCCTATATGCTCAGTAGCGCTTGATATGTATTAACCCATCATCCCCATGAGACAGACATGAGTACTTTCCCCATCTTATAGACACTGAGGCATAGAGAGGTTAAATCATTTGCCTAAGGTCATACAGCTAAAAACTCACAGAGTTTGATTCAAACTCTGGTCATTCAAACTTGAGCAGCTCTGGGCCTAAAGGCAGTACACTCTCTCAAGTGCAAAAAAGAAGGCTGGCCCATTGATCAACTGGCCAAGAAGACATAAATAGCCACACACCAGAGATGTCATCATCTGTTACAAAGAACAATAGTGTCTCTGCGTTAATAATATATTTCAAGAGTGATAGTAGTATTAAGTAAGAAAGAGAGGATTTTTTAAAATTGTCTGAAGATACCTTTGTGGCAAACCAAACATCCCATTAGGATAAAGCTAGTTTATCTGTTACTGCTTTGAATTAACAAAAGACCATGATTTGTATGATTTTCTTGCTTAATTATAACCCCCTATGATATTCCTTTTGAAGTCTTGCTGCACCCAGTTTTTACAATATTACATGTAATTAGACTTTGTTTTGTACTCTAACATAATTATTCCATGTATGCCCATCCTGTCTCCCCAAACAATTTATAAGATACTCAGTGACTGAGATCTATACTGGATGCTTCCCTTGGCTCTTCAGGATTAACCTAGACACTCAGTTGGTGTTTGTTGACTGCCTGAATGATGATCTTTAAGATGAGTTCCAAGTTGCCTCTTCAGAAGTATCTGTGCTTGTTCCAAATGGTTGGTTAGAGATATTTCTCTTGGTTTTCTTGCAGTTAAAATTGCGGTTAAAACTATTCACGTACAAAGACAGTGTACTGGTAAATGTTTAGCAGCCAGCCCTCCAGGAAAAAAAAGCCCTTGACCTCTAGCATTTCTCATGGTACAAATACTCTCACCGTGGACTATTTCATGTTACCAGCATGATGTCAAGTAGCTTGCAAAGTTCCTGAATATTTAACAATGGATTCTATTAAGCTGGTACAAGTGGATCTTTGCTGGATATAGTGACTTTTGGTTTTCTATCTTAACAAAGGCTTTCTTAGTGAGAGACTGTACCCAAGTTTGCCTGTAATACAGGACTTTTGGTTCAAATATATGCTAAATATATGCTAATTTGAAATACCAGCTTTAGCAATGTAGCAATCACTCCCCGAGTCATGCCAGAGTCAGATTGTGGAAAAGGTTCCCTATTTAAACTGATGGACATAAAAAATAAAAACCTGTTATCTTAAGCCACTCAAACAACCAAACCCCAATCTATCCCTTGTCTTGTTTCCTCCATCCATTCCTTCTTCCATCACTTCACTCCTTTTACTTCTCGTGCCATTTTCATTTTGAGTGGTAGATTTTGCTGTTGACCTAATGGTGATGTTGGTGGGATAACGTGGGATTTTGAGGCCAATAATCTTGCCAACCTAAACCCATGTGATAACCACTGTAGAACTTTAAAACAACTGTTGGATTGATTTTCTTTCTAGCAAACTTTCCAGAAAGTCTTCCTTCTAATTCAACTTTTTATTCAGAGTTCCTAAAGTGTCCTTAATGGGATATGAACTGGCCACAGTCAATTTAGAGGAAAAGAGATAACTCTCAACACAGTTTGGAGAGTTTAACAAGTTTCTACAGTTGGGAGTGTGATCTTCTCTGAATGTATAAAGATTCTATCTGCCAGTTTTCTCCCCAACTCCACTAGGCCACCGCCTCGTTTTTATTAAACCTCTTGTTATAAGAATTTCTACTTGGCTTGCGAGTGGAGGGAGGAAGGGAGGGATAAGGCCAATTGACAGGGAGAAACCGGCTCCTTGACAGCTCGGTTCATGGGCCTGTCTGGGTACAGAGAACTGCAGAATGCGATTACATTGCTTCAAAATCATTGCCATTGCATCAAAAACAATTATTCACATCTTTTTTTAAAATAGAAGTGGCTCAGATAGTAAAGAATCTGCCTACAATGTGGGAGACCCAGGTTTGATCCCTGGGTCGGGGAGATCCCCTGGAGAAGGGCATAGCAACACACTCTAGTATTCTTGCCTGGAGAACTCCATGGACAAGAGGAGTCTGGTGGGCTACAGTCCATGGTGTTGCAGAGTCAGACACAACTGAGAGACTAACACTTTCACTTTCATATGACATTAACAGGTTTTTTGAGGAAAGTAAGGAAGTAAGAAAAATCACTTTTATTTCAATTATCAATGAAACGTTTGTTAAATTTATTGTGTCACCCATTTTTACTGGTTACATTGGTTCTGAAACCCTAAAGCAAGCTTGCATTCTCTTATTTATCACCACATATGCCTGGGCTCTTTTGTCAGAGTGCCAAAGGAAAGCTTAGTTATGGGTGCTTTCAACCCAAGAGCCTGCACGAAACCTTCTCCTCACGGTTTTGGATCATACGGGTTTCTTTCTCTCCAAGTTGACCATAAACTCCCTGTAAGCAGAGGTAAAGTATTTTACTTTCTACCTAGAGCCCCTGTGCATGCACAGGTGTGTACAATTCTTTAATTTTCAGAGCTAGAAGGGTCTTTGGTGAGATCCTCTAACCTAAGCATTGTTACTTCAGTGCTCAGAACTGAACACCTTGCTTAAGGTGTTTGTGAATCCTCTAAAGCTAAATAAAAAGTATTGTATGCAGCTATATGGAGACACATGTGGATGCGCCTGTTGGCATCTTACTGGGGAAAAATGGTCATCAGATTCTCAAAAAGATTAATGTCATTAAACCTCTGGGGAATTAGGACATAGGACAGAGAGAGAAAGTGAGTCCCAGAAAGAGTATTAATACAATACATAAACATTGCACCTATACATTCATGAAAGAATTGTTTCTGAGATATATTTCACATACCATAGGTTCACCCCTGTACAGTGTACAATGCGGTGGTTGTTAGTGTATCCAAGTTGTGCATGCATTACCACTATCTAGTAAGGATTACTTACTGAAAGCCTTTGTGCTGAGCACTGTTCTTAATACAGTGGATACAGCAGCGAGAACAAAGTGAATGACATCTCTGCCCTCAAGAAACTTCTATCAGCACAGACAATAAATAAGTAACCAAATAAGAGAACAACTCTGTTATGGGTTGGCTTGTGTTCTGCCCCTCTCCAGAAAAAAAAGAAAAAGAAAAAATCACATGTTGCAGTCCTAACCCTCAGCACTTAGAATGTGATCTTATTTGAAAATAGGGTTATTGCAAATGTAATCAGTTAAAATGAGGTCATACCAAAATAGGGTGGGCCCCTCGTCCGCTTTATAAGAAGGGGAAATTTGGAAGCAGTGACATCCACAGGGAGAACACCACGTGAAGCTGAAGGCAGAGATGAGGGTGAAGCAGCTGAAGAGAAGAACACCAGGGCTTGCCGGCACACCGCCAAAGCTGGGGCAGGGGCGCGGAACAGACCGCCTTCCCCAATCCTCAGAAGGAACCAACCCCACCAGCATCTTGATCTCATCTTCCAGGCACCCTGTGTGTGGTACTTTGTTATGTTAGCCCTAGCAGATGAATGCCTTCATGTGGCTCTCAGAGGAAATTCCAAGGGTGCCATGAGATGCTCAGAAAAGGCGGCTACTTTTTCCTTTATACAGAGGGTTGTAATGGAAGCCCTCTTTGAGAAGCAGGTGTGGGAAAATGAGAAGGAGACACTCTGATGAAAATCTTTAAAGAGCATTCCTGACAGGGGATACAGCAAGTGCAAATGCCCTGAGGCAGGAACAAGATTAGATTGTTAGAGGAACAGAAGGATGATGGGAGAGGCATGGTAGTCATAGGTGACAGTTGCACCAGATAAGAATGAAAAGGTAAGTTGGGGCTAGATCCACGTGGCTTGGGAGGCCATGGGATAAGTGTGCATCTTTTTTTTTTTTTTTTTTTTAATGCAATGAAAAGCAATTGAAAGATTTTTATCAAGGGATTGTTGAGAGCAGATTCATGTCTGGAAAGGTGACTCTGACTCTCAAATAGACGAGATTGTAAGAGCAAGTGGGCCAGCTGTGAATCCATGGGAAGGCTGTTGTAAAGTCCAGGAGTGAGAGCGTGGGGGCTTGTAAAGGAGGTGAGAGGCAGACCACCTGGGGATGTATTCTGGAAATGGAGTTCACAGCTCTGGCTGGTGGGGGTGATGGCAAGACAGAAAACAAGAGTGTCACTCGAGTCTGGGGCTCACATGGCTAAGTGGAGGATGGTGCCATTTACCAAGTCAAGGTTGGAAAAGGTACAGGGGAAAATTTTAATGGGAATAACTGAGAGTCTGTTCAACTTGTGTCAAGTTTGAAGAGACTCAGAGATACTCAAGTATATTTGCTATTCCATTGCTCTTAGATGAGGGGACATAGGTATACCTGTAGCTGGTTCATGTTGATGTATGGCAGAAACTAGCACAATATTGTAAAGCAATTATCCTATAATAAAAATACATATATATATATTTGCTAATTATTTGAAATATGTTTCAAGTAACAGTTTTCTATTAAAAGTGAATAAACTCATTTTGCTGACAGAACATTTCTGAGATTTTGCAACATCTCCTCAGATACTAGGATGCACAGTGGAGTATTGTATAAACAGTGCTGCAAATCACACATGGAAGGCCCCTCATCTAAGAGGAGAGGAACCTCCTGTATCGAAGGTGTAGCCGGAAATTGCGATCTTTTAGCATGTCTCAGGTGTCTCCCCACCCCTGCTCTCCCCAGACCCTTTTCTCTCCCTGCCAGTCTCCTGGACATTGCTCATTCAAGAAATTGCTTGGGGCCCCCTCCTTGGTGCCGGGCAGAGTGTTGAGAGTGAGTGGTACAGCAGTGTACGTGTTTCCTCGGCTATCACAACAAATTACTAGCAACTGGGTGCCTTCAAACACAAGAAATTCATTTTCTGCGCTCTGGAGGCCAGGAATCTGAAACCAGCAAGGCCGCGTTCCCTCCTGAGGCCCTAGGGGAGAACCCTTCCTTGCTGCTTCCAGCTTCCCGTGGTTCCAAGTGCTTCTTGTGGTTGTGTCACTCGATCTCACGGGATCTTAGTTTCCTGACCAGGGATCAAATCTGTACCCCCTGCACTGGAAGCTCGAGGTTCTACCCACGGGACCACCAGGGAATTTCCTCTGCCTCCATCTTCAACATGGCCTTCCCTTCTCTGGTCTCCCATCTCCCTCTGCCTTTCTCCTATAAGGTCACTTATCACTGGATTTAAGTCCTACCCAGATACTCCAAGACGATCTCACCTCCAGATCCTTAATTATATCTGCAAAGACCCTTTTTCCTAATGAGGTTACACTTAGAGGCATTATAGGACATATCTGAGGTGGGGGTGGTTAGTGGGGGGACATCATTCAACCAACTATCAACAATGAATGAGAGACCTGCTCTGAGTTCTCACAGGCTATTACTGAGCCCCGAATGTGAACGTGAACTAGCAGAATGATGGAGAAAGAAAGCATCCAGGCAAGGGAGCCGGCAGGTTGGGAGGCTTTGAAGGGAGAGCGTGGAGCTCCTTGAGGACATTACCCAAGCTAGAAATGCTATGAGATGGGGTCAGAGAGGTTAAGCAGGGCCAGATTATTAAGGGCCTGCTAAGCTCTGGATTTGGAGGCAAAAATGGGAAATGACTTGAGATTTTAAGCGGGGGATCATAGACAGGTGTGCATTTGAGAAAAATTAAGTCTTGTGTCTCATGGAAAATGGATGTGGGAAAAGAAACCTGGAGGTAGACATGTCAATAATGATGCTCACGGAGAGTCTAGACAGGCGTGCTGGTGGTTTGGGCTAGAGGACTGGCAGAAGGGTTTGAGAGAAGAAAGAGTAGGCCAGAACCATCAAATTTTACTGGAACTTGTCTCTCCCCATCAGAGCTTTGGTTGGTCATATTGAGGAAGGCAATATGTAAAGATCATGCCTTATTGTGGTCTGGTAGAACCATTTAAAAAGGGAGTCAACCCTTACAGATTAATTGTAAAGGCTTGAGGAAGACATGTTTAAGAGGACAAATGAAGGCTTATAATGATTGGTGCTGAACTCACCCTGAAAATATTGCTTCCTTTTCCATTCAACTGTGCACCCCTGTGGCCTTGAAGAGCAATACTGGTGTAATTTGAAGGTTTTAATAGCCTCTGCATGAAATACGTGGATGTGTGGTTGTTGGGAGTATTTTCATTCTGGTATTTTTATGGCCTGAGATATTTTAGCCAGCAGCCTTGTGCCTAGAGTACCCAAGCAGACCCCAAAAGCCCAATTACTGTGTCGAGGAATCTGGTCACCCTGTAACTTAAAAGACTCTAAGCAGCAGCTGTCCCAGGAGTCAGGGCTGTGTCCCCTCCCTCCACTCAGAACCATGGAGTGGGCTCCTGACTTGAAAGGAGGACATCCTTTGTCTCTTGGCAATATCATTTGTGTTCAATGTAAAATCAGAAATGGATGGAAAATTTGCCCAGTTGGAAAAGGCAACTAAAATGCAAGCCAGTAACTGGTATTTTCACCCAATTCCTTCCACTCTGACACAAAACTTCTAAATTCCCTGATAAAATCCAGCCTTACTTTGTAGCTGGGGCTGTTCCCAAGGTAAAACTTGGGTTTGGACGGTCCTCATCTCATGGGTTGGTCAGGTCCATCTCTACAGTTCTCCACAGGGACAAAGTCCCAGTCTTTGGATCTTTGTAGCTCCTGCAGGTCTCACAAGTTTCAGGCATGTAGGTGTGCCCAGGAAATCCTCATGGAGGGGTAGGTCAGTGCTCTTGGAAAGGGGGAAGAATAAAATAGAACAGGGCATTTGCACCTTATTAAAGCACAGAAAGATGGAGACCCAGGTTCGATCCCTGGGTCAGGAAGATCCCCTGGAGAAGGAAATGGCAACCCACTCCAGTCTTCTTGCCTGGAGAATCCCATGGACAGAGGAGCTTGGCAGGCTGCAGTCTGGGGTCACAAAGAGTCGGACATGACTGGAGACTAAACAGCAACGATAATGAAGATCATCTCGGTGGATCAGTGTTGATTTACCACAAAGCCTGAGCAGGGAATGAGACCTCAAGGCCCAAGGTCTAGTTGTGTGACCTTGAGCAAGTCCAGAGCCCCGGATCTCTGGGACTCAGTTTTGCCTTATTTCCAATGAGAAGCTGGGTTAGGAGACCCGGTGCAATGGCAATCTTGCCCACAGCATCCATTCAACTGTGGCCTGTGGCCATGTGCATCCACAGGCTCGCTGCTGCTGGGAGGGAAGCAAGTGCAGACGGCTTCTCAGTGACGTAACCGAGGCCACCAAGCAGATTGCTCAAATGACAGAAGTGAAAGTCCATCCCAGGACCATGGCTGCCTGAGGAAATTCCCCTTGAAGCACCCAGACAGACCGGAGGGCAGAAATGCTTGGTTTTGTTCCCGCCCACAGAAGGATGCTTCATCCTGAAAGCACTAAGGGATAAGATCTCCTGCCAGGGTGGGCTTGTGGGGTCAAACATGGCCGCCACTCTGGGGCCTGACAATATGCTGGTTCCTAGATGGCCCTCTGACCACACTGCTGCCGTCTGCGCCTGACTGCAAATCCCCGAGGGTAAGGTCCTTCCCTTCGGTTTCTGCCACGGCCCCTTCCCCTCCCCACTGGGGTCTCCAGCCTCATCTTCACACACAGCCGGCAATCAATACTGCTTGTTGATAAACCAACCCTTAAAAATAAGCCCTGTCAGGATGCAAAGAGCCTGAAAGAGTATGACTAAGGTGGGGCGGGGTGGGGAGGGCACGGAGCCACAGGAAGCCGCGCGGAGTCAGAGCTCTAACGAGAAACAGGCCTTAAGTACCAAGGAGAAATAGATTACTCTGCCTCTCCCCTCCAGCCCTTCTCCAGAGCCAGCCACCAGAGAGCTTTGGCCCCACGCTGA
Source organism: Cervus canadensis (assembly GCF_019320065.1). Classification (NCBI taxonomy): domain Eukaryota; kingdom Metazoa; phylum Chordata; class Mammalia; order Artiodactyla; family Cervidae; genus Cervus; species Cervus canadensis. The sequence goes on along the minus strand of NC_057404.1, from coordinate 19,359,934 downwards.
GGTCAAGGCCGGGCCTCCGTCCTTTTCAGGGCCAACCCCCAAGCCCCAGATTCCAAGAATTTATTTTTATTTAATAAAAATAAAGTATTTTTTGTTTTTTACTTATTTTTTAATATTTATTTTATTTTATTTATTTGGCTGCACCGGCTCTTCGTTGCAGCACATGGGATCTTCAATGTTCATTGCAGCATGCCTGGTCTTTCAGTTGCAACATGTGGGATCTAGTCCCCTGACCAGGGATCGAACCTAGGCCCCTTGCATTAGAGGCAAAGTCTTGGCCACTGGATCACCAAGGAAGTCCTCCAAGGATTTGTTTCAAAATGGATATGATACCATTAATGCCGTAAAATTAAAAGAAAACTGAGTCAAAGACAAATACAAATAGAATCATCTAATGAAGAAATTTAGATTTGAGGGTCAGGCTGATAGAGCACTGGATTTTAAGAAGACCCTCCGGATACCCTGATATGTCACCAGATGAGGGTCTGCCCCTTTAGCCTGTAAGATTTCCCAGAGAAGATGATGTGTTTTCTTGACTACAGGAGAGGTGGTGACCAGAGTCAGAGCAGAGGACTTGGAAAATACAGATCAGGACACAGACACGGTGTAAGCCAAGGCGTCTATGGTGGTACTGCCTATGGTCACTGGGAAAAGAGATGGGCAAGCCTGCTGGTCCGGGGGTAGACCGACAAGAGTTCAAGGGCTGTCTCCACAGCTGACTGGTGGCTCCTAGCCTTGTTTTTAACTTCCTGAGATTGGCTGTAAAGGGGCTGTGCATCGGCATGCTCAATCGTGTCTGACTCTTTGCGTCCCTATGGACTGTAGCCTGTCAGGCTCCTCTGTACATGGGATTTTCCAGGCAAGAATACTGGAGAGGGTTGCCATGCCCTCCTCCAGGGAATCTTCCTGCCCCAGGGATAGAACCTGCATCTCCTGCATTGGCAGGCAGGTTCTTTACCTCTTGAACCATTGGGGCTTCCCAAGGGGCTTTGGAGAGCCTCCCAAATCCCCAGGAATAAAAACGTGAGCATGTACTTTCGCGTAGCAAATGCTACTCCACGCACTTAGACATCTGAATTCCTTGAACGCTCTGAACACCCCTATACGGTAGGTGAGTGTTATTATCACCCACATTCTGCAGACAAGGATGCAAAGGGCTAAGTAACTTGATAAAGGGCACATGGCTGGTATCTGGCAGAGCCGGGGTTTAAATCCAGACTCTCAGCCCTAGACTTTGTGCTCTCAGTCACTACTTTACACTTCTTATGTGCTCCATAAGTGATACATGCAGGCTGAGATAATACGCAGATGAGTTGCAATCATACCTAACTGAATAGCTAGAGGGTAGGTGTTTATATCCCACCTGCAAAGGTGTGCATTTGAAGCTGGGAAAGATTCCACCCCACTGCCGTTCTAAAGGCTGTACCAGTAGTCACTCTCGGTAACAATGTTTGAGATCCAGGTTTCAAAGACAATGAAATGCACTCTCATATTGCTACAGGAACTTTAAAAAAATTCAGCCAACATTTAGTGAGCTCTTAGAGTGGGCCAGCCACTGTTGCATGCACTTAGGATAGATCAGTGAACAAAAGGGACAAATTTCTGCCCTGACAGCTTATATGAGCTGGTGGGTTTAGAAAATTTTGTTGTGACACAGACAGACTCTGGTCCCCAGTATTTTCTGCCTCTCACTGGGTACTACACATAAAGAATTAAGAAATGAAGGATTCAGATTGAACAACCATTCCCTGAGTTCCAAAGAACCTCCTCAGAGAGGAGGACTGCTGGTGTAAACAACCCCCATCTTAGAGACGATAAGCTAGAGGATGGAAAGGAGTTAGGGTGATTGTTCCAGATGCCCGGCCCCCCACAAATGCTGAGGGGCAGAGGCAGGAGCTGAACTCCCCCGGGCCAAGCTCCAATGTCAGCTTCACTGTACTGCAGCAGTTAAATCACTCTGAGGAAATTCATCTGGGGCCCAAACACGTATTTTGGTCCTTAATCCTATAGCATCTACTGATTGTATCATTTATTGGAACTTGGAATATGTTTGCCTGGATTCTTATTTTTTATTTGTATATTTACACATTAACCTATAACAAGGACCAACATTACTGATGTATTCATTTCCTTTTTTTTAAAGGTTGATTTTAAATATACTATTTGCTGGTTTTTCTAAGTTGAAGTATAGTTGATTACAATATTATGTTTCAGGTATACAACACAGTGATTCAATTTTCTTATAGGTTATATTCCATTTAAAGTTATTACAAAATAATGACTATATATCCCTACCCTGTACTTTATATTGTTGTGTTTATTTATTTAAACATAGTAGTTTGTATCCCTTAATCCCCTACTCCTATCTTGCCCCTCTCCCCTTCTCTCTTCCTATTAATAAGCACTAGTTTGTTCTCCTTACCTATGAGTCTGTCTCTGTTTTGTTATATATTCGTTTTTTATAATCTATATATAAGTGATAATATAGAGTATTTGTTTTTCTCTGACTTATTTCATTAAGCATAAAACCCTCTAGATCCATCCACATTGTTGCAAATGGCAGAATTTCATTCTTTTTATGGTTGAGTAATATTCAATTGCCCATAAATATACTATACCTTCTTTATCCATTCATCTGTTGATGGATACTCAGGTTGCTTCCATATCTTGGCTATTATAAATAATGTTGCTATGAACACTGGGGTCCATCTTTTTGAATTAGTCTTTTCATTTTCTTCAGATATATACATAGGAGTGGAACTGCTGGATCATATGGTAGTTCTATTTTTAGCTTTTTGCGGAACCTCCCCACTGTTTTCCAGAGTGTCTACATCAATTTAGATTTCCACCATTAATTTTCATATTCTGTCCCCTTCCTCTTAGATGTCTAAGGAGTCTAGGGAGCAAAGATTCTAGCTTTCTGGGTCAGTTTCTAGACTATGATTTATCAAGGGAAATCTTGTTAATGGATTAACAGAGAAAACAAAAAGGCCAGAAAGGTTAAGCTGATCTTCAGAATAAAGTCAAGAGAGGGTATGAGAGGAAAGGGAAGCAAAGCCCTTGGGTTAGATGCCTGGAGGGAACTTTGAGATTTGAAAAGTGAGCGTAGAAGGCAGACAGCATTTTCGATAAAAGAGTACTTGGCACCTAATAGGTTCTCAATAAATGTTTACTGACTGAATAGATGAATAAATAAGTGAATGAATGAGTGAACAAGGAGCTGCCATGTCTATGGAGGCAACTGAAAGTGGCAGAGGCAAGGAGGCAGTTTTCTAAAGGCTTTGCAGTGCATAAACCATACATTCCTTGGATGTTTCCTCAAGCAGCTGAGTAAGAATTACAATCCTTGCATTAATTGTTGATGGTGAATGTGCTTCTTTGAGGGGCACCCCATGAGATGGGGCAGCACAGCAGTTGCTGGTTTTTATATGAGCTATACATGAAAGGACAACCATGTCATAGGCTCCATGAAAGGCTGAGGACACAGAGATGAATGACATTCTCTGACACTGAGGAGGTTACAGGCAAGTAAACAGATAGCAACATGCATCCCACTTTATCAAGGATTATAATAAGGATATGAATAGATGTATGAATGCTTAGAGAATTAAATTACCAACTTTGCCTAGGACTCTGGGGGAAATCTTCACAAAGGAGGCTATGTCTGAGAGTGACCTGGAAATATAAGTAGCAGGAGCTTTCCAGGTTATGAAGGAGAGGAAAGGCATTCCAGAAAGAGAAGGAACAGAGACAGAGGGTTCTAAGATGGTAAAACAGAGGGAGAGAAGAAAGAAGATTCAGGGAGACTAGAGCGAGGGCATGAGGGGCCAGACCTGGAGGATGTAAAGGACCTTGAACCAGGTGGCAAAGGGCCTCATGGTCCCAGCTTTGCTCCTAGGAAGCAAAGCCAGCAGAAAAGTAGAAAGAGAGAGAAGCAGGACTTTTTCTTAGGAATCTAGCAAGAGGGGAATCAGAGGACAGGCTGGGCAGGAGAAACCCAGAGCAGGGAAACTATCTTTAAATCCCCTTGTTAGCCCAGGACTCGGCGGCGATTGCCCCAGTTGAAATCCATGCTCTACCACTTAACTAGTTCTCTGACCTTTGGGCAGGTACTTGATTTCTCTGTGCTTTAGTTTCCTAAATGAGAATAATATTACCCATCTCATAGAGTTGTCATAAGAATTTAATGAGTTGAGAAGAATCTCTGCCATTCTTAATACATGTCAATGATTAATACTGTTTGTATTAATATTGGTTAATTATCTTGACTTGCTCTCCATCATTTTCCAACTCAGAAAGAATGTCTTGGACACCCATTACCACCATCCTGTCCCTTACTCTCAAACGTTCATCAGTAGCAATGAGGACAGAACATTCTTTCTCTTTTTAAAATATTTATTTATTTACTTATTTAGCTGCCCTGGGTCCTGGTTGCCACGTGCGGGATCTTTAGATGAGGTATGCAGCATGTGGGATCTAGTTCCCCAACCAGGAATTAAAACCTGGCCGCCTGCCTTGTGAGGGTAGAGTCCCAGCCACTGGACCACCAGGGAAGTCCCAGAGGATAGAAAATTCTTGATGACAGAAGCCAAGTGACATACACTTCTCTTGAAACACAGTGCTAGCATGTAGCAGTTGCTTAATACATGCTTGCTAAATTTATGTCAAGCAGGGCAGTCCAATTTTCCAGAGACTGGCCAGAAGGGCTGGAGTTAGAAATCTGGCTACCTCTCCAATGGAACTCCAACTGTCAAAGGAGTTCCTGTCCCGTCTCATTTACCTCTGCTAACCCAGCCCCGAAGACAGCCCTAGAAACTACAGCCAGGAAAGAGTCCAATAAAGCAAGAAGTAAAACAAAACAAAACAGGTACACAGAGAGTTGAGTTGAGTCTAAACAGCTGATGACTACGGAGTAGTGAGGCTTCATATATGAAGAAATGAGATGTCTGATGTAAGAGGTACAATATTAAAACAATTTAATACCTATCTGGAACCAATTTCAACAAAACCTGGGTTGGAAGTAGTTGATACGAAGGAAAACAGAAGTATGACTTTGCATTGCTTTGTGGTAGGAAAGCAGGGTAGATCCTGATTATTTTGGTAGAAAAATATCAGTTTACATGTTTGCTAAAAAAAAAAATTAAAGGCAATGAAAACACATGGAGAAACTTAATTGCATATGGGTAAGTGAAAGAGGCCAGTCTGAAAAAGCTATAAACTGCCTGATTCCTGTTACATGGCATGGGAAAGCCGAAGCTACAACGACAGTAAAAGATCGGTGTTTGCCAGGGACTTGGAGGGGGGCACAGGAGACTTTTATGAAACTATTCTGTATGAGATTGCCATGGTGGGTGCATGTCATTATACCTCTGTCAAAACCTATAGAATACACAGCAGTAAGAGGGAAGTCAAATGCAAACTATGGACTTTAGCTAATAATAATGTATCGATGTAGGTTTATCAACTCTAACAAATATACAACAAATGTTAATAACAGAAGGATTTGGGGATTGCGGAGAAGATATATGGGAACTCCGTAGTTTCTGATTAACTTTTCTGTAAACCTAAAACAGCTATAAAAAAATAAGCCTATTCATTTTTTTTTTTAATCAAGGACAAACAGTAGTGAAATAGAAGTAGGATATATTCAACTGCCATGCCACTAATGGAGGGGGAAAAACTAAAAATTTGAATCAAACCAATGAAAATAAGGGTCGGGGGAACAATTAAAGGAGCTAAACACCCAAATGGTGTTGGAGAAGACTCTTGAGAGTCCCTTGGACTGCAAGGAGATCCAACCAGTCCATCCTAAAGGAGATCAGTCCTGGGTGTTCATTGGAAGGACTGATGCTGAAGCTGAAACTCCAATACTTTGGCCACTTCATGCAAAGAGTTGACTCATTGGAAAAGACCCTGATGCTGGGAGGGATTGGGGGCAGGAGGAGAAGGGGACGACAGGGGATGAGATGGCTGGATGGCATCACCAACTTGAAGGACATGGGTTTGAGTAAACTCCGGGAGGTGGTGATGGACAGGGAGGCCTGGCGTGCTGTGATTCACGAGGTCGCAAAGAGTCGGACATGACGACTGAGCGACTGAACTGACTGAAACACCCAATGCTAGAATTCTGAAATGGGAAAACTGAGGCTCTGATTAGCTCTGTCTATAGAACCCAATCTGACTCTTCTAGGACCCTATGGGCAGAGAATTCCTGAAATTGTCTTGAAAAGACAGCCAACATGCTTTGGAATTAACATGGTTAATTCCATTTATTTGGAATGTCAGAGGCACAGAGTGGCCTGGTTAATTTCATATTCTGTTTAAGTGAAGGTTGCCATGGATACCATACATAGCCATCCAATTTTCCTGGAATTAGAATTCGAGCAATAAAACTGGTTTAAGGAGAAAACTAGGCCAAAGAGAATTTAAATGTATTCAATGACGAGTCCTTATCAGTGAGGAAGGCACGCCAGAATCCAACAGGGCCTCAATGCATCATTCCAAATGTAACTTCTTTTTTCAAAACCGCAGATACACAGGGGCTGGGAGAAAATGGAGGACCCCTCACTGGCCGTAAGGAAGGGATCTGGAAGTGGTTCTTGTGCATAGCTCCATGTCTTTGTCTCAGAAAAAGCAGAGTAAAGAATGTTTATGTATCAATGTTAGAAGAATAAAAAAATCTGTGCCATCTGAGGGTTGGACGGTGCATGACTGGCAGCCATGTAATTTAGATTCGAATCCTTCCTGTAACCTTTACCATTGTAAAGACCTGGGTAATTTCTTAACTGAGTTCAGGACCTCAGTCCTTCAGGCAGGGCCTTTAGCTGCCTCTGGAGTGAGCAGGACCTGCTGTTTAAACCTCAGCCCTGCCTCGTCCTGGCAACAGTGACTTGCCTAGTTACCCAACAACTATGTAAAATGGAGATGGATGTTAATAATGGCTACCTCTTTGGGTAGCTGTGAGAAGTAAATAAGAAAATCCAAATAATGAGCTTGGCATGGTAAGCAATATTAAGTAATTACAATGTTCGTTATTAATATTCATCTAGTTCATGGAAAGAGCCCAAGATGAGACTCTATATTGGGATCTAAGTGAATGAATACCATCCCTCCCACCAGCCAAGTGGAGTGGAGTTTTGCACCAGCTTGGATTCATTTATTCTTTTTCATTCGGAGTTGCTGCCGTTTCAGAACATCTGAGGCAGCAGGCCCAGGGTGCGCAACCATATGTCCACCTCATTCCAAGAACACTCTCCCAGAATCTGCTGCTTGTGATGTGGAAATCCAGAAATGCACAGCAGCCTCACTTTAGTCACGGAGCGTCTGGGTGCTGCTGAGAGATGTCAGATGTCAGCACATGTGCTCCGCGTCTCCAGGCCAGCCTACCCCTTCTCCAGCTGCTTTTCCATTCTCATTCCCAGTGCTCCTCAGCGTCTCCGTTGTCTGCATTTCCTGAACAGCTACTTGTCTCTAGGCCTTCTGGGCAGGTCTCACCCCTGCGTCTGTCCCACCGTGACGAGCAGGCCACTGGGACCCCTTGGGGCTTCCCCGATCCTGCAGCCAGCATCACCCCTCCTTCCTCCTCTGACCACCGGCATCTCGTCTGGAAGGAGGGATCTGGACACTGTCTCACAGGTCCCCTTGTGAAAGCGAATCTGCCACAAGGGTTTAGCCACAGGGGTTTATTTGTTTGAGCTTATTTGTTTTTTGCTTTTCGGAGGCAATCTGGTTGTAATTTCAGCAGCAGGCTCTCAGTTTGGCTACTTTATCCATCCCTCCTCATTTTGCCATTTTCCCCAGTTGCTGCTTTGCAGGCTGTCTCTGTTTGGGTTATTCCACCTAAAACATACACCCAAACACACATACGCACACTTGAGCTCACACCCACACGTAGGCATACTGAACCAGGGGAAGAATTCCAGTGAGGTGTCCATCTGAATTTCATGGCTGCAAGATTTGTCATCAATAGTGATGCTTTGTTCTGACAGCCATGATTTATATCACTTTCAGTTTTCCTTCCAACTCCTATTTTGTTCCACATTTCGCATTTCGCAAGGTTCTTTCATTCAAGTCTATGTTTTCTGATTTGTATCTGCAAGTCTCTGCAATCCCCCTCTTTTGAAAAGCCAGGGGAAGAAAAACAATACCCAAGAGCAGAACATGTGATTAATCAACCAGATTCTAGGTAAAAACTCAAATTTTTCAGTGAAATCAGATAAAATGCAAGGAACTCTCCCCTTGGGAAGACTCTCAAGCTGGCCAGGGGTGGAGGCGAGAGGTCTTTTCCCTCTCGCTGGGTCTCTGTGAATAGTTTGACTGGGTGGATGTCGAACCACCTCTCCCCTTTCATTCATATAGAACTTGGCCCTGTGGGGCTGGGTACAGAAACTCTCTGTTACCTTGATATTTTCAATACTGCATCTGAATGGTGCCTTGTTTGGGCTCTGACTTTTTTCCCCACCTCCATTAACTCAGCTCCACAGGCGGAATCAGCACTTAATAAAACAACTATTGGCTGATGGTGCGAGTCGTGGGAGGCTTCAGAGCTCTTCTTGGCTTTGTTTTTCTAAAAAGTACCCGTGACTGCAGCCAAGCAAACCAGCACATACTCATGGGCTTCCTTGGGAGAAACTGAAACAAGTGAGGCCGCCGGGCGGAGAGTCAGGCAGGGGGCCTAAAAGAAATTTAATAAACTCCTTGCTTTTCTTCTCTCTTTTTTGTGGGGGTATGTTTTCTTGAATAGGGCAGGAAGTTCTGTGGGTATATGTGGTAGGCCAAACCTCTCTTCAGTTGAGTTGGGATGTAGTTTAAAAAAAACAAAGGTTGGGACTTCCATGGCGATCCAGCAGTTAAGACTCTGCACTTCCAGCGCAGGGGGTTCAGGTTCAATTCCTGGTCAAGGAACTAAGATCCTGCATGCTGTGCGGTGTGGTCAACAAAATTTTTTTTTTTTTAAAGGTAGCTGAGGGAAATGTGAGGAATCCCTCTAGAGTGGGTCATCTGTGCTTCCACCTCTAGGGCTGGCACAATTAAGAAATGGGTGATCCAGAGCTGGCCTCCATTTCTCTGTCTTCTTCCTTCTAGATTCAAATCCCACCTCTGCCACTTACTAGCTGTGTGTCCTTGTTCAGAGGGACCTTACCCCTCTCATCCACTCCTCTAAAATGTGGATCAGTAATACTGCCAATACGGTACAGTCATTGTTATAAAATAATAAGAGTAGGATAAGAACAATAGGATAATGGTAGGAAAAGAACAATAGGATAACATGAGATAACAAATGTAAATGACTGAGCCAGGATTAGAACTAGGGTAGTATGGGTGAAGAGACAACATGCCTGATGACTGGGCTACACCACTGCCTGTAAAATGGGTTTTAAAAAATCAGTGTGGTGCATGCTCCTTGCAGCACTATTCATAGTGGCCAAAAAGTGGATTTAAAGCCAGGTTGACTGGCTTTTTGCCTCATTCTTACATTACTAGGTACCATAATTTAGGCAACTTTAGATTTTTATTGTAACTCATACAAATGTACCAATAATAAGACAACAATAACAACATTTAACACGTATGTGGTATACAGCAAGTAAGTGGCAGTCAGTGTTTAAATCTGAAAGATTCACTCAGATAAATTCTTCTAACCACTAGACCTACTGCTCACATATAATTGGTCTGTTGTAAAGATTCTTTTGTTTCTCTTGATGATTTTTATTTCTGATACAACCAATGTTTTATTTTTACCTCCTTGCAAATAAGTTCATTACTATTCTATTGTTTTCTTCAAATAGTCATTAGCTTCCCACTTTTGTCCTAATATCAAAATGGGCCACAAAATACATTCATAATAAAATAAAAATGACGAGCATAGCTTTTGCATTCTGCCACCTTGTAATGAAGTCTCATCAAATATCTTCACTGATATATTTTGACACTTGAGGAAAGCGCTCCACTTAACTGTTATTTTTATCACCTCACCACTGAGATCATGGCAAGATATATTCCTCCCCTGGGCTTGCTGACAATGTCCACAAGGAAATGTGTAAGTGGACTTTATAAATATCAGCACAAGTGATAGATTCTGAACATAAGAATTGGTCATTTCAGTGATGTGATCTGTTTACAAATTTATTGATTGAAGGAACAAGATCAATATTTAACTCCATTTCATACCTCCAAAAAATCACAAAACCATAGGAAGAAAGCTGGAGCCTCACTGAACTGACAGGTTGATGATTTTAAAATAAAACAATTGATTTAGTCAAGCAATTAGCTTGAACTGCTATTTTCATTTAAAGGAGCCCCTTTTTTTGACTGAGATCACCAGTCAGTTCAGCCCACTTATAAATCTAAGACATGTGGTCCAAAAGGAAATGTATCTGAATCCCATTTTTTAAAAATAATTTTATTTATTTATTCTGGCTGTGCTGGGTCTTCATTGCTGAGTGGACTTCTCTCTAGTTGCCGTGAGCGGGGACTACTCTCTAGTTGAGGTGCACAGGCTTCTCATTGGAGTGGCTTCTCTTGTTGTGGAGCCTGGGCTCTTGGGTATGTGGACTTCTGGAGTTGTGGCACATGGGTTCAGTAGCTGCAGCTCCTGGGCTCTAGAACACAGGGTCAGGAGTTATGGAATCTTCCTGGACCAGGGATTGAATCTGTGTCCCCTGCACTGGCAGGCAAATTCTTTGCCACTGAGCCACCATGGAAGCCTAATCCCATTATTTTTAGAGTGTCTGTTTTTATCTGTTCTGATTTTCTTCTCACCTGAATATGTCTGGGAGTCTAAGGGAAGCAATCACTTTGTAATTGAATCTGCTTAAGTGAGAAATATTGTATCTTCTCCCTATAACAAAAATAATATTTTGTTTGACTGTGTGCTTTACATCCATCATTAGAGAAATATTTCAGAGTGGCAGTTGAGTACATGGTTGAATCTGAAACGGCCTGGATCTCTCTGGGCTTGGTTCCCTCCTCTGTAAATCATGATACTTACGTTATAGATTGTTATTAGGATTAAATACATTCATACATAAAGGGTTTAAAGATGTGCTGGAACTTGGTATAAGTTGGCTATTGTTTTCATGTTTCTAAGCACCATCCATCTAAGTTTTGTATTCTTATCCCTGTCTTATAGTTAAAGGAAGTGAAGTCAAGAATGGTAAATAATTTGCCCAAGGTTTCACATACAGAGTGAGCAGCTGTCTTTCCCTCTCCAGATGTGCAAGTGGTATCATATGCACTGTAGAAAGAATTAAGAACAGTCCTTTTTTTCTATATCTAACATCCTGAAATGATTAAGATTCGGGATAGTTGTGCTTGATTGGATGTTTATTTCCCCAGATGGTGAGTAAAGCATTACTGAATACATTTGCGGGCTGACTGGGAGAGAATATGTGGTGCTAGAAATTGATATTCTGGGGAAAAAAACCCTGAGTGATTACATCCCTGTTATCCTAATAGTCTTCCTTAGAGGCGTGTACATGACCACAGGTGTCAAAGCAGCAAGCTCTTCTTGACACATTTGACTTATTACCTACTATTTGATGTGTCTCTCACAGTGAGTTTGTCTTCTGGGTTTTTATCAGTTATACTTTAGAGCATTTGACTTATTACCTACTATTTGATGTGTCTCTCACAGTGAGTTTGTCTTCTGGGTTTTTATCAGTTATACTTTAGAGAATGATCCCCCTTGACTCCCCAACCCCTTCAGCTTCATTAAGACGTCACCTTGTCTCCATCTCCTATGTGCAATGTTAGCTCGCTCCTCAGCTGCTGACTCTGTCTTCTGACTTTGATCTGTTAAATTTTCCCCAACACAATTATTGTTGGCATCATTAGGATCTTCAACATTGTTATAATTCCTTTGCATTTTCAATTTGTCTTTTCAAAACAAAATCAAGCACAGGTTATGTACTTCTGTGGAAAGCACTGACTTAAACAAAGTCAGTGTCGCACCAACATGAAAACTGAGAATCTTGTTCAAAAAGAAATTGGAAAGTGTTTCTGTGAAGTGTCTCTTTTTGCAAAAATCAAAGAGAAACACATGAGTTACCAGCTATGTATGGTTCTGTCCTTATGAATTCAAGGTACATTAATATTTAGATGGCATAGAATATTATTAAGAATAACAGGATGTCTCTAGCTTAAGCAGGAAATCATTTTTTTTAAATGTCAGAGCTCATTTTACAAAGAGATTATAATTACAAAATAGTAATGGTTGATTCCAGCTTGGGGTTTGGAGGTGAATAAAGACAGCTTAGAGATTATAGGGGCTTCCTGTTTTGAATTTAGGAGAAGCCAAGACTTTTGCAAATCTTTTTAGATGTAATGTTTATGGAAGGCAAAGGATACCAACCCAGAATGTTGGATAGAGCAGTTAAATGTTGGTTTGGACATTCTAAGTAATTTAGACTATTGGACAGAGTACTAAACTACTGTAGTTTCCCCTTCATTTCTTGCCTAAAAAGGGCAATAGTGAGAAAATGACTCTAAACAAAATATTCAACAAGCATTTATTAAAAGCCTGTGGTACAAAAAAAAGCCTGTGGTACAAATAACATTCTGTAGAAGGCACTTATATCAGACCGAAGGAAGCAGAAGATGAAATACATGCTCCTTAAGATGATGAATCAAATGAAAAAAAAAAAGAAAAAGAAATACACGCTCCTGAGAATTTACTAGGGGAAAAAAGAAAAAAGAAAATTACAAACATGAAGGAACCCAACAGCAAATCCCAAGTGATAGATAAATGAGTGGTAAGCTCTTCCCCTGATAGACACATGGCTCACTTCCTCACCTCCTTCGAGTCTTACCCAAATGTCACCTTTTCAGTAAGAACTTTCCTAACCAATCTCTATATAAATTGTACTATCCACTCCACAAACCCTGTTTCTGTTTCTTTCCCCTGTTTTACTTTTCTCTATCACCTTTTAGCTGATTACATAATTTATCATCTACCCTACTATGCCACCCACCTCTAAGTGTAACCTTCATGAAAGCATGAGGGGCTACGTTTTGTTCATTGCCAAATCCCTAGCAGGCAATAGAGTGCCTGGCAAAAATAGGCGTTCCAAAGACGTGTCTTAACAAGTGTTTATTGACAGAGTATGCCAGACTACATATTATTGCTAAAATTTCTCAAAATAAGTAAACTTTAGCAGCATTATGGAGGAGAGGCTTCTTAGAAGAAGCAATGTGTGCCTTTCAACCCAAAGTGAATTGATTAAACATAGTGATTACAACATGGGTTTTGGGGGGGTTCTAGACCAAACTCTGTGACCTAAACCAAGGTACTTAATTTTGGTTTTTGTGCATCTCTGAATATATTTATACCTGGGGCCAAGGACTTAAAAAAAAAACCCAAAGAACATGAAAGACTAACTTTGAAGACGGAATCACTACGTTCTTTTCCTAGTCTCTCCTGGCTGAAACTGAAGCAGCAGATATTCCAGGTGACACTTGCACAACAACTGTCTTTGTTAATGTGACTTGTGTGGGGCAGGCCTTAAATCAGTTTGTGATAAAAAGCTCCCTCCTACTTAGTGGCTTCTCTGGGTTCTTCTGATGCCCTCTAGCTATTCCAAAAGCCTCCTGGGGCACCCATCCAAACCTGCCTGCTCCCAAAGTAAACCATACTCAAAAATTATGTCTTCCTGTCCTTTGCTCTCCAAGCAAAAAGGCTGCCTCCTCAGTCTCCTGCCAGCTAGGACTGCATCTGGATGAGCTAATTCCCTGTAGGGTGGGAATGACAGATTGTTGGCTGGGCTAACCTTCTTTTTTCCTCACCACCGAAGTGAAGCCTAATGCTAAAGGAGGAATTGGAAGGAAAGGAAACTTAAAATATCCAGTGCCTAGATTCTGCTTGAACATTTAATATAGTAAATTATTTCATCCACAACCGGGTAAATAGTATTATTCTCTAAGGACCTTAAAGTTCATGACAGGTATAAATGGACTGAGTCCAAAATGTTCTGTGTTATCACATCACTGCACTGAATAAATGAGCCTAGAACTAGAAATCTGGATTCTGTAGCAGACTTCCAGGGCAGTATTTTGTATTCTGGGGTGTGAGGGAAAGGGTCCTTTGCTGCATCCTGCTCAGCGACCTTAACTCTGGCTGTGACCTTGAACAAGTCCTGTGAGTAAGTTACCTAAGTAAGTCCCTTCAGTAAGTTACTTAATGTCTCATACTTTCCATTCCCACAATTGAAAAATGGGGGATAGTACTAGTACCTGTTATTAGTTATTTCTTGCTTGTGGAAAATCACCCTGAAACTTAGTTGCCTCAAACAACAATAGCCTTCCCCATGGGTCAGAAATTTGGGAGTAGCTCAGGGGTCTCTCATGAGGTTACAGTCAGATGTCAACCAGATTCTGTAGTCATCTAAAAGTCTGACTGGGGATGGAGAATACATTTCCAAAAAGGCTCACTCATGTAGCTGGCAAGTTGGTTCCTCTCCATATTGGTCTCTCCACAATGTTGCTTGAATGTCTTCACAAAATAGCAGCTGGCTTCATCCACAGCAAGCAATCCAAGAGACTGAGATGGAAGTTGCAGTGATATTATGCCTTGATGACTTAGAAGTCACATCCCACCACCTGTGACATATTCTATTGGTCATCTAAGGCATCTCTAATTCATTGTGGGAGAGGACCACGGAGGACCATCTTGGAGGCTTCTACAATAGTACCTACTTCATAGGATATGAGAAAGATTAAATGAAACAACCCATGTAAAACCTGGTACATAATAAAACACTGAATAAATGGTAGCTATTATCACAAAATGCCTTAAGTGCTAAATGCCAACTCACATTAAGACTGGTGCTGACTCTAAACTCTGCCCTGAGTTTAATTTTATTGGATTTTAACAAGAGGCTACCTTGCGAAATGCTTAATCCCAAATTAGAACCCAGTGGGAAGAATCCAATGGGAAAAACCCAGAAAGCCACACAGCTCAGGTGAAACAGCAGCAACAACAAACAACAGGTCAACAAAATATTAAAAATGAAACAAAACCAAAAAACAAATACCAGTTAAATGAATGAATAAAGCAAACGACATCTGGGGGTCAGGCTCTTGAGACCCAAGCGCAGCTGGCCCGCCCTGGCAGGCTCAATAGCTCACTCATGCTGGAAGCACCGGGAGTGGTTTGTTACTACCTTCTGAATAGCAACAACCAGTGTGTCTCTAGCGACTTCCTTATCTTGCAGGTGTTATCACTTAAATAGTGTAGTGTCTTCCTAACTTGTATTCAGGGAAGCATTACCAAACACACAGAAAAAAACTTTAATAGGTGCATCTCAAAAAAAGCTTCGTGGTTCAATACATTTGAAAAGGCTGCCTATGAAATCGTATTTTGGAGACTTATGGTGCACATTTTGTGTACTGTTCAAGACTCTAGGAAGCCCCATGGTTAAATAATTTAAAACTTAGAAGGCAAAAAAAAAAAAAAAAACCACTGTTCAGTTAGATTTGACCCTGCATTTTGCAAATTCATTAGTGCACACGTTTTCTCCCCCCATTGCAGGTATAAGCTTCCTACTTGGAAGTGTTGCCTGCTTCCTAGAGGCCTGATCATGGATGGGTCATTGAAACCTTTTGGCCCTTAGTAGCCCCATCTCTGGGTTTCCCCTGATAGCTCAGCTGGTAAGAATCTGCCTGCAATGCAGGAGACCCTAGTTCAATTCCTGGGTTGGGAAATTCCCCCTGGAGAAGGGATAGGCTACCCACTCCAGTAATCTTGGGTTTCCCTGGTGGCTCAAATGATAAAGAATCTGCCTGCAATGTGGAAGACCTGGGTTCCATCCCTGGGTTGGGAAGATCCCCTGGAGGAGGGCATGGCAGCCCACTCCAGTATTCTTGCTGGGAAATCCCATGGACAGAGAAGCCTGGTGGGCTACAGTCCATGGGGTCGCAAAGAGTTGGACACAACTGAGTAACTAAGAAGCCCATCACTATAATGTGGATAATACAAACTTCATAGGGCTGTTGAGAAGATGAAATAACAAAGGTATCTCTCCTGATATCTGAGTCCCCCAGTAAGAGCTTGACCCTTTGAATTCCAAACCCAGCTCCACCATGAGGGATTTATTTGACCTTGATCAAGTTCCTTTTACTTCTCAGTCAGCTTTCTGGTCTATAAAACAAGGAGAATGAATGCATGCTAAGTCTCTTCAGTCAAGTCTGACTTTGCAACCCTATGGACGGTAGCCCACCAGGCTCCTCTGTCCATGAGATTCTCCAGGCAAGAATTTTGGAGTGGATTGCCATGCTCTCCTCCAGGGGATCTTCCCAACCCAGGGATCGAACCTGCGTTTCTTACATCTTCTGCATTGGCAGGCGGCTTCCTTATCCCTAGTGCCACTCGTAACTTTCACATGGCGAGAAAATAAAAGGGAGCACGTGACATGCTGAGCACTTGCTTGGCACACAGCTCACTAGCTGTCTAGGTATCATCATGACTGTTGTCGCTGGAGGTCTCAGCCGGCGAGAGACAAAATCAGTTAATGAACCGTAGCCTGCCTGCCTCCTAGTACATGTGCTTCAGCCTCATGCACACAACAGACGTGAGACACAATCGTTTTCAGAATGGCTCGGAGAGGATTCTGTGGGCGGTTAAAGACAAGTGGGTGGCAACGATTCCAGAGAGCTTCCAGAAGCCATGGGGTTGCAGGAAGATATTTAAAGGAGGCAGGTGGCTGGGCAGATGGGGGTGGCAGGGTCTACACACTCAGGACAGCCGGGACAACGGCTCAGAGGAGTGAGTGGCAGCGGCTGCAAGACGCCGGCTTTGTTGGAACAAAGCAGCAGGTGAGGGCCACAGAGAGTCCACACTCCAGGCACCCAGGGAGGGCTGAGGCAGAATAAAACCCTTGGCAGGGAGACGGCAGCCCCATTTGCCTTTTTCAATCAATCAACCAACAATTGAGGGACCAGCCCTGAAACAAAGCCCGGTCTCCCTCCCTCCCTCCCTCCCATGCAGCCTCCTTTCAAACATCAGCTCATAGTTGAACTTCTGAGAACTCCTCCTCCCTCCTGAAGCCACGAGCAGTTGTACAGAAATTTATTTTTATTATTGAGCTCCTATTTCTGCTTTTGCCATCACTGCAGATCAGTTTGGGTTTTGTCTCCCAGCCAAGGGCTTTTCATATTTTCCAGATCACTCAAAAGTCTGTATGTGCTGCCTGGCGCAGGTTTAAGGAACAATCTGAGATTTCTTTCTGAATAAGCAGTTATTTGTACTTTGTTTTGCTTTTCTTAGTTACTGAAGAGAAACAGTGACATAAAGAAAGTACTGGTAACACAGCGCTGAGCAGCACAAATGTCAGTGGTAGTGACTTTCAAACAAATAGTCACATTGTCAGGCGCACAAGGGTCTCATTGAGGAAATCTGCCCAGTGACTGCTAACAGGGTTTAACACTTTGGGCACAATGTCATCAAAGAAAGAACTGCAAACTTTGCACAGAGTGACCTCGGAAGGGACCAAAAGGAAATGCCAACTCAAGATCCCAGCGTACATTTTCAGACCAGTCACAGTATGCTGGGGTGGGGGGCACAGGGGGAGAAGAGCCTGATAGAGTAAAACGTTGTTTATGGGGAAATGGGGGACCTTCTCTAGTTATTGCAACGATTATGGTAAATCCAGTTACATTCTGTTTCATTCTCTATTTTAATAATTTTAATTATGGTTCTACACAAAGCCAAAGGTTTTTTTTTTAAATGAGGTGTACAATGCATTTTACCACTTTGCAATATTTTTCTTTTAAAGGTTATTATTGTAAAGAAAATAGAATTCCTTTAGCAGAAATTTAAGTAAATACCTAGAACTCCCACCAGCCCCTTCCCAGAGCCTTTGGCATACAAGAATGTGGGCAAAATTTGTCTGTCCTGCCTCCCTATTCAGGGTTGCCAAATTTAGCAAATAAAAACACAGGATGTCTAGTTAAATTTGAATTTCAGATAAACTATGAACAATTTTTTTAGTATAAGTATGTTCCAAACATTGTTCAGGACCTACTAAAAAATTATTTGTTGTTTAAATTTAACTGAGGATCCTGTATTTAATTTGACCACATCATTCCAATTGACTATAAATGTCTAGGTTTATTTCTGGACTTTGTTCTCTATCTGATCTCTGTATCTATCTTCACATATCTACTACATAGTCCTGGGATTACTGCAGCTTTGTAATGAGTTTTGAAATGGGTCTGAGTCTTCCAAATTTGTTGTTGTTTTGAAAGATTATTTTGGCTATTCTGGGCCCTTTGTATTTCAACATGAATTTTAGGGCCAGACGGACAATTCCTGCAGAAAAATCAGTTGTCATTTTCATAGAGATTGCATTGAATCTGCAGATTAGCTTGAGGAGTACTGCCATATATGTATATACTATATATATGTATATAGTAAACGTGTTTATTTATTTGGCTGCGCTGGATCTTTAGTTGTGGCATGTGGGATCTAGTTCCCTGACCAGGAACCAAACGCAGGGCCCTTGCATTGGCAGTGTGCAATCTGAGCCACTGGGCCAGCAGAGAAGTCCTTGCCATCTTAATCATCTTAAATTTTCCAACCCATGAAAATAAGCTGTTTTTCTATTAATTTGGTTTTTCATTTATTTATTTCATGCTCTGTAGTTTCCAGTGCACAAGTCTTAACTGCTTTTGTTAAACTTATTCCCAAGTATTTTTTTCTTTTCAATGGTGTTGTAAGTAGAATTTTCTTAATTTCATTTTCAGATTGTTGATTTCTAGCACATAAAAATAAAATTTATTTTGGTATACTATAATATTTAAGAGTGTAAGTTTGAAAACCTATTGTTCTAGGGAAATATAATTCACATTCTGATTGTCTGCTACCAGGACATTAACTTCTCTGTGACTTTCCCATCCAAGTACTAACCAGGCCTGACCCTGCTTAGCTTCCGAGATCAGACGAGATCGGGCGCGTTCAGGGTGGTATGGCCGTAGACTCTGTGACTTTCATTAGCTTGGCTCTTTGGGGAAATGCTGCTGGCACTGGCCAAGGGACCATAAACATATAACCTGTTAGACTGTGGGCTCGGGTACACCCACAGAAGTGGAAGAGGCAAAGGCGGATGTGCTGCAGTACTGTAACTGCCAGGCTCTCTCAGCGGACTTCAAACTCTCTGAGAGCTGTAACAAGATCTGTACAATTCTCTCTCAAAAGCAGGTAACGGTTTGGTGTTTGCTTTACGTATTTTGTCAGACTCATTGACTAAGTGGAGAGGGGAAAAATGGAACTGCTCAGGGGACAGAGCTCAATGGGATCTTATCTTGCTGAGGGACCTCACAGATTTGACTCATCCATACTCACCCTGTTCATTAAAAGAAAGGTCTGTAAGGCTGTAAAGTACTATCTATTATCTATAGGACATACTGTAATATTTTTATTGCAGTCACTTCATAGTATCTTTTTAAAACATGTGGTACAGCAAAATGTCCCTTATTGTTCTTGTCTCTTGACAACTTTTGAATTTTTATGTTTTAGCATCCTTTTCATTACTGGGTCCTTAGTGGGATTTTGACTGGATTCAATAACATTTTTATATTAACTTGGGAAGGATTTGTATTTTGATAATTTTTTTCTAATCCCAGATTTTGGTATGTCTCTCCATTTATTCAAGACATGTTTTATTTCCTTCAATTAAATTTTGTAACTTTGTTCATATACATTCTAGACTTCCCTTGTTAAATTTATTCATGACACTATTTTTAAAGAATTTATTTTGCAATTTCTATGGATAACTCTATTTCTAATATGCAGAGAAGTTACTGTTTTTAAAAAATATTTATCTTGGCAGCCACTAAGGAAAACAGTATGGAGGTTCCTTAAAAAACTAAAACTATAACTACTATGTGATCGAGTAATTCCACTCCTCGGTATGTATCAGGAACAAGCAAAAACTCTAATTTGAAAAGACACATATACCCCAATGTTCATAGCAGCACTATTTATAATAGCCAAGACAGGGAAATAGCCCAAGTGCCCATCAACAGATGACTGGCTTAAGAAGATATTATATATATATATATATATATATATCCAGTGGAATATTACTTGGTCTTAGAATAAAAAAAAAATACTGCCATTTGCAACAACATGGATGGACCTAGAGAATATTATGCTCAGTGAAGTAAGTCAGAGAAAGATAAATACTATATGATAGCACTTAAATGTGGAATAGAAAATATAAGTGAATCTATGTACAAAACAGAAACAGACCCACAGACAGAAAAGAGACATCCCAAAGAGGGATGGAGGGGACACATTTGGAATGAGATTAACAGATACAAACTATCATACATAAAATAGATAAGCAACAAGAATTTACTGTGTAACACAGTGAATTACACTCAATATCTTGTAATAACCTATAAAAGAATATAATCTGAAAAAAAAACAATGGAATCACTATGTGGCATACCTGAAACTAACACAATATTATAAGTCAACTATACTTGAATTTTTAAAATTTATCTTACATTCAGCGACTCTACCAGTTATCTTGGTGGTTTTAATATTTTGAGTCATTTGGGATTTTCAGGCATAGAAGTATACTATATGTAAACAAAAATATTAGTAAATTGGCCTTTTCTTTTTCATGATTTGAAATTCTCATTTGCTTTTCCCATCTTATTTCATAGGAGAACCTCCCAAGTAATGCTAAGTAACAGGGGTGACATTTATTTACCTATTACTGAAGTCAAGAGTATTTGCTTTTGAAAATTTTGTAGCCAAAACAAACTTTCATACCAAACAGGAAAGTAAACCATATCATTTTGGGAATATAGCAACAACTATATCTATATGTAGAATTAATATAATGCATTGATGCCTTCGAACTGTGGTGCTAGAGAAGACTCTTGAGAGTCCCTTGGACAGCAAGGAGATCAAACCAGTCAATCCTAAAGGAAATCAACTCTGAATATTCATTGGAAGGACTGATGCTGAAGCTGAACCCCAATATTTTGGCCACCTGATGCAAAGCACCGACTCATTGGAAAAGATCCTGATGCTGGGAAAGATTGAGGGCAGGAGGAGAAGGGGGGCGACAGAGGATAAGATGGTGGGATGGCATCACCGAATCAGTGGACATGAGTTTGAGCAAACTTCAGGAGATGGTGAAGGACAGGGAAGCATGGCATGCTGCAGCTCATGGAGTTGCAGAGAGTCAGACACAGCTTAGTGACTGAGCAACAACAAAATTGATGAATATAGATAGATAGATAATACTGAATAACTCCTTGAATGTAGAGTAAACTTGAGTCTCCAATGGAGACTTGGAGGAATTTTTCATCCCTTAAATTCTTAAAAGAAGTGATGGGAGAGAGGAGCCAGAAAGAATCTGATATATCCAAGATGGCAGATTAAGAGTTCAAAGATTAGGAACAGCTGGGGAGAACAAGAGACCACAGAACAGAAAGCAGGATTTTCTTGGGCAAAAGCCAAAAACACCAACTGGGAGGTGACCACTAAGTCAAAACAGTTTAATACAGAAGCCAGAGAGGGAATATGAAGCTCTGATTGGAAAGAATCTTGAAGATTAATCGAAAGTCTTGACAAGCAGCTTCTACAACAGTTTTTCAAACTTTCAAAATACAACTTGTCATCTTCTATTGGTGTAGTAGAGTTCTTTGCCTAGTAGTGTTTTGTATATAGTTGGTCATTAAAAAATTTTTTGTTCTTGAATTAATAGACAAGGAGACCATATCTAAAATAGATGGCCAACGGGAATTTGCTGTCTGGCTCAGGAAACTCAAACAGGGGCTCTGTATCAACCTAGAGGGGTGGGATGGGGAGGGAGGCGGGGGCGGGGTTCAAAAGGGAGGGGATACATGTACACCTATGGCTGATTCATGTTGAGGTTTGACAGAAAACAACAAAAATCTGTAAAGCAATTATCCTTCAGTAAAAAAATTAATTAATTAAAAGAAATAGACAAGGAGAGAGAAAAACAATAGCACCTCAAAAGCCAAAGAAAAAGTGACAATATCTAAATGCCAAAAGACTTTGGAAAGGTCTTTTTTTTTTTAAGTTAAGCATTTTATTAAGTTAGAATGCATAAAGAAAAGAGTACAAATTATCTAGCTCAACAAATTATTACATCCAATTAACCACCACTGAAAATAAGAAATTGAGTATCACCAGTTCCTCAGAAGTTCCCTTTAAGCCCCCTCCTAGCCATTAGCCCCTCTAGGGGTACTCACAAAACAGCACAGATTTTCGCTATTTTTAGACTTTGTATAAATAAAATCACATACTATGTACTTGTGTGTGTGTGTATGTGAACATAAGAAGTATGTACTTTTTCGTATCTGGCTTCTTTTGTTCAACACTGTATTTCTGAGATTCCTCCATGTTATTGCAATATGTAGCAATAATTTCTTTATTCTCACTGCTATATAATAATTGATTGTATGAACATATCACAGTTTATTTATCCAACCTATTGTTGATGGGCATTAGGGATGTTTCCAGATTGGAAGTATTAATAGCAATGCTGTGAACATTTTACTACATGACTTTTGATGAACATATATAAGTTTCTATGGGGTGTTCATCAGGGAATGGAATTGCCTGGTCACAGACATTTGTATTTTCAGCTTTAATAGATATTTTTAGACAGTGTTCTAAGTAGTTATACCAAT
This sequence comes from Cervus canadensis, assembly GCF_019320065.1. Lineage (NCBI taxonomy): Eukaryota > Metazoa > Chordata > Mammalia > Artiodactyla > Cervidae > Cervus > Cervus canadensis. Next base: position 19,337,263 of record NC_057404.1, on the reverse strand, counting down.
TTGTGTTCCTATAACACTATAAAGGAGGTCCAGTTACTCTATATCCTCACAATCCTGGTTTGTATCTTACATTTTAAACATTCTGGTGGATATCTAATAGTATTGCACTGTAGTTTTAATTTGCATTTTCCTGATAACTAATGAGATTAAGTGGTGACTTTTTGGCTGCAAAATTAAATCATGTCCATGGTAAAATATCCAACAATACAACAGTGTAAAAAATAAAGCCCGTGGTATTAGTTTCCCAGTCTCAGAAATTAAGGCTATAGCGTGTAGACACAAGTCTTCTCAAAGCAGAGTTCATGGAACTCTGTGTTTCCACAGGCATACTCTTCAAGTCCACACATTTTCTTTACAAAATGAAATTTTGTGGTTACATTTTTGAGATAAACTAAAATACTGTTGTAAGTATTATTTCAATCATCTGACTGACCAGCTTGTAGCCAAGTATTGCCAACCAATGTAGGTACCTTTATTTACTATTATATTTGATCGCCATGATGTCAAGTCAAGGGCTAAGAGAAACAGAATACAGGCAAACCTAGCAGGCTGGCTCCAATTGCAGACTCAGTGACATCAGATGCACTGAAGGAATACAGGTTTTTATGTGGTTTGAATAGACAAGAATAGTGGAAAAACAATCACAGTAGTGAGAAGCCAAATAAAAAGAATCTAATGAGGGAATTCCCTGATGGTCCAGTGGTTAGGACGCTGAGCTTTCAACGCTGGGCTGGGGTTCTGTCCTGGGCTGGGGATCTAAGATCCCTCTCACAATGAGGCCAGAAAGGCTGCAAGGATGTAGCCCGAGGAGTTTCTATAGGTTTAAATAGTTTTGTTTTAATATAATTTTTAAACTTGCCTCCAGTTCTATCACTGCATCTGTAAGAATTATAAGCATAAGGAGCTTATAACGGCTTTCTGGTTGTACATTAGTCACATTCTTTGAAACTGACTTAAATCAATAATAAATTTTTATTGCCTATTGGAGTTGCATATATTGCTCAAGTCTAAGAAACACTAACCTAATAGGTAACTTCATGTAGAATTTCTAGGCGAGGACCATCGTGATGGGAAAATAACAGGATAAACAATCAAACAGGACTTTGGCTGCAGAACTTTTGAACTTGAATGTGGATTTAAGAGTCATTGTTTCTCTAATCTGAAGGCAGACCGAATGATTCATAAAACTGAGCATATCAGAATGACTAGAGAATTTCCCTGGTAGTCCATTTGTTAAGACTCTGTGCTCCCAATGTAGGAAACACAAGTTCCATCCCTGATTGTGGAACTAAGATCCCACATACCACACAGTGCAGTACTTTACTTTCATTTAAAAACAAAAAAGTAAAAGTAAAACAAAATGTTATAGGTAAAGAGAAAGAAAAAGACTGGGCCTACCAACTAGGCTGGTTTTGCTTCCTCTACCACATTTGAACTGCGCCTGTCCCTTCTCTAAACTAGAGATTGATAATAATGTGAAACTTGCACGTTTGTTGTAAGGATTATATTTAACATATTTAAAGCATCTGGGGAATATTACTGGTGTTTAATGACAGCCACTGATATTATGGGACATTTGACCTGTAGGTTTTTGGGCAGGTTCCATGAGCTTTATATCATGCTTAAGTTCTTTCCACCCTTAGGAAAATATTCTAAACTGAGTGACTAAATATTATACATATAACCAAAGCAGTATCTGCCAGTGCCATTATAGCATACAAAATACAAACAAAACAAAGTGAAAACTATTAAGAGTCTAATTCACTGAATTTTTATCAACTTCTCCTGATCAGTTAAATTTTTTAAAGCAGTTATTTTAACTGTCAACATTGCAAGTATTTCTGAAGTCTGCCAATCCACTTTTTTTTTTTTTTTTTTACTGAAGTTTAGCTTATTTACAAGGTCGTGCCACTCTCTGCTCTTCAGCAGTGATTCAGTTATATGCATATATACATTTTTAATGTTCTTTTCTATTATGGTTTTTCACAGGATATTGAATATGGTTCCTTGTGCTAAACATTAGGACACTTTAGACAGTAAAATTTTGTGGATTTGCCTTAACATCACTGGTCAGTCTAAAATCATTGACATGTGAATGCCTATGTGGGTATGGGGCTTCCGGATAGCTCAGTTGGTAAAGAATCCACCTGCAATGCAGGAGACCCCGGTTCGATTCTTGGGTCGGGAAGCTCCACTGGAGAAGGGATAGGCTACCCACTCCAGTATTCTTGGGCTCAACCTGGGTTCAAACCCTGGGTTAGGAAGACCCGTGGAGTAGGGAAAGGCTACCCACTCCAGTATTCTTGCCTAGAGAATTCCATGGACTGTATAGTCCATGGGGTCACAAACAGTCGGACACGACTGAGCAACTTTCACTTTCACGTGGGTATAAATGTATAAAACATACATGAAATTGAGCTAAATCTACACTGACTTCGACTCATAAACTGGAAGTTTATTTTTGTATTCATGAAAATCCTAACACCTGCTTGCTTTGCTGTGATGAATAATTTTTATTCTATGATTGGAATATAATGGGGGCATTCTTGTCCCTCTGAGTTTTAGATAAAGTAATCATATTTGAAATAGTTACATGGTCTAAAACAATATTAGTACAAAATGATGGTAATCATATGTAAAGATTTTGGAATTTTGCTTTACTTATAAAGCCCATCTTCCCCCTTATTAGTAAAAAGAACATTTAATAACAAGGTTGGGGGATATGCCTAATTGTGTCTTCTCCGAGCTTCAGAATCTGTCCAGGTCTCCCCCACTTCTACTGCAACCTTCTTGAGGCACATCACCCTGCTGCCCAGACAAGAGCAACAGTATCTCAGTTGGTTCATTTGTGTCCACTCCAGCCCCTTCTAATCCACTCTGCATACAATGTGTCAGCTTGCTGTTGTTCAGTTGCCAAGTCGTGTCCAACCCTTCAGGATCCTATGAACTGCAGCATGCCAGGCTTCCCTGTCCCTCACTATCTCCTGGAGTTTGCCCAAGTTCATGTCCATTGAATCGCCGATACCATCCAACCATCTCATCCTCTGTTGCCCCCTTCTCTTCTACCTTCAGTCTTTCCCAGCATCAGGGTCTTTTCCAATGAAAAGGGTCCGATTGGCCTTTCTTAACTACAAATCAAACCAAGTCACTGCCTGCTTAAGACTATTCCTGATCTGTCCCAGGCTTCTTTCTCCCACCTCTAATCACACCATTATTCTCCTGCTCACTGTGGGGGCTTCATTGGCTGTCTTTCTTCAAATCCTCCAAATGCATCCCCACTTTAGGGTCTTAGCACTTACTGCCCTTGGCACCACCTCATTTGAACCTCAGCCGTCCCTTCTCTAAACTAGAGACTGATAATAATCCAGAACTTCATGCTTGCTCTAAGGATAATATTTAACATATTTAAAGCACAGGGTGGGGTGGGGTGGGGTGGGGTGGGGTGGGGAGGGAAAGAAGAAGGAGGAGGAGAAGGAAGAGGAAGGGGCAGGAAGGTGGGGGAAGTAGAAGAGAAGAAAGGGAAGTTCTCTGCCTAGTCCTCTGCCTAGAACGCTCTGTTCCACAATCTTTGTACAGTTCCTTCCTTCTCTAACTCTTCAGAGAAGTCTTCACTCCCCATACATGCCATCACCCTGTGTCCAATGCCCTGTTTTATTTTCTTTAAAGCACTCAACAGTCTGATTTCATCTTTACATTTATTGGGTAACTAGCTTATGCTAATAGCATCTCTCCCCACAGAATGTAAGCTTAAGGAGTCGCTTGTCACTCAATGCATAACATGATGCCTATACAAAGAAGTCTTTCAATAACATTGCTTGACTAAAAGAATGAAGGAGTGAATAATACCCAGCTTCAGAAATCACTTAAGATCTGGCGTCTGAGTAACGGAGTGTGTGTGTTGTGTGTGCTCATTCAGTCATATCCGACTCTTTGCAACCCCATGGACTATAGCCAGTCAGGCTCCTCTGTCTATGGAATTTTCCAGACAAGATTACTGGAGCAGGTTGCCATTTCCTCCTCTAGGGGATCTTCCTGACTCAGGGATCAAACCCGTGTCTACTGGGTCTCCTGCATTTGCAGGTGGATTCTTTACCACCGTGCTACCTGGGAACCTCTAGCAAATACGGAACCTCTTGGCACTTCAGTTTCCCTTATGAATAATTAGTAAGCTGAATTGATCATTAATAGCACTTCTTGTTTTACAACGGCCAAAAAGTTAATTTGAGTTTTTCTGTAACATCAATATTTCCATGGTTCATATTCAAATATTATTTCCACCTTCCCTTCCTTTTCTTCTCTTTTCTCCTCCTTCTCCTTCACTTTTTTCTTGTCTCCCTCCCTCCATCCCTCCCTCCGTCAGCAGCAGCCCTCCCTGGATCCATGAATAATTCTAAACCACTTGGAGATATTTTATGCATAAACACAGACATCTCAAGGATGTATGGTCTCTAGACAGTGAATTGTCCTCACAATTGTTGGAGTGTTTCATTTTCCTTGCCTAGCTAACCCATCAAAACCACACCCTCTGCTGCCAAACCACAGCCCTACTCTGACTTTGGAAATAAAAATGGAATAGAAGGATCCCTGGCTTCTGAGGGGGAAAAATGCTACACAAATTTTAACTAGTATGGTGCTTCTGGAGAAATCAGGGTGCAACTGACAGGATTGATTACAACTTCATAAATTTCCTAATATAATAAATTCCATGAGACTGATACCAAATTTTAGATACTACCAGAGACAACCCCTAAATTACTTTTTCTAGGGCATATCTAATTACAGTGACTGTCCTTGTACATGCTTAACTTTTAACCACTTAGTTTATGATATGCTATTAATAGAAATATACACTAAAAACAATATAGTGATGATTAGAGAGTAATGTTATATATTAAAACTTATATCATTCCTTATTTAAAATCCTGGGGAAAATGGTCTCAGGAAATGAAACAGGGAATTTCTTCCATGTCTAGAACAACTGAAATCATTATCAACTGCAAAGACATTTTAATTTGCTTATAAACGTATGTCTACAAACCAAGTTTTTAAAGTTTAAAACCACATGATGGCTTGGGATCACAGCATTTATGAACTGGAAGAACACTGTGACCTTCATTTAACACATGAGGAAACTGAAACTCAGAGAGCTCAAACGACTAGGCCAAGGTCACAGACCCCATTAGTGCTGGAGCTGGAACAAAACCTCTGGTCTCCTGGTTTCAAGCTTTTCTCATCACCCCAAGCTGCAGTTTCTTGCATCTTTCAATCATATGTGCCAGCTCATCACAGAACACGGTGAGTTGGAATATAAATTATCAGTCCATTAACTGAGAAACCACTTGAGGAATTATAGTAGTCATGTCGCTGTTACAGTACTTCTTAATATTCGCTTGAATTTATGTGTCTGGTACTTTAAAAAGTGTTACTTGTATTAACCTCTTTAATCCCCAACTAGCCCTGTGGGTGTGTGGGTATGGAAGGATGGTCACTTTTCTAAGCCTTTTACATCTAATAAATCATATAATCCTCAAAACCACCCTACAAAGTAGTATTATTACTCCTATTTTACAGGTGAAGCAATTGAGTCTTAAAGTGATGGAGTCATGCTCAAGTTCAAACATGCCCTTAAACCAATACATAAGCTACCTCTCTCTGCTATTCCACCTACTCATTGGTTTCTACTCTCCCATCACCAAATATTAGAATAACAAGTAGTTTAACTTGAGTTTCTTCTCCCTGCATTCACCTAGCTTCTCTGTATTAGCTGGCACTAGAGATATGGAAATGGCAACCCACTCCAGTACTCTTGCCTGGAAAATCCCATGAACGAAGGAGCCTGGTAGGCTATAGCCCATGGGGTCACAAAGAGTCAGACACAACCGAGCGACTTCACACACACATACAGAGATATTTAAAGACAGAGGAACCAGAAAGGACAGAAGACCATCTACAACCTGAATAAATTAGAACAATGGATTTTATTATGTCATTAGCAACACTTCAACTTGAACAGGTATGGCCACAGCCCATGAAAGTTAAGTTTTCTGCATATGGTGACTTAGTATAAAAACATAATCTGTGAATTACTAAGTGAGCTAGATTTTTTCTGCAAGAAGGAGCAGAGACATGTTAGTGTTACATCAGCAAAATCTGTCCACCATTTTCATGACTTGGCTTCTCTGCTGGTCTCCCATCTCTCAACCTACTTAATATCAATTGACTTTTCTGTATTCACCTCTCCTATCTCTTTCTCCTGCCTCTTTGCTCTAGGTCTCTCTTATGTCTCCATTTACCGCCTTCTTTTCTTTTTTTCCCTGTAGGGCTCACAAACCCCATGACAAAGAGAGAATCTGAGCTGGGACATGAGCAGGTCTATTGGTACATCAAGTAGACGGTATTTCCATTAGAGTGCTCACATCAAGTCATCTCAAAGTCTATGGAGGGCTGCCTTCCCACTCGCCATACCCTCCCAGAGAAACATCTGTACGTCCATTGGCTGCTTCCAAGGTAACAGGATCATACAGAACAAAGCAAGCATGGACCTATATGTTTAGAAGGGAACGCTGAGCATGATGAGCAATTTGTGTGGCTTGTCTGGTACAAATACAAATCGTCTTCCATGTATTGATGGCACTAATCAGCACAAAAGCTCTTGCTGAAAAAAAAATTATTAAACTTTTAAGGGTAGAAACCAAAAAATAAAGGGTCATTGCTGAATATTCTCTCATTTTAGATTTCAGCTGCAGCTCTATTTTTAGCTATGGCATACTCAGAATTGGATACCATAAATTCTTTTAATGCTCTTGATCTTCAACTCTCTTACCTGTTAAATCTATAGTGAAACTTTTAGCTGACTCGGGATACAAACCCAGAGGCTCTGATATTTCTGACATTTTTAAATGGCCAAACAATGGAGGTTTCTGAAGTTGTTTCATTGATGGTGTTGACCTATAAGAGGATGAAAATAGCAGTACCTTGCAATTGCAGGCCATTTTGTATTTTTGAAGTGCTTCTCACTGAAATGCCACTCTTTACTTACTCCTTTGTACGTTCCTAGGGCGCTGACTTTGCCAAACCACAAAATGAAATCCCTCACATCACCATGATCCCCTTTTCTTGGTTTCCTGAATCCACTTGATTGCTCTTTTCTCCAGTCTCACCAGGACTCCTTGCCTATGTTGCTCATGCATGACACATCTAGCATAATTAAAATTTTACTTGCTTATCATGCAAGTTTCTTGAGGGCAGAGAAAATGAGCCATCTAAAACAGTATCTTGCATATAAAAGGTGTGAAAAAAATAGAGGAGGGGGATGCATGGGAAAAGGCATGATTTTGCCCACTTATAGATGAGGGAAAAAAGCATACCATTTGGGAATTGAGGAAGATATTGCACTGCCTTGTGGTAGTCTTAAACCAAGGTGCAGAAGCAAAGAAAGAAACATTGTAACAGTATTAATAGAAGCATAAGAAAGTGGCAACGAGTAAAATGAGAAAGAAGAGGAAAGAATGAGAAGAGACAGAAAAGGAAGAGAAGAGGGCTGAGATGAACGGATAAGCAGCAAAGAGGAGTTTTTGTTTGTTTGTTTTTAAGAGAGTGAGGTGGGAGAGAAAGCCAGAAGAAAAAGGCAGAAAAGCATTTTTATAATCTCCTTAGGAAAATGCTTTATGTTGACTGGAAGAGCTAATTTGGACTTTGGGAAGTAGGAAAAAAATGAGGAAGGCACCATCCTTTAGTCAAAGGTAAGAGAACTGAGAAAAGTAAATAGAGGACAAAGGGGAAGAAGAGAGGGAAGTGGTTGGTCCTTTTTTTGGTTATTAAGATTATTCCACACAAAATCAGTTTTTGAGAATTTTGCAAAATCAAAGGGAAAAAAGAAAACCGCAATGAAAGGAACTTAAGTTCCTGTGATGCCTTGAGTCAGAAATCTGTACAGTTTGTATAACTGTAGGCAAAACTTCTAAAGCATATGTTTAAATTCTCTGTCAACAGATAAGGACTTTTCAGCCAGTTTAAACCAGAACTTTCAAATGACTGTCTAATCTAGCAAAGTCTTGTGACCATGCCAGGTTTGACACCAGAATCTTGCCCATTATGCAAAGTATCAGAGAAAAAGCAGTTCTAATTTGATTTAACTTAGAAACTAAATACAGATGTACAACATCTTCTGTTGGCTTTTAGGATACCTTTCTCACTCAGTTTTCCTCTTTCCACTCTGACTGCTGCTTCTGAGTTTCCATGCTGAGTCCTCCAATTTTACTCTTTCATTTTACTCTGTACCTCTCTTTTATATCTTGGTTTATGGTAGACAGAGCTGATAAAACAAATAGACCCAAATATGTCATTAGTCAGTCATCAGGAACTATTTCCTACTCATGTAACACATCCATTCATCCATCACCTGCTCAGCTGTGTCTGACAATGTGATCCTATGAACTGTAGCCTGCAAGGCTCCTCTGTCCATGGGATTTTCCAGGCAAGAATACTGAAATGGGTTGCCATTTCCTTCTCCAGGAGATCTTCCCAACACAGGGATTGAACCCACACTTCTAAGCTAGTGTACAGGTGGGTCAGGGCAACTTTCCTCCACACATTTAGGGGGACTGGCTCCTCTCCGTATACTGCTCTCCACAGACATCCCTTCTACTCAGACGCCCTTGGCCAGACTTCAGACACATGACCATACCCTACAGCAAATTCAGTTCAGGTGTCTACCTGGACAAAGCAGCAAGCAACAGGTTGGGGGGTGGGGGGAGGGGGAGAAGCAGTCTCTGTCACGGTACCACCTACCACAGTTGCCATTTAACATATACATGTACAATTATATCATTCATGTCTGTTTCCTCCATCAGATTTTTAAGCTCTGTTAGAGCAGATAAACATTTTTGTTCACAACTGGGTCTCAACAAACTACTAAATACATCTGTTGAATTGATCAGTAAATTCTTTTTAATCTAGATCTCTAGCATATTAGCCTGGAGCACTACAACAGCCTCTTAACTGACCTCTCTGTCTCCCCTCTTGGCCCCCTCCACAGCAGAGCCTTTTGTAGCGATCTTTCAAAACTATACACGTGTTCCTACCATTTCCTCCACTTTAAAACTTCAACAGTCTTCCATTGCCCCCATATCTCTTCATTTTGCCATATAATGCCCTTCCTTCCTTTTCTCTTTCCACATTCCTTCCCATCACAGATGCACACACCCTCACTCACTCTCTCACATATACTCACTGTCTGCCTTTCCAGTCCAGGCACAGACACTGACACTTCTCCCCAACGCACCGTGCCCTTCCCTGGCTAACTGCTCACTGCCCTCAAGTCTCAGCTTAGTTTATCATTTTACTGAGGATCTCCCTTAGCCCTCAAGATGGTGTTGGTGCCCTTACTCTGCGCTGCCATAGCCCTCTGCCTACTGTAGGGGGTATTTTATGGTTGGAAGTTATCAAGTGCTTCTCCCCCAGCTGACTGCCCTGCCACATTGTACTCCCTGGGTGCTCCCAGCACCTAACAGATTGCTGCACACGAAGTCTACGTCCTGGAAATAGAGGATGGATGGATGACTTTTCAGAGAAGAGTTGTGACCCATCGCGTTCAACTTCAAAATCAGCTATCACTGCTGATCTCAGTTAAGAAAGCTTCAGTGGTAGAAACTCCACAATTCCCAGGGAAAATTGTGCTAAAGGCAGAAGTGTTAATGATCAAAAATGTTTTTCAAACTTCTTTCCATAATCTGAACTTCTTAATTACCGTCTCACTGCAGAAGTTCCAAAGAGTTGCTTTACTTCTCTTTCATAACATTAACTTTTAAAACCCAAATGGCTTTAAACTTGCACTTTCTGATGATGCAAATGGCTAGCAAGCTGACCTTTCTCTTGATTTCAAGATAGAGTAGGACATGGGGTTACACAGAAACCTAACATTTACTTTACCTGTTTTCCCTGGGGCTCATGGAGCTCAATGGATCTCTAAATCTGTAAGATATAAGAGAACTTGATTTCCCCCAAGTCATGTTTGCTTGTGTGTGCTCAGTCTTGGAGCCTGGAGGGGTGGGGCTTGGAGATTTGACAAGGCTTGTCTTGGGTCCAGGCTCCCAGTGTAAACGAAACAGCCAAAATAACAAACCCCCCATTTAGGAATTTGCTATGGGCGCTACTCAAGGGTCATTCTTGGGTTCCTTGGAGTGTACGGGACTAATGTTTTTTAAAAAAAAGGGAGCAACTCCTATTCGTATGTAAATATCAGTAGCCTAGCCTATCACCACCTAGGGCTTCCCTGGTGGCTCAGAGGAGTTCCCTTGTGGCAATGGAAGACTGTTGAAGTTTTAACGTGGAGGAAATGGTAGGATCACATGTATAGCTTCAGAAGATCACTACCAAAGGCTTTGCTATGAGGGGGCAAAGAGGGTAGACAGAGAGGTCAGTAAAGAATCCGCTTGCAATACAGGAGACCTGGGTTTGATCACTGGGTCGGGAAGATCCCCTGGAAAAGGGAATGGCTACCCACTCCAGTATTCTTGTCTGGAGAATTCATGCATGGACAGGGGAGCCTGGTGGGCTACAGTCCATGGGGTCACAAAGAGTCGGACATGGCTGAGTGACTGAACAACATCATCACCTTAGCAAGAACATAGATTTCTAAGGACAGGTTACTGCTGGAGGCAAAGGAATGAAGTTAATGAAGCAGTCATGGGGCAGGAAATTTTATAATTTCAATATAAGAGCAACAACTACTTGCAGAATGTGAAAAAAAAAGATCTTCCTATTTATCTGCCCAATTATATTTGACATTCCTGCAAAACAAAAAAAAAAAAAAAAAAGAGGGAAAAAAATAAGCGTAAACTTCTAAATTAATGCCTCTATTCCAAGAATTTTACTGATCTAAATTTCCTAAAACTTAGTTGAGTAACTCTGTAAGCTGTTTTGATTTTTGTACAGAGGGAGAAGGAAAAGCACAGCACATGCTCTGACTTTGCATCAACTTCCCTCTGTTTTATTTTCAGCCCAGTCACAAAACCACGTTCTTTGCTTGCCTCACTCCTTTGTTTTTCCAAAAGAGTATTCTCTTCTATGTGAGGTTCTGATCCAAAATAATCACTATTGGAAGTTGGGCTGTTTTTGCTTCATTTCTGTGGCCTGAGTCATTCTCTCCAAAACCAGGATGCCCTTAGGGAAGATACATAGGAAATGATGTAATTCTCTCTGGTCTCTTTCACACTTTGGGCCGGAGCCTTAATGAATCTGTTTTCTAATTAGCCAGCAAGGAGCACAGTGGGGAAAAAAAAAAAAAAGTGCCTTTTCAGTGTCTCCGCTCTCACTAGAGGTGCACACACTATTTGCTCCTTCAGGGAACACAGGTAATCTTGCCAGAAATAGTGCATAAATCTTCTCGGCATCACTGTCAAGCAGCTGGAAGCAAAGGTATTTTGTTATGCCTACTTTACTTTTTTGAGTTGGGATCAAAAACAGAAAGTGTCACATCTAAGGTCAAGCACTGCCCCTAGGAGAGGGAACTGCAGTGAAGGGGGTTGGGGGAAGGGGAGGGGTAAATATCTCCCAATTCCTCCACTACATGCCCCAAGCAATCCCCGCCTATGCAAATGAAGGGAGCAAGAATCTATTAGAAAATCTGTTTAGAACAGACTTTCTATATTAACTTGATAACCGTTTGTTCAAGATGCTTTTGAACTGTGTGGTGTTGGAGAAGACTGTTGAGAGTTCCTTGGACTGCAAGGAGATTCAACCAGTCCATCCTAAAGGAAGTCAATCCTGACTACTCATTAGAAGGACTGATGCTGAAGCTCCAATACTTTGGCCATCTGATGCAAAGAGCTGACTCATTAGAAAAGACCACGATGCTGGAAAAGATTGAAGGCAGGAGGGGAAGGGGACGAGAGAGGATGAGATGGCTGGATGGTATCACCAACTCAATGGACTTGAGTTTGAGCAAGCTCCAGGAGGTGGTGAAGGACAGGGAAGCCTGGGGTGCTGCAGTCCACGGAGTCGCAAAGAATTGGACACAACTGAGCGACTGAACAACAACAACAAACTGTGTGTTCAATTTCTGGGCCTTCTGGACACTGCACATGCGTGTTCGGTCTCGAAGCCGTGTGGGTGTATCAGTTGTTTTTGTTTGCTGTTTCAGTTGCTAAATCATGCCTGACTCTCTGTGATGCTATGAAGTGTAGCCCGCCAGGCCACAGGCTATATTTTCCAGGCAAGAATACTAGAGTGAATCTTAAGAATCCACCTGCAATGCAGGAGACCTGGGTTCGATCCCTGGGTTGGGAAGATCCCCTGGAGAAGGGCAGGGCAACCCACTCCAGTATCCTTGCCTGGAGAATCCCCACGGACGAAGGAGCCTGGCTCCTCTGAAGCCTAGTCCATGGGGCTGCAAAGAGTTGGACATGACTGATCAACTAGCACAGCACACAAGCTTCCTGACCCAGGGATTGAATCTGTGTCTTCAGAGTCCCCGACACTAGCAGGTGGACTCCTTACCACTGAGCCGCCTGGGAAACCCCTGGCCACCATATCATTTCCTAATTATAACCTTGAGTCAATTTTGCTTCTTTTCTCTGATATTTGACTTCTTGGGCTATTTGCCTGGTAAACACTAGCAATTAGCAAATTCACGTGCTTTAATTTATTGTGGGGAGGAACTGGAAAGCTTGGACCTGTATCACCACTTCAGCTACTGGTAAACCATAGCACTGGGGGTCATTCAAAGTATTTGCTCCAATTCCCTCCTCTCCGAGCCCCAGGACTGGCGATCATTTTAACATGTGGCTCGCCCTATGGAAATGCTCTGTTCAATGCCTCTGTCTCCTCAACCAGACCTCAGCTTAATTCATTCTGATAACCCCAGCTTTAGAGGAAGCTCATGAATTGGCTGCTGGAACTAAACTAAGGAAAAGGAGAAGCAGGCGAGGGGTGAGGAGAATTTGAGGCTGGGGAGTGAAGTGGGGGGAAAATGCCTGAGGGAAAGAAGGGCAGAGAGTTCACACTGGCATCCCAGATGACCTTGAGACTGCGAATGTCTGTTTTTAAGAAGGATCCTAACTCTCAAAAGGAAGCAACACACTAAAGAGTTAACGGAAAGACTGTGAGGAAACTGAATCTGGCTCATAAAGTCAACGGGTGTTCCTCAACCAGTGAAATTGCTGGTCTGGTGCTTTAAAAGACCTATTCCTGGCTCCACCCTGGACTACGAACACAGAACTCTTGGGGGTGTGACCTTGGAGATTTTTTAACAAGCACCCAGGGTATTAGAGTTTGAAAAGCATTGATGTGGTCTTTTTTGAAAGCATTTCACCCCACTCCATCCCACCCAGGTCCAATTTGCATGGAGTCTTTTTGTTGAAGACCTAGCCTTCTATGGGAAAGCCAGGTTTGTCCAGGTAGAGACACCAGGAGACTTCAGCATGTAAACTATGATGTCCTTTCATTCACTCTGCCCAGTGTCATTCCCCCCCAGCACACACTCACAAAAACACAACAGACATGCAAGTGTGCCCTGTGCACACATCTCTGCAGGACCAGAGCCTGGGGTCACTTGCCTAGTCCCTTGAAAGGCCTCCTGTCTAGGACAGCCCTAATTGAGAGTCTGAAAATTAGGCAGGGAGCAAACAGAGCTATTTAGGGCAAAAACCCTTTGGACAAAAATTCCTTGTACTGCAGACCTTTGACTTCTGAGTCTAGATAAAACTAAGAGATATCTGCAAGAGAAAAATGAAAAAAAGGTTAATTCTCTTTTCTAAAACTCACTACAGATTTGGTAACAGATGAACTTGCATTTTGCCTTCATTTTTTCCGAAGTGATTCATTCATCTTGTTTCCTGAGCACCTGCTTAAAAACAGGGCTTTCTTCTTTCTGTCCTTAGGGCGTGCCAACCAGGTTTGAAACCATGAGGTAGGTCTAACACTAGGGGAGGGTTAGAGGAGGAGAGGAAAGTCTGATTTGATCTACATAATGTATTCATTGTTTAAAATCATACATCGCACCGAAAGCGGTGGTGAGTCTTGTGGTGTGAAACAGGGAACTTGGAGCAAGCTCTTGAAGCCAGAGTTTCCAGGCCCAAGGTGAATGTTGACATTACCGAGGCTGGAATCCCTGCTAATACCTAGGTTTTCCTTCCATGAAGACGGCATTAAGTTTGGGGTTTTCTTTCCCTCCAAGTTTTTCAGAGCAACGGCAATAAAAAGGAAGGTTCTCGCAGCAGAATTTACTTCCAATGACAACTGGCCCAGTGTGTCCCAAGTTTACTCACTGGTCCAACTGCCTATCACTGTCCCCACTTCCCTTCTTCTCGGTGGCTTCTGTCTCTTTCTCAGCTCCTTGTCAGTTAATTCACATTTCCTGATTTGGCAAACACCACCACCACCCCACCTCCTTTTTCTTGGGTAAAACTTCCTGAGTTGACATTAAAGAGAACTGTTACCTCACCCAAGAGCTTTAGCAGGAAAATGGCATTTAGGTTTAATTACCTAAAGCCTCACAGTAGTTACCACTTTATAAAATTCAAGTGACTTTTTTCCAAACTCCCTGCTTTCCAAAACTGGCTGGCTGGCGACCTCTGGGAAGGTGGGATGCTGCCTGGCCCCAGCCTAGAAAGGAAGTTGGCAAGGAGGCAAGGGTGAAGGCCCTTCCAGTGCTCACCCTGAAACCCTGGAAGCCGCAAGGATTGCTGACCTCCAAGGCCATTCTGGGATCCAAGAGAAGGAGGGCATACGTGGTAAGACCAGGGAAGAACCACTCCCTGGACTGTTTTTACTCAAAGATGGTGGCTCAGATGGTAAAGAATCTGCCTGCAATGCAGGAGACCCAGGTTCGATCCCTGAGTCAGGAAGATCCCCTGGAGAAGGGAATGGCAACCCACTCCAGTATTCTTTCCTGAAGAATCCCATGGACAGAGGAGCCTGGTAGGCTACAGTCCATGGGGTCGTAAAGTCAGACACAACTGAGCAAAGATGCACACCCAGGGGGAGGGAGGGGGGACATGTGTATATAGCTGATTCACACAATGGTACAGCAGAAACTAACACAAAGCAATTATCCTCCAATTTTTTAAAAAAGGTGCACACCCTCCTTTGGAAAAGCCTAGAAGACCTGGGCCAGGCAGCTAGTCACACTACTGTCTTGCTAGCTTTCAGTGAGCAGTGGGGAAATGGCTGTTGTAGTCATCTGAGGTGACCACAGCTTTCCCTAGGGCCCCTTGCAGCTACTCTCCCAGAGTTCAGGGCTCCAAATCTTCTTCCTTCTTTTTTTTTTTCTTATTTATTTATTATTTATTTTTGGCCACGAGGCATGTGGGATCTCAGTTCCCCAGCCAGGGATAGAATCCCCAACCCCTGCATCCGAGGGAAGATTCTTAATGACTGGACCACCAGGGAAGTCCTCTCTTCCCTCTTCCTGAAGGCTCTAGAACCATCAAGACACCTTTCTGGGAATCTGTTCAGGCCCATGTTTGTTTCTCCTGGTGGTGTCTGTGTCATATCTGGTTTGGGGCAAAAGAGTTTAATTCTGACCCACTCCCCTGGGGCTGGTTCAGCTGTGGCTTTTCCCAACTACAGATGTAGTCCCCACCCTGATGGGGACCATGCTACCCTTTTCTCTGCTTTATCCTCCTCAGTCGTGCTTGTCACCACCTAACATGCTTTGTCCAGGCATTCCACTTTGGTTTTCACCTATCTTCTGCCACCTGCTTCACTCTCCCCACACATTCCCCCCCTTAGCCTCTGGGACAGAAACCCCAGGGTGCACTCGTTTGGGCTACTTTGTTCACCACTCCACCCCTGGCACCTAGAACAGTGCCTGGTATATCATAGGAGGTGCTCAGTAAGTATTTACTGAAGAGTGAAAGCATTTGAGGAATTTCTGGAACCAGAAAGAAGATATGGGAAGGTATAATTTTGGACCAGGGAGAATCTAAAATACCCAGGCAAGAGGGCAAGGATGAGAAGGCATGGAGGAAGAAAGTGTTTAAGTGATGGAGAGTTGCCTACTTTGTCCCCGGATGCTTATAGTAACTACTACTGATTAGATGTCACTGCTGATAAGACATAAATGATTAAGTAAGTGTAGGCACAGAAAGTTTCCATGCCGACTTTATAGGGTGCTCTTTCCCCTGCGCTGCTGTTCGTTCCCTGACACCTGTTCTAGACAAAGGCTGGTAATTAGACAAAGACTGGTAATCCTAAACAGATTCAGTTAAAGTGCACCATGACTGGATTCAAATCCCACCTCGGTAGCTTTAGGAAAGGCTCTGAATCTCAGTATGTACCTGTTTCCCAATAAAGAAAATGAAAAGGTGGGACCTGGCATTTTATAATTCTGCTTACACCTCCCAACAGCCCACTGGGGTAGGAAGAAGAAATTAAAAGCCAGAAAGACTTCATGACTCGCTGTGTGGTTAGGTAACATGTCAAATTGGTGGCCCAAAGAGAAACCACCGGGGCAGGAGGTGTCTTGACAAGTCACAATTGTCACCTCTTCCCCAAACCATATCATTTTCATGGCCCGAGAGAGAGATTAAAAGTGACATGCTAATTTTGAAGCTGCAGTGAATTTAAAGTGCCTTCTTTCCTTAAGTGACTAAAGCCAAGCTTTGGAAATTAGAGCATGCTAGATGAGCTCTGGGGCTTCCCAGGTGGCTCAGTGGTGTAAAAAATTTGTCTGCCAAGTGGGAGAAGTGGGTTCAATTCCTGGGTTGGAAGATCCCCTGGAGAAGAAAACGGCAACCCACTCCACTATTCTTGCCTGGGAAATCCCATGGACAGAGAAGCCTGGCAGGCTACAATCCATGGGGTCATTAAGAATCAAACTCGATTTAGCAACTAAAAAACCAGAGAGATGAGCTCTGGGGGCTGAGGGATCTTGCATGGTTGAGGTACGCTGGATATGAGGGTGGCTACTGGTGAATCCACAGAAGTCTATTAACATGTAATCTCTGAAAAATCTAAAGTGACCTTGGGCTCTAGGCTTGTACTTGCTTTGCTGTTAACCCACTGGAATGCTGTCTCTGTCAATTACTTTTCCATTTTCCTGGGTTTGCTGGTTAAATGCTGTATATTAAACCCTTTGAATCATTTAAATGGGAGAGAAAAGTACAAACAAGTCCTTGCTTTACCAAGACATCATACCTACAATAATGGTTTTGATTGTGTGATGTTTAATCGAGCACACACTGTCTTAAGAAAAAGCTTTAAACAGGCAAACTTCAAGTGTTAGGTTTACTGTCCCTTTATCTTTGGAGAAGGCTGTTTAGCAAAGACATCTTTCTGTGTCCCTTGCAGCAAGGGCAGAGTCAAATATCTTCCTTCTTCAACCTGTAGAATCAGTTTTGAAATTATTCTGTTTCTTTTGGCTAAGTGGTATTCTGTATCTTGGCTGAAACAGAATCATTGGGCCACATGATTCTCTCTTAGTGAAAAAAGACAAACTTGTGAAAATTGGGCTCTGACCTCCCCCCCCCCCCCGCCCCGGAACATTAGCACTCATGAACAAATCCAACGTTGACGGAATTCCTTAGTTAATGATTTAGGAATCTCCACTCCACCCCCTGCACCTCCTAACAGGAGCCTCTCTCCTCTCTTGGGTTTGGAACTAGTCTGCAAACCTGAGGGCCTGAGTTCTCCAATGCGTGGTCCTTGTGGGTTACCCTTGAGGGCTGTGTGAGTGCCAGCCTGGCCAAGCTGTAGGTGCCCAAGAAAGCAGGGGCCGCGCTACAGAAAAGCTGATCTGTGAGGGACATGATGTGATGGGCACAACAGCCCTACAGAAGCAGACGGTGGCGGCTCATCTCCTGCAGGATTTAAAACTATCCAGAATGGCAGTGATAGAGGAAAACACGGCAAATGTCAGCTGAAGGGAGAGGCTTAGCTTGTATGTGTGGGCTCACATTTTTCCCTGAGAGAAATGTTCTCCTGACCCTCTCTAGTCCCAAAAGCCCAGAGGAAGGATTTTGCTGGCAGGATTAGGGTTTTTAAATGTATTACTTTTCCGCATAGGCTTCTGTCATGCTATTAAAAATTGGGCTCAGCATCCATGTCATCTTTACAAGTTACTTGTACGTGATATCTTTATGTTCTTTTTCCTACTTGCTGCTTATTTCCTATATATGTGCTTATTTCATATATATATACATATACATATATATATATATATATATATATATATATCTATCTTGTTTTCCAAGCTAGCTTCTTTGCTGACTGTTTCTTGAACACCTACTATGTTCTAAGCAGTGCATATAGCATTGTGATGGAGAATGCCAAGGTTTTGACATTCTAATTAGGACCTCTTCAATGATTTTTCCCCTTTATCCTCTCTTTGCTTCCCTTGGTTTTCTAGTTACTTTATTATGTGTGCTTCACATTCACCTTCAATTTTCATCTAAAAATAAGGTGCTAAAATATAATTTTCCAAATGATAAAACCCTGACAAATACAAAATGAGTAGGTGCTAAAGACTTTAACTTGTTAAATTATAAGGGAAAACCAGAAAATATGTTAAAACCAGTTCAAAGAAAATCTGCAGAACAAATATATATGTAGGCAATCTAGAATGCTGAGAGGAATTTACAAATAGATACAAAATTTGCTGGCACACAGTAGGTGTGCAATAAATATTAACCATTTGGGATGAACATCTGTCCTACCTGATAGTTCTTAATAAATATCACTAAATTAAACCTGACTGAACAGAAAGATGGGAGGGATGGGGGGATGGTGGTCTGAGCCTAGCAGTAAACAGAGGGACCACTTAGAGAAGACACGTCCTGCACAACAGGCTATTCTGCAAAAAATATTTGAAATGTTTATGTCAATTCCTGGAGTCGCTTAGACTTGCTTTTAATTCAGGATGATTCTAAGACCAGACTAGACAAGTGGTGATGAATTTCAGCAAAAACCTCCCAAGAAGATTGCAGGTGTTTGCATGCCACAGTTGAACTTC
Source organism: Cervus canadensis (assembly GCF_019320065.1). Classification (NCBI taxonomy): domain Eukaryota; kingdom Metazoa; phylum Chordata; class Mammalia; order Artiodactyla; family Cervidae; genus Cervus; species Cervus canadensis. Next base: position 19,318,311 of record NC_057404.1, on the reverse strand, counting down.
TCATTTTCGGGTAGAGAGAGGTGAAAAGGTTCTGGGGAGTGGAGCTGAGAGTGTCTTTTAAGGACTAGAATCATAAAGAGCTGTTTTGCTCCTAGGGATGGAAGGTAGAAGAGAAAAATCAGCACCATTGGGTGGCAGGGAGAGCGCCATTCCTGCCCTGGCTTAACCATCAACAGTGGCAACTGTCCAGACCAGCTCACCCTCTGTGTCTCAGAGAACTAGGTGGACCTTACTTTTTAAACTGTTCTGTGAAAGTGCTTTTGCAGTTGCAAACTGCAAACTGCAAAGACTGGATTCAAATTTCATTTTTCACCGTTTAAAAATTGATTATTAAAAGCAAATGGTCTGATTAATGCCAGACAAGGCGTTTTCCAGAGGCCCGGTTCACTGCTTCACCTTCACTCCAGTTAGGCGACTGTGGTCAGAGTGGCCCCAGCATTGGAGCAGTCTCCCTGCGGAGTCCTGCTCCGCACTAGCTGTCATACAAGGATGGGGTGGGGGGGGGGAGGGAATGTGAAATGCACGTGAGGAGTTCCTGTTCTCAGTATTTTCAATGCTCTACCAAGAGCTCTTTCCCATTAATGATGTGAATTAAATGAACTGACGGGTGCATCTTTCTAATGTGAGTCTTCCTAAAGGAGGGCAGTGGAATAAATTAATTTAGAAAGTGAACTGGAAAATCTTAAAAAAAAAAAAAAAGCACATGGTTTTAAATAATGAAAAAGTTCTAGATAATGGTAATATTTGTACAACTTAAGCCCCTGAATTGTACACTTAAAAATTAAAATGGCAAACTTTATGTTATATATATTTCATTACAATTAAAGAAATTTTAAAGCAAATGCACACTCAGATTAAAGTTATATACTAAATTTTCATAAATTATAGACTTCCCATATGTTATCTGTTGAACAAAGTTTTTTCTCCTGTCCTTATTTGGAGAACATCCTGAGATCAAAAGGTAACTGTTTATAAAAACTGTTGCCATTTGCAACTACATTTATATCCAAATCAGAATTTTATTTTTAATATTTACTAACTAAACCTAAATGCAGAAACACATTGGGTGATGAGACTGTAACAGTTTTCCTTTAGGTCCTATTTCTGTGTTAAACAAAACCAGCTTCTTGGAAATGGTATTATAAGGAGGAGTTTTAATTTTAACATGTAAAAACAGTTTATGTTAAAAAGGTCATTTTAGTCTGTTATATTTTAGGATACTGTTGAGAGTCCCATTGCTTAAAAAAAGTTTTTTGGAGCCATTCTACTACATCATCTTTAAAATTCTGATATATTGTTACAATTATAAAACATTTAGTGTTTGAAAAACATTTATATTCTGTGAGTTGCTTTTAGCAGCCAATGAAAAAATAATATAAGTAAGGTGTATATTTATCTTCGGAATAGACAAATACAAAAGATGGAAATATTCAGTAAGTCTATTCCCATCTTCAGCCAGCTATATGTAAATGTGTGTGCTCTTAGTCATATCCGACTCTTTTTGAACCCATGAAGCCCTCCAGGCCTCTGTCCATGGGATTCTCCGTGGCAAGAACTCTGGAATGAGTAGCCATTCCCTTCTTCAGGGAATCTTCCCCACCGAGGCATTCAACCAGGTCTCCAGCATTGCCAGTGGATTCTTTACCAGCTGAGTCATCAGGGAAGCCCTAATTGTAAACAATAGACACTAGACTTCTCGCTCAGATGGTAAACAATCTACCTGCAGTGTGGGAGACCTGGGTTCGATCCCTGGGTTGGGAAGATCCCCTGGAGGAGGGCATGGCAACCCACTCCAGTATTCTTGCCTGGAGAATCCCCAGGAACAGAGGGGCCTGGCGGGCTACAGTCAGTGGGGTCGCAAAGAGTCAGACACGACTAAGCAACTAGGCACAGCCCACAGACTTCTAATTTCTAAATGTCTGAACAAAAGAGTTGTGCTAATTTAACTTTTTTGGTCTTGGTCTTAGAAAGTTATCTCTTAAAATCCTTTTGTTCTAACTTAATCTTCCTTTCTGAGTTACTGAGCTCTTTGAAAGAAAGTGCTTCATCCTTTCCAAATTATTTAGATCAGAGAGGACCATCCCCACCCCCAATTTTCATGCAAACGTGATGTGTATGTGTTTATCTAGGGAGAAGGTCATAGTTTTATCAAATTCTCAAGGGATTTATGAGAAGTAAATAATTCCCTTCATTCTTAATCCTCCTTTTCTTTTTGCTAATGTAAATCTTGCCTATGAATCATCTGAAGAGGAATTCTGCTATGGACAGCAGGATCAGGATGCCAAGAGAAAGAAATCCTTGAAAAAAAACATGTCCATGTCCCACGCGTTTCTTTCTTTTGGGATAAATTGCCAATATCATGCTAAAATCCCCACGGTACTATAAGATAGAACTTGAATTTTAATTTCTAGTTTTGAATTAAATATGAAAACATAAACCAAAATCATCTGAGAAAAATAAATAAATATATAAACTGGTGCAAGAGAGAGAGAGAAAGGGAGACTTGAATAATACAGTTCATATTCAAATAAGCATCTAAAATTTAAATGATAACACATCCAATTTGTTTGATCTATTTCTTAATAGTTTGATATTATAATAGAAAGAAGTATTTAGCTGAGACCAGAAAATATTGCCCCTTTGTTTTTCAAGTGTAGACTCTGAGTTTTAAAATAAAGATATCTTATGGGATTTTCTAAAGCAAGAGGGGTCAGAGGCTATTGATTTCCTCTTCTTTCCTGCTGAATGCACATAAACAAACTTTTAAATACAGTGATTTTTTTGTGGTTTGCTAAGACTTCCAGAAGATTCTAGTTAGAAGTAAATGATATTGTGCAGGTCACCTAATCCCTAAGCCTTCATTGTCTCATAATACCCAGATTAATCAATATATCCAAATTACAAGATTAAATATGGTAATGATTATTACCATAGCATAGCAATGATTATTACTGTATGGTAATGATTATCACCAAAGCAACTCTCAAACTGGAAAGTTCTTTTTAATAATACTTACTTTACTGGGATATGTTATGCTACTTACAAAATCCCAAAATGAGAAACAAGTGTTGAAGAGAAAAAGGGTTACCACACACAGGATAACTGATTTCATACTTATTCATCAGGACAAACCATAATGTATTTCCTTAACAGTCATGTTGTCTGGTTTGTGAAGGCTGTCTTCTGCTTACTAACCCCTTACTGTAGTTAAGATTCTTCAGCCACCAACTTCATACTGAGTGGAAATAAATTTTGGTCTTGCAATTGAGTAACAACTATTTTGTTAGAGACTGGCATTACCAAGTTGAGAGTACCACAAAGCATTATATCTGGTTCATATCAACTCATTTTTTTATGTTTTATTGGGATGGGAAACCCAACAGAGTGTCCTTCATCCCTAGAACAAGTTAAGCTTAAATATTTCTTCAAATATGTATCTCAGTGACCAGACTCTAGCAAGGCATTTCTGCATAGTATCCCCACCCCCAGATAACTGCTGTTTTGTTTTGTTTTTTGGCCTTGCCACAAGACTCGCTGGATCTTAGTTCCCTGACCAGGGATAGAACCCATGCCCCCTGCAGTTGAAGCATGGAGTCCTGACTACTGGGCCGCCAGGGAATTTCCCCTAGACAACTGTTCTAAACCTGCACACCTCCACCACTACTATGGTGGTGCTTTATTTCCTGGTGAAGTGAAGAAGTGAAGTGAAGTCCCTCAGTGGTGTCTGACTCTCTGTGACCCCATGGACTGTAGCCCGCCAGGCTCCTCCATCCATGGGATTTTCCAGGCAGGAATACTGGAATGGGTTGCCATTTCCTTCTCCAAGAGATCTTCCCAACCCAGGGATTGAACCCATGTGACTCAAGGAAGCCCCATCTATATCAGTAGCTGTAGTAAAATCCCCAATGTCATTTCAGAGAGTCTGCTTCAAGATCTCTCTGCCTTGAAATTTTAGCAAATAAATATTACAGTCTTGTTCTTTCCACAGTCTGCAAGGAGAGAATGTGAGAGACAGGAGGCGAATATGATTTGGTGCCAAAGAAAAGCACTGTTACCTATAGTACATATATATTAAATACTATATGTAGTAGTGGCTCCAAGAGTCCTGATTGCCATCAACTCTGAATCCCTCACTAAACCCCATTGTAAAAATAGCATTTTACCTAATGCAAATCCCAGAAAAATCGCAAGCACCATCTTCCAACCAAATTTCTGCTTCCTTAATCCTCTCATACATAGAGATTCTAGAACCATCTCTGTCTGAATATAAAATACTATGTGTATACCCAGAGCCTAGCGTAGCCCCTGATGTTCGAGAGTAGTTTGTTGAATCCACGAATACAATTACCCACTGACAATTCATTTTAGAATTTATTATATGTAAGCTGGTATAGCCACTATGGAAAACAGTATGGAGGTTCCTCAAAAAACTAAAAATAGAGTTGCCATATGATCCAGCAATCCCATTCCTGGGCATATATCTGGACAAAACTACAATTCAAAAAGATACACACACTCTTATTTTCATAGTTGCACTATTCACAATAGCCAAAACATGGAAACCTCCAAAATGCCCACTGACAGATGAATGAAGATGTGGTACACATATACAACGGCATACTATTCAGTTATAAAAAAGAATGAAATAATGCCATTTGCAGCAATGTGGATGGACCTAGAGATTATTTTACTAAGTGAAATTAGTCAGAAAGAGAAAGATAAATACCATATGATATCACCTAAATGTGGAATTTAAAATAGTACCCAACTGGACCTATCTACAAAAGAGAAACAGACTCAGCAGAACAGACTTATGGTTGGCAAGGAGAATCACAGGAGGGTGGGGGAACGATAGATTAGGAGTCCAGCATTAGCAGAAGCAAACTATTATACATAGAATGGAAAAACAAGGTCCTACTGTATAGCACAGGAAACTACATTCAATATTCTGTGATAAACTATAATGAAAAATAATGTAAAATAGAATGTATACACATACATAACTGATTTACTTTGCTATAGAGCAGAAACTAACACAACATTATAAATCAACTATACTTAAATTTTTGAAAAAAAAGTTTATTCTAAAAAATGTTTTTAAATATGTTTTTTCATCTTAGCATTTTAATTTCACAGACTGACTTTAGACATCACTGTGGGAATGTGATTATAGAGCATATGTTGTGGGCTCTTGGCTAAACATTATTTTTCTGTCTCACATGTGATCTCTCTGTCCTCCAATATCCCATAATTCATTGTTCTGGCTGTGCTTAGAATGCACTGTTCCTACCAAATTGTGAGGACCATAAGTGCTGGAATTTGGACTTAGTTAATCTTCTTTGATTCTGTACAGTATCTTACAAACAGCAAGTGTTCACACTGACATTTATTCAGTTTGCAATTTCCTTCTCTAGGGAGCACTCTTTCTTTTGCAAAATGATGTGCACTAAAACTGCTAGTTGGCGTGTTTTTCACTTTTCTTTTTGGCTACACAGTGCGGCATGTGGAACTTCCCTGACTAGGGATGATGAACCTGCTCCCTCTGGAGTGGAACCACAGAGTCTTAACCACTATCCCATCAGAGAAGTCCTGGTTGGCATGTTTTCAGGTGGAAAAAGCAAAGGAAAGACGGCATGGTATAGTAGGGGGAAAATGAGTATCAATTTTGAACCATTCCATTCTTCTTAGATCTCTGCTCAAAAATAAAGACGCTTTTTAGATTATTAAGAAAAGAAAGGAAAAAAATGCTATAAAATGGAAGAAGACTAGAGAATGGTCTAGTCCTAATTTTGCCATTCATTTAAGTATCCTTGAATATCTCATTTTACCTCTCTGCTTCACAGTTTTCTCTCTGCAAAATGAAAAATCTGCACCACATGGCTCTGAGGTGATTTCCAATACAATGGTTCTAAAACACTGGGCCACTAGAATTTCCTTGAAGAACATCGGGGAAGAGCAAGGTCTGCTACTGGTCCTCAGCAGTGTTTTCCAAGAGGATGGATGGGTGACTGTGGACATTTTATTGGTTATCTATTGATATATAACAAATTACCCACAAACTTAGGAACTGGGGCTTCCCTGGTGGCTCAGCCGCTAAAGAATCTGCCTGCAATGCAGGAGACCTAGGTTCGACTCCTAGGTTGGGAAGACCCCTGGAGAAGGGAACAGCTACACTCCAGTATTCTGGCCTGGAGAATTCCATGGACTAGTCCATGGGGTCGCAAAGAGTCAGACAAAACTGAGTGACTTTCACTTTCACTTAGGGACTTGAAGCAAGAATACATATTTATTCTCTTACTGAGTTTCTGAGGGCCAGGGACCCAAGAGTAGCTTAGCTGTGTGGTCCTGAATTAGAATCTTTCAGGAGTTTGTAGTTAAATTGTTTGAGGGTACAGTCTTCTGAAAGCTTAACTGGGGCCAAAGGCTCTGTTTCCAAGAGGGCACACTCATATGACTCTTGACAAGAGACTTAATTTGCTCATCACATGGACCTCTCTGACGGGGTGCCTGAGTGTCCTCGGGACTTGGCAGTTGGCTTCACTCATAAATGAGCAATCGCAATCTAAGCATGAGAGCAAGGAGAAAGCCACAATGCTTTTAAAGACTTGGTCTCGCAAATCATACTGTCATGTCTGCCACATTCTATCCGCTAGAAACAAGTTGCTAAATACAGCACATGATCTTAGGGGAGAGAAATGAGACTTGCCCTCTTAAAAGGAGGAGTATCAACAAATTTGTGAATTTATTTATGAATTTGTGAATTTATTTTAAAACTCCCACAGAGATCATGTGCTGGTTAAAGTAGAATGGGTCACAGAAGACACAGGAGGGAAGTTTCAACAATGAACATTTCTAGAGTGACTCACTGTTTAGAAAGCATCTCCCCCTGTTTTTTCATTTGGTCATCACAACAACCTAGTGGACTAACAATATAAATATCCCCATTTAGAAATGAGGAAATGAAGGCTAGGTGACTTTTATATGGTTATTTAGCAAGTGAGCTGTATAGCTGGGAATTAAAATCAAGTTTTGGGACTTTTCTGGTGGGCCAGTGGTTATGATGCCACACTCCCAATGCAGGGGGCATGGGTTTGATTCCTGGTCAGAGAACTAAGATCCCACATGCTGCATGACCTGAAAAAAAAAAAAAAACATAACAAAACAAGCAAACAACAAAAACCCACCAGGTTTTATGACACAAAATGCAACCATCTTTTCACTCCCCTTTCAAAGGGAAAATTGACAAAAAGCCTCTTGCAAAGACAAGTCACTGGCAAGTTTGACTGTTCCTTACTGCCTACTCATTTTTTTTACCCATTTTATTAATTTTGATATCTATTTTCAACTTAAATACTTTTAAAATTACTTGAGGCAGTTTATAAATATTTAGAAACAAAGCAGGAGAAGTAAATACCTGTAGGTACCAGAGTTGATCACATTACACTTGGCAATAAGTTTGGTTCACATTTTTCTGCCAGCAAAGGTGAAAAGAGAAACATAATAGGCGACAGGGGTTTCACTCTGATAGGAGCAAGGGATACAAGTTATCCCTGCCTGAAACTAAATTCAAGGAATTTATCACACGGATCTGCGCAGAGAAAAGGCCACTTGACACTGTGGTCAGTATCTCAGTATCTTCAACTGTGTTTGCACAGAAGATACTCATTTCAACCCGGTATATATATACACAGTGGACCTACCTCAGTTTTAATTTAGTGAATATATTTGAGCAAGAGGCTAAGGAAAATGTGGCCCAGGCACATTGCCCTCTAATTCCTTTATGAAATTAAGAACAGAATCTGGAGAATACATGTAAACAGATGGTTAATCTGTCTGCTCGACTGTGTAAAGTGTCAGGAATTATATGTGAGAGTGCTTGAATGACCTGTTAAATCTTACTTCTTGGCCTTGACATCCTCTGCCAGGCACCTATAATACAAATGTTCTATACTGTCAATTATACTAGGGGCTTTAGCTGTAAGAGAGTAAGGAACGCTAACATAAAGTTAAAGAAAAAGGTAAAATAAGGAAGCTGGACTACATGAACTCTTTGGGGGCCAAAATGCAAAATGGCAATAAATTTGGTTCACATTTTTCTGTGACTTTAACGGTGAGATACCAATATGCATTCCTGTCCCCACAGAGGAGCCAGCCTACTTTGGCCTGGGTGTGAGAAGCAATGCTGCCAAAAGCCTAGGCCAATTTTTTCCCGCAAAAGGAATTTCAAGTATATCCAAGCTCCTGTGTGAGTGACTGACTGAAACCAAAGCTTTATACTGCATGACACAGGATTCTGGAATAGATAACTTTAGCCTGAAAAAAAGTTCAGGCAGGTGCAAGCAGCTGTTCAGTCGTACCATAAAAGAACTTAAGTTTAGCTTCAGTAATAATGTGCTTTCTGCCAGGATTTCACCAATGAGCTGAAAACTACACCCTAATATTCACTCTAAAGTAAACAACTTAGTATAATTTTATTTAGATATTATAATACTTATAAATGTTTCTATTTACTAGCAGGAATCCTCCTTCCAGAATAGAATTGTGAATGAAATACATAAAAATTAATAGACTTTATCTAAACCAGTTAGTCTTCCTTCCAGGAAGTAGACAGATAAAAAAGTAAATAACCCTTCATTTCAAAATAAAAAGCATTCTCTCTGAACACTGTTTACTTGCCCTGAGCAAATCAATATTTACTTATAAGATTTTGCTGTCTTTTTATTACCTATATTTCCATAATATTTTGCTGAGAAGTATTGCAAAGAGAAAAAATTAATGTACATGGAAGGAGTAGGGAGAAATGAGTGTTACTCTTTTTGTGATGATTCAGAGTCCAGAAAAGGAGGCAATCAGAACAGAGAAGCTACCTGTCAGAATGTCTAGCAAATTTAGATGCTTTTCTGGTCCACTGGTTAACATCTGTATTACCGTTAACAATGCAGATTGCATTGCTTTTCCAACTCAATTGGACATTGTTCAGCATAATCCCTTTTTTTACATCAAATAGAATTGTAAGTATTAATTTTCATGGCACATAGAAAACTTCAAAAGTTGGAAAACTACTGGAAGATACTATTACAAAGTTGTCATTTAGAGTCAAAGAATAGGCTTCACAATTGTACAAACTTCAGAGCAAGGGGGAAAATTAAGAAAGTCAGTTGGGGTGGAGGAAATCTGTTAGGGGATTGTATGAACTGAATTAATATTTACTAGGAAGAAAAGTTCGTGAAGTTCTTCTACAGAGAGAAAAGGGGTGGCAAAGCAGGGCTGTTTTCCTGCACTGGGGAAGAAAAGACATTTGAATAGGGCTGGGGCACAGGACTCAGGGAAGGGAGTGAGAGGGGGGTGGAAGGTTGGAGAGGCGGGTAGAAGCCACAGGCTCTAGAGCTTCACAGGCCAGTTAGAGGTCCTCCGCTGCTTAGCCCAGACTGCTCCTCAGGCTCAAGTCAGCTCTCAGCTCTCAGCTTCATCGCTTCTTCCTCGACCGCAGGCCCTCAGGTCTCTGCCAGCTTTCCTCGCTTTGACCACCCACCCTTTCTCTTGCCTCTAGAAGGTGGAGCCCTCAGCTCCCAGGTCTTTGTTCTCTGTAAGACAGTACACTGCTTTGTTGTTCAAGGATTTTCAGTGTGAATTGTGATGATAAAATGCTTGAGAATTAACAAAAATAACAGAATTGTATATAGAAAGTTTTTTTTTTTTTAATTTAAAAGTAAAAAACAAACAAACAAACAAAAAGTAACAGGGACTATGCTTAACATTTTTGGGATTTTGGTTTTTGTTTTTTGGCTGCACCACAAGGCTTTGTGGGGATCTTAGTTCCCCAGCCAGGGATCAAACCCAGGCCCCCAGCAGTGGAAGTGCAGAATCCTAACCATTGGGACTTAGGCCTGGGAATCATGAGACTTAGGCCCCATGATTTACATTTTTAAGAGGTCACTCTGAATATTCAACAGAGAGGTAGAGTAGAAGAAGGGAGCAGGTGGGAAGGCAATGCAGGTACCCAGACAGAGGTGATGGTGCCCTGGACTGGGATGTAATGGAGAGGTAGTAAAAATTATTAGATTTGGGACGTGTTTGAGGACAGGACCAAAAGGACTTGCCAGTGGATTGGATCGGGTTGATGATGAAAACAGAAGACTCAAGGATGAAATAACTGAGTACCGAGTTGAGTGCTGCCCTGTTCACCAGGCTTTGCCCTTTCTAGCAGTGATCCTGGTGCAGGAAGGAAGCCAATTCTGACTCCATGTTGGAAACTTTCTTTGACTTGCTTTTCATTGCTTTTATTATTATAATTATACTCAATGGCTTGCTTGGAGGATCCTGCCCCTCTGCTTGACTGTAAACCAAAGTGCCTTTGTTCAGCTCAAGGAGAGGAGAGTTTGTCCCTGTCCACCTGTGAGTAGAAGAGATTAACACACCCCTTCCAAAGGCTGGTTATTCCTTTGGAGATGTTTTGCAAGACTGAAGACCCTTTCACTTTATTTCGCCACTGTGTTTCCCTCTCTATTCTGCCTTTTGACTTTAGTTCCTCATTGCTTCTTTCTCTCTGGTCTATAAAAGAATCTGGCATCCAGACCCCGATAAGATGGTTATTTTGAGGTGCTAGCCTGCCATCTTCTCAGTCTGCCGGCTCCCTGATTAAGTCTCTTTCTTGCCTTAACACCTCATTTCTTGGATTCATTGGCCTGTCATGCAGCGAGCAGAGCAAGTTGGAACTCGGTAACAATCCCTTCTAGACATTTCCTTTGGGCTTGGGGATGAAGTGCTGTAAATAATTGAAAATATTTAAATAGAAAAATGACACAGTCATCTTTCTCCTTTTCCATTAGGCTTACATTTCCTCCAGCAGAATAACTTTGTTGGGTGAGATGACAAGTATGGCTGCTATCCAGGAAGAAAGGGTGTGAGTGTGTGTGCGCACTTGCATGCACGTGTGTGGGGAAGAGGAATGCTTCTTCTCTCCTGTTCATAGTACAAATCACTTTACTTGGCTAGTTGTCTTTTTAGAAAGCAGAGAGTTGGCTCTGATGTGCTGAAGTGCAGGACTGGAACACTGATGAGACGGGAGTGAGAGGAAAATGCTGATTGCAGTAGGAGAGGTAAAAGACATATAATGATTCCCACTTGACCCTACAATACCCTACTACATTCGATCCTCAGAATCAGTCCTGTGAAAAACACAAGTTTGTTGGAGGCCCCTTCCTTCTTTGCTGGCTTTGCTGCAGCAAAGAATCAATCAGAGGGCTGATTTGGGGCTCAAAGAAATGGCCATGGTTTTGATCTTCACCACTTTGGCCCATGCTTGTCCAAAAATTTATTAATTCACGGATCCTTGAAGGCAGAGAAGCCTCCTAAGGGATGCCTGCCTCCACAATCTGAACCCTTCTGCTGAGTTCACGTTCAGATGGTGAAGCTGTAGATTACCCCAGGGGTAAAATTAAAGAAATTGTATAATTGTATGTGCTGTGCCTACTCTCTCAGTCATGTCCAACTCACTGGGACCCCATGGACTGTGGTCCGCTAGGCTCCTCTGGCCATGGGGATTCTCCAGGCAAGAATACTGGAGTGGGTTGCCATGCCCTCCTCCAGGGGATCTTCCTGACCCAGGAATTGAACCCAGGTTTCCTGCACTGCAGGTGGATTCTTTACCATCTGAGCCACAGTAAACCACTTCACTGTTGTGATGCTTATTTGATATCAGGAATTGTGAAAACAGGTTCTTCACATTTACAACTGCTATGATAGCTCCTGAATTAATGAACCCATGAGTCCATCAGGGCAGGGGAGTGAAAGTGTTCTTTCTGCCTCCACTGAAGAGCCTTTTGTTGAATCTGTCTTAAGTGGAGCTTAGAGAAACTAATTTGACTCCTTGAAATGGCAGTTTTCTGTCATCACCAGTAGAAGCATCACTTCCTAATGTCATTGCTTCAGCAGAACAGAAAAGTTGCAAATGTTGCACAGTGATCTCCGCTATAATTACAGGAACACAAGATGATTAGTCACATTCCTACCTACCCCACTTCTAACAATGCTCTTTTTTTTAAAGCACTAGGTAGCTGGGAGTAGAACTGGATCTAAAATTTTGCTGTTGAATGCAGCTGCTAAGTATAAAGTTGTGGCTGCTGTCCCTGTGTTAGAGCAATATTCATTAGACTCAGTATCAGCCTGGTGGCTTAGGGGAAAAGGGCAATACTTAGGGCATTTACTTACTCATTTGTTCTTCACTCTATTTCATAAATATTTTAAGGAAGTTGTCAAATATGAACTATTAATATCTTATTCTTTACCTTGATGAATGACAAAAGCTTTTACTTTAGCCAGTGACATTAATGTTTATGTTTTATTTTCTCTTAAGTGGAACATTTTCCTTTGTACCTAATATAAGCTTTATACTTACAGTTGGCTACCCACCACACCCACACCCTTGTGGCTCAGTTGGTAAAGAATCCGCCTGCAATATGGGAGACCTGGGTTCAATCCCTGGGTTGGGAAGATCCCCTGGAGAAGGGAAAGGCTACCCACTCCAGTATTCTGGTCTGGAGAATGCCATGGACGAGTCCAGGGGGTCGCAAAGAGTCAGACGCGACTGAGCAGCTTTCACTTTCACTGTCACCCACCACACCTTCTCTGAAGTCAAGGTCAACAATTAAATAAATAGCTTAATACAGAGGCCATAATTCATTCTAGCATTCCGTTGACAAGCAACATCCATTTAAAACAGCAATAGAGTTTTCAAGATCCTGCTGTTATTCAGGCAGGGACTCAAAGCGATCACTTCATTGGATCACTTTCTTGGCATACACTGAAGCCTAAACGTAAGATGTGTTCTGTGGGCAACTGTCTGCTTATTTTCTTCCTAGACAAGTGGTTAACCCGTGTTGCATACCCTGTGTTTATAGAATTCCAGAAAGGTTATGTCATAGAAATCACTGGGGGGTGTGTGTGTGTGAGTGTGTGAGAGAGAGATTGATTTATAGAGAGAATGTAAACTGAAACATCTTGAGCAGAAATCCATCAGTGTATAGACACTGAGAAGATGGAAAGAGAATGCTGGCCTTAACTTACAGGTGTTGCCTATTATGGGCACTGGTTTTTTGTTTTATAAGGAGAGTAAAAGGATATATTCAATGGACCTAAAGACTGCCATACTGAGTGAACTAAGTTAGAGAAGGAGAAACATCATACGACATCCCCTATATGCAGAATCTAAAAAGAAATGATACAAATAAACTTACTTACAAACAGACTCACAGACTTAGAGAACAAACTATGGTTGCCAGGGAGAAGTATGGGGAGAAGAAACAGGTAAGGAGCTTGGGATCAACATGTACTTGCTGCTATGTTTAAAACGGATGACAGCAAGATCCTCCTGTATAGAATAGGGAAGTCTGCTCAGTGTTACCTGGCAACCTGGATGGGAGGGGAGTTTGGTGGAGAATAGATACATGTATATGTGTATCTGTATGGCTGAGTTCCTTTGCTGTCCACCTGAAGCTATCACAACACTGTTAATACTCTAACACGAAATAAAAAGTTCAAAAATAGGTTAAAAAAAAAACCCTAAGGGGGGGTGGGGGGTGGGGAAGGAGCTATCCACGGGGGTAACAGGCAAAAGAACCAGAGCAAAGAACAGTCAGACACACCGGGTTATGAAGTCTACCCTTTGTAAAGTTATAGAAGTTGTAATCAGATACAAAAAAACTTAACTTACATTAAAAAAATCAATTCATTTGGTCAAAAAATCTGCATCAGCTTCTAAAAGAAGCAGAGTATGAGGGGGAAAAAATAGAATTTATTAGAAGGAAAAAGTCCCAGAGGAGCTTTCATATTTTTAACATTGCCTTAAATTGTAAAAAAAAAAGAAGAAGAAGAAAAGAAAAAGTGCTATTATACTGTTTATCCTGAAAAATTTAACTACTTTTTTGGGGGAGGGGTGCTATTTTAACTGCACGGTTTTGTTTATGATTTTTAAATCACGATTAGCACAATCACTGAAGAAAACATTTCTTCTGATATCCATGAAACAGCTTAATGTTTTAATTTACCTAAACCACCAACTGAATGCTACAGGCCGCTTTGAAAACATTCTCTAATCCTTGGAAATACCGTGCTTTCTCTTATATTCTTTCAAACACTAATCCCTGGAAAAAACATACCTTCTCTTATTTTCTATTCAATGTTTGCTATTGTTGTAATCTAAGTAAGCCCTCTTTGAAAAAAAATGCAAAAATTAAGTTTAACCCACAACTGAGTCTTACATCCTGTGGACCTGTAATTTTTAAATTTCATTCAAAACACATATTATAAACAAAGTCTCCCAAATGACTATCTAGAGAGGAATGTGGCAAAAATCCAGAAACTATTGTAATATTTGGAACTAACATAAGCACAAATAATCAGTGCATTTTTTTAAAGAAGGGATTATGGGTTGCAGTTTTACTAACCCTATAGGGGATTTATATGAGATGGACAAAGCTAAATTCCAGACTAGTTGTGTGCCTCCAAAAGAAACGAGGCCCTTTGCAGTGAATGAAGAATAAATAGAGGTATTAAAAAGGAACTTCTTAATCACAAATATTTGCTCGATATAACCATAATTTGAAAAAACCTTCTGGCTTAAAAATTCCTGTAAAACTCAAGTTCGAAGCAGTATGCCTGACAAGCCTGCTGTTTAACACATTAGTTAGGTGATTGTTAACAGTGGAGGCTGATTCTGGGTGGGAGGGCATTGTGGGGAGAACAACAAAGGTCAACACCAAAAAACTTGACCAAGTCAGGAAAATCAACATTTGAGAGACAGGAAGACCAGTGCAGTTATTGAAACACAAATTAAAAACATAAAAGAAGTTAATCTGTCAAATGTATTGAAGTAGAATTAAGACTAATCATTTTAGAGGTATTTAAAATCTTGACTCCTAGGGTAAAACATAAGGCACAAAAAGCTGTATCATCTCATGTGCAATCTGTCCTGAAGAAACATCACACTTCCCTCCAGCTCCAAAGAAATGAAAGAAAAGAACTCCAAAATAGGAATGAGACTGTGAAATAAATATTTTATACCTCGAAAAAATAAACTATTTAGGGACAGGGCAGGAAAGGGAAAGTCAACGAAGAAGCTGTAAGCCAGTCACATTTCACAATGCTTCCTATGTTCTTAGCAAAATTTAGTGTAACATCCTGAGCGTGTCTCATTTTACACCTTAGTCAACTGTAAGGGTATACATATTTATCACCTCTTCTAAGGAACTCTTCTGTTTAGAAGAACATCCTTATCAAGAGGAGTCACCCTAAATTTCAAGCTATTTTCACCATCATTATTAACACATAGTATAGATACTGCAGATACTGAAGGTATCTATATATATATTTTTTTGCCCATAGGTAATTGAATGTGAGTAGATTTTACCACCTCCATATCGTTTCAGTTTCAGTTTTAATAGATCATTCTGAGAAATCTTTGTGAACTAATATAGCATTTTAGGCTGTTTTGCTTTTAATCATCATGAAAAGGCATCATTTCATGGGGTGGAACAAAGGAAAAAGATTTTCTTCATATAAACTGTACTAATTTTATAATATACAAACAGGAATTGCATTATCCTGGCAAACAGCAAGCCACTTCTCAGAAAGGACAGTTAAGACGGCTTTTAAAATAGTGTAGTGATCACTCCTCTTACAAATAGATATTTCTGAATATTAGCTCTCATAATATGTGACCTAACAGGCAAAATGAAATGTGAAGTTACATATTGCGATTTTTTTTTAAATGAAGCTGAAACACTTACGCCAAACTTAAACATACGCCAACTCCCTTCACAGTATTTTTTTCTTTCTTTTTTTTCTTTTTTAACTGAAAACCTCTTAATGAAGAAGCAAGGTTTTTGGAGGAGTAGGAATGGCATGAAATTATAGGTTACCTGGTATAAGCAAAAGGGTTCTTGACTTGGAGGCAAAAAGATGGCATCGAAACTGGTTTGTCCACTTCTGACCTGGGTGTTCTTGGTCAAAACACACTTCCTTCACCTGTGAAATACAGATAAAAACATCTGACTCCCAGCACTGGGTGGGGGGGTTGGGTGGGGCTGTGGGGAGTTGGATTATAAACATGAATAGATGGTAAGAGGACTTGTCCATTTATAATAGGCATTCAGAATTTGAATGTTCATCACTTTCCTTTTCCTATGTAAACTTTACCAAAGAAAGGTAGAAATATCCAAGTCTATACTTTTGAAAGGCCTCAGTATCCACATCCTGCTAGAGTCTAAAGAGTGAACTTAAAATTGTAAAGGTTGTTGCTCTCTACTTGTATTGTTTGAAAACCTTTTAAAGAGAATTACACAATTAAAGTACTTCCGAGCAGTTTAAGTACAATGAAAGGAATTTACCACTAAGAGTGCAGTTGATCTAAATAAAATCAACTTCCCTTTCCTCTTAGCATTTTTCACTCCTATTTAATTTTTAGCCTAGCTTTCATCATTGTTTAAAATGGTCCTCCTTATTTGTTTGTTTTGTGGTCAGTTGCTCAGTCATGTCCTATTCTTTGTGACCCTGTGTACTATATCCCGCCAGGCTCCTCCGGGATTTTCCCAGCAAGAATACTGGAGTGGGTTGCCATTTCCTCCTCCCAGGGATCTTCCTGACCCAGGGATCGAACAAATGTCTCTTGCATTGAAGTCAGACTGCCACCTGGGAAGCCCCATTTGTTTGTTTATTCTTTTATTATCTAAATCTCCATCTTTGAACTCAAGTCCCCTGAGGGCAGTGATCTTGTCTTACTTGCTCAAACCAGACTTCACGGGAGCTTACAAGAGTGCTGGGTGTTCACAGTGGGTGTTCAGGAAATATTTCTTTTTGAATCAATGGATAACAGAGGAATAGATTCAATAAGATGAAAGTAGAACGGGATAAATTGAGTCATCAGGGCCTTGAAGGGTATTTGATGGAGTAGAGGCTATAAGGAGGCAACTAAGGACTTCCCTGGTGGTTCAATAGTTAAGATTCTGTGCTCCCACTGCAGGGAGCTCTGGTTTGATCCCTGGTCGGGGAAGATTCACATGCCATGAGATAAGACCAAAAATAAACAAAAAAGCAAGGTCAGTTCACTTACGAAATGTTAAGAACTATCACTCTTGACAGAAATATAATCTCAAACCTACTATGAAGCTAGAGGGTAAATCAACTGACACAGTGATGACTATTCTCTCTATGGAAATTATTGGTTATTTGCCCACATAGCTCACTTGGTAAAGAATCTGCCTGCACCGTGGGAGAACCCCGGTTCAATTTCTGAGTCAGGAAGTTCCCCTGGAGAAGGGATAGGCTACTCACTCCAGTTTTCTTGGGTTTCCCTGGTGGCTCAGATGGTAAAGAATCGACCCGCAATGCGGGAGACCTGGGTTCGATCCCTGAGTCAGGAAGATCCCCTGGAGGAGGGCATGGCAACCCACTCCAGTATTCTTGCCTAGTGAATCCCCATGGACCGAGGAGCCTGGCAGGCTACAATCCATGGGGTCATAAACAGTTGGACATGACTGACCGACTAAGCACACACGTGACTAAGGTAAGGGTTATGATCATATGGACTTTTAAAGTATCTAATTGAAAGTGAAAATAGCACAGTCCATACAATTCTCCAGGGAATTCCCACAAGGGAAGCCTGCTCTAATTGAATAAAGTTAAATTTTAGTTTTTTTCCTGCTTTTTTTGTTAACAGCTTTATTGGGATATAATTCATGCTTTAAAGTGCACATTCAATCAGTTTGGTTCAGTCGCTCAGTTGATAGTTTTTAGTCTGCTCACAAAACTGTGCAACAATCACCACAATCAAGTTTAGAACATTTTCATCATCCCAAAAGAAGTCCTATAACCTTTAGCAGTCACTCACAACACACCCCACCCTATACTCTCTAGACCTAGGCAACCATTAATTTACTTTCTTTGTAGTTTTATCTATTCAAGGTATTTCACATACACAGAATCATATGATATGGGGCCTTTTGTGACTTGTTGCTTTCATATAGTGTGTTTTTAAGGTTTATTCACATTGCATCATGTATCAGTATTTCTTTTCTTTTTATGGCCTAATAATGTTCCATCTTATAAATACACGACATTTTATTTATCCATTCATCAGTTAATGGACATTTTTTTTCTACTTTTACCTGTTATAAATAATGCTGCCCTGATCATCCATGGACAAGTTTTTGTTTGGACATGTTTTTCAGTTCTCTTTGGTGTATACCTAGGAGAATTGCTGGTCATATGGTAACTCTATCTTTAACCTTTTGAGGAACTGTCAGACTGTTTTGCAAAATGACTTCTTTAGTTTACATTCCTACCACCAATGCCTAAGGGTTACAATTTTTCTATATCCTTGACAACACACCATTATCTGTCTTCTTGATTGTTGCCATCCTGACGGGTATGAAATCGTATTTCATTGTGGTTTTGATCTGCATTTTTCTGATACTTAATGATGTTGAATATTTTTCCATGTGCTTACTGGCCATTTGCATGTCTTATTTGCAGAAATATCTATTTAGCTCCTTTGCCCATTTTTAAATTGGGCTATTTCTGTTTTTATTATTCATTTTTTTTAAAGTATAGTTGATTTACAATGTTGTGCCAATCTCTGCTGTATAGCAAACTGACTCAGTTTTTGTACATATATGCATTCTTTTTTAATGTTCTTTTCTATTACAGGCTATCCTATTACTCAGTTTTAAGAATTCTTTATATATTTCAGATATTAGTCCTTATCAGATAAATGTTTTGCAACATTCTCTCCCATTCTATGGGGCGTTTTTTTCACCTTCTCGAGAGTGTGCTTTGAAGTACAAAAGTTTAATTTTAATGCAGAACAATTTATTTTTGTTGCTGTTCTTGTGCTTGTCGGTGTCATATCTAAGAAACCATTGCTAATCCAAGTTCATGAAGATATATCCTTTCCTTTAAGAGTTTTATGGTTTTAGTTTTTACATTTAAGTCTATGATCCATTTTAAGGTAATTGGAATATATGTTGTGAAGTTTAGAACCCAAGTTCATTATTTTGCCATGTGGATAGCCAGTTGTTCCAGCACCATTTGTTGAAGGCTATTTTTTCCCCATTGAACTGTTTTCGTACTCTTGATGGAAATCAACTGATCACACATGTGAGGGTTTATGTCTAGACTCTGAATTCTACTTCATTGAACTATATGTCTACCTTATACATGTACCACCCAGCCTTGATTACTGCAGTCTTGTAGTGAGTTTTGAAAAGGGGAAGCATAACTGCTCCACCTCTGTTTCTCTTTGCCAAGATTGGTTTGGCTATTCTGGGTTCCTTAAATCTTCATATGAATTTTAGGAACAACTTGTCCATTTCTGCAAACTGTACATTTGGGATTTTGATAGTGATTTTGTTGATTCTATAGATCAAATTCAATCCATGAACATGGATTTCCATTTACTTATTTAGATCTTTAAAATTATCTTTTAACAATATTTTATAGTTTTCAGAGTATAAGAACAGCTTTCCTTCTGTTAAATTTACTCCTAAGTATTTTACTCTTTTTAATGCTAATGGAATCTTTGTCTCAATTGATTTTTTTATATTCTTTACTGTCTGTCAATCATTTTTAAAATATTTTATTTTATTTATTTGGCTGTGCCAGGTCTTGGCATATGGTATCTAGTTCCCTGACCAGGGGCCTGACCCAGGCTCCCTGCATTGAGAGCACAGAGTCTTTGCTTCTGGACTACCAGAGAAGTCCCAAAAAGACAACTGATTTTTGAATACTGACTTTGTATCTAGCAAACTTGCTAAACTTACATAGCAAGTGCAAACGTATATAGCAAAAAGGATTAGTTCTAATGCATTTTTAGTGGAATCCTTAAAATTCTCTATATATACAATGCTATCATTTGCAAATAGAGACATTTTTCATCCTTCTTTTCAACCTGGATACCCTTTATTTAATTTTCTTGCCAAATTGCTTGGGTAGCATCTCCAGGACAAGGTTGAATACAAGTGATTCTAATGGAAATCTTTGTCTTCTTACTCATGTTAGTGGGAAAATATCAGTCTTTTCTGTTTAAAAATGACATTGATTCTGGATTTTTCATAGATGCCTTTAGCAGGTTGAGGAAGCTCCCTTCTATTCCTACTTTGTTCAGTGTTTGCTAGAATTCTGTTGAGCATTTCTGTGTTTATATTTAGGGGTCCATAGGCTTCTTTTCCTGTGATGTCCTTGGTGAATTATTTTTTAAAATAATATAGCAAAAAAATCCACAAGAGTATTAGGTCTTCTCTCTGCCTCAGCTACCTATCCTTAGCCACACACTGTTACTAGTTTATATGACTGACTTACATATATATATATATATATATATATGTAATATTACTGGCTTTTAAAACATAAATCTTTCTGCATTCTTTAGAATTTATATTTTTATAAATAATTTTTAAAAGTTATAATCTGATACTCTGAGTATTCAGTTCAGTTCAGTCACTCAGTCGTGTCCGACTCTTTGTGACCCCATGAACCGCAGCATGCCAGGCCTCCTTGTCCATCACCAACTCCCGGAGTTTACCCAAACTCATGTCCATTGAGTCAGTGATGCCATCCAACCATCTCGTCCTCTGTTGTCCCCTTCTCCTCTGAGTATATGACACAATATATTCTCTACCAGGTTGTAATAATATAATGATTTAAATTTCTGTATCAAAAAAGCCCAAACAAACCTCTCAAGCTTAAATTCCACTTCTAGAAGTATAACTTGTACAAGTGATGCTCTCTGAGTCTCATCACTTGGAGAGCCTACCTGTGGCTTTGTCCTGAGGACTGACTGAGACAGTGTTTGTCAGAAGGCTTGGGATGGTGTAGACTTAATCATATTATTGACATTTCACAAACTGCATATCACAGTACCCCTTTAAACAGAAAGCGGCTCTGCTGCATGTTAGATTGGCATATGACTTTTAAAAAATCCTCTGTTTTATAAAACTGAGTACTTCTGTATGTAATCTGTTTTTCAGAAGTTTTCTTTCAGTTCTTAAGTCCTTTTCTTTGGCCTAGATTCTGTGATTTGTTTCCTATTTTGGAAACTTGGAAAGTACCATGCAAATAAAGATATAGCCTTGCTAGTTAAAAATAAAATACTTAGTGTTTGCTGGTGAAGGAAAATATGATGCTATGTAGGTAAAACTGCATGATGAAAATCAGATTCACTTTTCATAAGAACATTTCTGGAGAACTTTAGACTTGAAAAAGCAAGAGCCAAATGTTCCTCCCAAATGATAGTTTAAAACTCTCACTGAAGTCAGAAGTAATTCTGAGGGTAGAATTTAAGCCAAGGGTTTTGAAAGCTGGGAGAAAGGGGGGAAAAAAAAAAGCATGCATAAATTTCCAAATCTTCTCAAAGTACTTAGATGGGAGGCAATTTGCAGCTAAGATCTTGAGAAATGTTTTTTTCCACTAGTGGGATACAATATTAGTAACACCTTGCTACAATTTATTTTATCTTCCACAGAATGCTAATCACGGTAGAATTTTGTTAAATAACCATTTAAGGGGAAAAAAAGTACCCGTAGGACAATACCAGTTGGAATATGGGAATCCCCCAGGCTCCTCTTTCCATAGAATTTTCCAGGCATGAATACTGGAGTTCCATTCCCTTCTCCAGGGGATCTTCTCAACCCAGGGACAAACCTGGGTCTCCTGCATTGCGGGCAGATTCTTTACCGTCTGAGCCTCCAGGGAAGCCCCAATATGTAACAAGGAGTTGTTAAGGATTCCTTTACATAGAGTTTCTTTAATGCATTTTAGAAATTAAACACATCATTATGACACTGAGATGAAACCTTTCTATTTCTTCTATTGCACTGAATTACATTTGTACTCAATATTCACTGATAGCTTACTTAAAAATTATCTTTTTTTCCCCTGCAGTCATTTCACAAGGTTTCTCCTTTAATTCCCATTTATTGACATAGTGACAATTAAATTTTTTTAATTAATTAAAATAAAAAATATCAACATACTGACATAATGACGATTTTTAAAGTGACAATGTACAACTCTCATTATGATGTTCACAGGGATTCTCCACTGTCTTTGATAGCTGTCTTTGACAGAGCTAGGTATTTCACGAGATGGTAATTGTCTGGTATCTTTCACTATTTGTCAGTGGTTGTTGAGTAGACTGTTTCCAAAGTTGATCTTCTTGGTCCTTAGTCTATTTTGGACAAGGGTGCTAGCCACAAAGGTCATATCTGCAAGCTGATACTTATCATTACACTATCTCTGACACAAAACAACACAGATACAAAGAATAAACCCTTTGAGTAGGCTTTCTTTGAAAAACTTATAAAGGTCATTTATGCCCCAGGTTAATAGTAACTCAGGCCAGGGGAGAAAATGTAGGGGTCTTTTTCTGCCCTATTGATTTGCTATAAAACCATACTCAAATTTTTACAAATAAATGTGCCAATCCAAATAAATACAATAAACTTATTTAAAGATAATGCTTGCCATTTAATTATCTATGTAATTACCTGATTTGATCTGTGTAAGAAATCTCTAAGGCAGAGAGTCTTAGTCCATCTAAGAGAAAAGAAAATTGAGCATTGTCATGGGTGGTAGAATTTCCTAAAGAAACAGCATTTACTGAGTACTTACTATGTCCCCAGTTATTTCATGTAATATCTCAAATAATTTTCAAAATAGTTGTAAGCCATAGGTTTTACATTCCTCATTTGCACATAAGGAAAGGTTAGCTTGCCCAAAGTTAGCTAGCTGGCTAGTGGTGGAGGTAGGACTCAATGACAGAGTTAGTCCAAAGCTTTTTTCCTTTCTAACCCAGCTGTTTTGCTAATTATGACTCTTCAACATTGATTCAACATGGAATAAAAAACCACAATATATGATATATAACAAAGCGGAACATTTAGAAAATCAAAACTCAAATACATTCTTTATACACAGGTAACTGTGGCTTAGCTGGCTAGGAATCCATCTGGAGTGCGGGAGACCTGGGTTTGATCCCTGGGTTGGGAAGATCCCCTGGAGAAGGGAAAGGCTACCCACTCCAGTATTCTGACCTGGAGAATTCCATGGACTGTATAGTCCACGGGATCGCAGAGATGGACATGACTGAGCAACTTTCACTTTCACTTTTCACAACTCAGTTCAGTTCAGTTCAGTCGCTCAGTTGTGTCTGACTCTTTGCGACCCCATGGACTGCAGCATGCCAGGCTTCCCTGTCCATCACCAACTCCCGGAGCTTACTCAAACTCATGTCCATTGAGTCAGTGATGCCATCCAACCATTTCATCCTCTGTCAGCCCCTTCTCCTCCCGCCTTCAATCTTTCCCAGCATCAGGGTCTTTTCCAGTGACTCAGTTCTTTGTTTGCATCAGGAGGCCAATGGAGTTGCAAAGAGTTGGACAGGACTGAGCAACTTTCACAACTAGAATTTTACAAATCATATAGTGTGTTACTTTTTTTTTTTTTTTTTAGTGTGTTACTTTTTGTGTAGTTTTTTTTTTCTTCTTTTCTTTTTAAAGTATTTACTTACTTGATTGTGTGAGGTCTTAGTTGTGGCATGTGGGATCTTTAGTTGCAGCATGTGGCATCTAATTTCCTGACCAGGGATCAAACCTGTATTGGAGCGTGGAGGCTTAGCCAGTGGACCACCAGGGAAGTCCCTGTATAGATAGTGTTTACTTGCTTTATCTTGTTTATATTATAAAAAGAAAATTATACGACTTGTACACATTCTTCTTACCAAAGGTATATTTGATTCTATTTGCATATCACATCATTAGGGTAAATGGTTTATAATTTTTCTTCTTTCACTTTCTTGAAGTGCTGCATATGTTAAGCTTTGTTTTGTGTGAAAGCATGCTAAGTCACTTTAGTCATGTCTGGGACTCTTTGTGACCCTTTGGACTGTAGCCTGCCAGGCTCCTTGTCCATGGGATTCTCCACCAGGCAAGAATACTGGAGTGGTTGCCATGCCCTCCTCAAGCTTTGCTTTCAGTTCAGTTCAGTTCAGTCACTCAGTCAGACCTAAAAAGAAAGAAAAGAGAAATCAAATTCTCAGGGCCAAAGAATCCTATTTAAAATCAAACACAATTGGAAAGCAAAGGGTAAATATTTATTTTTGTTTCTCAAGTTCACCTTCCTGAAGCCTGCTCTATGACTCACTTTCAGTGATCTCTTTATTTCTTTTAATTCTAGAATTAGAGTTTATTTTCCTTATAGACTTGCCTAGTGTTTAAGGAAAATAAACTTTTCCAATCTCATATACATTTTATTAACCTTAACTAGCACACAGTAGAAAATGAAAGGGGTACTTTCATTAAAAAGGGAGGCATCAGGATGAATGAAAACCACGAGTTAAGAGACTTTTGTGAAGTAAAAGGCTTTCAATTTCTAACAAGTTATCAGGAAGATTTTCTTAGGCTCACAGCCACTCCACAATCTGATCACATCAAGCCCTGCTTTACATCCTCAGAGACTCTTGTTGGCCATCTACAGCAGGTTTCTTAACCTTTTTGGACATGTGAATCTTTTAGAAATTAAATAATAATAATGACATTGCCATATCTGAATGGGTGTGATAAAGAAATGAATTAACATCAATCTGGATAAAATCATCTCTATGTTTAGCTATTTTAACACTGATTATTGAAGCATTAAAGACATTTTGATATGCTTCACAAGAATTTTCATGAGATGAAGGCATTTTATACATTTATTAAATAAAAAATAACAGTGATAAAAATGAACACTACTATAGCAACTATGTTACAGGTATCTTTCTATGTGCTTTCAACAGAACTAACACTTTGAATTGTCATGACAACCCTATGAATTAGCTGCTATTCTCTATTTTACAGGCAAGGAAACTGAGGTATTGGTAGGTTAACTAGCTTGTCTCAGGTTCTACAGTTGGAACCTATGCAATGTGGCGCTAGAACCAGTATTCTCCATCATGGGGCTGCCTAGTAAAATTTTCAGTGTCCTGGTGTGTCTCATTAATATGAGTTGGTGTAACTTAACCTTAGAATGAAAGCAATGTTGAAACGTCTGTTATGTTTAAACCATCAGAGCAAAACAAGATCCCTTCACAAATGTGCTCATCTCGTTGCCACTATTTGCCTCACGTATCTACTGGATATATACTGGTGCTGTGCTGTGCAGTGGTTAGTATTTCAGTCGACCTCATGGACTGCAGCCTGCCAGGTTCCTCTGTACATGGGGATTCTCTAGGCAAGAATACTGGAGTGGGTTGCCATGCCCTCCTCCAGGGGGATATATACTGAAGCCCCCAAACTTATTCTTCTTAATATTTAAATATTTCACTTATTGTTTTTAACCAAGGAACTATATGTCATTGCTCCCTTTAATGTGAAACTCCTGAAGAAAGGTTACATCTAACTCCCACAACAAAGATTCTCAAAGTTTGATTCGTGGACAATGTGCATCAGAATCCCTGACCAGTCTTCTTAGAAACGCCTATTCCTGGGCTCCAGCACAGATTTACTCATTCAGCGTCTTAGGGAGTGGAACCCACCAACTTGTGAGGACCACCTTTTTACCAGCTTGTTCCAGTTACCGTGACTAGGTTGTCTACCCCCGCTTCTACATGCACCACCTGGAGTTCCCCTGAATACAAGATGCTCTTTCACACCTCAGAGCCTGAACATGCTGTTTCCTGTGCTTCTTATGCTTCCTCCTCTTACTGTCTTCTGAACTCCCACTCCACTAAGATTTAGTTCAAAAGTCATCTCTGCAAGGTTTCCCTGGGCCCATCAGGCAAGAGTTAGGTGCTTCTTCCTCTGTACCCCAATGCCATTAAACTCATGCCTCCACCCTAAAATTACCATGCAACTGGTCTGTGTACTCTGTTATCTGGGGCATCCCCTGAAGTCTCTGTACTACCCATCTTTGTAAACCACCAAAGATGATATCTGACATGGAGTGGTAGGGACTCTGAACTTGCTGCTTGAATGGACTCAATGTTACCAGATGATCGGGATTAAGTCCTGCAGTTCTTAATTCTACTGAGATGGTATTATCATATACATCACTTCTCTTAGAAAATAATTTTCTCTTGTTTTTTTTTAGAAAGTAATTTTCTAGCAGTTGGGAAAAAGAAAACACTTTGATCATTTTTTTCTTGTTGCACATTTATTCCCTTTCATCCTCCCCTTTTAAAATGCTTTATATTTTGAAAAAAAAAATGTGTGCTTCTACAAAATTCAAAGGTTCCAAGATAAGCCACCTCTTCACCTATATCCTCCAACAGTTGAGTTCCTTATAGCGAAGCAGTCATTATTAGTTTCTCGTGTATCCTTCCAGAACCCTTTTAGATACATACAGGCAAATAAGTATTATTTACCTATCATTATTTTGCACCTTGTTTTTTTAAACTTTGTGATCCTTCCATATAATTACATAAAAAGCACCCTCTGCTTATTAATAAATGCATACTATTTGATTCTATGAATATATAAGACACCTCCTCTTGATTGACATTTAGATTGTTACAGTATTCTCTACCATCACTAATGCTACACTATGAAAGTGAAAGTGAAATTCACTCAGTTGTGTCCAACTGTTTGCGACCCCATGGACGAGTCCATGGAATTCTCCAGAATTCTCCTGGGATTCTCCAGGCCAGAATACTGGAGTAGGTAGCCTTTCCCTTCTCCAGGGGATCTTCCCAACCCAGGGATCGAACCCAGGTCTCCCACATTGCAGGCAGATTCTTTACCAGCTGAGCCACAAGGGAAGAGCAATGCTACACTATATGTACAGGTAATTTCACAAATGTGAGTATATTCATAGGACAGATTTCTAGAAACAGAGTTGTAGGATTAATAGGTAGAGATAAGTTTTATCAAAATGGTTTTCATAAAGATTATGATTCCCAGGTGGTGCTAGTGGTAAAGAACCCGCCTGCCAATGCAGGTTAGACATGACATGTCTATTTGATTCCTGGGTTGGGAAGATCCTCTGGAGAAGGGAATGGCAATCCACTCTAGTATTCTTGCCTGGAGAATCCCACGGACAGAGGAACCTGGTGGGATATAGTTCATATGGTCGCAGAGAGTCAGATGTGACTGAAGTGACTAAGCACAGCATACCCATTTTCACTCCACTAGCAACAGATGAGAATGCCTGTTTCTTTACATCCTGCCAATAGCGTTTTCTTTCCTGGTGGTGGTGGTGGTGGTGGCTTAGTCGCTAAGCTGTGTCCGACTCTTGCAGCCCCACAGACTGTAGCCTGCCAGGCTCCTCTATCCATGGGATTCTCCAGGCAAGAATACTGAAGTGGGTTGCCAAGATCTCCAGGAGATCTTCCTGACCCAGGAATTAAACCTGGGTCTCCTGCATTGCAGGCAGACTCTTTACTGACTGAGCTATGAGGGAAGCTAAAATGGAGAGTAAAGGAAACACTTCAAGTAAGTGTAGGCGCACCTACTGGCCTAACTCAAGAGTAAGAATTGTTTTTTTGCAAAAAGTTAACAGAGGTGTTTGTTCTATAGGCCTTCCCCAGGCAAGATGGCAGTGGGGTATTCACTACTGACCTAGCCTCGATATTCTGTTGAAGTCTAGAAGGCTTAGTGAGTCTTCAGAATAATTTCTAATCTATTCTAGAAGTGGAAGACATCCTATTCACTCTACAAATACTTACTGAGCATCTATCCTGCAGCAGGCATTGTTCTGATGGCTGAGGTATGAACAATAAACAAAATAGACTAAAGTCCCTGCTCATATTAAGATTAGAATGGGGGGAGGTAGGCAGATAATAGACACAATACGCAGATCTGATGTATGGCATGTTAGTTTACAATAGGACCATGGGAAAAATAAAGAAGGAGGGAACAGGGAGTAAGAAGAGTTACTTTTGTGAAGGGGGGTCATGGAAGGGCTCGCTGAGAAGGTGACATTTAAGCAAAGACCTGAAAGCAGTAAAGGAAGTATCTATAAGGCATCTAGGGAAAAGAGCAAAGATAGGAGTTGAGGGTGCGCCTGGTGCATCCCAGGAACACAAGGAATGATGCTGGTTGGGGCTCAATGAGCAAGAGGAAGAGATGAGGTTGAGGTATGGGGTTTGGGTAGTAGGCCTCGTAGGAAAGCCATTGGAGAGTTCTAGAGAGTTACACTGAATTGTCTACTGAAAACAGACTGAGAAAAGGCAAAATGGATGAAGGCAGAACCAGTTATTAGACTTCCTGGACAACAGGTGAGAAATGAGATGGGTTAGACTGGGACGGTTGCCGTAGAGGTGTGGATGTGTTTGGACTGTGAGTCTATTCTGAAGGTGGAACCAGCAAGATTTTGTTAGGTTGAATGTTGGATGTGAGAAGGAAAGGAAATGAGAATGACTCCAGGGTTCTTGGCTTAAATGGAAGGATGGAATATCATTTACTAGGACGGGGAAGAACACAGGTAGTGCATGTATTAGGGTGAATGGGAGTGTAATTTGAGTTACCATGGTTACCGTGACTTTCTGTGGCTAGGGCTCTTAGATCGCAATGGTTCCAGATCAGATGAATAGCCTAGACCAGACTATGACTGTAATGCCTTCTTGGGATAAAGGCTTGATTCCTTTGAAGGAATGTGTGCTCATGGGTACTGTTCTCTTGAAGCAAGCCTAATCCAAATTAGCTTTGCATTGAGATACCGCATTAAAGATTCTTAAATTTTCTCTTTCCTTTTGTGAACTACTTAATCAAACGAATAGGCAAATGTGCATGCACACACACAACTAATAACCTTGA
This sequence comes from Cervus canadensis, assembly GCF_019320065.1. NCBI lineage: Eukaryota > Metazoa > Chordata > Mammalia > Artiodactyla > Cervidae > Cervus > Cervus canadensis. The sequence goes on along the minus strand of NC_057404.1, from coordinate 19,289,530 downwards.
AAACAATTCAAAAACTTGGATTTCTCGTCCACGGTATAACTAGCAGAATATGAACTCTGTATTAGAGGAGTCGCTGTTTTCCCAAATTCAAAAACTCAATTTAATTTTTCATTTGCGGGTCTACGATGTCATCAAGACACCAGTTCTGAGAAAATGCCAGGCTAGACTGGTACAGAAACCACACGAAGACAATCTCAAAAGTGCCTGACTGAAGAATCTCAAAAGGAATTTCCTGGACAAACAATCCAAAAAGAAGGAACGCACTTAAAAGAGTTGTGACTAAAGCACCTGATAAAACGATATCCAAAATTCGAAATGAATATTTCAACAAACACATAAAAAGGTGAAGGAAAGCAAAACCAGTAAGTCATATAACTGGAGAAAAGGGGAAAAAAAAAAAAAAGGAACAGAAACTAATACATAGGGATTACTTCAAAAGGCAAAAAGAGGTTAGACTCTGCGACCTCATGGACTGCAGCCCTCCAGGCTCCTCTGTCCAAGGGATTCACCAGGCAAGAACTCTGTAGTGGGTAGCTATTCTCTTCTCCAGGGGCATTTCCCGACCCAGGGATCCAACGGGGGTCTCCTGCATTGCAGGCTGATTCTTTACCGTCTGAGCTAGCAGGGAAGTCTAAAAAAGATTAGCGGGAAGAAAATTTTTAAATGCGTCCTTGAATGGGAGGCGAAATCTATACAAGTGTAAAACGTCAGAGCACAGAAAGCAGCACTTTTTCCCTAGCTAACAAGCAAGACCAGCGGGTACCTCAGACAGAAAACAACCAACTGCTATCAGAGAGTAGCTAAGGGAATCCAAACTTGTTTTAAAGCAAGTAAAGTGGTGGCCAGACTGGGTGACTCAGAGGCATGACTCAAACGCGACACTGGGGGCTGTCAGCTCCCGGAGGCCGGGGGCGCGGCGTCAAACACATTTTAGGAAAGTACCAGGCGCGTGGAGGGCGACAGGAAACCTCCCCGGGGAGCGGCCTAGGGCTCCTCCTGCCCTCGAGTCTGACCTCTTACCATCCGCACCAGGAGGAGTTTCTAATCTCCAGGTTTCCCCTTCTTTTAGAATCCGCCCCTCCACCACCCCCACTTTCCTTCCACAAAGCGTCACGCGGCCTGTGTGTGCGAGACGTCGGGCCCCTCCCAGCCGCCCTCCGCCCTGCGCTCCCCGCCACGCGCCCCCCAGCCCCGCCTCCTCAGCGAGCCGCTCCCTTCCCACCCCGCCCGCCGCCCGGGCACGCGCGGCACGAACGGCGCTGGGAGCTGCACTAGACAAACACCTGTCCCGCCTGGGCCCCGCGAGATTTGGGGCAAACGCATAGACAACAGTGGGCGCGTTCTCGCGAGGTTTAAGAAATTTCCCACGGCCCGTGTTGTGTCTGAATCGAGTAGTGGAAGGCGGTGGGAAGGAGATGTAGCGTGAGACGGGGCTGCCCGCATTGGGCACATGCGCAGTGCGGCTCGCGCGTGCCGCGCCAATCCTGCAGCGCCTTCAGCAGGTTTCGGGCTGTGGATTCCAGTACTCCGGGTTTTGGGGCTCCCTGCGGAGGCAGTGCTGGATCTGGGAATCTCTAGGAATTGAAAGGGCAAAGCGGGGAGGGGGGGGGGAGGAGAAAGGGGTGCTGCAGGTTGGGAGGGCGGGTAGAGTCCTGCACCTTTCTTGTATGCCCAGACGGGCCAATTTGCTCGGGGGCTTCCCGGTTTAGGTCGCCTGAGATACACTTAGGGGAGCGAGCTGTGTCTTCCACTCTGCCAGGCCCACGGGAGGACCTTGTCAGAGTCTGTCCCCATATACCACCCGGGTTCACACACGTCTTGGGTCTGCGATGAGGTCCTCGGGAGGTTTACGCGACAGGTAGCTCCCTGCCCAAGTAGAACCTCTGAGTTATGTGCTGGCTGGGGCAGTGGTGGCTTTCAATTACAGTACAGTTTTCACCGCTGGAGAAAGCTTCGCAGCGCCCCGGCGTCTGTATGCAAGGTGGACACAGTAGTGGTGACTTTGCTAGAGGCCTTGGCCTGACCTTATTTCACACCCAAGGAGAAGAAAGCTAAGGCAATAGAGTTCAACCTCAAAAAAGTTTTTCATATACAGAGATCTGGTGGCTCGGTCCACGTTGTAACCTTGTCGGTCTGCTACCCAGGGGGTCGAATGAACTAAGTTCCTGGTTTGTTACTCCTCCGAACTCCAGGCATCTTTGTAGTTCCAGTACCTAACGCTGACATTACCATAAAGAAGGCGTCCAATGAACGTGTGAATGAATGAAAAGGGCTGGGAACTAAAGTGAGCGGGAAGCCACTTGGAAAACACCCATTTGAGGAGGTGTTTCATCTAGGCCTGTGAAACGCGGCAGATTTTCCCAGGACCCCTCCTCTCTACCCTGGGCTCCGCCTCCTGACCCCTCCATTCCCCGTCCCCCAGTAATCCCCTCCGGTTTTCCTCAGTCTCCACGTACGTCCCTCAGGGCGCGTCCCAAAACCCGGATAACCGGAGCGATCCCTGTGGACCAGATGGAGGGTTCGCCTGCGGAGGAGCCGCCTGCGCATGCTCCATCGCTTGGGTAGGTTTCCAGGGAAGGCAGCGAGCTGGATCCCCTAAGCTGTTGGCGGCGCGAGGCGTCTGGCTCTTTGCGGCTGCTGCGAGGGGAAAAGGAGCGCGGGGGCTGGGTGGAATCGAGGAGTGAGGAAAAAGGGAAGGGGCGGGGGAGAGGGACCAGGGAAGGCGTCGGGGGAATCTCGCGAGGGTTGGAGTTTTGGCGAGAGTTTGTGGAAGATGGCGCCTGTTGTGACAGGGTAAGTCTTGGGGAATCCGAGCTCAGGGAACCGGGAAAGTTGCGGGCGTCCAGCACCCCGCGGCTGGCGGCGGGTTCGAGGGCCGCGGCACGCTTGGCGTCCGGGAGCCGCGGGGGCGGTGTCGCGTGCGCCGAGCGCGGCGGCGGCGGCGTGTGGCCGTGCGCTGCCCGCTCTGCGCCGCCGTGGCTCGGGCTCCGGCGCGTGAGGGCGGGCGACGGCGGCGGCGAGGCCGGCGGGTGCGGGCGTGAGTGCGGCCGGGAGCGCGGGGCGTGCGGCCGGGAGCGCGGGGCCCGCGGGCGCCGTGCCCGCCGCGCGCCTTCCGCGCTGCCGCGCGCCGGCCCTGCCTCCCAGCCCCGCGCAGCTTTGTTCCTCGGGGCCGTCGTCGCCGTCTCGCCGGGCTGGTGCCCCCGGTCCCGTGCGCTTTGTCTTTCTCCGTTGCCCCCCGCTACTCTTTACCCCCGGCCCTTTGTTTCGCCGCCCTGGGCGCTTTGTCCGACCCGTCGCGCCCCGCATCCTTTCTCCTTCCCTCAGCTGTCCTTGCTCCCGGACCCCTTTGTTGTCCCCCTCTCTATTAGGTAGCTTAGTGACCTGCCACAGCCTAGGCATCAGATTTCTATCTTTCAATTTTTATTGCTGTATTTCTTTGGAGCGTTTCCCTCTCACCTTTCTGGTTGGTCCGAGATTATCCCCGGAGGCTTTGTCTCCCCCATCCAGTGGCTTATTTGCTTGGCACCCCTTTCACCTCCCATCATCGGTTGATTTATCCACTACCTACGGTGTTTGTCGGCTGAACTGTCTCAGCCCCGGGGACTCCATCTGGTGTTTCTACGAGAAGACAGACCCTACGGTTTGTTGTTGTTGTTTTTGTGGGTCTCAAAGATGCGTGCGGATACTTAAGTTTCCTCCTTGGCGCTCCTCCTCTCCGGCACCCTTTTCTCTCGGGATTGCGTGCACACCTCCCTACCACCCTTTTCTCTCGAGATTACAGTATCTGCAGTTTTCTTCGCGGTCTCTTTAGGCGCCTGGTTGTTTTGCTTGAAAACTTAATTGAAAACACTAGAAAAAGATCTTGGTCTCTTGATTATTGCCCCCCCCCCCCCCACCGCCGCCCGCCCGCCCCCCGCCCCAAGGTTTCTGACGACCTAGGCCAAGGGCGGCTGTCGTAGCTTTGCATCTGGATTAGCTGAGGGTGTTGTAGAGGCGCAAGGTGTATTTTTTTGTTGATGTGTGAGAATACTTTCAGTTTTCATGTTGGATATTCATTTGGTGTGTGCGTAGCAGTTGAGTGCATTTTGGTGTTGAAAAACTTGTGAATGCTGGGGTGGAGAATTTCAGCATTTTCAAGATTCTAGATTTAGAGTTCAGTTATTTTACCAGTAACTCCCACTTTGTAAGGAAAAAGGGAGGGAATTTTGCTGCTTTGGAATTTGATACAACTGTTTTACCTTTTCTTAATTTTTAGACAGTTTACAGTTATGTGCTTTTGCCTCTAGATTTATGACAGCCCTTCTGCCTCATCTTTGAAGTTGAAATGAGGAAAGCGTTTAAGAGTGCTGTTTGGGTTGATGAATACTGCTTCTAGAATCTTGTGGAATGCATTCATCAAATTCAGTTAAAAGACATTTAAGTGATAATCTTTAAGGTAAAAGGGCTTCTAGTGTTAAAAGAGCTTTAATTTGTTCAGAGTGCTTATTGTTATGGAAATATTAAAAGCTTGGAGTTTTGTGTGGGAGTTGGGGGAAGGTGGTCTGGTGTACTTAAATGTTGCCTAAATATTCTCGTGCCTGGAATAATAGGTATTAGATTTTGCGATGTTACTAGACTGAATATGTTGTTCAGGACAGTGTCCCCCCCACTAGTTGATCATTACTTTAGAAGATATGTTGTCTATAAAATCATTTGGAGTGTCTTTTCATTTATAAACCATGAGAAGTGCTACTAGTAGAGGATGTACAAGTATGAGGAATATTGGTGCTGTGGAAAGCATTTTTTTTAAGGCCGTGATTAGAATTAGTTTGAATTAGTTTAATTTTAATTAATTGAAAATCACCTTTCATAATTGATACGTGAGGCTTGTGTGAAAATTTGCAGTCTGGGTTCCATGAGTGGATTCCACCAACAATCATTTTGTCTTCCTTATTTGTTCCTAGTGCAAACTCATTCTTTTGAAAGTAAATTCTTGAGCACGCACTGTTGTTTCTGACTGCAAGCAAAGTGTAAATGCCTTGTATTAATGGAAGGTATTTTGCTCTGACTTGTGCAGATAAGAATGAGAACACAAACAAAAGCAACTTTAAAAAATCAAGTTGTGTTTTTTGTTTCTAAATTGTGTAAGACCTTTATTCGTGACCAAATAAAACAGCACCTTTATTAAATTATATCAAACAGTATATTTGGAAACATACAGCATGAGTTGTGATTGGGAAACTTTCAGATTATTGACTATTAAAGCTTTAAATTTATTGTGCATGCAAATTGCAGATGGGTCTGTAGAGTATATTTTCAGGAAAAAGTATGAGAGACCCACTTAGACTATTTTCACAACTATTCTAACATACGGTTTTTAAATAAGTTTAAAACTTACCTGTGGTTCTATACCAGCAGATTTCTATAAGTATCTTAAGTGGCTAAGATAATAATTTGGGGAGAGGGGAAGCCACTCTTGCCGGCTGTAATTCATTAAATAATCTTTGCCATTCTTTTTTTTTTCTCTGCCACTCTTGATGGACAAAGTATTAGGGAGGAAATGGTATTTGAAAGTTTTTGCAAACTTTCAAATTAGTATTCAGTCATTTTAAAGATGTATCTTAAAAACCTAGGACTTTGCTTTAAAACATGACTTTATATTTTGCTTCCTCCTAATACGAAATCTCATGTTATTTCAACTAGGGGCAGTATTTTCTCATGGATTGACTAAAAGTTGTTATTTTTGGCATCTGGCTCTGTGATTATTTCCAAGTTACTCTGCTTCCCCTGGGCCAATTTCCTAACTATGTAGTAAAATGGGAATTGTAGTAACTTGCCACATCTGCATAGGACTGCTGTGCTTTAGGATTTGCAGAAAGCATCTTTGGATGAAAGTTGTGGCTAAAAATCTAGGAATTCTTACTGAAATAAGAATTGGACTTCCCTGGTGGCTCAGACGGTAAAGCGTCTGCCTACAATGCGGGAGACCCGGGTTCAGTCCCTGGGTTGGGAAGATCTCCTGGAGAAGGAAATGGCAACCCCCTCCAGTATTCTTGCCTGGAAAATCCCATGGATGGAGAAGCCTCGTAGGCTATAGTCCATGGGGTCACAAAGAGTTGGACATGGCTGAGCGACTTCACTTTCACACTGAAATAAGCTGATGTGAAGTATGTCATATTTTTATAGAAAATCATGTAGAAGGTTATGAACTAAGTTCTTGGGAAATCACAGTGGTGATAGTAGGATGAAAACCCCTTGAATATGTACTATAGTTTGGGTAGTAAAATCGATTCTTTCTTTTTTTTTTAAAGGGACATGGATAAGTAAAACAAATTACAAGGTGGTGTGTGTATGTGTGTGTTGTGTAAGAGACTGAAGATCTGTCAGACTCAAATGTAATAGCATTTAAAATTGTGGGATGCTTTTCCTCTGTTGATTTGTTTTCTGCATGTAGTAATTTTTTAAAATGGTAGCACAAAATGTTTTCACTAGACTAGACTAGAATGTTAATAGTAACAACTAATTTTCAGTATACCTGATATATTTTTTAATGCTTTGTCATTTACTCTCAATATTGTCCAACAAGCAGGACCTTAATTTTGGACTTGACCTTTGGCCTAGGAAAGTCTTGCATTTGGGAGACACTGTAGATATTTATTGAACAAACAAAACCTGTTGCTTCTCTATTCCTGGTAGGTGATGTCATGTCCCATTAGTTCTGCAAACCAGGTGTTCTCTCTAAAACTAATCCTTTACATTTAATCACTAAGAACTGATCATTTTCTCTCCTGAAAAACTCTTGAATCTGTCTCTTTCATCCTCACTGCCACAGTTCATGCTGTCATCGTTCTCACCTGTCTTACTATAGACATTGCGGCTTTCTCTTTCTGCTTGTAGACGCACCCTCTGTGTCCAACTTCCACATAGTCTTTCTGAAGAGTGAATCTGATCACTTCACTCCTTAGTTTAAAAACCTTTCAATGGCTCCCCCTAGCAGCTTTCGTTAAGAGAGGCAGCTGAGTGCAGAGTTTATGAGCTCACTTTTATGATTTAATCTGAACTGGGTTCCTATTTTGTCTCTGCCACAACCTCAGTAAGATTGACAAGCGATTTCACCTCTCCTTGCCTCCTCCATGAGTTGCAGGGTAATTATTCTTAGTTCAGTGGGTTGCTGTGAAATGTAAATGCAAGAAAACATTTTAGGATGCTTGGTACAAAGCAGGTGCTCAAAAAAATGTTAGGATGGCATGTAGGTCCTCTATAATTATTTCATTTACCGTTTCTTCAGTGGGACTGTTTGCCTTTCTGTCCCTTCATATTCAATTCTCCAGCTATATTTAAGAATTTGGAGTTCCTTGCTTGGGCTCAGTTAGCAGTTTAATATATCCATGTGCTTGACAAGTGCTGGTGTTAGTAGATTTGGGTCTGAGGATATTCTAACTGGATTCACCAGGCTGGGTTCAGTGCCTCTGCATGTATTCTTAAAGAACCAGGTGTAATTCATTTGGAAGTGTCATACTGAATTGTAATTGTCTATCATACCTTAAGACTGTTGGTTACCTGATGGCAGATAACACAAGCCTTTTTCTTAATATATGCTTATACCCAAAAGAGTGTCTAGTACATGATGGGGCTCAGTAAAAAGTTTTTTGAACAAGAAACTCGGAGGACTTTGAAGCCTTGATACAACATAGTTCGTGTAAGCAGAATTTGATGTGTACAGGGAATATGTTGATTCTGTAAGGAACTTAGCTGCTGAAATACCCAAAGGAATTGATATTTTCAGCTGAAGGCAGCCCATAGCCCCTGAGAACACTGCAGTACAATTCTTAGGCAAAAACTCCTTTGGATTATTAGAAAATAGTGTATTGTTTGTACAAACTGACAGGCTTACATATCGTATTTTGTTTTTTTGTATAGTTGACTATTCAGTGTTTCTCACAAGGTTACATTATTTTTAAGTGTTTTAAATACTTCTTATATGCATAGGGACGTATATTAAACCTTAAGACTCTGTAGACTGCTTTTTTGGGGATCCATGTCTTTGAACCAAATAAGTTGATAATCTTCAGGAATACTCAGGCTTTGTAGACAAATTACTCACAGATAATTTCTCCAAGCTTCAGGTTCTACCTCTATAAAAGAACGAATGATATTTTTTGTTGTATTTATCTGCCAGGCACATTTTCTATCAAGTAAGGTAAAATATGCGTCAGATAAAACAGTGTATGTGTAAGTAATTTGTAAATCGTAAAGTTCTGTGTACGAATACTTTAATTGTAGTTATCAGTTTCTTTTGGTAACCTTTTGCAGTCAGGATTCAAGATGAACCTTTTTATCTTGCAACCTGTGGTTTGTGGGTCATGTTTTAGAAAGGAGCAGTGTATTTAGTGTTGAGGACCACAGTCCTTGGAATATATTCCTTGGTACTTTGAGCAGACATATTTGGTACATTATTGCTTGACCATGCATGTTATCACAGAGTCATCCCCAGTTTTTTTGGGTCTGCTTCTTGTTGCTCTCCTCTCTGCTTGGACAGCCATAATGATGAAGGAATGTTGAATGTCCGATTGCTACCATCTCTCACACCCTGCCGACAGTTCTGGATGCCCTGTAGGCCTGGCACAACATCATGATATCGTTTATGCCTCATTAGGCCTGCTTCTGCTTCAGGAAGTGAAATGATATCCTAATGGTGTGAAAAGGGTAATGCATTTCCTGAACACAGTTTACTACTGGGGAAAAAACAAGTATTGGGGGCACTCTGGCTTAGTTTGTATAATTGTTTGTAATTAGTTACCTGTATAAATGTTTGTGTAGGTTTGTTGAGTTTAGGCAGTGCAGAGTAATAAGCATGACAACTGTTCAGTCGGGTTGTAAGTTCATGACAGTTTTGGGAATATTGAAATTATTTAAGTTTACAAAAGCAAAAAAAAATTACTGCTTCTTAGGTATCCTAAGTTGCAGAAGCCTTGCAGTGAAAATGCTGCACTAGTTGGATGTGAGATGGAATACACTTGACAATCAAGTTGACCCTTTTAAATTGACCCATGCTTTCTTTTCCATATTCAATATTTTTAACTTAGCTCTAGAACTAATGTTTTTTGTGTATGTGTTAGAGTTATAAATGAATAAGAATTTTTTCTCAGTAAGTTTATATAACTAGGAAAAATGTTTATTGCTTTGAAGTGAAAGTTGCTCAGTAGTGTCTGACTCTTTGCGACCCCATGGACTATACAGTCCATGGAATTCTCCAGGCCAGAATACTGGAGTGGGTAGCCTTTCCCTTCTCCAGCGGATCTTCCCAACCCAGGAATCGAACCGGGGTCTCCTGTGTTGCAGGCGGATTCTTTGCCAACTGAGCTGTGAGGGAACCACAGCTTTATGAAACCCTATTTTTTTAAATTACATGATAAAGATCGTATTATATAACTGCAATATTAGTTGCCTTATAAAATAGGGAATCAGTGTTACAGATTTTTTTATTATTATAAATAACTTCTTTTGTAACAGAGGTATATTCTCTTTTTAGAAAAGTGCTGATGCACTAAGATCTTGCTTTATTTTTCCAGCATACTTTTTTTTTTTTTGCTGTGCTGCATGGCTTGTGGGATCTTAGTTCCCTCATCAGGGATCAAACCTGTTTCTCAGCAGTGAAAGTGCTGAGTCCTCTAACAACTGGACCACCAGGGAATTGCTTTTTTTTCCCCCTTTTTTCTTTTTTAAATGGAACTTTTTTTTTTTTTAGGATAGTTTTAGGTTCAGCAAAATTGAGGGGACTATTTCCCGTGTACTTCTTGCCCCCACACAAATCACTTCTATTATTAGTATCCCCCAATAAAGCAGTATATTTGTTATAATTGATGAATTTACATTGACACGTTATATCTCCCCAAATCCATAGTTTACAGTGCAGATCACTGTACATTGGGGTACATTCTGTAGGTTTGGACAAGTGCGCGCGTGTGTGTGTGTGTGTGTGCATGCTCTGTCATGTCCAACTCTTTGCGACCCCATGGGTTGTAGCTTGCCAGGCTCCTCTGTCCGTGGGATTATCCCACAGGGATACTGGAGTGCATTGCTATTTCCTCCTCCAGGGGATCTTCCCAACCCAGGGATTGAACCTGTATCTCCTGTGGCTCCTGCATTGGCAGGCAGATATTTTACCACCGAGCCACCTGGAAGCCCTTGGACAAATACACGTACAAATGTATCTCCCGTGTAGTAGCACACAGAGTGGTTTCACTGCCCTGTAAACCCTTTGTGCCCTGCCTGTCCAGTTTCCTCTCCTTCCCTTATCCCATCGTGGCAACCACTGAACTTTTTATTGTCTCCATAGTGTCCAGCATACTTTTTCAAGTCATTTAACTTTTGGTTTGAATATGAGGAAATTTTTCATGAAAAAAATTATATAGTTCTGTACCGAGCTCCTGATCTACCCACTAATTGGAGAAAGTGAAAGTCACTCAGTCATGTCTGACTGTTTGTGACCCCATGGAATATACGGTCCATGGAATTCTCCAGGCCAGGATACTGGAGTGGGTAGCCTTTTCCTTCTCCAGGGGATCTACTGAAACCTAGCTATCTGAGTATTTACAAATGGGAAAGTTTGAGTGAGGTGAACAGGTATAAGAGCACCTACAGAACTGAGAGCCTGGAAAAAAAAAAAAAAAAGAACTGAGAGTCTGTTTTCACCAGCTTTTAAGTAAATACTGAGTATTTTTGCATACTTTTGTAACATTTGTAACATTTGACATCTTTCTGCAAATATGTAAATATATCTGTATTATTTTTTTCTCTGTGTATATCCATTTATCTAATCTATCAGCAAGCTTCATAAGAACTGGATCAGTATTTTACTTATGTTGCATAATTGTGGAGCAGCAACTGCTATTGGTTCGATTGTACAATACTTGCTGAATGAACAGGACTTGAGTGGATTTAGTAAAATATAATACTTGCCACTAGGTGGCACTTAGTTTAAGTGATAAATAAAGCTGACTTTCAGCTAGATTGGTTTTTCTATGTAGAGCCCACTGATAAGTTGACCCCCTGGATTCATTCACGTTCAGCTCTCTGCCAGTTTTGGACTGTACTTACTGAAGTGGGATATGAAACATATAGCAGATAGAAACCTAACTTAGAGTGTTGAAAAACAGGAAGTGTAATGGCATTAGAGTATGTCCTGTGAAATGAAGCTGAAGTGAAGCTTAGTGAAATTGACAGATGATCAAATTTCCCACTGCTGAGTGTTTTTAAAGTGAAGTCTTAGATTTTAGGCCTTGTTTTTTCTTAAGAATTTGTGGATCATTTTAAAGAAGATTGGGAATTAGTTTCTTCTTGGATTTAATGAAAGATGATGGCGAAGTGTGGTCTGTAGGCATACCGGACTACGATTCTATATCCTCTTATTTATATTCTGGTACGTTGTCCTCCTCTTGTTGTGGAATAACATATGATAGAAAGTAACTGCATCCTGTGTGACAAAAATTGTTAAATCCATTAGATTCAGGAAACTTCAGATCTGGAAAAGACTTCGTTAATCATATGTTCTAAAGTAGTTACTCACTGAAATGTAGGCACAGATTAAATAATTTACCCGTAGCTAATGGCTGAGACACACTGAGTACCTGAGCTGAGTCTAGTTTTTGGGTGCGGGGAGAGATTTATGCTGGTCTTTTATTCTTTTGTGTTTATGTCACTCTGCTGCCTTTTGAAGTTACATTCACTTTATTTTTTTAAAATAATTTTCTCCCCCTGTTTTTGTGGGCTTAGATGAAGAATACAAATCTCGCAGCCCCAGGCCTGGGAGTGCTGCTGCCAGTTTGCTTCACAGACAATCAGCTCTAAGCCTTTCCCCTTGGCTGTTTCTCTGTTCTTTATCTTGTACTGTATTTTGACTGACCAAGGTGGCCACATACTTGTTCTCACTGCACATCTCCTCAGCCACTCTGCTCCAGTTGCCCCTATGCAAGAACTGCCTGGATTCACTTAGCCCCTGATTCACTCCAGTCTCTGCTTCTTACCTCCTTAGCTTCTTAGTTCTGCCAGTTGGCACTAAATTGCAACTGGCTTTTTCCAAAACTTCTGGAAGAAAAAATGGCAGGAGAGGAGATAGAGAAAAAAGAAGACTGTCATAGGGAAAGAGGCCACAACTTGAAATTGCATACTGAAAGATGAGCTTGTTTATAAATTTGATGATTTTCATACAGTGAATTTTCTAGTGTGTTTATGTCAAGATAATATAACTTTCTTGACTGCTCAGATGGTAGGTCGTGTCCGACTCCTGCAACCCCATGGACTGTAGCCTGCCAACCTCCTCTATTCATGGAATTTTCCAGGCAAGAATACTGGAGTGGATAGCCATTTGCTTCTCCAGGAGATCTTCTCTACCCAGGGATCAAACCTGGGTCTCCTGCATTACAGGCAGATTCTTTACTAACCAAGCCACCAGGGAGGCCCCTCTTGACTGTGGAATTCATTGAAAATCTGTTGTCTATCATCGCTTCTTATCCAAATGACAAGGAAGTGAATTAAATCCATTTCAGCATTCCAAAGATAGTAGTGATAGTTTTGGTTTGGTGGTTTACTTGTAGCTTATAGTAATGAGTGTCATTATTTGATTTAAATGGATAGTGCTGAATTAATGGGGGTTGTTGCTTCACTGTTATAATGTTGGAAAGAAAAAAGAAAAACCCTAGACAGTTACAGCTTTCAAAGATTATTTCATAATTATTGATAAACAAGTCACATTTCATTCTGGCTTTCCTCTATGCTACAGTGTGATGGGTACATTTTAATACAGAATTTAGTGGCATGTTATTCCTTTAAACTTGTTTCTTAGCTGTAAGTCCTTGACGTTGTCAGTTGGAAAATTAAATCTTTTAAATTACATTAGAATTTAAATTCATATAGTAGCTTAGGTGTGCTGTTGATTTATTTTTTCATTTCATTTTACCCTGTTTCTACAGTTATTTCAGAGAAGTGACTATCCTGATGTGGAAGTTTTTCTTAAGTGCTAGTTAATATCATCTGTAAACACCTTGATTATTTCTCTTGGAAAAATAATATGTTTGTTTTAAGAAATTCAAAAGTTACTTGAATATGTCATGTAAAGTAAGCCACTGTAGTCTTCCACTAGGAAATTAGCTACTGTTATCAACTGGGAGCATATTCTTAAACTTTGTTTTAAATGGAAATGCTAACATTCTGTATTTAAAATGTCATTAGTTTAGCAACCATAATTTTTTTTTTTAAGCAAACAATATTTAAGGGGATTAGGGAACTGACATTCTGGTTGAATGTCTACTGAGAACTACACTATGAAGAGAGATGGTATCTCCATTTTATAGATAAGTCTGAGGGTCAGGGATTTAGTGATTTAACCCAAGCTCACTCAGCTTTCCTTCTTCCTCGCCACTGCCCTACCCTGTACTCAGAGAGCTTTTGTTTATCTCTCCACCTAAATGTTAATCATTTGAAAACTTCCAAGCTCTCTAATAGATGGCAAGACAGTCCCAGATATAAGTAAGGCTAATACAAGGCCTCGGAGATTATTATCTCCTTCTCTATTACAATACTTCAAAAATAGGTCTGTATTTTTGACTAGTGTTTGAACTCAAAAGGTTCTCTGAAGTCGCATCATGTGCCTATAAGTAAAATTTTGTATAATTTAAAACATAATCTTGTCAGATACTCCTGGGATGAAGTTAAATCAGTTAAATCCTCTTTCCCCAATTTGTGTTTTTAGTTTTTATCCATCATCTTACTCCTTTTCCGCCTAGAGACCAACTTTCAGGTCATTTAATTATTTTGTATACACATTGTATGGTTTTGGACAAGTTATATAATTGTGTTGTAATTTAAGTTTCCCCAGTTGTAAAATGGGGAGTATATCTCAGAATTCTTGTGAGGATCTCACGCATGTATGCAGACAGGCTCCCAGACTCGGCTGTTCTCTAAGAATTCCTTACTGCTGATTTCCTTTCGTACATTTCTTTCAAGCCACTGCTTTACCACTTATTTTTATATCCTTCTTTTTGTTACATGTTAAAATCTGATTTTTCATCCCAGGCCATCAATAAATAGCCCTTCAACTGACTCCCAAAATCTGGTTTTATTTTTCTGCATCCTTTGTTTTTTGTTGGCCGTGATGTCTTGGTTCTTGACTGTTAAGACCCTGTGTTAACTCTTGCACGTTCCGTCTCCACCTGCTCCATCTGAGTCTGAAATGTTGCGGCCTGCAGTCTTTTCTTTCCTTGCTTTATCTGTTCTCTGACTTTGTCTCATCGCCTCAGATGTTTAGATCTGTATTTCTAAAACTACTACTAGTTCTGTAGGCCGGCCAAATTTGTTTTTTCCAAAACAACATGTTTTTTCCTACCACCTAGACCTGTTATAGCATCCTGTAAAATGGGCTTGTTGTTATTTAGTCGCTAAATTGAGTCTGACTCTTTTGCAACCCTGTGGACTGTAGCCCTATGTCCATGGGATTTCTCAGGCAAGAATACTGGAGTGGATTGCTATTTCCCTCTCCAGGGAATCTTTCCGAACCCAGGGATCAAACCCAAGTCTCCTGTGTCTCCTGCATTGCAGGTGGCTTCTTTTACCGCCGAGCTGTTTTATGTCCTGGGCTCTCCTTTCCTTGCTCACTGCCATGGTTTTATTCTCCAGGCCAGTTACGTCTCCTGGTTGGACCGCTGTCACAGCCTTGTCAACTCCTTCCCCTGCACCCCCGAATTGCTTCCTTCTTTAATCTGTGGCTTTTGGTAGTTTGTTATTGTACACCTGTTAATATTGGGGGTTTGTGGGGTTACCTGGTAACCTAATTTTTTTCTAAATGTTGTCTGAGTGCTTTTTATGTGGAAAGGCTGAAAAACTAAGCTGATGGCACCACCATCCTAAAATCCTGTCTTGAGTTTTTTAAAAAGATTCATTTAGACAAATACATATTACTTGTAAACAAAGATCAACATAGTACGGTGAATAAGATAGTTCCACTGCACACCTAAATCCCAACTCCCAGAGATATGCACTGCTTATAGTGGGGTGAGTATACTTTCAAACTTACGGGCCAACTCTCTACTTGTGCCTTAGATCCCTTGCTTTCTCAGCTACTCTGTGACATTGGCTAGCTCTCTGGCCTTGCTGCTGGTCTCAATTTTTACCATTCTAGTGAAGCTGCTTTTTCTCATCTGGACTCCCCACTAGTTCCTATTTCTCTCTTTCATACTTTGAAACAAACTTTGTATGAGGAATTCTTTCTATCTCCAGTTACTCCATTTCCCCTAAACATTTTTAAAGCCAGGCTTTTGTCTGGACCACATCAGCAAAATTGTTCTTGTCATGGTAGCCAGCTCCCTCCACACAGGTGAATGTGCAGTCCCCCGCCCCCAGTGTTATTTGACTTGACTTGATCAGTGGCATTTGACATCTTGTTCAAACTTTTTTTTTTCTTTGACTTCTAGGATACTTCTGGTTTCCCACCTCACTGGCACCTTTTTTTTTTTTAATCTCCTTTATAGTGTTTTTTCATTTTACTGCATTTATCCTACTTTTTATTCCACATTTTATTCTCTTTCCCTGTTTTGTTTTACTCACTGGCATGTATCACCTTCTAACAATGTGTGTTATTTGCTTTTTACTTTATTTCTCTTCCCCACTGGAATATAGTGGGTACACAATATGTGTTTGTCGAATGACTGAATAAATGAAGTGTTCTAACAGCATCACTGTTTGAATGCGCTTTCGTTTTCTCATTAATTTTAAAGTCCTACTTTTACTTTTGTATGTTATACTTAAAAAAATTTTATAGGCCCCCTGGTATAAATACAGATCCATCTAATATGGAGCCTGGTAGGCTGCAGTCTATGGGGTTGCTAAGAGTTGTGCACGACTGAGCGACTTCACTTTCCCTTTTCACTTTCATGCATTGGAGAAGGAAATGGCAACCCACTCCAGTGTTCTTGCCTGGAGAAGCCCAGGGGCGGCAGAGCCTGGTGGGCTGCCGTCTGTGGGGTCTCGCAGAGTCGGACTTGCCTCCGCAGCAGCAGCTTTGAGCTCTGTTGTTGGATTTGTCCTGTGCTGTGCTTAGTCGCTCAGTCATGTCCGACCTCTCTGTGACCCCATGGACTGTAGCCCGCCAGGCTTCTCTGTCCATGGGGATTCTCCAGGTAACAATACTGGAGTGGGTTGCCGTGCCCTCCCCCAGGGAATCTTCCCAGCCCAGGGATGGAAGGCCTTGCCATTGTCTGGAGAGGAAGATAGTGTTCTTTTGTTTTACAGAAACTTAGCCAAGTCCACCTGCTGGTTGGTGGGGGGTTGAAATTCAAACTCATGTCTCTGGATCCCAGTCCCGTTGCCGCAAACATCATCTGTTGGTGATGCTCCTGGGCATCCTCCCTTCCCCATGCGTGGCTAGCTCTCAGTCATCCATCAGCACAGGACTGGCTGTGCTCACTAACCCGGGAGCCCCTTCCTCAGTCCAGGCAGGGACCAGATCTGATGCAGGAGGGTAAAGCTGAATAGGGAATTGGTTTATACAGGAGTTTTTTTTAATAGACTTTTTAAAGAACAGTTTTATGTGGGATTTTTGCTTCTGAAGTTTAGTATATGATTTTGGAAGGAAGGTTTTTGAAAGAACACAGGCTGGTGGTCATGAGATAGACACGGTTCACCACTAATTAATTTGATAATATCCCTGCTTCACTTATTTTCTGTGTAAATGATATCTTGGATCTAGGGTTTAAGTTAGAAATGATACTGTATGTGCTAGAAGGCTTTAGAGAGTAATTCTCACACCATGTAAGTGAAAGGTATCACTATTAAAAATGTCTTGAGCCTCATGTTTTTTGTATTTGAGATATATTCATTCTTTTTATTATACTGGAGTACCTTTCATTTTGTTTTATGTAAAACTGTTCTGTAGATGTCATTTTTAAGTTTTTTTTGCTGTCAAATTTTGTTGTTTTTCTAACTTAAGACAGCAGCTGTGGATGTGGCTTAAAAACTGATGAACATCTACAATGATGAGCCTTTATGGAGCAATGAAAGGCCGCTCACAAATTGTATCCACAGTTGCAATGAATTCTGTGTTTGTTCCCTGAGGGTGAACGTGTTTTGAGAGGGATGAGTTAGAATAGTACAGAGAGAGTGTTTCTATTCTGGGACTCTCTGGAGCAGTCATTTCTTTACTGCTCTCCATTCCTTATGACTTTGAAGGGATTTGGGATATTTTGCTTGACTTTTTGATGATCTTTAATTGTATTACTTGGATATGTGTACAGTAAAAGTAAACTGTAATTTTACTTGGTTTATGAACATGGTTTCTGTCATCAAATATTTTTGCCTTGGGCAGTTACTCATAAGCAAGTACTTAGGAATGATGCTTTACCTATGTCTGCTGTTTAAAGCTATAAATGTTGGGTTGTTTGGAACTAACCCACTCCAGTTTTCTTGCTTGGAGAATCTCATGGACAGAGGAGCCTGGCCAGCTACAATCCGTGGGGTCACGAAGAGTCGGACTCAACTGAGCAAGTAACACAGTAACACACATAATTAACTCCTGCATAGTGTTTTAGACACAGTGTATATCCCTGTTTTCATATCAAAAGTATATGGTTTTAATATGTTATTGAGCAGATCCAAATAGTTAAGTATAAATTATTAAAAATAGTTTTCCTCTGAGATACTAAAGATCATGCCTAAAACTGAGCTACAAGAAATAAGGGAACCTTGGTTATTTTCTATTAAAATATCTAGACGATAAAACTTCTCCATTCTAGAAAATAATTTATTTCAAAAAGACAATAAAAAAGAGGGAATGGTTGAAGAACAGTAGTTAAAACAAATGAGACTCTGACCAAAAGTCAAACAAAGCAAAAGATCCCATAACTGTATGTGTGGGATTATAGGTCAGTATTTATGCAGTTATTAGAGTATGTATTTGCAAACCTGTAAACTATGTGTTTAAATCAACATAATAGATTCACTTTATTTGTAAAGGCAATGTTTAACATGCTTCCTAATCATAAATTGCTTATTATTGAAGATATTAAAAGAATACAGGTTGAATATGCTGTTGAAATTAACTTTGTTGTTGTTGTTAAACTGTCTCACTCTTTCTAGTGGTTAAGAGAGTTTAAGGGTTTTTTTTTTCCCCCCGAGAGTTTAAACTTTGACAGTAACGTCTGTTCTTTTATTGTGTAGGACAGGATTTTATGCACATTAAAAATGACAGTTTTTGTGAATTGCAGTTATTACCCACAATCACTTTTATATATAAAAGTGTTCCCAGTGAGTTACTTCTGATTCATAATCAGATTTTAGTAGGGCAGATGTAGACTACCAGTGGAATAATTAGCCAGAAATATTAGGGGATTAGAGAGTCTTTTGTGTAACATTTAGCGTTAGTTTCTTGGCTAGTTTATATGAATAATTAAAGTTTTGAGACAGTTAAATTTTCTTTTCTTCTCTTGGGATTTCACAGTGTCACTGGTAGCTGTAATCACTAGGGAAATAGAAATATTATTTCCATGAACAGATGGCTTTTCCAGCACTCATCTCTGGCAGTGCTCCTGAGGTTTCTGTTTATGTTGGACGATTTACTAATCACACCAACTTGGTATACTTTGGAAAGATGACACCTGGCAATAGAATGTGATGTAGATACTAGAATGACTTAGTGAACTTGAGAACTTCCAAAAGTTGGAAGTGTATGAAATTCCCGTGTTCCCTGGGGGAAGTTAGTCTGTTCCTATGAGAGGACTCACCTAGTAATGGATACTCCTTACTCATTAGCTCTGACATCAGTGTGCTATTTTCATTTCTGCTTGGTCAGATGACTAGCCCATCCAGTCCTTTGAGGCACTGGCAGGTTTTTGTTAGAATTAAGGATAGGTTTCTATTGTTAATGAGGAACATTTTCAGAGGATATAGTGATATAGTTATTGAAAATTACAAAATCATACCTTTTTTTCTGCTCTAATATGAACCTTTTTCTTGTTATTAATAAGATTGTCTCTCCCCCCACCCCCCACCAATGTGTCTGTTTTTCCTTTCCTTTAGTTTTTTTTGGTGGGGAGGGGCTCTGCTGCCTAGATTGTGGAATCTCAGTTCCCTGACCAGGGGTTGAATCCAGGCCTTTGGCAGTGAAAGCGTGGCGTCCTAACCACTGGACTGCCGGGGAAATCCCATTTTGGAAATTTTTAAGCACACATATTGGGGATCCACATGTATACTTATGCTCCTGAAATTTCAAAAGCACAAGTCTACTACTAGGATTCTAAAAGTTTTGCATTTGTAAGCTATGTTTACTCTGTAGCAAGAAATATCTGTACTTTGAAGTCATTTTTAAAAAATTAATTGAAGGATTATTGTTTTACAGACTTTTGTGGTTTTCTGTCATCCATCAACAAGAATCAGCCATAGGGACATCCATGTCCCCTTCCTCCTGAACCTGCCTCCCGTCTCTCTCCCCATCCCGCCCTTCAGCCTCTCGCAGAGCCCCTGTTTGCTTCCCTGAGTCATGCCGCAGATTCTCACTGCCTCTCTGTTTCATATGTGGTGCTATTAAGTTTCCATGTTACATTCTCCATACATTTACCCTCTCCCTCCTCCCCTCCCCCTCTGTCCATAGGTCTGTTCTCTAGGTCTGTTTCTCCATTGCTCCCCTGAAAATAATTTCATCAGTGCCATCTCTTTAGTTTCCATATATATGTGTCATATATGATATTTATCTTTCTCTTTGTGACTTACTTCACTCTGTATAATAGGCACTGGGTTCGTCCATCTCAGAACTGACTCAAATGCATTCCTTCTTATGGCTGAGTAGTATTACATTATATACGTGTACCACAGCTTCTTTATCCATTCATCTGTCTTCGGACATATAGGTTGATTCCATGTTCTAGCTATTGTAAATAGTGCTGTGATGAACATTGGGGTACATTCAGTTTTGGTTTCCTCAGGGTACATGCCTAGTAGTGGGATTGCTGGGTCATACAGTGGTTTTATTCCTACCTTTTTAAGGAATCTCCATACCTCCTTCCAGAGTGGCTGTATCAGTTTACATTCCCACCAGCAATACAAGAGCGTTGCCTTTCTCCACACCCTCTCCAGCTCTTCTTATTTGTAGACTTCTTGATGATGGCCGTTCTGACTGGTGTGAGGTGGTATATCATTGTAGTTTTGATTTGCATTTCTCTAATAATGAGTGATGTTGAGCATCTTTTCATGTGCTTGTTAGTTGAACTCAATTTTTAATGATCTCCAAAAGGAATCTAATGACAGAATTTGTGAAGACAAGTTATTTGAAAAAGACAGAATGGAGCTTTATTTCTTTAGTATAACTGTTTGGGGCAAGTTGTAAGAGTGAGTAGTCTTTTGGAGTTATTAGAAATTTGTCAAGAAGGAAAAAAGCTGGTGCTTTACGCATTCTGTTGGGGTGGCAGGTGGTGGTGCCATTTTTAGGATAAGATCGCACTGAGATAAATGACACGGAGATAAATGACACAGTAGGAGAGTAGAGTTAGTGTAGGTGCGGAGAACTTTTTGGTTTTGAACGTGTTGTGTTGAGGCCTGTGTGAGAGAGTTAGTTGAAGATTTCCAGTGGCCAGTTATGTGTATACATTTTTTTCCTGTGGTTTCCGGAGCTCAGGAGAGAGAGGTCCCTTGTGGAAATATATACTTGAAGACTGCTAGATAGTAATTAAAACCTTGAGTGTGGGCAAAATCTCCTCAGGAGTTAAGCAGAGACAAACCTTAAGGTAGAGGTGTAAAAACTAGTAAAGGAAAATTAACAATGCAGGTGAGACAAAACCTAGAGAGTGTAGTGTCGCCAAATGAAGAGAGTGCTTCTGGGAGGAGGGCGACGTGTCAGTTGCGTCACATGAGAGGGCACATGAAATAAATACAGATGCTCACCAGTTTAGGATTTAGGGTTTCAGATTGGTAAAAACAATTTTAGTGAACTGGTGGGAGCCAAAATGTGGCTTGACAGGGGTTGAGGAAGTGGAGACAACTCTTTCAAGAGTAGTGGTTCAGAATTTGGTGGGAATGGAGCCTCGGTGTTCTGATGGAGCTTTTTAAGGTGGAATTGCCTTGACTGGTTTATATGCTTATTGGAAGGAACACAATGAGAGAAGGGGATGAAACTTAATTGAAACTCCTTTTGATGCCTTTTCTATAACTTTGTACAGCTTCTTATGTGTTAATGGAAAGTCAGCGTTAAAAGCGGCTTTTGTTGGGGAGAGGGACACACATTTAATAATGCTGTGACAGTGAAGACATTCATGAACTTGACTGATTCTCTTTAACTTTTCAGAGTCTTTCCACGTTGACTATCTCATTTTGATGAGGAAAAATATTCTGTATTGTTTTTCTCCTCAAGGGATGATGTTTATTTGTTGATTCTTTCATATTATTATTATTATTTTTTTTTGGTTTGGTGTCCCTAGTGATTAACTGAGGTGTGGTGGATTTAATTAATTCATGTGAAACCAAAGAAGATTGCCTGCCTTTGGGGTCGTGATCAATATACTACGGGAGCAGTGTGCCTCCTGCTGCAGTTTGTTTTGTTTTGTACTATATTATAGTCTCTAGGCTTTTGGTTGTTTACCTGTATCAGTAAAAAGTTAACATATACCCCAGTATATGTGATTGTGTAGTAATAAATTATTTGAAATGTACTTTGCTAATATTCACATTAAAGTATGTACAGAAATCTCAAATGTTGTGATACAAATGAGGTGAACAAAATCTTAAAGATACTTTTAATAGAATGGTAGAACTCCTTTTTATCTTCACAAGTATCTTTTAGGGAGAGCAGTGTAGTTAGTTTTCTTCATTTTTCTAAATTGTATATATAATATGCTTATTTTTTTTTTTTAAATCTTGGTTTATATTTTATGAGAGTCATTTAGAGAGCTAGTTGTAAGTTGTTTTGTTTCTGTACAAATCATGTAATTTTGTAGCTGAAATGCCATAGTTTAAATGCCATGCTTACCTTAAATGTTTTTAATTTTACAAAAATAACTGCTGGATCACATACTACAGGAAGCTCCATGCCTTCACAGGAAAAGTAATCGATTTGTGACTCTCTTTGTGTAAAGAAAAATGAGTAACTCGTCCAATTTCACAATCCTTTTAGGTGCTTTGCTCTTGAATGAAGAGCAGACCTCTGTGTCGAAGGAAAGATTTTCACGGTTACTCCTTATTTCATGAAGCTGCGGTGTTTTATATAACTAACCATAGCCATGACATCTGGTAGTACTTTGTGCCATTCGGTTGTCATTTTCTTTGCTTGCTAATTGAAAGGTGAAGTGAATGAGTTTCTTGTGTGATGGGATCTCAGTAAGCTTTTTATAGAAATTTTTATTTTGAGTAAAGTAGGTACTCTTGTAGCAGATGATATTCTAGATTTTCCATAAAAAGTTTTAATTAAAGAAGTAAAGAATCTCCCTCCTGAAGACATCTTGTCTTTTTGTTCAGTTTTCTATGCCTGTACCTAGAAGAATGTCTGTCATGTAAAAGGCAGTCGGTAAATATTTAACTATAGAATGAATTTGCAGCTGAGAACATATTGATATTTTCCTATATTTTCTTAGAAAACTTTGCATTTCATTAAGAAGCCAGCAAAGACTCTGTAAACTGAGGCACATTAGAAAAGCATGACTACTCACTTTATGACAAATATCCTATAGTACATAATGTTTTCTAATCCTAGTTTTTCTCCCCACCATAATCTTGAACAGTGTTTTCTGTGTATATTTATACAGTAACTTACTGACAGAAAAATACATTTTGGTTTATGTTCATGTTATTCCCCAAATCATATTTAAGCCTTGTCTACCATGACAGGAAAATAAGTTTTTCCCCATGGTATGGGTTTCTTGTCTTATACTATTTTATAAGGAATCATAAAAGAGGCATCTAAACTTAGTGACAGTTTCCAAAGTTCTAAACTGAAAATTGTGATTTTAAGCCTTGCCAGAGGAAAAAACCTTACAACCTAGAGATCTGTTAATGTTTTAAATATTTAAAATTTTAAGTATTTTACTAACTGTGGTTGCTTTACACTGTCATTTGCTGATATATTGGGGCAAAATTTATACACAGGGAGAAGTTATTGTTGGTAATAGGTGTAAATCTGTATTTTAAATAGTTATCTTTATCTTCTTTTTGACTGTCTTATTGTATCTGGTTAATCATTTTTACTTGGTAAAGAGGGAGTACTAAGAAGAAAAGGTACTCTTCTGCCATTTATCTGTTTAGTGTGCTTAAATTATTAGTATTATCTCCAATGCTACTTTTGTTGCAGGAATTATCTTAAGTCCCTCACCTGTTTTCTGCAGCTCAGGTCATTAAACTAGGTAATTTGTGATATGTTGAAACAGATCAGTGAAGGTACCACTATCAACCCTTCACATTGTGAAACCCTCTTACTCCCTCAGGCTGGGACTATCTGACATAAACTGACTGAGCCCTAGTGATATATTCAACGTTTTTGAGTGCCAACTATATCCTAGGTATAATATTTATTGAGATAAGGACTTTAGAAGAGAAAGAGTGCTGGGAATAGGATAGGGAGTGTCCGGAAGAGGTTGCAACAAGATAAAGTGTTTTTGGAAGGTCTCTGAGATGGGGACACTTGTGCAAAGGACCTTAAGGATAAAGTGACAGTGTTGTCTGTGGCAGAGCGTTTGAGCAAGAAGGAACAGCAAATGTAAAGACCCTGAGGCAAAGTGTGCCAAAATTAGATATGGTATATGAAATGAAGACAGGAGTCAAAACTAACCTCATGTTCTGGTTTGAGCAATGGTGTTAATTACAGGTTCCATCATTTGATACAGGAAACAGGTTTTAGGTGTGAAATTGGGAGATGATGATGTATGCACAGGAATAATTTGCCTTTGTGGTTTCTGAATTTTGCATGGTGACGGATTAAAAAATGTCGTGCAGGCAGAAAATGTTAGTTTGAATAACTTTCACTCTAAATTGGAGATACAGGTGGCACAGTGGTAAAGAACCTGCCTGCCAGTGCAGGCAATTGCAAGAGACGTGGGTTCAGTCCCTGTGTCCGGAAGATTCCCTGGAGAAGGGAATGGCTACTCATTCCATTATACTTGCCTGAAAACTCCATAGACAAAGGAGCCTGGAGGGCTACAGTCCACAGGGTTGCAAAGAGTCAGGCAGGCAGGACAGAGTGTGCATGCACACATGGAAGATGAACTAATTTATTATATTTGCTCAAGTCAAAAGTAATAAAGGAAGGAAACTTTCCTGGAGTAAATGAAAGTGTTTTACATATTAGTTTTTGATTACTTAAATGATTACGTGAAATTTTCTTGCTTTATTCTATTAAAATGCATAACTTCTTTTCCCAGCTCTGTTGATTTAAACAATAAATGTGGTAGTACTGTACAGATTACTATGTAATCTTTTACATGAGAAACATCATAATGAGACTATATAGATAGAAACAGGGAAATAGGAAGGCACAACATTAAGACTAATAGGAAAAAGAAACACATTTTTGACCACTGTGATGTTGTGATCTATAAATCTGGTTGTCAGATGACCAGAATTTATTTCTCATAAATGTTTGGTCTTGTCCACAGTTCCTGACTCAGAGCTCCTAAAACCTATTGAATTGCCTAAATAATGAGAGTAACAAAAAGTGTCTTTTGTTATGTCAGTGAAGTAACTTTCTGACCTTTGCCCATTCCTTGCCCTTTTCATCTCTTCCAATTTGAGTTATATCCTTTATTATAAATTGGTAATGTAGTAAGATTGTAGTAACTCTATACATGGATATCACCACATGGTCAATACCAAAATCAGATTGATTACATTCTTTGCAGCCAAAGATGGAGAAGCTCTATACAATCAGCAAAAACCAGACCGGGAGCTGACTGTGGTTCAGATCATGAACTCCTTACTGCCAAATTCAGACTTCAATTGAAGAAAGTAGGGAAAACCACTAAGTCAAATCCCTTACAATTATACAGTGAAAGTGAGAAATAGATTCAAGGGATTAGATCTGATAGAGTGCCTGAAGAACTATGGACAGAGGTTCGTGACATTGTACAGGAGGCAGGGATCAAGACCATCCCCAAGAAAAAAATGCAAAAAGGCAAAATGGTTGTCTGAGGAAGCCTTACAAATAGCTGTGAAAAGAAGAGAAGGGAAAGGCAAAGGAGATGAGGAAAGATATACCCATTTGAATGCAGAGTTCCAAAGAATAGCAAGGAGAGATAAGAAAGCTTTGCTCAGTGATCAATGCAAAGAAATAGAGGAAAACAACAGAATGGGAAAGACTTAGAGATCTCTTCAAGGAAACTAGAGATACTAAGGGAACATTTCATGCCAAGATGGGCACAGTAAAGGACAGAAATGGTTTGGACCTAACAGAAGCAGGAAATATTAAGAAGGGGTGGCAAGGATACACAGAAGAACTATACAACAAAGATCTTCATGACCCAGATAACCGCGATGGTGTGATCACTCACCTAGAGCCAGACATCCTGGAATGCAAAGTCAAGTGGGCCTTGGGAAGCATCACTATGAACAAAGCTAGTGGAGGTGATGGAATTCCATTTGAGCTATTTCAAATCCTAAAAGATGATGCTGTGAAAGTGCTGCACTCAGTATGTCAGCAAATTCGGAAAACTCAGGACTGGAAAAGGTCAGTTTTCATTCCAGTCCCAAAGAAAGGCAATGCCAAAGAATGCTCAAACTACCGCACAACTGCACTTATCTTACACGCTAGCAAAGTAGTGTTCAAAATTCTTCAACAGTACGTGAACTGGGAACTTCCAGATGTTCCAGCTGGATTTAGAAAAGGCAGAGGAACCAGAGATCAAATTGCCAACATCCGCTGGATCATCAAGAAAGCAAGAGAGTTCCAGAAAGACATCTACTTTTGCTTTATTGACTACACCAAAGCCTTCAACTGTGTGGATCGCAACAAACTGTGGGAAATTCTTAAAGAGATGGGAATACCAGACCATCTGACCTGCCTCTTGAGAAATCTCTATGCAGGTCAAGAAGCAACAGTTAGAACTGGACATGGAACAACAGACTGGTTCCAAATCAGGAAAGGAGTACATCAAGGCTGTATATTGTCACCCTGCTTATTTAACTTATATGCAGAGTACATCATGAGAATGCTGGACTGGATGAAGCACAAGCTGGAATCAAGATTACTGGGAGAAATATCAATAACCTCAGATATGCAAATGACACCACACTTATGGCAGAAAGCAAAGAAGAACTAAAGAGTCTCTTGACAAAAGTGAAAGAGGAGAGTGAAAAAGTTGGCTTAAAACTCAAGATTGAGAAAACTAAGATCATGATGTCTGGTCCCATAACTTCATGGCCAATATATGGGGAAACAGTGGAAACAGTGACAGAATTATTTTGGGGGGCTCCAGAATTACTGCAGATGGTGATTGCAGCCATGAAATTAAAAGGCGCTTACTCCTTGGAAGAAAAAGTATGACCAACCTAAACAGCATATTAAAAAGCAGAGACATTACTTTGCCAACAAAGGTCCATCTAGGCAAAGCTATGGTTTTTCCAGTAGTCAAGTATGGATGTGAGAGTTGGACCTTAAAGCTGAGTGCTGAAGAATTAATGCTCTTGAACTGTGGTGTTGGAGAAGACTCTTTTGAGAGTCCCTTAGACTGCAAGGAGATCCAGCCAGTCCATCCTAAAGGAAATCAGTCCTGAATTTTCATTAGAAGGACTGATGCTGAAGCTGAAACTCCAATACTCTGGCCACCTAATGTGAAGAACTAATTCATTGGAAAAGACCCTGATGCTGGGAAAGATTGAAGGTGGGAGAAGAAGGGGATGACATAGGATGAAATGGTTGGATGGCATCACTGACTCAATGGATATGAGTTTGAGAAAGCTCTTGAGAAAGTTGGTGATGGACAGGGAGGCCTGGCATAGTGGAGTCCATGGGGTTGCAAAGAATTGGACACGACTGAGTGACTGAACTGAACTGAACTGAAGGAGGGGGTCATGGGAACCTCTGATCTGTATAGCTGATTGGTCAGAAACACAGGTAATAACCTGGACTTGAAGCTGGCTTCTGAAACCCAAGGTGGAGGTCATTGGAACCTCTGAAACCAGAGTTCTATCCAGTATTCTTGTCTTTAAAATCCCATGCATGGAGGAGTCTGGTGGGCTACAGTGCGTGGAGTTGCAAAGAGTCAGACATGACTGAGCAACTAACACTTTCACTTTCTTTTCCCATTGTATTAGGTATTATAAGTAATCTAGAGATGAGGATATGCTTAGGCTTTATGCAAATACTATGTTATTTTATATATGGGACTTGGGCATCTGCAGATTTTGGTATCTGAGGGGGTCCTGGAACCAATCACCTGCAAATACTGAGGGATGATTATGTAGCTTGACAAAACTTGAGATTTGCAAATTTGTGTGGTGAAAGTAGTAAGCTCATGGGCAAAAAAAGAGTTGAGACAGACTAGTGAAATTCCCTGAAACTGATCTTGGATACTAACTAAAAACAATAGCAATCCTAATAATAAAAAGACTAGCATTTATACCTTTTTTTACTGTCAGTCTTTGGAATCTCAAACGTTAGGCTCAGCCTCTTCTAGTTGTAGGTCCTGGAAGGGCATTGCTTCTAAGAGGCTGTCTTCATTAAAATGAAAAATCTAATTTTATGTGTAGCATTCTTCATTAATCCATTGTCTTATTACAGGGAGGTGTTTTGTTTTGTTTTGCTTTGTTTTTTGCTTCATTTGCACAGGCAGCTTTGGCAGATTGGTTAACCCAAGCTGAAAGAAGAACAATTCCTGAAATCACTAAACCAACTACTTATAAGAAAGAAAAGTACTTTTGTAGATTTTCAGGGCCTTTTCCTTAAAATATTCATCTATCTGTTTCTAGGCTTTTATGTTTGTTTGTGAAAAAGCTTTCCTCAGTTTGCTTAAAACATTTAATATGCTAGGAAAAACAGCATATGAAGCATTATGACTTCCTTTTACACCAGCATCATTCCACACTGTTTGCTGTGAATTAGTTCTTAGGCAACTACAAATAAATACATTGTAGCAGATACATACATTGTAGTGATACATACATTGTAGCAGAACAGACTTATTTTGATATAATTTGTTAAATGTGTAGGATGAGTGGCAGGTGAATTCAGTTGATCCTTGAACAACTTGGGGGTTAGTGGCGCCAGACCCCTGTGCAGTGGAGAATCCCCATGAAACTTTGTGGTTTGGCTCTCTGTACCCATAGTTGCTCATCCTCAGATTCATCCAGCCATGGATCATGTGGTACTATAGTGCATGTTCATTGGGGGAGGGGGGGAAATACCTGTATAACTGGACCTGCACAGTTCAAACCGTGTTGTTCAAGGATCAACTGTATTAGTTTTGGAGTCAGGAAGATCTAGCTTTGAACTCTGGCTGTACCTCTTAACCATCATTTTCTTGCAAGTTACTTGACTTCTTTAAGCCTCAATTTCTGTTTCTGTAAAGTGGAACTAATTTATTATACCTTCTCATGGAAGTTTGGTTGTAAATAAAGGAGATAATACCTGACAATCTTTTTTATACTCCATATTTACTGATATAAATATAAGCTCTTATTGGAAGTTGTCGTTTATTATCCATAATACTATTTGGAGCAAAGCATAGCATATACCACTATCAAGTAATATTTTCACCAAGTTTAACATTTCTCAAATAATTTTTAGATCCTTATCAATTTTATTTAATATTAAATACTTACAAGAAGGCAAGATTTTGTTCTTACTGTCAAATGTGGGTCACGAGGAAAATAGACACAAAATATATGATAAATGAGATTTGTATTTTCACTTTTTTGACAAAGTTTTACATAGGAAACTGGTAAAATAATGAGAACATGCAGAAGCTGTAATTATATTTAGGCTTATGTGATGTAAAGGGGATACAAACAGATTTTTTTCCCTTTAGTTGCAAAGGTGATGAACTTCTTTTCTGTTTAAATGCCACTAAAAGTTCTGTACTACTTTTGCCGGTGACTTGGTAGTCATTTTTGAAATTATAATCTCTTTCAACTCAAAGCTTTCAGTTAACCAAATAAGTTGAAATGGAACTTTATAAGACTTCTTCTCATTGATCCTTGTTATTTGATTTGAAATTGCTTATTGACAATGTTATTCTGAAATTGAACATCATGCCTGTGAGCTAGTACCTAGTATCATGCACAGAACTATGTTCAACAAATTCTATTCAGGAGTCATTTCTTGAAAACCTGTTACAGGTAATATCTTTGAATAACTTAAGTTTATAAAAGATGGGTCAAGAGAATTTAGTCTTTTTGTGCCTTAGTGGGGAATCCAACTATGCTCATAACTCATATAAAGTAGAACACGGTGATTCCTATAATAGAGACATTTTGCACGTACAGAAAAATAAGGAATGATTACTCAGGACTGAGGATTTCATCAACAGCTTTGTGAAGTATTTCTTACTCTTATTATTTTTAAAACTTTTTTTTTTTTTCTTTCCCTCGCTATGCCATTTTGCTTGGGATCTTAGTTTGGGACCTTAGTTCCCTGACCAGGACTTGAACCTAAGCCCTCCAACAGTGAAAGCGCCAAGTCCTAAACACTGGACTGCCAGGGAAACTTTTAAATTATGCTAGAGAAAGATGAATCCTGGGAATCTGGAGGCAGGATGTTTTGTTCAGGAACACCTGGGATACTGTCTGTCCTCTGACCCACCCTGTCAGGACACGTGGTTCTTGTAGGAGACAGATTAATTTAAAAACTGCAGGTGCCCAGTGTTTGTAAGGATTCCTTTAAATGGAAGGAAACAGAGTCAACAGAAGGATAAGACTGAGTAGTGGCCGAGTGAAAATGTGGCTGTCTAGTCAGCTCTGCTCCACGGCCTGAGAAGTGTGTCGTTGGCAGCTGTGAGTGTCGGCAGGGAGCCTGGGCCTCCAGGGGTCTGTGCCAAGCTGGCCTGCTTGTGCTTCTGTTCTGCCTAGCCACTGCCATTCAGTTACATTTTGTATCTTTGGGTAAATAGAGTAGGAACTAGATTAGGTCAGGTAGATCAGGAATGAGAGATGATCTGTGTATCTCTTCGTGCCTGTTTGTAACCCATTTGGAATGTTACACAATTAATATATTCTTGTATCATTATTATGATAATTTAGAAGCTTCTAGTTCTACTTCCTTCCCCAGAGGTAACCAGTTTTAAAATTTTGAGAGATATTCTTCCAATTTTCCATGTATCTAAATGGACATAAAAGTATATGAATGTAGTTTGGGTTTTCTTCAGGGCATGTGGGCTCATATTACTGTATTTGTATAGTATAATGTTTACTTTAAAAAGTTAATGATTCTTGAGTTCGTAGCGTACATTTAGAATTACTTTTCTTGGGAATTCCCTGGTGGTCCAGTGGTTAGGATTTGGCAATTTCACTTTTGTAGGCCTGGGTTCCATCCCTGGTCGGGGAACTAAGATTCTGCAAGCCATGTGGTGTAGCAAAAAAAAAAAAGGAATTTTCTTGGCACCATTTACAAAAATAGAATGAGAAATAGATTTGCAATAAAGGGAAACTTTATTAAAATATAAGGAAGATAATTTACTATCCACTGTTGATGTATTTCCACGAGGTGTCTTCAGTTTTTTTAAATGTAGCAAAATGTATGTAAAATAAGACATTTTTAAAACCATTTTTAGCTGTACAGTTCAGTGGTATTAGGTGCATTCATATCGTTATGCAACTGTCAGAACTTTTTCCATCTTCCTAAACTGAAACTCTGAACCCATTAATTAACTCTTGTTCCCCCTTACCCTGAGCCCTTGGTAACTACCATTCTGCTTTCTGTCTCTATGAAATTTGACTACTAGGTACCTCATGTGTGTGAAGTCATACAGTATTCTCCTTTTGTGACTGGCTTATTTCACTTAACATGAGGTCTTCAAGGTTCATCCGTGTTGTAGCATGTGTCAGAATTTCCTGCCTCTTTAAGGTAGAATAGTGTTTAATTGTATACAGTACTACCACATTTTAAAAAATCCATCCATCCCCTGGTAGATATTTGGGTTGCATTTGTTTGAGTTTTTTGTTTGTTGGTTTTTGGTGGGAGGACTCTTGGGTTTTTTGTTTGTTATTGAAAAGTGGATATGGTAAAATTGAATTTGATAAAGCTATGCAAAGCACTACACTCCTGTGGAGACGCATTGTTTGAAAATAGTGTTTGCTGCCACAGGGATGTTTGCAGATTTTACTTTGTACAACTCAAATATATTATGGCTGTTGGAAAAATGACCTAAAATGCTTGTCCTACTAGTGGTAGACACCACAGTGGTCAAAGATATAATATAATGTTAGACTGGACATAGATCACTTGAGGTTTTAAATATAATCATTGGATAATTGTGACAGTTAGTAAAATGTACAAAATTATGTGCACTCTGAAGTGCCCAAAACAGAGATGGTGTTGTAATATATGTTTTAGTATTACATGATTTGACTTAAGAACTGTTTGAAGAATTTAAACTATTAGATAGGTGAAATAAAACAGCCCCTGCATCTGATGAAATAATTTAGTTGATAAATGTAACCTAAAATAGGGAGGAGTTACAACCTGTTAATTGTGACAGTGTCTAAAATCTTGATACTTTGTGGCAGTAATTTTCTGACTGAAGTTAAAATGTGAGGAGAGAATATCACAGAACTATCAAGAGCATCAAGGATATCACAGAGGTTCCTTTCTCTTTTCATACATTTCTTCCTAGAAAGGGCATACTCACTTCCCAGATTCTCTGCAGTTCTTTTCTGTTTAGCAGAGTTGTAATTCTAGGCCTACAGCCTGAAAATGTGACTTCTATTAACACATTTCAACACAATTCCATCTCAGAAACATGTGTCACGATTTAGAACTCTTTAATACATGATTTTCTTTCATGTTTCTTTCCTATTAAAACATATACCCAAACAGATTGCTGCACATCAAACTTTTATAACATTTGGCATTACAAAATGGAAAAACATGAAGAGAATACAAAATGTAGATGAAGCATGGTGATGGAAAATTAAAGCAATAGATGAAAAGAAGTCCTTAGAGACTTTTAAACTAGTTCTTTCTAGGATGGCTAAAGTTATAGGACCATTCTTTAGCTTTAATAACTTCTTTCAGCCTCATGAGCTACTGGAAGGTAGTTGGTAATTTAAATGAGATGCTTAGTGTCAAGTGAAAAGCACTTCATGTATATTGTCTGTTAAATTTCCTTCTAGTCTATGGGATTGAGACTGAGAAGCATTTTGGTGACTGGTCAGCATCAGATAATAGGCTCCTGTTCTTAGCTGAGATTGCCTTTATTCTTTTAACCTCTGCAATGCTTGGACTGGCTCTCTTTAAGTTAGTCTCTGTAAGTAGAGATTTTCTTAAATATGTTTACCACATGATCATTTATTTAACATTGACAGATATAGATGGCAAGAAGATGCATAATTAAAATACTGTTATTATTAGAACATTTGTTTAATAAATAATACATTTACCCCCCCCCCCCTTTTTTTTTTAAATATGGAGTGCTTCATGAATTTTCCTGTCATCCTTGTGCAGGGGCCATGCTAATCTTCTCTGTATCATTCCAGTTTTAGTATGTGTGCTGCCAATGTGAGCACCGTTTACCTCATTTTTAAAAAATTTGAACTGCAACCAAGAACTAAATAGACTAATCTGACTCATATCAC
The DNA here is from genome assembly GCF_019320065.1 of Cervus canadensis. Classification (NCBI taxonomy): domain Eukaryota; kingdom Metazoa; phylum Chordata; class Mammalia; order Artiodactyla; family Cervidae; genus Cervus; species Cervus canadensis. The sequence continues at coordinate 19,256,806 of NC_057404.1, read as the reverse complement.
CCTACTCTGCAGAAAGTTCTGATAAACTGTAGTAAACTCTTAGACTATCTGAGCATGTCCAATTTATTATATCTAAACCGAGCTACCAAACCCCCCTTCTTTTTTCCTAATGTATTTTGTCTCCCAGTTTTATTGAGATATAATTGACATATAGCTTATATAAATTTACTATATGCAGCATAATGATAACTTACATCACCAAAAGTTTGGTAAACAGCCACAGTCTCATACAGATAGAAAATTAAGAAATGAAACCCCCCCCCCCCCCGATCTTCTCCTTAGGTTTTCCTCATTTCATGAAGTAGCTCCATCCTTTGGGTCACTTAGGCTAGAAACGTTGGAGTCACCATTGTCCAAGTCCTCTTTTTGCTTTGTCTCCATGATCCAGAGTTTCATCAGATGTGGTAGTTTTGTTTTTAAAATAGATCTGGAGGTCCTGATACTTCAGACAGCTTCTGTCCTGTGTGAGGCTCTGTCATCTTTAACCTACATAGTCACCATAACCTCTTAACTAGTTTCTTCTGCTTCTTCCCTTATGCCTTTTCTCTTCTCTGCTCTGCAGCCAAATTCATGCTGACCTTCCTCTCTTCAGATCTTGATCTTGTTTGACTCAAAATTTCGAGTAAAAAGCTCAAGACCTCCCTGATGTTCCCTACAACATGTACACCCCCACCTGTCACACAAACTCCCATAACCTCTTGTCTCCTAATAATCTTCTCTTGAAGTCTGTTCCTCACCGAAACACTCCTGCTTTGGGGCCCTTCCTTCACAGGAAATAATCTTTCATCACCTTCTTCAGATCTTTGCTCAAATATTACCTCATTGAGGGCTTATTTAAAATTGTACACCTCACCCCCTGTCCACGTTATCCTTTCCTTCTGTTTCTCTCCATAGTGTTTACCACTATCTAACGTTCTGATTGTCAGTACATTGTAAACTGCTGCCAAGGATTTTGGTCCTGATTTATACACAAAGATATTCTCAGTACTTTAAAAAAGGGGTGGCACATTATAGATGTTAAAATATTTGTTGAATTAATGAATTTATCAAGAGAAAGGAAATGCTTGAAGGCATGATTTATAGCCACAGATTGGATCATCATTCACGTAATTGAAATAAACGTAAAAGTGTGAAAAAATTAAAACATAAGTATTTCTTGGACAGTAAATAAAAAATTTATAGGAAAATGTTTTGTTTTGACTTTAGAATTGTGACATTAGTGGTAACTGATCATCAGATTGTGCCTTCAAAGTCAGTAATGTTTATGCTTTACTCATGGGCAGTGATCTAGGTACTTTCAGATTCAAGCAGTATTTAAGCATTATTATTGCAGTTTTATTCTGTTTTTATCTACAGAGAAGTTGTGATTGGTCAGAAATTACCCTTCCAGTGAGTTTCTTACCTATGTCTCTTCACTCCCAAGTCCAGAACTTGATCAGCGTAATCTTTTATACTCATGACCCCACAGTTTTTCAAGCCACCAAAATTTACATTTTATTTTAAACAAAAAGAGACCTAAGCAAGTAAACTGAAGGAGAAACAAAATGATGTGGAGAAAGTAAATTCACTCATAACCATTTTTGTTAAGTATATACTTTAAAGAAAGTAGAGGTAAATTTGGTTCCGACTCTTTAGTGTTTCTTCCTTAGTTTCCTTTCATATCCTAGAAGGGAAAGAAGCTTCTGTTGGTGGCTGTATTTGCTTGTTTTGAGTAAATGCGTAGTGGTTTTATGAGCTGATTGACTGCATTACTACTTTTCCTTCCTAATGTCCTTTACTCAGCACTTGAACAATGGACTGTTCTTCCATCTCCCTGTTCACTTTCCCCACCCTCCTAGCTTAGACAGGTAACAACTTGCTAACACTGATCTATTTGAAAAAGGATAGTTGTGTGTGTGTATGTATGCATGTGTGTGTTTATATTTATATTATATTTGTCCATACTGTGCTATCTAGATTTCTAGCAAAAAATTCAACCATGTTCCAGTTGACCCCTGGGTGTTTGTCACTTTAAGAGCAGCAGCAGCAGCCACTTAATTTTTAATGATGTTGCTGAAAATTAGGATATACATTTTGAGAAGAGAGCTTCCTCATATGGGAACTCCTCAGAAGTAAAATTAGCTGAATATTGCATCTTCCAGAATTGCTAGATCTCAAATGTCTTTTAGTTAGTGGGTCTCATTGATCTTGAGTTTAACCTCTTAGCTATAGGTGCTTGAAGTCCCCTGGTCTCCAGTGTTTAACTGGAAAAGGAGTTACAGTTTTACTATCAAGATGGGAATTGGATAGTTTATCATTCTTGGAAAGATTCTTTGAAAGTTGCTCAAACCAGATTTAGCTTTAGAATTGAAACCTTTATTAGCACTGGCAAAAAGGAGCTTAGAACTTAAATACCTAGAATACATGATTTTCATACTTTAGATAATAGCAAAGATTACTTTGCTGTCATTATTTAACAGGACTGTTTCTAAGTACTTGGTTGACAACTCATTTAAAATTAAAGTTCTGTAGAACACATTCCCTAAATTATGGTATCTAATTAAAAACACATTGCATTATCAACTCAGAATTTAGAACTTCTCTTCTTAAAAATTTCTTATATATAATAGCCTGTGAGAATTTATGTAAAAACACTAACTTAGCTCAGCATGTAGTATGTCATCTATTGTAGGCACTGAAAACATTAAAAAATTTTTTAACTTGTCGTCTCACCTATCTCACCTCCCCTTTATTCTTTTCCTTTTAAATACCATGTGACGTTAAATTCTATTTTGCCCAGTACTACTGCAGTTTGTGGGTATGGAAAGGTGGGGCAAAGGTCCAGAGATCTGAAACACCATGGTGTGTTCTGAGAAGTGTGCAGATGTCCAGTGTGGCTAGAGCAGATGTTGTCTGGAGGAGACCAGAAACTGGATCAGAGAGGAGCTGTTGCATATGTCCAGTTAAACCAAACCCAGCACCTTTTTTCTTTAATACCTCTTAATAGTGTGTTCTTCCCTCAACAAAACTCGGTTTCTTTTTTTTTTTAATCTTCAAATTTTAATTCGATTTAGTTATTTGACTGTGTTGGCTCTCACTTGTGGCTCATGGGCTTAGTTGTTGCTCGGCATGTGAAATCTTAGTTCTCTGACCAGGGATTGAGCCCATGTCCCTGCATTGCAAGGTGGATTCTTAACCACGGGACCACCCAGGGAAGTCTCCAAACTCAGGTTTCTCCTAGAGTAAGTCTACATGGGTATATTTTAAAAGCTGACAAATTTCTGTAATACCGTTTGATGATCTTTTAAAAGTTTTCTGTTGAGATTTCTGGTGGCTTGAGAATAATAAAATTTGGGATGCTGTAAAACAGTATGTGACAGATAAAGTCTTTGTAGTATTTTTTTAGTTTCTATTTTATATTGGAGTACAGTTGATTTACGTTGTTGTGCTAGTTTCAGATGTACAGCAAAATGCTTTGATTATACATATACAGTGTACGTGTGCTCACTTGTGTTCGACTCTTTGGGACCCTATGGACCGTAACTTGCTGGGTTCCTCTGTTGATGGGATTTTCCAGGCAGGAATACTGGAGGAGGTTGCCATTTCCTTCTCCAGGGGATCTTAGCAGCCCAGGGGTGGAACCTGGGTCTCCTGCGTGGCCATCGGGGAAGCCCCATATACATATACATGTATCTGTATTTCAGATTCTTTTGCCATTTAGGTTATTGCAGAGTGTTGAATAGAGTTCCCTGTGCTGTAAGTAGGTCCTGTTTTCTGTATAGAGAAGTTAACTGATAATTGACCGACTATCTTCAGCTAGAACCTGATCTACTTTCCGTGAGGCTAAGACTGGTAGCAGTCCACGGGGAAACGTGGCCGCACAGCTTCATAAGGAAATAAGTTTCATGCTTATTTTTGTTTTGTCAACCAAAATTTATTTTGATAACTGCTACGATTTACAAGTCAGCTTTAAAAGATCTTTCGTGTGCGTAAGTTCATTAACAACCTGGATCTCATTTGTGGGAATCAAATGAACTTTCTGACTTGAGCAATTAAATATGATTCTAATCCTTCTTAGTGACCTTAGTGAATGTGCATAGTCTCTTGCTAAATTATAGATAAAAAATCTATTTATATATACTGCCTACATTTTGATTAAGGTAAATTTATAAAATTAGATTATTGTTATATTAGCCAGGTTGAAGAATACAGCTTCAGTGTTGGACTTGATTTCTTCTGATTGCTTCTGGGAGATAGATTAGTGTAGCAACATGAGTGTGGGTTTTAGAGTTGGGCACATGGGAGGGAATGTTAGACCAACCACTTTCAGTCTCTGATGCATTATGTTGAATAGATTAGTGCTCAAATCTCCAGGAGCCTCAGTCTTCTTTCTCACCTGTAAAAGAAGGTAACTAGTCAGTCTTAGATCAGGATGTAATAAAATATCGTTAGATTCCTAGCATGAGGCTTCTTAGGTGTTGATACAGGTAAAGAGCCTGCCGCACAATGCAGGAGATATAAGAGTTGTGGGTTCGATCCCTGGGTTGGGAAGATCCCCTGGAGGAGGGCGTGGCAAACCTACTCCAGTATTCTTATCTGGAGAATCCCAGGACAGAGAAGCCTGGCAGGTTACAGTACGTGGAGTGGCACATAGTGAGAGATAAATGCAGTGACTTAGCACATGCACACACACGTCCCTAGCTTAGTTCCTGGCATATTATCAACAGTGTTAGCCCCAGTACCTCGCCTTTTCTCCAATAATATTTACAACAGTATTGTGTAGAAAAAGTGTTGAAATTCCAGCTAGAGGATCTAGATTTAAGTCCTAGTTCTTTTCTCTTATTGTGTGTTTTCTTGGGTCAATCACTTGACCACAGAGTGTCAGTTTTCTCCCCTATAAAATGGGATTATGAAAAATGAGATAATGAGTAAACATTAGGCTTTTATTCTTTATTATCTAATGTATTTAAAGCCTGCCTTAGTTGTCAATGATTCACATTATTATTCCCGTGTAAGAGAGGAACCGTACTTCAGGAACATTAACCTGATAGTTACATATAGGATATGTTTATTTGGAGGGACAGAGTGTAGGAAACAATGTGGATTTCCTTCCAGGAGGTTGAAATATATATAGAGGCTTTGAAAGGTTTTAAGCTAGAGGAGGGAAGTGATCAGTTTAAAAGATGATTGTGGCTGCAGTGATTCAGTGGACCAGGCCCCTTGTTTCTGTTGTTCATTATTATTTTCCCACCTGCCCTGGTAGAATTCTTTTCTGTATTCAGTTATGCCACTATTACCAGCATTCCGAAGAGTTACCTGTATTTTGTAGTCTGTATTCCCTACAACCTGCAGTAAATCTAAATCTCAGGAATATTTCTGATATTCATCTGTTGAATCTACCCTTGTAAGCAGGAAATAATTTCTGTTTTTCCTTAGCATGTGCTTTTTAGCTCTAGCTGGGAAACTTTTGTCATCTTCCATTCCTTATCTGTTAACCTGTACCCAAGCTGTTCCACAAACCCAGAGTAAAGCAAACCTCTCCCAGCTCCCTCCTTCCCTTGGAAGCTCTTTTTATGGCTTGCTTTTATTAAAAGTTTCCTGATCAGTCATCCTAAAGCAGTGTTAATTGCTTTATGACATAGATGTGTGTGTTGCTTCTTTTACTTCTTTTGTGTATTTTGAGTGTTCATTCTTCTTATAACTATAGAGTGCCAAGCTTGAAGCAAAAGTTGAGTGAATTTTTAGTTTTAAAATATGATACATAGACTTCTTACTGTATCATTTAAATAATGAAGTGTTTTTAATGTCTTCATGTGTAAAAAAGGTGGAGTGGGGTGAAGAGGAAGGAGGAATCAGGTAACCTGCCAAGGCAATCACAGAAGCACTAAAACCTGATAGTAGCCATTGATCTATTCATTTATCTGCATGCTCTTCATAGAAGTAAACTTTAGAAACAGAAACTTTTTACACTTTAATGACTTCCATGGAATTAAAATGATTCAGTAATATTAGCATCAGGAAGGAGTGTCATTTGAGGGCATTCCTGTTGTTTCTATTAACGAATTCCATTTTATGCAGGTGTGTGGTAATTTCCAGCTCTCCTTCTACACAGAATAGTTGGTCAGAGGAGAACCTGGCATCTACCAAGTGTTCCAGACTTGTCTTTTAGGTTATTTTAATTCTTTGAGAAGAAAACTGAAGAATCAGTTGGGGCAGAGAGATTTGTGGGCTTTGGATAGATCCCAGTAAAGCAAGCTAGTGGTAAAGAACCTACCTGCCAATGTAGGAGACATAAGAGACGTGGGTTCGATCCCAGAGTCAGGAAGATCCCCTGGAAAGGGCATGGCAACCCACTCCAGTATTCTTGCCTGGAGAGTCCCATGGACAGGAGCCTGGTGGGCTGCAGTCCACAGGGTCGCAGAAAGTCGAACACGACTGAAGCAAAAGTACTCACGCATGCAGAAAAGCAAGGGCTGTCACTGGCCGCTTAAGCAAGTGCTCTCCCTCCTTCACTTGAGGGTCATGTTAAAAAGGACAGTGTTACACGGCAGTAGCAGCCGCCGGCTTGCTTCTCTTAGTTGTGGCAGCAGTTAGCACAGTGCACTAGTGGCTTAACAGACCAACACTTAAGTCCTTTTTTTGTTTGTTTGTTTGTTTTTAAGTCATTGAAATTATGAAACTGTCATTCAAATGGAAGCATTATAGTTCTTCGGAAACATTTTGATCTCAAAAGGAAAGGAGAATGATACAGATATACTGGCTGAGGTGTTTTGAGGTGCATCGAAGTGTTCCAGCCTGTGGCTTACCTTAACATGTTCTTGAAGTACCATGGCGTGGATTAAAAGGTATGCTTTAGAAATCTTCCAGTGATCCCTCAAGGTCATGGGTAGAACAAACACTAATGATTCTATATTTAATTAACATGTATTTTAAAATATTTTAATACTTAGATTGCAGATGTGGTTATGAATTTATGACAAAAGTATTGTTTGTTTATAAAAATAACTGTATATCCCAAGCTTGTTGAATGAGTTCCCTCTCCCCCCTCTTTTGAGATACGGTTATAGGAGACACTGGAGTAGTAATTTTTTGCTAAATTTTAATAGTAATGGGCTATAATTTCTTTCTTGAAATAGTTTGGGGATTATTCACATGTTAGTCTCTAATTATCTTTATGATTTACATCATAGGCTAGTTCCTCTGCAGTGCTGTCCTTTCGTGGTAGCCTGAATAGGAAATAATTGGATGCAGTTCTTCAGTTAGGGTATTAATTTGACCAAACAAAATAATTTTTACGTGGACCATTTATAGTTTGTGCTGTTTTTGTCTTTTACAAAAAATTTTTACTGAGAGGAAAGTGAGTGATTCTTCATTAATAGTGTGATTGTTCTCTCTTCACCACCATAAGAATACAGTTAATCTTTCCTGTGCTTGAGGTATGTAGTCCCACTGTTACTTATGGTTGCTAATAGTGGTAATTCTAGGCTTCATATTTACCTTCTTAACCATCAAAAATCTTTAAGATTTTTATCTTCATAACATTTTATTTGAGTGATGTAGTCAAAACTATTTCTTAATTATTTGAAACCTTGGAAACCTTCTAATTGTGTACTATGTGCTTGTTGGTAAATGTTTTCTTAAAGTTGGTGGAAGTGAATCAACCCAGGGAGAATGCTGAATTCATTTATGTTACGTTGGGTTCAAAATTTTTTATCTTTTAGGTTATGAAGGAAAATATGTTGGGAAAATAGAGGTTTAAATCATGGATATATAAGTGTAATAGAAATACAGTGGTACAGCCTGTAATTTTTATCATTTAGGCTACCTTATATTGAGAACCTTTTGATGCATCAGCAGTTAAATTATCAGTGGAATTTAGTTGTTAAATCTAAGACAAAAGGACTTATTCTAGCCTATAATGACAGTGAATCAAATTTCACGGTGAAGCCAACTGTCGATTAATTCAACAGGTGTTTTATGTCCAATATGGCAATATCTACTCTCCGAAAAAGATTTTTTCTGACATAATGGGTTGGAGATGGTATTGATACATTGTCTACAAAATATATTTCTCTGTAATATTTGCCACTTCAGCTTAAAAAAGTCTCCTTTCATATCTCCTTTTAGATGCACTTGGGCATCCGTCTGTTTCTTTTTAACGCCACAGAGGATTCTTGATGCACAGCCAGAGCTGGGTACTCCTTTTCTTTTGGAAGAGCTTATACCTTAGTGGTTAAGAGCTTAGATTCTGCAGCCAGCCAACCTGGGTTTCAGCTCTGGCACTACTTTGTTGTTTTGACAGGTTGTAAGAATGACTTGGAAAAAAATATAAATTTATGTATTAAAAATACAATACCATAAGTATATACTTATATAATTTATATATTGCATTATGTGTATATACTTATGTGTATATGCACACATATACATTCCTTAACACACACCACTTATATAGATAAATTATATATGCATTTAGTGCAGGATTGAGCATGCGAGAAGCCAGTGTTAGAGTAACAGTGGTGATGATTATTAAATGCTGTATCAGGAACTCCTTTTTGTGGGGGTGTAATTCTGTCACATTTTTTATTTTCCTGAATCTTATACCTTCTTGTATGGTCTTCCTGGAGTTAAATAAACAATCACTCTTTGACTAATGTTTTCAGTTTTTTGAGCTTTTTCTCCTCAGGGAAAGAAGGTGGCCATTCAAGACTGGTAGTTTATCTGTGGTTCTCTTATCCTGCTAGGTTGATGTGTGTGTTCCTTGAAGCTGTGTTTTTCAAATTGCAGGTTTCTACCTATTCATTAGTGTGTCAAGAACTCAGTTTAGCGGGTTATGATCAGCATTAAGACATGTAATAGAAAAGAAAATCAGCACAGTGAATATAGAAAGGAGTATGTTGAAACAAACTTGTTTCACTTTTTTTTTTTTTTTTCATTTATTTTTATTAGTTGGAGGCTAATTACTTTACAGTATTGTAGTGGTTTTTGCCATACATTGACATGAATCAGCCATGGATTTACATGTGTTCCCCATCCCGATCCCCCCTCCCGCCTCCCTCCCCATCCGATCCCTCTGGGTCTTCCCAGTGCACCAGCCCTGAGCACTTGTCTCATGCATCCAACCTGGGCTGGTGGTCTGTTTCACCCTTGATAGTATACTTGTTTCAATGCTGTTCTCTCAGAACATCCCACCCTCGCCTTCTCCCACAGAGTCCCAAAGTCTGTTCTGTACATCTGTGTCTCTTTTTCTGTTTTGCATATAGGGTTATTGTTACCATCTTTCTAAATTCCATATATATGCGTTAGTATACTGTATTGGTCTTTATCTTTCTGGCTTACTTCACTCTGTGTTTCACTTTTTTAAGCTGAAATAAACAAGATATGCGCATTTATGTGTATGTTGATTGGATCCTTTTAGTTCCACTAAGTGTATACTTCCCATAGTAATAGATGTCCCTCAGCAGTGGTATTAGTTTTATATTGTTTTGCCTTGCTGAGAAAAAGTGACCAGGATAGATTCCAGTCTGTGGCTCCTAGTGATATGCCAGTGAAGTTTAGTATAGGAGACTGTCTGAGGAGTAGGAAGAAAAGGGAAAGATAGTGGCTACAGCTTTTGAGTGGCATTAACTAAGCCTGTTTTATCAAGTAATCTAGTATACTGTCCCTTGGCATCTATTCTGGTGTTAATCAACTCTTAGATCAGTAGTTTTCAAACTGCCAATGGCAGCCCATTTTGCAATCAATTTAATAAGTGGCTGTTCTTCTTGCCACCGCTCCCCCCCCCCACGCCCCCAACAAATTAAATGAAGCAGAAAAGAACAGAAAAGGAAATGTCATGAATGTATCACATGATATAACTGTGTAAAACCTTGTTTCAAGGGTACGTATGTGTACTGTATTGCAGACCTAAGTTCTAGTAATGATCAACTGGAAAACAGTATGAAACTCCGTCTTATAAATCTGTATTGTCAAACTGATTTCAGCCGCAGAAGACCTCAGATATTTAAAACAGTATTATTAGCTCAGTAGTTTTATCTCTGCGACAGTAGGGAACAGGTATTTAACTATGAAACTTCATTTTTGTTTTTTATAGTATTATTTGTGTGTGTGTGTGCTTGCTTGCTTGCCCTGGTAAATATTTAAAGGCTCACGGTGTCAGTGATAGTGAAGTCTCTCAGTCGTGTCTGGCTCTGCGAGCCTGTGGACTGTAGACTGCCAGGCTTTTTCTGTCCATGGGATTTTTTCCAGGCAAGAATACTGGAGTGGGTTGCCATTTCCTTCTCGACAAGGCTCATAGATAAGAAATTTATAGTATTTCTTAGTTGTGGAGGAGTTTGCTCTTTCTTTGAATTGATGAAAATGACCCATGCAATTAAAAAAGTACAAAAAAAAACTGATGACACATACTAAAATCTACCCCCTTCATTCTCCTATTCCTTAGATCTTAGAACCTTTTCATATGCCTTCTTTGCTTCAGAAGGTAAATATAAAAGTTTAACATTGAAAAATTTTTTACCATAAATTAGGTATATCACAGATATTTAAGGTAGTTAAATGTTAGAACTTCTGTTTTTGTGAGGGTTTGATAATTTTTGAATTTTTATTTTTCTTGGATTAGTGCCTCTGCTATTCCAGTATCCTCATAACAGCACATATTTGCTTTATAGACTTATTAAAGATGATCACAGAGTTCCTAGTGAGTATTTTTTAAAAAATAAAGCCTCAGAGTAGAATAGTGTCAGCATATGCATGTTTTAAGATTGTGTTTGAAATACAGTTTCCTCCTCCCTAGAAAACAATAAGAGAATGAAGACTTCTGGTAAATTGTTTCGTAACAATGGAATTTGTACATTAGTTTTCTGCACTTGGGAGTTGAAAAACAGATAAAATCTTTGCCAAAATAATAGGCCAAAAGATAATAAGCCCAACTCATTTTTCTCTGCAAGTTCTTAGAAATCGAGTCAAAACCATAATAGTGGCTGCTCTGAACTCGGTGAGATATTCTCCAGTCCAGTCGCCCAGTCGCGTCCGACTCTTTGTGACCCCAGGGACCGCAGCACGCCAGACTTCCCTGTCCATCACCAACTCCTGCAGCTTGCTCAGACTCATGTCCATCAAGTCGGCGATGCCATCCAACCATCTCATCTTCTCTTGTGCCCTTCTCCTCCTGCCTTCAGTCTTTTCAAGCATCAGGGTCGTTTCCAATGAGTCAGTTCTTTGCATTAGGTGGCCGAAGTATTGGAGCTTCAGCTTCAGTATCTAGTCCTTCCAATGAATAATCAGGACTGATCTCCTTTAGGATGGACTGGTTGGATCTCCTGGCTGTCCAATGGACTCTCAAGAGTATTCTCCAACACCACAGCTCAAAAGCATCAGTTCTTTGATGCTCAACTTTCTTTATGGTCCACCTCTCACATCCATACATGACTACTGGAAAAACCATAGCTTTGACTATACAGACCTTTGTTGGTAAAATAATGTCTCTCCTTTTTAATATGTTGTCTAGGTTGGTCAACTTAGAAATTACCTTTTGAAATTATAGAAAGTAGGTTAAGTATTTTCCCCCCTCTGCCCTCCGCACCCTCCCTGCAGTGGGTTAAGTGCCTTCAGAATGGTGGCTTGTCTTTGCATCAGTTTGTAGACCTGCTGTTGTTAGTAATACCAGCAGAGAACAAGAGCCTATGGATTTAGAGAAAGGGAGAGTTCAGTTCATTCGCTCAGTAGTTTCTGACTCTTTGCAACCCCATGGACTGCAGCACGCCAGGCTTCCCTGTCCATGACCAACTCCTGGAGTTTACTCAAATTCATGTTCATCGAGTCGGTGAAGCCATCCAACAATTTCATCCTCTGTCATCACCTTCTCCTCCCACCTTCAATCTTTCCCAGCATCAGGATCTTTTCAGATGAGTCAGTTCTTTGCATCAGGTGGCCAGAGTATTAGAGTTTCAGCTTCAACATCAGTCCTTCCAATGAATATTCAGGACTGATCTCCTTTAGGATGGATTGGTTGGATCTCCTTGCAGTCCAAAGGACTCTCAAGAGTCTTCTCCAACACCACAGTTCAAAAGCATCAATTCTTCAGCACTCAGCTTTCTTTAAGATCCAACTCTCACATCCATACATGACTACTGGAAAAACCATAGCTTTGAATAGATGGACCTTTGTTGGCAAAGTAATGTTTCTGCTTTTTAACATGCTGTCTAGGTTGGTCATAGCTTTTCTAACAAGGAACAGGCGTCTTTTAATTTCAAGGCTGCAGTCACCATCTGCAGTGATTTTGGAGCCCAAGAAAAGTCTCTCACTGTTTCTGTTGTTTCCCCCATCTATTTGCCATGAAGTGATGGGACCGGATGCCATGATCTTAGTTTTCTGAATGTTGAGTTTTAAGCCAATTTCTTCACTCTCCTCTTTCACTTTGATTAAGAGGCTCTTTAGCTTCTTCTTACTTTCTGCCATAAGAATGGTGTCATCTGCATATCTGAGATTATTGATATTTCTCCCGGCAATCTTGATTCTGATTTGTGCTTCATCCAGCCTGGCATTTCATATGATGTACTCTGCATTTAAGTTAAATAAGCAGGGTGACAATATACTGCCTTGACGTACTCCTTCCCAATTTGGAACCTGTTGTTTCATGTACACTTCTGTCCTTTCTTTCCATGTACAGCTGAATCCTTTCTATTGTTGTTTCCTCAAGCACTCCACCGCACCCAGAGTCCCCCACCCAACCATATCTTTTCTCAGACTTCCTACTTTTATCAGTGGTGTTACTTGGCTTTTCATCATTATGTTAGTCATGTTTACTTCCATCATCATCACTTTTGGCCTCATGCTGCTTATCCTGTTGGGTGCAAGTTTTCATGCAAGGGGATACCCTTGTGTCATTTCTTTCTTTATAACTGTGTCCCTTTTACTTTGGTTATCATAACACATGTGAGCAACTTATCTTTTTCTTTCAAAGCTTTTCCTCCTAAACTGTAGTTTAGAAAGAAACTCAACTACCTTCTAGTTATAGTTGTCTTAGAACTGAGATCACTGACCAGAGGCAGCACCCCAACCACATATTTAGGATCAGAAGAAAACATACCATAAAATTACTATGTCAATTATTAGATATGGCTCCAATATACTTTTGGTTACTAAAAACAGATCAGTCAAAAATACCCCCTAAGAATGAAGATTAAGGTGCTTTGAAAGTATTTTAAAAGTTATTTTAGATTCTGAAGGTAACAAAGTTTAAAAAAAAATCTTTTAAGTAAATGATAGTATTTTTAGAATTAGGAACTTTCTGAAACTAATTTATAATTTATTACTTTAAAAATAATACTATTTTGCATTTCTGTGGGATCTGGGATATCTGTTAAGAGTATTATAATCCATCTCGATTATGAACCTAATTGAAAATGGGTATATGCTTTGAAACTGTCATAAAAATCAGGGAATCTCTTTCTTTTGAAAAATACAATGGAATCAGTTGATGTTACACTATTCAACTGTTAGTGTATGTAGGTGAGTGATGAGCAGGAAAATGTGCGTGCATTTTCTTGGAAATGCCAGACTTGTCACTTCAATGAGGAGTATAGCTTTCATAATGGAGACCGTATCAACCATGTAACCAGTTTCCTACACCTGAGTGAATGAGCTCTGTGAGGCTCTGGTAGCTGATGAAGAGGAACTGCAAATAAAATCATGGCAGCCTTAGTTGACCTCCACACGTCTCCAGGTGTTGCTTTAACAGTTACTGAGTCAACATAAAATCTTGAAAGATCATAATTGAAAATGTGCTAGTGGTCAGGAAGGACGACTGCCCCTTTTCCCCCTCTGCCCCTTAGTTATTTGTTGTAAGGAATTCTGGGTATTCCTAGGGTGGGAGATAGAACAAAACATTTTCAAAGCATTTACTTTGATTGAGTGCTTTTGTGTTTTATCATAGCAATGAGTGAATGAAAGTGATCAAAACTGTATGTTGAAGTGCTGGTGATAGCAGCTAGATTAATTGTGCATGAAATCGGACTTATTAAAATTCCTTTATTGTTGAAATTCCTGTGGAAAAAAATACTCTGAGAAACTCTAGTCCCGGGGCAAGGATAGGGGAGAGGCAAGTAACAGAAATATATAAAACTTGGAACAGGCAGAATCCATTGAAAGCATTCACTTTTGAAATAAAAGCTCCTTCGTCCTCTGCCGGGAGCCAGTTTCTAATCCTACTCGTTCCCAATCCTCCACATTACACAAATTTTTATTTTATTGATTCCTATATCCTCAGCCCCAGGACAGTGACTAGTCAAGCAGGTACTCAGTAAATACTTGTTGAATGAACGAACTTTTTGAGAACACTAGGTTTTAAGATAACGTGTCTGTCCTGCAACAGCAGAATAGGCCATTCTCTTATTTACCAACCTCTTAATTTATAAATAGCATGAGTGGATATATACAGAAGTGCGTCTTGTTTTGAAATGATCTTAATTTGAACAGTTCTGTCATCAGTTACCTTTTGTGAATTGAGGTTTATAAGTCTAAATGCCGAGAAAAGCTGAGTGCATAATAGCTAACACTTAACAGGTATTGAACTTACAAAATGCCCCCTTAAAGTGTTTTACAGGTATTAGCTCAGTCTTCACATGGCTTTCCAGGTTGTCATTTAACTTTCCTATTTTACAGATGTGGAGACTGAAGCTCCAGAATAACTGTGAAAGGATTGTGGTGTTTTTATTGTTGTTAGAAAGTCCTGAACTTTTGAGGTAGAAAAACTTGAAAATCGTTTATACAACAATTCAACATATTTTTCTCACAATAGTAGATATCCAAGTGTGAGATTTTTTTTTGGGGGGGTAGGGAGAGAATGTGATCTATGTTCATATCCCACAGAAGAAAAGCTCTGTATTTGAATGAAAACATTTCCATATTTGGTGTTGACCGGATTTGGTTTGTTAGGAGGTGGACAGTTGCCCTTTTATGGCCATCAGACACTTCATGGCTCTCTTTTATGTTTCTTCAACTTGGTGACTCTGTCACTTCCTCAAGCAATCTTTTTCTATCCTATCCTTTTTTTTTTTTTACTGCTCTTTTATATTGCAGTGTTCTCTCTTCTTTCTTTCTACCCCTGAGCCCCCCTCTCTCGTTTACATGCAGTCAGAACGAACAAGAATATCAGCTCTATATTCTTATTGTTTAGAATAATATGTGACTGTGTTTTGAGTCTGGGAATCTCGTAAACCAAGTGAGAAATAAGGATATTATGAAAATAGCATAAAATGTAGGTGCTAGTAAATTGTCCAAAAGTGAAGAAGGCTGACCCAAGGCAAAGTAGTACTCCTCTTTCAGAAGAAAGTTGTTGAGTATAATAGCCAGACGAGTAGGATTAATTTCTTTAGGAATACTGGAACCAAACCAAGGCATTTTTGGATAATCAGGAAAAAAGTCAACAATTAGAATGATCCCCCTTTTGCTTTGATTTTTGTTCCAGAATTCAAACTTATACTTAGAATTAAGTACTTAACTTCAATCTTAAACTATCCTTCATACCCAAGAGGTATTAACATTTTAAAAGCCCAGGAAGTTAATTTGTTAACAGCATCATTATTACAGGCTTATACATAATGGATCTTATATTAGCACTTGATTATTGTTATTGTAGTAAAAAATTGCCTGGGTGAAATTGCTGAAAATTTACACCTGGTATATGAAGTTTTCCTAACAGTTAGTTTTAGATTCAACAAAACTACATGAAAGAACATAAACTTCTAAGGAGTTCTTTCCAGCTGTATTGTTGATAGCCCCATTTAGATCTTGATACCGGTTCTTAATAGAATCTGTCAACAATGTGGATTATCACTTTTTTTTTGAAGTGTCAGTATGCCTCATTAAACTACACTGCTATTGAAGAGCAAGAAACAGCAATTACCTATAGCACGGTATCTTAGCAGGGCATTCTTTATGGGAAAAGTAAACAGTTTCATTAGAGTGAGGAAATTAATCATCATTTTAGCTTTTTGGACTTGGTAAAATAGTTAATTCCTTTTTCTCCTCATTATAAAATTTGTGAAGTTAGTATCAGCTCACTTGGTAGACAATTTATAATTTTTTCCTCCACTGTAGAAAATGTTGGACATTTCAGATCATTTTGTTTATAATCACTGGTTAATTAAAAATAGTTGATCATCATCAAACATAGACATTTCTTCAAAGAAGACATACAGATGGCCAAGAGGCACATGGAAACGTACTTAATTATTAGATATCTAGTTATTAGGTATCACGTACTTCAACAGTACGTAAACCAAGAAATTCCAGATGTTCAAGCTGGATTTAGAAAAGGCAGAACCAGAGATCAAAACTATGACAAACCTGAACAGCATACTAAAAAGCAGAGACATTACTGACAAAGGTCCATCTATTCAAAGCTATGGTTTTTCCAGTAGTCATGTATGGATGTGAGAGTTGGACCTTAAAAGAAAGCTGAGCGCCGAAGAATTGATGCTTTTGAACTGTGGTGTTGGAGAAGACTCTTGAGCGTCCCTTGGACAGCAGGGAGGTCAAACCAGTCAATCCTAAAGGAAATCAATCCTGAATATTCGTTGGAGGGACTAATGGTGAAGCTGTAATACTTTGGCCACCTAATGCAAAGAATTGTCTTATTGGTAAAGACCCTGATGCTGGGAAAGATTGAAGGCAGGGAGAGAAGGGGATGACAGGGGATGAGTTGGTTGGATGGCATCACCGACTCAATGGACGTAAGTTTGAGCAAGCTCCAGGAGTTGGTGATGGACAGGAAAGTCTGATGTGCTGCAGTCCCTGGGGTTGCAAGGAATCGGACACGACTGAGCAACTGAACTGAACTGAATTACTAGAGAAATGCAAATCAAAACTACAGTTAGACATCAACTCACAACAATCAGAATGGAGATCATCAAAAAGTCTACAAACAGTAATTTTGGAGAAGGTTTGGAGAGAAGGGAACCGTCTCACACTGTAGGTGGGAATGTAAATTGGGATAGCCACTGTGGAGAACAGTATGGAGATTCCTTTAAAAACTAAAAATAGAGCTGCCATGTGATCCTGCAATGACTTCTCAGGTGCCACTGGTGGTAAAGTGCCAGTGCAGGAGACGAAGGAGACTCAGGTTTGATCCGCGGGTCAGGAACATCTCCTGGAGGAGGGCTTGGCAACTCACTCTAGTGTCTTGCCTGGAGAATCCCATGGACAGAGAAGCCTGGTGGTCTGTCGTCCGTAGAGTCACAAGGAGTTGGACACGACTGAAGCGACTTGGCACAGCAGGCACAGGATCCTGGCACCCCACCTCTGGGCATGTATCCGGAGAAGAACATGGTCTGCAAGGATGCATGCACCCCATGTTCATTATGACACTGTTTACAATGGCCAAGACATGAAGGCAGCCCGAGTGTCCATCAACAAGGCAATGGATGAAGATTTTGTACACATGTACCATGAAATGTTGGGCTTCCTTCATGGCTCAGTTGGTAAAGAATCTGACTGCAATGCCAGAGACCTGGGTTTGATCCCGGGGTCGGAACATCCCCTGGAGGAGGGCATGGCAACACGTGAGAACACCCCAGTATTCCTGCCTGAAGAGACCCCGCGGCCAGAGGAGCTCGGCGGGCTGCACTCCACGGGGTTGCAGTCAGACAGGCTGAGCGACTGAACGCACCGTGAAACACTGCTTAGCTACTGTAGAGGATGGAGTGATTCCATTTGCAGCCGGGGGTTAACGTAAGGATTGTCGTACTGAGTGAAGTAAGTCAGAAATGATGTGTGGAATCTAAAAATAAGTGATACAAATGAAATGGACTTACTTACAGAACAAAAACAAGACTGTGAAAATGAACTTATGATTCCCAGGATAGAAGGGTTGGCGGGAGGGGTAATTAGGGAGTTTGGGATTGACATGTACACACTGCTGTATTTAAAAGGATAACCAATAAGGACCTACTGTATAGCACAGTGAACTCTGTTCATTATTGTGTAACAACCCAAATGGGGAAAGAATTTGAAAAAGAGTAGATGTATGTGTATGTGTAACTGAACCACTTTGCTGTCCACCTGAATCTAACACAACATTGTTAATCAGCTGTACTCCAATATAAAATAAAAAGTTAAAAAATATGTAGTGAATATAAAGACACTAGTTTTCCTTAACTATATATATATATATATTTTAAAACAATAGTTGGTGTAATTACTGTTATAGTTTAAGAGCTACAGTTTCATGACAATTTTTTGTTAATCTTTTTTAACAGATGACTTACTGTTTAATATTATTCATTCATTTAGTGAGCATATGCTGTGTACATACAGACTTGCATTTGAAAACTTGATATTAATATTGTATGCAATTGAGTCAATTTTATATGAATAATACATGCATAGTGTTGTCCATATTTCTCTAATGTACACTTCTGCCATTAAAAAAATTGTCCAGCATAAAAGTTATGGCCTAAAAACTCCCTTGTGCATCTCTAGTTTATTATGGAAACAGGTTGACATTTTCTTCATTACTGGGATACTTAAAGTTCTTTAAAGACTGCAGATTTTACTAATCCCTAGGGCTGTTAACACAATCAGATTTTCATGGCTGATTTAACTGTGGCATTGTTCTCTAGTTGGATTACTACAGCATTTCATCCTTGAGAATCAACAGTTCTGGTTTGCTAAGAAATATTTTTACAGGTTAAGAAGTGATTTTTCTGGACCATTTAAATAAATTTGGTTTACTTAATGGAAAAGCAAATAGGAATTAATTTATCAGTGAATTGGGACAAACATAATTATTTGGGGAGTTTGAAGAAGATGAGTGGTTTAAAGACTGGAGTATGGCTTCCTTGTATATTTATATGTAATCCTCAACATTAGTATGATCAATGTGAAATCAGAAGCAGGGGGAATATCCTATCTTGTGACTTTTTGAGGTTTAATTTTCCCTTCTAAGTTTGAAGGCCTGTCAGGATTGTTGGTGATAGTTAAATGAGAGCACATATAAACAGATATATTCTGTTTGTTGGGTGCTTGTTTGTTTTACTGAATGGGACTAGTTTAGGGTGCTATAGATATAAAAGTTGTAATAAGAACTTCTTCTAACTTTATGGAATCAGGGAGTGGAAATACAGAAGGTAATTTGAGAAAGCAGTGGACAGCATTTGTCAATGAATTCCTTATGATGGAAGTCAAGAATGAGGGACGTAAAAAATCTTAATACTTAAAAGAATAGAGACCACATGTCTTTAGAAAACATGCCTGTATAGGTAGATGTTGATGAGAGAGGAAATGTTAAGAATTAAGTTGCTGCAGTGGAGCAGCTGATCTTTAAGAAGCTGTGCCCTTCTTCTTTCTAGCTAGACAAATCTATCCAGTTAAGTCGTAAATTTATAACAGAACAGCTTTGCAGTTTGCCTAATTTGAATTCATAGCAAGATATTAAGTAAATATATAACCCAAATGACCCAAACTGTGACAGTTAAATCTATACCTGTCAAGAGGTCTTAACCTTTGTTTTCCTCATTGCTACCATCAAACTCCCAAGGCTTTTGCCTCGTCTTACTAGTGCTTTACTACTTTAAGTTACTGATGTTCTATATTCTTCATGTTTTTTGTTTTTTTTAGTTGCTCAGTCATGTCCAACTCTTTGCGACCCATCAGACTGTATGTAGTCTGCCAGACTCCTCTGTCCATGGGGATTCTTCAGGCAAGAGTACTGAAGTGGGTTGCGATGCCCTCCTCCAGGGGATCTTCCCAACCCAGGGATCAAACCAGGGTCTCCCGCATTGCATGTGGATTCTTTACCGATTCAGCCACCAGGGAAGCCCTAATCACTTCATAGTGATTCTCAATTCAGTCTTTTACCTGTGCCGAGCTGAGGCTCCTCAGATGGTTGATGCTTTATTAGGCTGCCTGTAGTACCACCCAAGACAAAGTAGTTTGCTGTTAGATTTTTGTACCACCAACTTCCATTCCCCTATATTGTGTATTTCCCTTGCAGAGCCTTGTGGCTTCCTTGTGAAGCTTGTGGGAGCAGCTACAACTAGCTGCTGGGCCTGCTTTTTTGGTCTAGCAGTGTATGAAAGCAGCTCGACAGGTTAATGGCTCAGATAATCTTTATAAACTTTGAATTGTGGTTAAGACCACTTCTTCAGAGTGGTTTTTGGCTTTACCACAAATGTAGGTTTGATTGTTATAACATGACATGTGAGAACAGAAAGTTAAGTTACAGTTCAAAAGAAATGTATTGTTTTGGGTGTAAACACTCAAGCAGGAAGGCATTTCCTTATTTACGCATTGGTATATAAAAAATATTCTGGAAATCTTTTCTTCCCCATTCTGAACGTAACAGATTTTGATCATTTTATTTTTGCTTATTGATAGTCTCCCTTCACTGTCCTTTTTTACATGTTTTAAAATTACAGTTGCCATCTTTTTTTTTTTTTTTTCCTTAGGGTCAGGCTTCTTTGAAATAGTTTAATTCCTTGTAAACTTGAATTATAGCCTTTCCTATACTAATTAGACTTTTGGCTACACATCCATAAATGTTCTGGTCTGCTTTATTTAAAGGGAAAACAAAAGGCAGATACACTGCAGAATTCAAACACTTTAAAACCAAACCGTATGTTAGAGGTTTGACTGTTTAAGAAATTGGCCAATAATGGTTTAATAGAGGTTGGACTGGTACAGAGTCTTTGTGTTAATAATTTTGACTAACAGAAAACATTAGTGTAGACATAGTGTATATATATATATGTATATATACATAGACATAGAAGATGTTTATGTATTCTTGATCCTTTTCCACTCAGGAAAAAAATGTACTTTGCAAAATTATGATTGGTGATGTAGACAGTGGTCATGAGCAATGTAGCATATTTATTGTCTTTGTGCAAGAAATATGAAAGAGTAATTGTCAAGTATTGGATGTACCTATATGCACAAACATTCATGTCTGCTTATGTATATGTATGCAGTAGCTAAGGTATGGCTCCCAGAGCAGGTGTCTTTAGATTTCCTGAGTTTTGTGTATTGATAGCTTTAGAAGAGAATTTTTTTCACTTTCTAGTAGTCAAAGAAAAAAGAATCTTTTACCCTTATAATTTAGTCAGTAGTTGAAGTATTGGAAGGGTAATGAAAGGTTTCCTTTCAGGTTTCTTGTTGACCCCTCACTTTAAGCAAAACAAGTCTATACTATATCATAGAAATTTTTAGGATCAGTTAGTACACTTTACAGTCTTTTCATAAAAATTATACCTCTTCATATGTTAGTATCTAGAATTAAACTGTACTTGAATTCTACCTTATTGCAGAATATATGGAAAATCGTGGACATTATACTGTAGTTACATTTTAAACCAAATTTACCATTGTGTGAACAAGGCAAAGTGGTTTCTAAGCAGATTTTTCTCATCTGTGTAATGAGGATAATAGCACCTCCCTTAATAAGATTGACATGTGTATGAAGTGAGATATGCATGCATAGTGCATAGGTAGTCTGATGCTGCTCCTGTTGTGTATTCTATATGGATAGGGACCGTGTTTCATTTGCTGCTACACGTTCCAAATGTCTCCTGCAGTTCCCTTAAATGTGTGTTAAATGTTAAAGAAAGAACAAAGAAATGAGAATGTTCAAAACAATTATGCCACTCTTTGTCTCTCCTTCCTCTTCAACTTGGTTTTAGCTGAGAGAGGCAAAGGAAGCCAATTTAAAAGTTAACAATAGGAAGATTCTGATCCTAGTGCACATTCAGCGTTTCTCTGTGACACTGCATAACTAGTGACTTTTAAAAAATGCATATACTCTGGGGTCGATTTTCCCAACGGACGACCGCAACTGACCCTGATTCTTTTGCCTACTAAAATTAGGGAAGAAGATTGTAAATTCTGATTTGCAGTTTGGATGGAGAGAAGACAGTTTTCAGAACTTAAATCCTTATACTAACTTTTGATATGAAATACATATATTCTGGAATGGTGTAGCTGAGGACTGGAAATGACTACCTTCTAAAATCGGATGTTAAAATAGAATTCAAAGACAATAGGAATAAAGTCTAGGAAAGAACTTTTTGCCCAAAACCATCCATTCATTTGAAAAACTTGAATATTAATAAATATGGTTATATATTTATAAATTAACATACCTACAGAAAAACAGCACACAAATCATAAATGTACAATAAAGTGAATTTTCACAAAGTGAATATACATATGTGACCGTCACACAGATGAAGTTACAGAATATTACTCATTCTTCAGGATCCTTTTGTATAGCTCCTAGTGTGTGTACCTCCCTCTCAAAGGTAACCTGTATCCTGGTGAACACTGTAGTTTAACTTTGCTTTTCTTTTTAAAATTTCATATAAAGTGGAATCATATAATTTTTGTACCTTTTTGAGTCTGGCTTCTTTTGCTGTTAGTGTTATTGCATATGTAGTGATAATTTGTTCACTCTCATTGCTGAATAACACTGTGTTGTATGATGATTCTATAATTTATCTGATCTTTTGACAGTGGTCATTTGAGTTTCTGATTGGGATTATTATGTCTGATGATGCTGTGGACATTCTTGTGCATGTCTTTTGGTACTCATATATACACATTTGTGGGGTATAGCATTTTTATTACTTTTGAACATCAGCAGTAATAATCTCAAGTCAACAAGCATATGTTTTAAACTGTTGTCAGTGGCCTACAGTATTGCTACATTCTCAGGTGTACCTTTAGTAAGGAAAGATTATGGGGCTTCATGTACCGCCTAATTGCATGATAATGCTTCTGAGGCTGTTCCATTCCATGGGCTGAATCAGATTCTTTTAGGGAGAGACCTGTTGGACCTAACTTTTACAGGGAAATACTATTTTTTTCTACTTGTATTTTCTTCCTTGTGATGGGAGCTAAGTATAATGTCTGGCTTCTCTCTACCAAATTTAATCCTTTGATTCTTCATTGTTCAGTTGCTCAGTGGTGTCCCAACTCTTTGTGACCCTCTGGACTGCAGCACGCCAGGCTTCTGTCTCCTTCACCATCTCTTGGAGGTTGCTCAAACTCATGTCCATTGAGTCTGTGATGAGGTGATTCCTCACTAGGTACTTGGAAAACTTTGTAGGATATTAGGACTTCAACATGGGCACTAGTGGTTAAGAACTGGCCTGCCAATGCAGGAGACATAAGAGATAGGGGTTCAATTCCTGGGTCAGGAAGATCCCCCTCGAGGAGAGCATGGCAGCCCACTCCAGTGTTCTTGCCTGGAGAACCCCATGGACAGAGGAGCCTGGCGGCTGCAGTCCACGGGGCTGCACAGAGCTGGACACGACTGAAGCAGCTTAGCGCAGGACTCAATACAGAGCCCAGCTTTGCAAGTGCAAGGGCTTCTGGCTTGGTAGCTTTTTTAAAAAACTGAAAATTACCTATTTTTCCATAGTTTGTTAATTCTATGGAGGCAAAAACTTACTTTGAGAGGCCTCCTGAAATATAACTTATTTGTCTTCTTCATTCTTCCCCACTAAAATCTCTTTGGTCCTCTCTGCTATATTGAGGCTTCCCTACCAGAAATCATTGATGGTTACTTCTTGGGGATCTGATCTCTTGGTTCCAAATACCTGTACTGAACAGTGGTTAAAGGAAAGCTAGACCCCTTCTAAAATAAATGTATTGCACAGTAAATGTTATATATGTTTTCAAGAATAGAACCTAAGGAAACAGGCAAAGAAATCCTGTTATGGATAGTTGTAGTCTATGGCTTTCTAAAAAGAAAAAATCCCTTTTATTGGCATCCGTCTTTCTTTCCTTTTTAAGTCTCACTTGGATTGGAAAGGACATTTCAAAAGATGAGAAAAAAATAATAGCTTCTAATTAATATCAGATTTCTTTCTTCCTGTGAAGAATTTTCAAATGACTTCAGAGAACTGACAACCTTAACATCTTTGGCAGATGTTTTGTGGAGGAAAAGCATCTTTACTGTTTATAATTTGAGGTAGGGGTGAGAAGTAAGTGGGGAGGTGCGAAGGCAAAAACTATGTGACATCTCATGTATAAGCTGCTTTCCATGATCACTTGGGATTTTCCACAGGAGATGTTCAAACCAAGCAGTGTTTGATGGATTGTTTGCATGCTCTCTGCGCTGCCCTTCCTTAGGAGGTATAGATTCTAGGAAGAACTTCTCTTTTTCCTTTTGTATATTTGCCTTGATGGTAGTAGGAACCATTTATATATTATACATATACTCCTCATGTTCTTCTTTTCTATGTCTTGGCACCCACTTGTCTCTTTTTTCTAAGTTGTAGGGCAGCCACTGTCACTTATCCCAGCAGTCACAGAGGGTACCCTTCAAAGCTGAGCCAATATTCCTCATTAAACCGTAGTTTAAGGCAAAACTAAAGGTACTATTCAGTTTAGTTCAGTCGCTCAGTCGTGTCCGACTCTTTGCGACCCCATGAATCGTAGCACGCCAGTCCTCCCTGTCCATCACCAACTCCTGGAGTCTACCCAAACCCATGTCCATCGAGTTGGTGATGCCATCCAGCCATCTCATCCTCTGTCGTCCCGTTCTCCTCCTGCCCCCATTCCCTCCCAGCATTAGGGTCTTTTCCAGTGAGCCAACTCTTTGCATGAGGTGGCCAAAGTATTGGGAGTTTCAGCTTCAACATCAGTCCTTCCAGGGCAAAATATATATAAAACATGAAGTTTACCATTTTAATCATTTTTTTGTGTACAGTTCAGTTTCATTAAGTACATTCACATCACTGCACAACCACCATCATCTTCTGTCTCCAAAATTTTTTCATCTTCCCAAAGTGTACCCATTAGACAGTATGGACCCCTTAGTAGCACTGTCTGTGCTTCCATACCCTCCACCACGGTGACAGTCACTGGAAACCACCGTTCTACTTTGCTGTCTTCTGAATTTGACTACTCTGGGTACCTCATATAAGTGGGATCATAGGATATTTGACCTTTTGTGTCTTATTTTAGCTTAGCATAATGTATTCAAGGTTCATCCATGTTGTATGTAGCATGTGTCAGAATTTTTTTTTAAGGTGGAATATTTAATTGTATGTGTATGCCACATCTATTCATCCATCAGTGGGCATTTAGATTATTTCCGCCTTTTGGCTGGTGTGAATAATGCTGCTGTAAACATTGGTGTACAAGTATCTGATTGAGTTTCTGCTTTTATTTCTGTTGGGTATGTACCCAGAAGTGGAATTGGTAGATTATGTAATAATTGTACATTTAATTTTGTAGATACTGCCATACCATTTTATATTTCCACCATAATACCATACCATTTTATATGCCCATTAACAGTGTATCAGGGTTCAGATCTTGTTATTTTTTTGTCATTTTTGATAATAGGCATCCTGAAGGGTGTGAAGTGGTATCTTTATGTTTTTGATTTGTATTTACATAGTGATTAGTAATGTTGAGCTTTTATGTGCTTATTGGCCATTTGTATATCTTCTTGGAGATATATCTCTTCAAGTCCGTTGGTGGTTTAGTTATGGTGGTTTAGTTGCTAAGTCGCATCTGACTCTTGTGACCCCATGGACGGTAGCCTTCCAGGCTCTTTTGTCCATAGGATTCTTCAGGCAAGAATACTGGAGTCAGTTGCCATTTCCTTCTCGTGGGGATCTTCCCGACCCAGGGATCAAACCTGGGTCTCCTGCATTGCAGGCAGATTCTTTACCGACTGAGCTAAGAGGGTAGTCCTTTACTTATTTTTAAATCAGGTTTTTGTTTAGTTCTTTATGTATCCTCAATATTAATTTCTTTGTGAAATTATAATTATTTGTATTTTAAAGCTACATAAATGTGTATTTGATTTGAAGGCCTTATTTCAGTTTTACCATATTTCTTAGAGTAAATATTACTCTGTAATCCAGCCTTGAAACAGTAGTGGTATTTCATCGAGTGCTGACTTAGTACTTAGAACTCTTAGGTGCTGTACACTCTTGTTTTTGGTTGCGCTTCGTGGCACACAGAATCCTATTTCCCCAACCAGGGATTGAACATGCACCCCCTGCATTGGAAGTGTGGGCTCCCAATCA
The DNA here is from genome assembly GCF_019320065.1 of Cervus canadensis. Taxonomy (NCBI): domain Eukaryota; kingdom Metazoa; phylum Chordata; class Mammalia; order Artiodactyla; family Cervidae; genus Cervus; species Cervus canadensis. The sequence continues at coordinate 19,230,785 of NC_057404.1, read as the reverse complement.
TTGAACCTCCAGAAAATCCCTCAGTCTGTACACTGAGCCTTTTAAATTCTTGTAAGAATTCTGTACGTATCTACTTTTATCTGTGTTTTGAGTTGAGAAAACTGAAACAGAGAGCTGAAGTAGCTTCTGCTGCTTTGCTTTAAAGTTAGGGTGTGAACAGCCCAGCTCCCGAGTCCGTGCCCTCCTGTAACGCGTGGCTGCCTGTCCATGACCTGTATTTGTGACAGATTGTGTGTGCTCTTATCAGATGGCACTTCTCACCTCTTAAATACTGCCTTAAAAGGCAGTGCATAAGATCAAGGGAGGTGTCTGAAGGAGTGCTTAGCAAAAATTGAATTCTTAGCAGAAGTTAATCAGATGGTTAAGGTTAGGACCTCTTTAAACTTCTTTAAGTTGCATTATATTTTCCTTTGTGGAAGTGTATGTTTTCCATAAGGGTGTGAATTTATTTGGATCTGGCATATTTTTTCCTGTATTATTTCCCCTAGTGAAATTTGTTTACTGAGAACATTTTGTGGGGTAAATTTTTAACTTACGTGTTTTTCTCAGTTTTTATTTTAAGCCACCCTTCTTCTAGACTCAATATATGAGTGGCCTTAACTGATGTCTAGATACTGCAATTTTTTTTGGCTGTTTACCTAAGCCAAGCCTAGCTAGTAATGAATAAAACATCTGCCAGATTATATATAATACATTCTAGAGCAAAATGAAATTCTTGCTGCTCACCATTATCACTAATACTGATAATTAGTGGGGATGATGTATATATATGTGTATATATATGTGTGTGTGTTGTTTTATATGCACACTCGGGGAGGGGAATGAAAATATATATCTCATTTTTTTTCATTCAAAATTAATGCTTCTGGGAATTCCCTAGCAGTCCAGTGGTGGCAGCAGGGCTAAAAAAAGAAAAAAATTAATGCTACTAATTGGATAGCTCTTTTCTTTACTTTTCTCTTTTCTTTGTGTTTGTGTCTGTAGGCATGATTGGGAGGTGCTATGTATAACCAGCAATCCATTCCTAATTATCATGGATTAAAAATTTTTTTTTATTAATACAAATGATGCTTTATTGAATATCTTTGTATACAAATTTCTGCATAGTCACATTTGTCTACCTATATAATAAATTTCCAGAATAGAGAGAATTTTGCACATTTTAAATTACAATAGATTTACACTGTACTTAATGTACAATTTTGCACATTATTGAATTACAATAGAATTACAAAGTTTAAACTCCCAGCAGTGCCTGAGAGTTCCTGTTTCTCCACCTGTACGTCAACACTGGGTATCATCAAACTTTAAATCTGTAGCAAGTTGTCATAAGAACATAAGAGCTGCACCAGGAAGCTGGCCATAGTCTTACCACCTCCAGTGGATGTTTATGTTTGTCGCCACCACTTGATCAGATTGGTGCTTCTCTGATGGTGGCCTTTTTTGTTTTGATATAATTTCAGTTTACAGAAAAATTGCAAATATTACAAAATATTACAAAGAAGTTCAGCCAGATACTTCAGTTATTAACATTTTACCACATTTACATTATCCCTCTGTGTATCTACACACACACACACACACACACACACACACACAATCTTATTTTTCCTGAACCTTTTGAAGGTAAGTAGACATTCTGTTTTCTTCCTAAACACTACAGTGTTTCTACAATTAAAGACATTTTCTTATTTAATGCCTGTACAGCTATCAAAACTAGATATTAACATTTACATGATCCTATTTTCTAATCTACCGTTTTATGCAGATTTGTCACTTGTCCAAATAATGTCCTTTTCTAGCAGAAGTAAATTCTGGATAGTCTGTTACATTCAATGATCATGTTTCTTCAGTCTCTTCTAATTGAGCAAGTTTCTCATTTTTTTGTCTTTTACAACCTTGATGCTTTTAAAAGTATAATCCACTTATCTTGTTGACTCTGCCACAATTTAGGTTTGTTATGTTTCTTCTTGTTTAGCTTCAAGTTGTATTTTTGTCGGTGAGATTACAGAAATGATACTGTGATCTTACCATGTTAGCAGGCATTTGATGTCAGTTTGTCCCTTTCAATCTTTTGGCATGAAATTGGAGTAGTTGTCCAGCATCTTCCTGCTCTCTCTTGGTGAGGCCATAGATTTTAAGACATACACTTTTCATATAAGGTCTTTATATGTTATGTTAATAGATGCCAGGGTTCTCAACTCGGTTGTGCTGTCTGGGTTGTGAGGCTTATGGCTATTGCAGATTTAACTGGAACAAATCCCTCTGCAGGTATGAATTTTAGGAAAAGCACCTTTTTCTTAACCTGATGCTAATTTTGGAGATACCTCAAAAGCCAGATGCAGACAATAGCTGGAAACGATGGTCTCGGTCATTCCTAGTTTGTATCTTCCCACTCTTGCTGCTTCTTTACACAGACCGATGACAGACTAGCAGAGTTTGTTGTTGTTTTAATTGAAAAAGAAAAGATAGAATAAAGGGATTTTAAAATTAAGGAAGCAGTGCCTTTCAAATGTTCTGTGCAGTGTACTAGTAAGAAGGGAAGCATGTTTCTTCACCTGATGGGGCCAACTGCAAGTGTGGCATGTCTATGAAGTCTACTCCATAGGATATTTGTTCTAATAGAAAGATGTTTCGTAAATGTGATGGTTCAGGAGAATGCATCAGGCCTTGATTGTCTTTTTTGTTGTATCCAAAAGATTTTGAGCATTATTGCCATTAAGTACAGGTCTTAAGGTAAGAGTAGGTTAAAGCTGAAAATTGAATTGTGACAAGGTATGGCTTGTCTTGGTCAAAGTTATTTGACTTAATACGCAGACTATTTTCTGTCACAGATATAGAACGAAGCTTTAGAAGCGAAGATGTTACATATTTACTTGAAATATATTTTTAGATTGTTCCAATATTAGTCTTTTCAATCATATTCAGTAAATATAATGTTTATTTCTAGCTTTTTAAAAATAAATTACATTGATGAACATCTTTGAATATATACATACCATTGTCCATTTGTCTTAATTGCATGTAAGTGCCGTAAGGGAATGGATTTTGTGTCTCTCTTGTTCACTGATGTATACCAAGTACCTATACTGGGTACATACTAGGTGAATGAATAAATCTGAAGACAAAGATGGTATGTTACATATAGCCTTTTCTAATTAGCCTCTTCTGTTTTGGTGAGTAAATTGCTCAACAACTTTCTGGTACCTGTTGCTTTGTTTTTCATATTTTATGTTAGCATAGACTGTGGTGATCATGTATATCATCTATTTGTTAGTGGAGTGATCAGGTATGGATTCTTGAGGGTATCAATCAGGTTTCCGTATTTTTCCCTCATTAAATGCTGTTTTGTTTCACTGTCTTGAACCATGATTCAAAAATTCTAGTACTTTTTTTGAACTTTTTTTATACTACTTAGAGAAGATTTGGTATGAAGTGAAGTGAAGTTGTTCAGTCGCGTCCAACTTTTTGCAACCCCGTGGATTGTAGCCTACCAGGCTCCTCTGTCCATGGAACTCTCCAGGCAAGAGTATTGGAGTGGGCTGCCATTTCCTTCTCCAGGGGATCCTCCTGGCCCAGGGATCGAACCCATGTCTCCCGCATTGCAGGCAGACGCTCCACTATCTGAGCCACCAGGGAAGCCCGACAAGTGTATAAGACAAGTGTGCTTTTCTCAGCTTGCTGTTCATTCAGTGTTGTATTTGCATGAAGTTTGACTTAATTAGGAGTTTGGATTGTTCATGCTCTCTTTGATGTTTCTTGAGTTAATTTATTTTAATCTCATTTCTGCATTAATCAGAAAACTTGTGAAATTCAAAATAATAGAGGAAATTACTTCTAGTTCTACACCCAAGGGCAGAATAGTTTCCCACATGATTTGAGCTGGCTTTTGCATCTAGAAACTCAAAAGTTCTAATAGCGCTAGACAATATCCTAGCAGTGTAATTACTAAATTGTTCTATATTCAGAGTTTTTTCTTTTCTTTCCATACCTCACCTTTTGGTTTTTGACTTGATTTTTTTCATGTGAAGCATCTGTTAGCTAGAAAAGGTGTTAAGATGGTGAAGTTGTGATAACTTTATCATGTTTATCCTCAATATGTTTGTGGTCATATACTTCCCTAAAGATTGGTTAATATAGAAGAAATGTATCTGTTGTGGGGGAAACAAATATTACATGTCCGCCATGAGCAAAAAAGAAGTGAAAGAAATATGTAAAGTTCAAGTCATTTACTTACTTGAAAATTCTAATGGATTGGAGGATATGTGGGAATCTTGTATAGGTAGGAGGTATATTTAGTGATTGATGGAAACTTTTGAAAAATCTTCAACACTGCAAGGTGTATGAAAACAGATACAGTTATAATAATATTTTCCCTAACTCTATTTTGAGTAAAAGATCATTGTTATATTAGAAAGGGAAAGCTAGTGAAGTTAAAGTAAAATGAATTTGCTAGCCTAAAATTATACTTACAACATATATACTTTGGACAGTGTAAGCTTTCTTGAGCCATGTGTTATATGAGCATAACTAACTGATAATGGCACATAGGTTTGGTGTTTTATTCGTCAATCCCAATCTGAGGGAAAAGTATATAGATTGGAAGAGGAAAAGGATATAGGTGTAATCAACTTTACATAAGCTAACCTTTGCTTGTTACTTAAAAAAAACTCCAGAATTATAACTTTTCTTTTAAATACATAACAGGATTTATATTGTCATGATTAATCAAAATATGCTTTATATATTGTACATAAAATTTGAGAAACCTATTCATGCAAATGAGATATTGACAACCTATAGTATCAGAAAGATAAATTGGATAGCAGTGATTCTTTGTACAATGAGGAATTAACTCAGTGTTTGATAAAATCAAAGGTGTCCCTAGATAGTGAAGGATTTAGTGTTTGTTTTGCATTTTTACTTATATCATGCACATCTTAAGTGTCTTACAGAAGAGTGGTCTAAACTTGATTGATCCAATTTATTTCTGGTTTTCAGTTGTCAACACATGTCAATAGACATCTTGTTTTAAAAATAGATTAGAAGTAAAGATGAAAATTTTTAATTTAAAATTTAATTTAAAATTTAAAAAGGAAAATTCATCCCTGCAAAAGGGATGAATAGGACTTAGTCTTTTATACTACTTAGAGAAGATTTGGTATGAAGTGAAGTGAAGTTGTTCACTTTAATAAGTTAATTTAATAAGTTCAATTTAATAAGTTAAATTATTATCAGTCTCTGAGTAATTGTTATCTGACTTGTCATTTCTGCTGAAAACTGGTTATTTTGATTGTATAATATAAATACTACATCATGAATTTTCTTGACTCACTCATGTTTAAAGATGGGCCTTCTTTCTGCAGAAGATAATTCCTGAAGTGTTATTGGATAATAATTCCTGTATTGTACATCAGATCAGTAAAGGAAAGTGGCTTTTGATAAGTAAAGGGTGCATATAGTATCTTGGTATAAGTTGACAGTTTTAAATATGTAAATCTATGAATTTAACTGAATAATTAGAATCTAGTTCAGTTGTTAGCTTCAGAGTTATGCATTGTGAACCTACTAAACACTTTTATGAATTATCTCAGAAAACTCCTTTTATTTTTAATAATTAAATTTACTTATTTTTAGTTGAAAGATAATTGTTCTAAAATATATTGTATTGGTTTCTGCCATACATCAGCATAAATCAGCCATAGGTATACCTATATATGCCTTTCTCTCTCTCTTGAACCTTTCTGCCACCTCTCTCTGCATCCCACCCCTCTAGGTTTTTACAGAGCCCTAGTTGGAGTTCCCAGAGTCACACAGCAAATTCCAATTGGCTGTTTATTTTACATACGATAATATATGTTTCTGTGTTACTCTGTCCACACATCTCACCCTCTCCTTCCTGCCCCCACCGCCTGTGTCCACATAAGTCTGTTCTCTGTGTCTCCATTGCTGCCCTGCTAATAGTTTCATAAGTACCATCTTTCTGGATTCCATATTTATGTGTTGATACATGATGCTTATTTTTCTCTTTCTGACTTTCATTTTGTATAATAGGCTCTAGGTTCATCTACCTCATTAGAACTGACTCAAATGCATTCCTTTTTATGGCTGAGTATATTCCATTCTATGTGTGTACCACAGCTTCTTTCTCCATTCATCTGTCAACAGACATCTAGGTTGCTTCCATGTCCTAGCTATCGTAAATAGTGCTGCAGTGAACATCGGGGTACACGTGTCTTTTTCACTCAGGTTATATGCCTAGTTGTGGGATTACTGGGTCATATGGTGGTTTTATTCCTAGTTTTTAAAGGAATTTCCATAGTGACTGTATCAATTTACATTCCCACCAACAGTGCAAAAGAGTTCCCTTTTCCCCACACCCTCTCCAGCATTTATTGTATGTAGATTTTTTGATGATGGCCATTCTGACCCTTGTGAGGTGATATCTCACTGTAGTTTTGATTTATGTTTCTCTAATGAGCAATGCTGAGCATCTTTTCATGTATTTATTAGCCATCTGTATGTCTCCTTTGGAGAAATGTCTGTTTAGGTCTTTTGCCCACTTTTTGATTGGGTTGTTTTTCTGGTATTGAGTTGTATGAACTGCTTGTATATTTTTGGATATTAATTCTTTGTCAGTTGTTTCATTTGCTATTATTTTCTCCATTCTGAGGGTTGTCTTTTCACCTTGTTTATAGTTTGCTTTGCTGTGCAAAAGCTTTTAAGTTTAATTAGGTCTCACTTGTTTATTTATTTATATTTATTTCCATTATTCTAGGAGATGGGTCATAGAGGGTCTTTCTGTGATTTTATGCCATTGAGTGTTCTGCCTGTTTCCCTCTAAAGACTTTATAGTTTCTTGTCTTTCATGGACGTCTTTAATCCATTTGTGTTTGTCTTTGCATATGGTGTTAGGAAGTGTTCTAATTTCATTCTTTTACATGTAGCTGTCCAGTTTTCCCAGCATCACTTACTGAAGAGACTGTCGTTGTCACATTGTGTATTCTTGCCTCCTTTGTCAAAAGTAAGGTGCCCATAGGTGCGTGGGTTTATCTCTAGGCTTTCTATCTTCAGGAGACCCATTTTATTACCCTTCTCCCATTCTATTAGATGCAGTAACCATTAGCTTTAATGAGACCGGTAGAAGTGTGATGGCTTATGCATTAAAGAGAGGATTGAGTTTACAGACACTTACTGGAGATGCTTTATTATACACTGAAGAAGTGATTTAATCTTACTATCATTTATAAGATTTCTTACCTTCAGATAGCACCCAGATAGATAGAACAGTGCATCATTTTGAAATACTGTTCAAGCTCAACAGGCAAATCTCTCCTTCATGTTTTCTATGGGGGCAGGAGTGATGTTGCACAAGCATACCATATGATTGTTGACTTCATCTAATGGGAAGTTCCAAAAAAGAATGTAGACAGATATTTGAATCAACATTCAGTTGATTTAATCTGATTTTTAAAGCATTTCAGAGTACCAGAAAACAAAAATTTGTTTTTGAATTTTGAGAGCAGTGGATCTTACTGGTCATATAATAGACCTGTGTTAAATTATGTGTTAGATTCCAAAGGATGTGTGATGGTCAGAGTTATTAGCTAATATGGTTAGTAGTATCATGATTCTAACTGAAAAGTTTCATCTCATTTGTTAGCTGTGTCTCTTTAAAATTTTCACAATTTTAAGCTCTTAGATTCTCTCTACAGTCTTTGCTTCTCTTTATAAAGTGTGACTGTTCTTAAATATATATATGCAAAGAAGTAATTTAAAGATTGTCTTAAACTTTTTGGGCTTTGTAAAATATACTAAATCCCACCTAGTGAGGCACTTTTTAATTTTTAATCATATGCTGCAATGGTAAATTTAATCAGTCTCAAAAATGTAAAAAAAAATAAAAAATCTTCCCTGTGGAAAGTTTCAGGAATAGATTTTTGCCTTTAATTCCATAATTGGAATTCACATCATAGATTGATTAGCCAGTAGTTCAGTGTTTTAAAACCTGTGCCCTGCAGCAGCTTTGTTATATTACTACTAAATCATTGTGTTTAAAATGGGCTATCCTGTAGGATAAAAATCAAAGAGAATTACTTACTATTAATCCTTCTGACAAAAACTTGGGATTATTTACTCATTTTGGGGTGCTGTTTCAATTAAAGCCACTTTTCAGTATTTTAGGGTTAACTGAAATACCAAAATATTCAAAGTCACAGATGGTAATTTTTTATAAACCAAGTTCGTAAACAGTGTCATAGAACATTAAATTATTCAACAGAATGAACTACATGGGATTTTAAGACTTTTGTCATCAAGTTAATAATTGTGTGAAATACCACAAATACAGTAGAGAACTCTTAAGTCCAAATTAGGCTTCTCAAACCTATAACTGGTTATGAACAAGTCACTTAACCTATTTATAACTGCAGTGTGGCTTTAAAAAGAACGAAAAATTCTGTTGATCTTTTTCTTCAAGTGCTGTGTACCTCTAACATGGCTTTCAGAAGACCTCATTTTTTATTTCAGAGGAGACAAGAGGTCATCACATAAGGATTAGTTTCTTCTTCCTCTTATACTTGTTTATTAATATCACACTTGATATCTTTAGTTATTTTGGCTTAACTTTAATAACTAGAAAACAGTAATAATTACTAACATTTACTAATAATTAATAACTCCAGGCGTTCCAGGTGTTCTGTGTCTTTAGCACTTTTAATCCTTCAGCAGCTCCTTGAGGTTAGTACAACCACTTTTGTCAGTTTTGCAGATGAGGGAGGAAACTGAACTAGAGTCAGAAAACTTCAGGGCTGCACGGGAAATAAACACTAAATCATAGATTTGAACTCAGCTAATCTTACTCTTGGAGCCTCTCTTACCACCCATGCTGTATTCTAATTCCAGCCTAAATTGTGCTAATCCTTGCCTGTGCGTTTCTCTTTGTCCTCTCACAAACAATGTTACTGTCTTTCAGTGGTTCTATGCTAGAATATTTAGCATATTTCTTTTTGAAGGGCCACATGTTATAAACTAATTAATGAGTCAACATCAGGGCTTAAATCTTAACTCTGCCTGCCACTTAGTTTACTTTGTGATATTGGGCAAGTTGCTTTCTGCATCTTTAAAATGGGTCGGTATGTGCCTTCCAGAATTATTTTATAATGGTTAAAAAGGGTTAACAAAAGCTATAACATAATGCTTGCCGCATGGTAAACATCTGAGATCCACACCCCCGTGGGCTGTGAGGGATTTTTTGAGTGCTACAGGTTATGTGAGACTAGAAGATCGTCTTTTGTTAGATGTTTTAGCAGGGTGTCTCTGGGAAGTACCTGCTATGCTCATCTAGTCAGTGTAACACACACTCAGCATGTGGATGTGTCAGGCCTCCCTAGGGTCTGTTGTTTAGAAACAGTTTTAAAGTCTGTATTTTGTTACTACTGAATGTTGGTGTTTACTGGAGGATTTCTTTTTACAGTGGTCTTTAGTAGGGTTGAAGTATAAGTCATAAAGGAGGTTTCATGGTACCTAAAATACTGTGGAGTGTGTCATATAGCCTATTTAATTTTTTTTTTCTTATTTCTTCTAGAAAATTTGGCGAGCGGCCTCCACCTAAACGACTCACTAGGTAAGCATTATATTAGTCTTTTACCCAAACATTTTATGAAAGTGTTAGATCCTGTCATTTTGGAAATTCTGTTAGGTTTTATTGAAAAGAAGTTATTCACATAATGGTATCTAGATCATAAGCCTATTTGCATCTTCCCTTGCTTGTATCACCCCCTTTTCTCTCCTACATAAAACAAGATAAGATGATACAGTTCAAAGGGAAAATGAAACCTTTCAAGAGTTAATATTGAGTATTATATAGTTAATGTAACAAGGACTACAGCATAAAGATGGTTTCCTTTATCTAGTTTCATTAGCCAGTCACAGTTTGTTGATTACAACTGGGAATTGAAAGATACTTAAATGCTTTTAGAAAGAATTTTAGAACAGATTTTATACATTTTAATGAGACTATAAATATTATACTGTTCTAATTATATAATTTTTACAGTGTGCATTTTAACTACACATTAAATTTAAAAGTGTTAGTCCTGAAAATACTTAAAAAAATTTCTGATAGCCAGTGATTAGAAAGTAAAAAGTAAGATGCTCAGTTCCACAGCTATAGTCCTGGAGATAATGCTACCCTGCCTTGTTAATATCTTTCAAGAAAATTGTATGCATGTGTAAACAGAGACTTGTCTTTTTTTTTCTTTTTAAAGTCTAGCATCATACTCTACCATTGTTCTGTTAACTGTAGATCTTCTACCTTGCTCTCTCTAGTGTCTTCATAATTTTTCATTGTCTTCCCACCAGTCTTTATTTAATTCACACAGATTGCCATTTGGGTCATTTCCACATTGTTGGCATTATTAAAAAAGCTGTTTCACTCAAAGAATGATGGGGACGTGCCAGAAGGACGCACAAAGGGAGCTAGTTTGAAGAGGCTTCTTTTAGCCAAATCATGGACACTTTGGTCATCAAAATAAATAATGACAATAGTAGATTAAAACCCATAAAATAAAATGACAGTTTAGAAGTCTACATTGAGTTAAATAATTAAATAAATAGAGGAAAGGAGGTAGCTTCCCTTTACAGAAGAATTCCATCTAATAAATGTAGAAGAAATGATGAAACTAGGAAACCACACGTTGGCAACCACTACAGTGATAATCATTTCATGCTAACGTCATCAGTGAATGTTTAAACTACTGGTTTAAAGTCTGATGAGAAACAGGCTTTTTTATAGTGTACAAGCGTATCTCACAAAATATGTGTTAACTATAAAGAGAACAATAGTAACATGACAGTGAGGAAATCTGACAGACACCACCTTAATTAAATGTTCAAAATTAACATCACCAATAATGGACAAATAAATTCCACATGCATCATGAAGAATCACAGTATAACTTTTGTGTGATTCTTCCCAAAAATGCATAAGCTTAAATCTAAGGTCAAGGAAACCGTCAGACAGACGTAGATGGAAGGACATCCTATAAAGTAAACAGCATTTACTCTTCACAATGTTTAAGATTATGAAAAATAAAGACTGCAGAGTACCAGAGTAAAGGAACCCCAAAGGTCACAACAGCTAGGTTACACGTGACAGATTTAACTAAACTGGACCAGGAACAAATTTTTCTTTTGCTCTAAGGATGGAGTTGCCAAACATTTTCTCTAATGGATCGGATAAAGTGTTAGGCTCTTTGGGTCACACTGAGTTTGTTGTGACTTTTCAGCTCTGTTCTTGTGTCCCCAAATCAGCCATAGACAATATGTAAATGAGTGGTGTGTCTATGTTCCAGCTCAGCTTAATTAAAATAACAGACAAAATGGAGACTATCCTGATTTGGCCTGAGTTCAGAGTTTCTCAACACTGCTTCACACTTCCGCCCCCCAGTAAAGAATATTAGAAGGACAGTTGGAAACATCTGAATAAAAATCTATTGTGGAAGTATTGTATCAGTCATAATTGCATTGTGATTGTATAAGACAATGTTTTTTGGCAGTAAACACAAGTATTTTGGGTAAAGTGGTTTTATGTCTATAACGTGCTCTTAAATGGTTTTAAGAGCATAATATACAAATATGGTAAAATGTTAACATTTGCTAGTCTGAGGGAAATGGAGACTAGGAATTGTTTGTACTACTTTTGTAACTTTATGTCTGAAATTCAAAATTTAAAAATATTTTTAAGGCATATTTCAGATCAAGTGGGTTGGGAAAATATAACTTACATCACAGGTCCATGTAAACATATTGTCAATTACTTATTTTTATATATCTTGAAGAAATTCTACTGGAATTTGTTTAATTCACATGATAGGCATTTTGAAATGTAAAGTTTATTAGGTAAATAATATTATTAGATAAATATTTTCATTACCAGCAGCAATAGTTTTGAGTGACTCCTAACAGTAAGATATATTTTGATGAATAAATTAGTTATCTCCATAAAAATAGCAATCCGCAAAATGTATAAATACTATAAATAAATATAAAAAATGGTAATAATATAATGAAAGGAGATTTTCCTTTCCTTAAGTGTATACAATGATATAATTAGGTCCCATCTGCTTTATCATGGCTTTCCATTTACACTTTAGCAGTTTTCCCTGGTTAGAAAATTTTAATAGCTTTTAGGACTTCTGCTTCTGGCCAAGATGGAGTAACAGGGACTGGAATTACTCTTCAGCTTGAAACAGCTAAAAACCTGGACAAAATATATGAAACAGCAGTTTTCAAGATATTGGACAGCAGGCAAGAAAGGACAGTGACCTTTGAGAGACAGGAGACAAATGAGGTGAGCCCCAGCTTAGTGCCTGGAGTAAGTTTCCAGTGTATGATGTATGAAGGGGAATCCAGCTGGAACTGGTAAGCATCTTGAGTTGTGGAGATGAACTGGGAATGTAAGGAGGCTAATTAAAGTGGTCAGAATTCTTTGGGCAGAGAACTGGAGAGGAAAGAGCTTTGCAGGGTTTCAGAGATCTTTAGAGGGTCCGCTCTAGTCTTGAGCTGAGTATTGAACAACACCTGTGTGAGTAAACTACCCCAGGCTGGGGGAAGATAAACCTAAAGAATTAGAGGAAAGAATTCCTAGAGCTCTCTCAGTTCTTTGAATTGTGCCTGTTGCCAGTAGTCAAAGTGGGAAAAAAATCTCATCATTCACAAGTGCATCAACTAGAGCATTCAGAAGAGTTGTTTCAGTGGTGCAAAATGAGGCCTAGACTAAACTAGGTGCTCTGGTTTCACCTAAAAACCTTAAGCAAGTTTGAAAGGATCAAACATTTTCTAAATAACTTAACTTAGAACTAGAACAAAGCTCAAGAATATTTAAAGAATGGAAAAATATCCAGCACTCAGAAAGGTGGTAAAATTCATTGTGTCTTAACAAATGATCGAAATAACCAGCCATTAAAAAATGTAGGAAAATGGTTCATAATGAGGAAAACCAGTCAATTAAAACTAACCCAGAAATGACACAGATAATAGAAAAAGGCATTAAGACGGTTAATTGTATTTGTCTTCTTTATGTTTAAGAAGCTAAGATCAGGACTGTATAAAATTTTTGTCAAAGGATAAAATGGTAAATATTTTTGTTTTTGTGGCCTGAACAGCCTCTGTTGTAACTGCTCAACTTTGTTGTAGCACAAAAGTATCCAGAGACAATGTCTAAATGAATGGACATTACTGTATACTGGAGTATAACTTTATTTCTGCTATAGGTGGTAGGTTGCATTTGGCCTATAGGCTGTAATTGCAGATCCCTGAGCTGGAAGAGAGAGGGGAAGTTAAATAAAGGACATGGAAAATTAAAAAAAAAAAAGAGAAGATCCAATTCACATTTGTAGAGATGAAAACTAAACTATTTAAATGAAAAAGTACACTTGTGGTATTAATCACAGATACATGCTATTGAAGAAGAGATTAGTAAACCTGAAGGCATACCAATAGAAGCTATCGAAAATGAAGCACACAGAGAAAATGTCTGAAAAAGATCATTAGTGAACTGTATTGTATTTTCAAATGGACCAATACACATGTCATTGAAGTTGTTGAAGGGGAAAGAAAGAAAAAGAAAGTGAAGTCGCTCAGTCGTATCCAGCTCTTTGCGACCCCATGGACTGTAGCCTGTCAAGCTCCTCCAACCATGGGATTTTCCAGGCAAGAGTACCGGAGTGGGTTGCAAGAGTTAATGAGTGAAAATTTTCTAAATTTGGTGAAAACTATAAAATAAAACAACAGTTCTAAAATCCAGTGAACCCCAAGTGCAAAAACTGTTACCTTTTTTTCCTGGAAACACATCATCATCAAACTGCTTAACCTCAGTGATAAAGAGAAAATACTAAATGCAACAGAGAAAAATGATACATCATATACAGAGGAACAAAGTTAGGTAGCATGACAGAAGTTTTTCATCTGAAACCTTGCTAGGAAGAAGAGGACAGTGGAACAAGAGTGTTAAAGTTCTCAAGGGAGAAAAATATGGCAACCTAGAATTCTAGACCCAGCAAAGGCAAAAACAAAGACAGTTTTCAACATAAGAAACTGAAAAGGAATCAATCATAAACAGGCCCGAGCTGTAAGAACTGCTAAAGAAATCCTTCATGCAGAATGATAAGGAATTTTGTATCTCTGGGCGTGTATGGAAGTTGGACAGTTTAATTCAGAGTTTCTTTCTTTAAAAAAATAACCTTAAAAAAAAATAATCTTTTAAACCTACCCTATTCTAATCCCTGTCTTCCAAATTAAGCAGTAGTTAAAAAAGTATGTTGTTATTTAGAGGATGATCTTTTAGATAGTGTTCTAAAAGTACTGTTTTACTGATACAGAGTCAATATTTTTTATTAAGTATAGTTAATACTATATACTGTTCAGCATTTCACTTTTTAAAAATACTACATTCTTCTGGATATATAGATGAATAGATATGGTAGGAACTGAATGCTAACTTTCAAGGGCATCCCAGTCTCTTGAAAATATCCCCTTAATGTGGATCACAGGTATAACTGACTTTACTTAACTGTGGATTAAAAACACAGAATAAAACAGGTTTTATACTGAGATACAGAAACAACTGGAGTGGTTTTCTGTGGCCTTTAGTCAGTTCAGTTCAGTTGCTCAGTCGTGTCCGACTCTTTGCGACCCCATGGACTGCAGCATGCCAGGCCTCCCAGTTTTCCTCAAACTATACTCTGCAGCTCTCTGAAATGTTTGCAGGTATTGGGCGTATGTGTGGAATTACTTAATGCAACAAAAATAAGTTTCTTTACCAGCAGACAGTTCATGTTGGAACCTTTATTATTTGGATTTTACAAGTGACAAAAATCCAATTTGCGGAGTGCAGAGACTGATCCCATTGGTAAGGGTGACAGTTTAGACCTTCCATCTTGGTGCGCCGCTTTTCTCCTTGAGTATTTAGGATTGGCTCTGCTTAGTTCCCAGCTCAAATGCCTTCCCCAGAGTCCCCAGCCCCACACACACACACACACACACACACACACACACACACACACACACACGTCAAATGCCTTCCCCAGAGTCCCCAGCCCCCAACACACACACACACACACACACACACACACACGTCAAATGCCTTCCCCAGAGTCCCCAGCCCCACACACACACACACACACACACACACACACATCAAATGCCTTCCCCAGAGTCCCCAGCCCCCAAGCACACACACACACACACACACACGTCAAATGCCTTCCCAGAGTCCCCCCAACCACACACACACACACACACACACACACACACACACACGTCAAATGCCTTCCCCAGAGTCCCCAGCAGCACACACACACACACACACACACACGTCAAATGCCTTCCCCAGAGTCCCCAGCCCCCAACACACACACACACACACACCACACACACACGTCCCAGCCCCCAACAACACACACACACACACACGTCCCCAGCCCCCAACACACACACACACACGTGTGGTTTAAATCACTTACACACCCTTTGGCGCAGTCATGGCGGCTTAACTGAATATGGTGAGGAAGTAAGGGTCCTATTTTCAGATGATTAGGAGTTAGCACCATTAAGGACATTCTTTTTCGGATTTTGCTTGCGCTATAAAAGAAGTACACATTTGTAAAGGAAAAAAGAGTTGGAAGGTTGACAAAATGATAGTTTAACCATGTCAAATTATAATGGCATTTGCCATGATTTCATTTTAGTAAAAATATTGATAAAAATTTCTGCTTTTCTAAATATTTAAGCTAAATGTGTTTTAAGTAAGTAAACTCAAAAATAGTTGCTCCATGCTCTTCTTCAAATAATTTTTAATTGGCTTCCATTCAGAATGAATATTTTATAAGGAATTATGGAATGAAATAAAGAATACATAAACTTCAGAACTTGTTAAATAGTAACTGTTATAACAGATTATGAGTTTCAGCTTTATTGTTACTGTTTTTTTTTTTTTTTTTAATAATTCAGTAATACAAAGTAGTTATTCTACTGGTAACGTTCTTAGAGCACCTATATTGTTTTCAAATGATAAAATTTCCCTCATTCTTTCTTCAAAAGACATTGGATGATTTTCTCATCTTCCTGTTGGAAGGAACAATTTTGGTTTTCTTTAATCCACTTTTTTTCAGCCCAGGTGAATTGCCCCACCCCTCTGGTATTTGGCAATATCTGGAGACATTTTTGGTTGTCACAAATGGAGGAAAGGTGCTATTGGCTTCTAATTGGTAGAAGTTAGAGATAACTGCTAAACACCCTCCAATGTACTGCACAGCCCCCTCACAATAGAGAATTGTTTAGCCCAGGATGTCAACAGTGCCTAAATTGAAACCCTGTTCATTTGAAGAAACTCTACTCTGTTTGAGTGAAGAGCATATGGGCTGTCACTTCATGGGGTTTACTTTTTAATTGTGTTTGAGTATATTGCCTTAATTTTTTATAATGGCTCTTTAAGATTTCAGAATAGAACCATCAACCTACAATTGCCAGAGAACATAATTTTAATGTTTGATATTCTATTAACAAACTGGTGTTTTTCTTGTTGAAGAAGCTATTTGTTAAATTGTTGTTACAGAACAACTATTATTAAAGTTTTCAGTTGCTTTTTCAAGAATTTGTATTGTAAATATGAAGGGAAAAGACAAGGAAAACTGGTGCTATCTTGCATTCATCATAAATATGTTGAGATCTGTACTCTTGTCATGATGATATTGTGAACAGTTACTTCCAATACGAGCAGCTAGCATGATAACCTGCGCCTGGGAGGTAATGGGCTCTCAATAAATCTTTAATGGGAAGATGGATAAAAGTGTAGCTTACCTGTTATGCTTGCAAACACTCGTACCTTGCAAGTCGGGTGAAACACCTGATCCTTCACCTCCTGGTCCTTTTCAAGTTTTCCGTCAAACTTAAGTGGAAGTCTTCCAACCTCTACCTCCTGCCCCCTTCCTCCTGCTCTTCTAAGAAAATAATAATAATAGGTAGTGTTTCCTGACCCTTGATATTTGTCAGTTTGTGGGGATACTTAATTTAAAATATTTTTCACAATGTGAGCTGTTAATGTCATTTTTTTAAACAGGTGAGAAAACTCAGGCTTAGTAATTGATAAGAGTTAAGATTCAGACCCTGTTTCATACCAAAACTGGGCTCATAACCAGTGCAAAATATCTAATAATATTGATTTTGTCTTCAAGGGCCAGACTGCCTAAGTTTGAATCTGGAGACTTCAGTGTCATGTTGGAAAGTTACTTAGCTGTTCCTCCATGTCTAAAATGTGCCTAATAGTGTGTCTTAGAGGCTTTGCATACTGTTTGGGATGACAAGGAGAAAGCCCTGACATCTGACACACTAAGTAATTACGAAATAATACAATAGAGACTATAATGCAAGTAGAATTCAGTGCGGGGAAATACGTTTGAAATTGTTTCTTAAAAAATTTTTTTTCAAGTATATTGCAACTATTCACATTTTATGCCAGTGACTGGACTTCTGTGTCAGTTTTGTCAAGATATTGACCTTCTGGCTTCGCTTTTCTTCCCTTATCCCCCTTGCACACTGGTCAGTCACGTGACTTAGTAGCCCCTCAGATACTGCACTATCCTTATCCTCTCCACGCCACACCACTTGTCCACTGCCCAGCATGTTTGAGAATGTGCTGTATTCCCTTGGAATGTTAGCGGGAATTGTCACTATCATTTATGAATTTCAACATCAGCCAATCCTTCAATACAGATTTTCAGTCATTTACATTGTCAGCTTCTTTCTCCATTCTCTAGAGAGTATTTTCAAGTATCAGTAGTACCTGTGGCCGCCTTCTTACCTGTTAGGCATCACAGCAGGCTCTCATTTTACAAAAATTGGTAAGGCTGTTGGTTAGCTGGTGGCTGACTTCTTGCTAAAATTAAAGAGACTTACACCTCTGCAGCATCTCACCCTCAATTGTTACCTTCTTTTGAGGTTGTCTCCGGCCTTAACATCTAATAGACAGTTTCAGTTCTACCCTTACTGGTTCTTCTTCATTTCCTTTTATACGTTTTCTTCTTGACATTCCTATCACTGTGTTTTCTTTCTGAGAGATTTCGTTCATTTCCATGTCTTTGGATGTGAGCTATATTCCAATGAACCCTACTTTTCCAGCCCAGATCCTTCTCTGGAACTACAGGTGGTTATTTCCAACAACATATTGAATACTTCCAGCTTGGAGTTCTGGGGCATTTCAGAGTTGACGTTTGTCAAATATAATGGAACTTATTATACACTTCCCTTTCCTGAAACAGAAGTCTTAAAAGTTGTCTTCTCCTTGTACTATCTTCTATTACCTCTTTCTTAGTGTGTCAGCCTTATTTCGAGTTTTCCTCTGTTCTTTCTTAAGTCCTTTCCCTATTTCACCACTAGAATTAACTAAAAAAGAAAACTGACTGTATGTCTTTAAAAAAAAAACCTCAAGATCTCAGGTTGCCTTTTGTGTACATTGAAAATACAGATTCCACAGCGTGGCGCTTTTATTTTGATTGATTTTGTTTCTTTAGTTTTACCTTGTGAGATCTTCAATCTTCATTACTGCATGTGGGATCTTTTTTTAAGTTGCCCGCATGCAAAGTCTTGGTTGAAACGTGTTGGATCTAATTCTGTGACCAGAGATCAAACTCCGACCCCCTCCTTTGGGGTTGCAGAGTCTTAGCCACTGGACCACCGGGGAAATCACAGCATGGTGTTTTTTTGGTAATGGGGTTTGGTGGCTCAGATGGTAAAGAATCTGCCTGCAATGTGGGAGACCCAGGTTCTATCCCTGGGTTGGGAAGATCCCCTGGAGAAGGAAATGGCAACCCATTCCAGTATTCTTGCCTGGAAAATTCCATAGACAGTGTAGCCTGGAGGGCTGCAGTCTATGGGGTTGCAAAGAGTTGGATAGGACTGAGCAACTAACACTTTCACTTTGGGATAAAATTAAATAATGATCTTTCCCCAGTTTCAAAGAGATGGATTTTTTTTTTTTTAAGATTTTAAGTTTTTTTCTAGGTATTTTAAGAATTTTATTACCTGCTATTGCTTTTATCATCATCTATCTTAGGGTGGTATTTGAATTAACTTTTATATTTAGTATTTAATTTTTTTTTAAGATTTATTTATTTTTGGCTGTGCTGGGTCTTTGTTGCGGCACATGCTTTTTTCTCTAGCCGCGGCAAGTGGGGACTCTTTATTGCAGTGCACAGGCTTCTCTTTACCGTGGCGTCACTTGTTGGGGAGCACGGTCTCAGGGGCACGTAGGCTTCAGTACTTGCAGCACGACTCGGTGGTTGTGGCTCAGGGGCCCTAGAGCGAGGGCGCAGTAGTTGTGGCGCATGCGCTTGGTCACTCCGCAGCACCGGGATCTTCCGGACCAGGGATCGATTCAGGGTCCTTTATTACCTCTGCCCTCCTTTACATAGGTACTCCCTATTGGAACTTTTTGGTCATACCTCTATTTGACTTATGTATTTCATTACAATTTGTTTTCCAAATGTTTTACTGTCTTTACTGGACTTTGAGCTTTGTTCCTGTGGTAAGGATTAATTCTTAATTTATTAGATTCCAGCGTTACCTTTTCTGCCTTGAATTAGTAAATGTAAACACTGTCATCTAGATTATCTAGTTTACCCACAACCACTCTATTATTATGTCAGCATTATTCTTATTACCAGATACAGAAACCAAGCTAGATGAGGTTAAGAGATACGCCCCAGGCCACTTCTATTCAGAGTGCTACAAGTGTAAATTCCCCACGTTTGATAACTTAACTACTATTCTACAGGCTTCCCTAGTGGCTCAGACCGTAAAGAGTCTGCCTGCAATGTGGGAGACCCACATTCAGTCCCTGGGTTGGGAAGATCCCCTGGAGAAGGAAATGGCTACCCACTCCAGTATTCTTGCCTTGGGAAATTCCGAGGACAGAGGAGCCTGGCGGTCCATGGGGTAGCACAGATTCAGACACAACTGAGCAACTAACTCTTTCACTTCACTTTTCATTAATCTATAGCCGTCCTCTTGTACATTTGTCTTTTTACTTATAAATAAAATAGTATTCAATTTATTAAAAGTGCTTCTTGATGATTGTTTTTGAAGCCCTTTTGCTTTAATTTTGTAATGTGTTAAACGTCTTAAGAATTAGGATTCTACTGATTAAGATATGTGAAAGTTTGATCTGTGTAGACCTTGGGTTCTTTGTATTCTATTGTATTGCTCAGCAAAATAATTGATAAATATTTTTAAGACATTGAACTTTTTGTACAGCATTTGTGTAATAAATGGATAGTTGGGGTACTTTATACCTGAAACAATTAACATTGTATTTTTCCAAAATTTAATTGTTTTTCCCTAATTTGAATTACCCTTTATTAAACTTTGTGTTTAGTAACATCGTTGAGAGTAATTATGAGTTTGTGTATTAATGATAGCCCTTTCTTCCTCCTTTTGTAGGGCTGTTATTTTAAGAACATGTAGTAATAAATTTGGATGACCTGAGGATTTCTTACGGTTTTGTATTTGGTGAAAAACACTCATTCCAATAGCTGGAGGAGAGGGGCTAGTCTTAGTTGGTGAATTCAATTATTAAATACAACAGTATTGCACATGATTAATTTTGCAAAGGGTTTAAAGCCTAATAAGCAATGAACTTGGTATTTCTACTTACTCTATAAATTGTAATTGTGGTTTAATTGAGTTATATCATAAATTCCTATAGTGAGGGACATTTCTTCTTTACAGAGAACAAAGTATACTGTTGAAGATGAGCAATATTTATTTCCTCATTGTATAATATTTTTAAAATTTAGTTATGGTTTGTTTTGCTTTATTTTCATTTTAGATTTACTTGTTTGAAATGCTCTTAAGCATTGTTTTTACAGAACATAGTAATATTCCAAATCTTACCCCTATAATAGTAAATATTTATATTTTATTTTAGGGAAGCTATGCGAAATTATTTAAAAGAGCGAGGGGATCAAACAGTGCTTATTCTTCATGCAAAAGTTGCACAGAAGTCATATGGAAATGAGAAAAGGTAAGATTATTTTTTCTGGTGGATAGTTAATAGTTACCACATGAATTTGCAAATGATGTATTGGTATGCAGGTAAGAGAATGGTTCTATTATTGGGTTATTTGCAAGTGCAAAGTGAAAAGTACAGGATTTGTCTCTATTGTCTCTATTTAGTACAGATCCTCTGGCTAAATCCCTGATTTCACAAAATGAAATAATCCCTAATTTTTATTCAGGACTGCGTGGTGTTCCCTAAGTACTTCTGTGGTACATTAGCTCATTCAAAAAGTAGTTTTCCTTTTGGTGCAAAATGTAGTTTTATAAAGAAATATGACCTCAGTATTATCATTTTTAAAAGAAAAAGGCTTAACCAAACCCCAGAATTGAATTATGGAGTGGTTGTAAAGAAGAGTACTCCCAGCGCTTTCCACCGAGGCTGTGTGCCTGTTCAGCTTAAGGGAGAGACAGCAGAGTGGATTGGTGCCCGTGCTCTGTGAGTGTGGCCTTACAGAGATGACCTGTGAGTCAGATTAGCCAGAATTAGAGTGTAACATTTTACTATTTAGTGTTTGCCTTAGTATCTTTTAAATTTCAACATTTTTGGTGTTACTTGTGGGTTTTTGTTACTTAGTTTCTAGAATTTTCCTGTTAATAGTTTCTCAAGTCTTTGTCTTTCAGATAGCATTTTTATGTTAAACATAAAATAACATGCTTTGGTGGACAAGGCTGCTTGTGGAGGAACATGAAAGATTTTTTGGGTTGGCTCGAAAGGTAATAAAACTGAACTGGAAGAAGGAATGAAAACTCAGGTTTAAGTATTGGATTGAAAGGAATGAGTGGAGTCTTTGTGAGTCCACAAAATCTTTGTGAGTTTGTGAGATAAAGGAAATCTTAGCATATGCATAAGAGAAAGGAAATGGAGTACATTGATTTAATGTGCTAAAAAAATTTTAAATAGTCTGTTTCTCAAAGTCCTCTAAATCTGAATTGAAACTGTTTAGTTGATAATGTTATCATCAAAGAGGATGAGAGCTGAAAACAGTATTTGGGACTCATATTGTCAAGTGTGCTTTTTTAGTTATTCAAGTTCTCTAAATTTCTGATTACTCATGAAACTTAATCATCAGATTCAAATATTAGAAGTAGTTGGTACCTATGGTTTGGGACATAGAAACCAAATCAAGATATTGGCCCTTTTTTGTATGAAGTTGATACTGGCTATGCAGGTCTCCCTGCCCTGTGACATCATGTAAATTATAGGAGACGGTCTTTTTTTTTTTTTTTTTAACTCCTAAGCAAAACAAACCAAGTTAGTACCTTATTACTTGAGATGGATCTCAAGGCCAGTGTTGCACCTCATAGTGAGACTGAAGGAGGAACAGCTTCCCTTTTCCCAGTCATGATCTAGACATTGTTCAGGAAATGCCTTACATGTTTTAATGTTTTAATCCTTAGAAGAATCTTGTAAATAGGAATGCATTAGTGAGGAAACAAAAGATCAGAGACTTTAGAAATGGGATCGTAGACAATAGGATAGAAAATACTAGAGATCTCTTCAAGAAAATTGGAGATATCAAGGGAGCATTTCATGCAAGGATGGGCATACTAAAGGACAGAAATAGTAAGGACCTATCAGAAGCAAAAGAGATTAAGAAGAGGTGGCAAGAATACACAGAAGAACCATACAAAAAAGGTCTTAATGACCTGGATAGCCACAATGATGTGGTCATTCACCTAGAATTGGACATCCTAGAGTATGAAGTTAGGTGGATCTTAGGAAGCATTGCTGTGAACAAAGCTAGAGGTGGAGTTGATGGAATTCTAGTTGAGCTGTTTAAAATCCAAAAAGAACATCTTTTTTTAAAGGGTTGTGCTCAGTATGTCAGCAAATTTGGAAAACTCAGCAGTGGCCACAGGACTGGAAAAGATGAGTTTTCATTCCAGTCTCAAAGAAGGGCAATGCCAAAGAACGCTCAAAACTATCATACAGTTGCTCTCATTGCACATGCTATATAGCAAGGTTATGCTCAAAATCCTTCAAGCTAGGCTTCAGCACTACGTGAACCGAGAACGTCTAGATGTACAAGCTGTGTTCCAAAAAGGCAAAGGAACCAGAGATAAATTGCCAATATTCGTTGGATTGTGGAGAAAGCAAGGAAGTTCCAGAAAAACATCTACTTCTTCTTCATTGACTACACTAAAACCTTTGACTATGTGGATCACAACAAACTGTGGAAAATTCTTAAGGAGATGGGATTACCAGACCACCTTACTTGTCTCTTGAGAAACCTGTGTGTGAGTCAAGAAGCAACAGTTAGAACTGGACATGGGATAACGGACTGGTTCAGAATTGGGAAAGGAGTATGGCAAAGCTGTATATTGTCATCCTGGTTATTTAACTTTTATGCAGAGTACATCATGCGAAATGCTGGGCTTGATGACTCACAAGCTGGAATCAAGGTTGTCAGGAGAAATATCAACAACTTCACATATGCAGATGATACCATGGTAATGGCAAAAAGTAAAGAGGAACTAAAGAGCCTCTTGATGAAGGTGAAAGAGGAGAGTGAAAAAACGGGCTTGAAACTTAGTATTAAAAAACTAAGATCATAGTATCTGGTCCCATCACTTGATGGGAAATAGAAGGGAGAAAAGTGGAAGTGGTGACAGATTTTATTTTCTTGGGCTCCAAAATCACTGCAGACTGACTGCAACCATGAAATTAAAAGATGCTTGTTCCTTGGAAGAAAAGCTATGACAAACCTAGACAGCCAGCATATTCTGAGAGCTGGACCATAAAAAAGGCTGAGTGCCGAATTGATTCTTTTGTACTGTGATACTGGAGAAACCTCTTGAGAGTCCCTTGGGCTGCAAGGAGATCAAAACAGTCAGTCCTATAGGAAATCAGTCCTGAATGTTCATTGGAAGGGTTGATGCTAACGGTCAAGCTCCAGTACTCTGGCCATCTGACTCATTGGAAAAGACTGATGCTGGGAAAGATTGAGGGCAGGAGAAGAAGGGGTCGACATAGGATGAGGTGATTGGATGGCATCACTGACTCAATGGACATGAATTTGAGCAAATGCCAGGAAATAGTGAATTACAGAGGAGCCTGGTGTGCTGCAGTCCATGGGGTTGCAGAGAGTCGGACACGACTTAGTGACTGAACAACAGCAGTGAAAATAGAAATAATTTAACAAGCTCATCATATAGCTGCTCACCTGGGCAGTGTTGCTTTCCCTCTCCCCACCCATGGATTTTTGAAGATCCATTTTAGTACGTTTTCATTCATTTATTAACTCTTCTTTTCTTTATTTCTGACAACCTGTTAGATTCCAAGTACTATGCAAAAGGCTCTTTAAGCCAAGAGTTTTAAAAGTCGCTATGTCATTTAATACTGAAGTGGGTAACTGAGACCTGGTGGAGATACAAACAGGGAAGAGCTTCTCAAAGTCCCAAATAAGATTCCTGTTTGCTAGTCACTGTTAAAAATATAAAGCTATAGTGGCTTATCAAGTTAAAATAGGTGATTTAGTGATTATCTTTTATTATGGTTGCATTTATTTTCAATTTCTTTCTATTATTTGGGTATTGCTTAGTGAATCTAAAAACCTCAGTGAAAGGAAAGATCAAGGAATCTAAGCTTCTGACTCCAAAAAATGAAAAGATTAAAAAAAAAAAAAGCCAGAGTAACTACTTTCTTAAATTTACTGGGTTATTAACATTTCCAGAAGAGACATGGCACTAGTTTTATAGTAAAGGCAAAAACTTCTAAAAATTACTGATTTTTAAAAAGTATTAGTAGTCAGGGGCTGCTAACAGAGGCCAGTCTCCTGGGTGATTGTCAGGGCTTCTTACTGGAAGAGGTCTTGTCCCTTACTGCTTGGTAGAGTATAGTAGAAAGAGGAAGATCTGCTTGCTTTCTTGTTGATCAGATTCAGGCCTTTCTGAAAAGCTGCTAAGTTTAGGCATGAGGTAACCTGGGGACATGACCACAGTCTTCTTGGCTTACAAAATAATTCCAGTGAATGATGCTAGAAATATTTAAGCAGGAAGTTTTATCCTAAAATTTAAATTGTTCTGAGAATTCACTTTTGTACCTAATAAGGAATATTTCTTTGCTTAATACATTTGGTATCCCACTTATGTTAGTGGTTAGTTTTAACCTTTCATGAAGACGTTCTTTACAAGATTGAAAAATAAACTTTAAAAATTATTTCGTCTAGAGGAAAATTTCCATTAAAGATATGGAAATGCCATTTGATGTATTAGCATTTCTTCAACTTGGTGTTAAGGGAAGTATGAATAATAATCAAGGGGTAATGATTCTGCCAAAATAGTCAGATAATGTAAATGATGTGTTTAGATTTTGTCTAATATTATGTATTGGGCTGAATAAAAAGACTTCTTTGAATCTGTAAGGTATTTTCCAGACCTCATCTTATGATTTGAGGGAAAAGTTGTTGAATCATTCTCTGAAAATAAAGACTGATTGTTTGACTTACGAAATGAATAAAATCATAAATGTGTGCGTATCGCCACCAAGTGGTAGATAGAAGCATTGTGTGCCTAAGTTGCTTAGATGGAGCTCCTGGGAAAGATGAGAAAATAAAGGCACACTGTTTAATAAAATGTGCTTTCATAGCAGCTGTTAAACTCCGAAAGCTGACCACTTGATTTCAGACTTCTCACTAATTGTTTGGTACACATTAACCATCTGTCCAAGTTAAAAACATCGATTCACATACTACTATAAAGGTATATAGTTAATTTTTCTTCTGTTAATTAGGTGATATTCTTTCCTTCCCTTCCTTCCTTTAATTTCATTTGTCTGTAATTTTTTAATTGATGATTATCTTTTGTTTGATTATTATATTACTGCAGAAGTCTCTGGAAATGAAGATTTGATTCATTAGCTGATTTTTTTAGGGGGTGGCAATATTGGGATGTTTAAAATATGATTTCATCATCACATAGAAATGAGATATCTTAATGTTTATATTGGATTTGCTACTTTCTTGCATCACAGCTTTTTTTAAAGTAGTTGTAGAGTTGATGTAAAACTAACGCTAGTTTAGAGACGGTTGAAGACTCTTCGTTTTTCTTAGGTTTATTACATGACTGGAAAGCACTTTCAGTATAGAACCTTAGTCAGTGTTGTAAAGTGATAAAGAATTTCTTGACAATCTTTCTGATTTTATGCCCTGTTGATTTCATACCACTTCATCACAGTACTTTTGAGAAAACCGGCAGTGCTGAGTCATTTGGGCTTTCTTCATGGCTCAGCTGGTAAAGTGTGGGAGACCTGGGTTCTATCCCTGGGTTGGGAAGATCCCCCGGAGAAGGGAACAGCTACCCACTCCAGTATTCTGGCCTGGAGAATTCCGTGGACTGTATAGTCTATGGGGTCACACGAGTTGGACACGACTGAGCGACTTTCATTTTCTTTTTCACTTTCACTGAGTCTTTAACAGTTTTAGGCCTTTTTCCAGATGTGAAATAAAAGTATCTTCTGTGATAACTTGTTGGGATTTGATTACTATATTTGGTACACTATACTAAATGCAGCAAGTTTTATAGCTGGTATACCAGTTTACTAAGGAGACCTAGTATTTGTCAGTGCTCAATAAAATACTAATAGGAGATAAGTTTTCCAAAATTGATGGCTTCTCAGCTTCCTAATAGTGTGCCAGCTAGGAATTTGAGTCTGTGCCATGGTAAGTATTGGGTGGTTCCCAGCATTAGAGGCCAGAGAGATCCCTGGTATAGACTTGAATGAGCAAATTCCAGAACTTGCCCAGCTAATCTAGGCATCCCTCCAAATTTGGAGTGACCTGGAGCTGAGCCCAGTGCCTCCGCTGTGACCTCTGTGCTCATGGCAACAAGGAGAGTATCCAGGCAAAAAAGCCGCTCTGGTTCCCTTCTCTTCGCTCAGAAAAGTGTGAGAAGACCCTCAGAAGGTTTTCCTCCTCACTCAGCCTAACCCTTTCAGCCTGCTAGGTCTACTTCCCTAGCACCCCTGGCTTCGTACGTATCCTATGGTCCTCCTCCTCTGTACTCCAGCCACGCTGGCCTGTTGTTTCTCTGCTGTCTCTTTCAGTCCTCCCTGCTTCAGAGCTTTTGTGATTGCTGTTCCCTCTTCTGAAATGCTCTTCCCCAGATACCCATGGGTTTAGGTCCCGACTCAAGGTCACTTCCTTTAAAAAATTTTCCTTGGCCAGTCTAGTCTTTTACATTTTTAAGTACCCCTTCCTTGCTTTATTTTTTTCCCTAACCAGCTAAAGTATATATGTTGTTTTAGTCACCTACATTTTAAAAATTGTCTTTCTTATTAGAGTATGAGTTCCATTAGGACAAGGATTTTTCTTTAACTACTAATATTTTTCCAGTGCCTGGTACAGACTAGGAATGTAGTAAATTTTTGTGAATTAGTGAAAATTAAATAAACCCAGCTCACTTCTTATAAATTGTGTGTAGATTACCTCTTAAATACTAATTTGGTAGAGTTGAGCAAAATGTGGATGCCATTGTTTATTTTGATTCAATTCAGTTAATATTATAGTAGGTGCTGAGGGGGAAGCAAACAAGTAGATACTATGCTACCTTTAGGGGAGACTGAGAACTAAGTCCAGCATGATAGTATCTGTGTTTCTGTGCATTGTTGGCCTAAAAAGTGGTTAAAAAGCATAATAAATTAGCTGCTAAATTTTAGAATTAGAAATTTCATACAAAACTTGATTTTAGGTGACTATTGGAAAATTGGAGGATGTGACCAACACGCGACCTCCACACCCTTAGTTCAGCCGTATGGGAATGCTTGCAGTTCTCAGTTGCTTCCTTGTCATCAGAGCCACACACTAGTGGGTGATGATCTTTGCGGTTAAGCTTTTTTTTTTTCCTTACAGTGAACTTAAAAGAACTAAGATAGCAATTTCTATGCTTATAACTATATAAAAAGTGGGAATTGCCTTGAGGGTTTTCTGTTTCAATAAAGAAGGGAAGGAACATACGTCTTTAGGTAATTAAAGAATATTTCTACTTATTTATTGTACACCCGGTCCACTCATTTAGATTACTTACCTGGCCGGTATTTGAGTTTTCAGGCCCCTAGATGAGACATATTAATAAATGTTTTAAAGTGTGTATAAGTCAATGTGTGTAATCGAGCGAAGGAGTTACCCCCTGTATAAGAACTGGATTGATGGTCTTCTGAATTAGGTAAAATGTGGGGCTTGAGCTAGACTTCGAAGTAATCTAACTGCTACGAGAAAATTATAAGGAAGTAATTCTAGGTGGGAAGAATTTGTGAGGGCAGGTTATTGGCAACTAACAAAACAAATCTGTTGGCTGTCTTTGAGTTAAAAGAACAATAATATATTGTTCTTTGATCCACATGCAGCAGGTGTTTAGGTTGTAAGATACATGGTAAACCAATGATCCATTTTTGCTTTTAATTCTTTTACTTACTTGTATTAATATTTTGGAAGTGTCTACTTTGGACACTGCTCTGTTTTCCAGATTAGTTACCAAATGAAGTTAAGAGTGATATCCATACCAAAGATGTCATTAATTAACAGTACATCATTTTGAGTAGACTCTAAGCAGTAATTGCAGATTCTGTGGTGTTATACCCTATTTTTGTATATGTTGAAATACACTGGATTTTCTAAGTGCAGATGTTCAAAACTCTGAGCTGTGTGAAAATTTATGTTTCCTGATCTGAAAGTATCTAGGCTAAGTGAATGCGTAATGTCAATATAAATGAACCTTAACCGGAACAAATGGAAGTATTGATTTCTGCGCTCTGGGTACGGTTATTTGCATTACAAAAGACTTGACCAAAATGTTTCTTTATGAGCTAACTTGGTGTAGTTCAACATGATTTTGTATTCGTATGTTCAAGAAAAGGAAGTGCTTTCTTGAGTGTAATTGCATTGTGTTTCCTCCCCCCTCATTGTTTTAGGTTTTTTTGCCCTCCTCCTTGTGTGTATCTTATGGGCAGTGGATGGAAGAAAAAAAAAGAACAAATGGAACGCGATGGTTGTTCTGAACAAGAGTCTCAACCATGTGCATTTATTGGAATAGGAAATAGTGACCAAGAAATGCAGCAACTGAACTTGGAAGGAAAGGTAAGTTAAGACTGCTGGTTCCCTGTAAAGAGCATCATGATACCATAATGTAGTTTTCTTACTTGTTTGTGTAGTGGTGATTTTTTTTCCCCCCATTTTATGGTTACTGGTAGCACTTTCTTGAATATATAAATCAGAACTGGAATAATCTCAAATAGCTGAAATCTAGTCATGATTCGTGAAGCTTGCGCTTTGACATCTAAAGGTGGCACACAGGAAGCTTCCTTAGCTTGCTAGCAGTTTTAGCAGGCTGTGAATCATATTTCTATTGGGGGCCAATAATAAATTTAGGAGGCTGATTGCCCATCCATCTTATAAGGGCATCATAGTCAAAGAACAATGATAATACATAGTTCACTAATGTTTTACTCTGCTCATTTAATCTTAGTCTTTTACTGGAAGCAAAGTATTAAATAAGTTGTAAAGATCATAAGTGTTTTATTTAGCTTCATTGTGGAAGAAGACTATCTTGTATAGTCAGGAACACTGTAAATAGCTTTCGTCAAACTTTTAGGGATTTTCTTTGATTACTTTGCTAAGAAATGCAGTTTATGAGTTAGTTTTACTAATTGTATTTTATGAATTTAAAAAGCAGTTAATCTCAGTCTGTACCTTTAGTACTCAAAAATAGTTCTTTATTGACTTAGCATCAACTTGTTTTCTCTTGCTGTTAAAATTGAAAAATGGTTATTATTTCTGATTTCAATGACCACATGAATGTCTTTTAAAATACTGCATAAATAGCTATTTTCTCACTCAATAACTATTTGTTGAATGTCGTAGTGTTTGCTATATTGTAGTTGACACTAGGGATGAGAATTGGAGGGCAAGGTTGAGGGTGGTGAACTAGGGGATTTGTACTCTCATTTAATTTTTTTAGTGATTTTTACAGATAATGAGTCATTTTACAGATCATGAGCACTGAGAATAAGGAGCTTTAATATCAGTCTCCTTCAAATTTGTGTTTCTGTCATTTATATTCTTATAATTGTTATCATTAAGGCTTGTCAACTATGTATTTTAAGGTAGGTTTGAGAGGAAATTTACTACTGTAAAGATTGTTTTCATTTTAAAATAGAGCAATATAAAATATATCTGAGTTATAACTCTTGAGCCAAAGTTAAAGACATATTTAAGTAGTTGGTTGAGTAAAGAGGCCTTGGTCACGTCTCATGCATTTTGGTTATGTATGTCTCCAAGCTGTACACCTAGACATTTGTAACTGTGATTGATAATTAGATAGGTGAGAAGCCCAGCCGTTTCGTAGGTGACACAGCGTGAAGAATCTGCCTGCCAGTGCAAGAGACATGAGAGATGTGGATTCAGCCCCTGGCTTTGGTAGATCCCCTGGAGAAGGAAATGGCAACCCACTCCAGTATTCTTGCTTGGGAAATCCCATGGACAGAGGGGCCTGGCACGCTACAGTCCATGGGGTTGCAAAAGAATTGGACACGACTTAGCAACTAAACAACAGCAATTGAACTTTATTGCGAGCTTTAACTGCTTCCAGCAGTTCTGAGGGCAGTAATACCAAACAGCATGCCCACTTGCTTTTCTCAGCATCATGGCTTTAGTACATCTTTCATCAACTTCTGCCATTATATCCTTTCCCCAAGCCCTAGAAATTTGCAGAAAATAATACCTGAGAGCTTGAGCATTAACTAGTACTTAAAACACTTCATTACAGGGAAGTACAGTGTCTCTAAGCCAAAATTATGTGTTAATATTTAGTTTTAATGAAAAATGCTATCAGAGGAGTCTATAGAGAATAAGACTGGTTTAGAGTCAGCAAAAGGCATTCCAGGCAGAAAGAACAATATAATCATATGCTTGGACCATCAAGATACAAGAACGAGGTCAGTTTGGTTCCAGGTAGGCACAGATGGACCAAGCAGTGGGATGGATGCTGAGCTTCAGAAAGTGCACTTTACTCCTGTCTCACTAAACAACCACTCGTTTAAAGTAATATTGTTTTCTTTCAATAGCGTGTTCATTGAATGGTGCGATTAGTCATTGGGAAAGGAGGGATTTTATTTTGCATTATTGGGATTTATTTTGCATGTTCCTTTCTTATTTTAATATTTATTACAACAAAGTTCTAGTATATATAGCCCTTATTTTTATTATGGTCATGGTATTTGACTATATAGTTATATTTTGGATCTGATGTTTTTAATTTGTTAAATATTTTCTCAGTTTTTGTCTTACATGGTTGAAGCTAGGTAAGCTATGCAACATGAATTTTTATCCTAATTAGCACTTGAATTTTTATTTTTAATAATTACATGCCCTATACCTCTGTTGCTAGTATTGTTTTGTTTATATAATTCGAATTCTACAATTCAGATATTTCTATAGACTTTTGTAGCATTATATTTTGTATTTCTTTTTCATTTCAAGGCAAATGTTTTTATTGCCTGAAGGTCTTGATAATTCTGTAAATAGATGTAGAGCTATATAAAACAATAAAAGATTATTTTTTTAAAAGTCTTTTTGAGAGGGGGAAACAACACAATGTTGGTATTTTGTAGACTCAATAAGGAAGATTTTGTACTTTGTTTTCAGAGATCAATTTTAGTACTTTTTACAGTTGGTTTTATCAGCTGTTCAGTGGAATTACTGCCTTAAGTCTGATCAAACTTAGCCATAGCCTTACTGAGTTATTTGTACATAGCTGACAGGGTTTTGATGCTATTAAGACTTATCCTTTTCTTTCACAGAACTATTGCACAGCCAAAACATTGTATATATCTGATTCAGACAAGAGAAAGCACTTCATGCTGTCTGTAAAGATGTTCTATGGCAACAGTGATGACATTGGTGTGTTCCTAAGCAAACGGATAAAAGTCATCTCCAAACCTTCCAAAAAAAAGCAGTCACTGAAAAATGCTGACCGTATGTATCCTTGTTTTCTTTTTTTCCCCTCAACTCCCAATGTGAATTAGTAAGACTGATTCAACTATTTTTTAAAATAAAATTTTCTTTCAGTAGCCAGTTCATTCTTTTAAAGTATTTTTTTTGGTCTTCACTTTATCTGAAAAAGTCATATTCAATTATTATTGCTGCTTTGTTGTCTTTTTTGTTTCTCTAATTAAAAATGGTCAATACCTGGTGTAGCGAAGTGGTTCTTAACCAGAATTGGTTCCTCACTGCTCCCCAGAGGCATTAGGAAAAATGGAAGTTTCCTTTTGCTGTCAGTGACTAGAGGGAGTAATGTTAGCATTGAGTGTCTAAATATCCTGCAGTGTGCAAGATGGTTCCTATTCCACAAGAATTGATTCACTCAGAATATCAGAACACCTCTTTGAGAAGCACTGTTACATCAAATGGACTTTGGAAGGCCATCATGAAAACCTAAAAAATTTTAACATGGTTGCTCTGGCAGACTGCTGTCTCTGCACATTTTTAGACTTTCACGGGTAAATGCTGTTTGAATTATACACTTCAACTTCTATACCCATTTTTCTTTTTTTATTTTGACTTTTTATTATGAAAACTTTCAAACTTAAACAAAAGGGGTAGTACTGATATAAGGTGACCAACCACCAGACCTCAACAGATTTTACCAATTCTATTTTATCATTTCTGTCACCACCAACTCCTCTTCCTCCTTCAGTTGCTAGAATTTTTTAATGTAACTCTCAGACATCCTGTCCTTTCAGTCATTTCTGTAGTAGTGACTCTTAACAGAAAATTTTCCTTTTAAACGTCATCACACCCAACAAAAGTTGATGATAGTTCATTAATGCCATCTACTGGCCAGTCCATGTGCAGACTGATCGTACTGTCTCAAAGCATCTTTTTACAGCTGTGTTTCTGTTGTTTTGTTGTCTTCAGTAGTTGGTTTGTTCAAACTTGGATCAAAATAGGGTTCGTATATTTTAACCTGAAATAGTTTCTGTTCTTTCTACTAGCCTTTTTTTTCTTTCTGTGTTATGTATTTGTTGAAATTGGGTCATTTTTCCTATCGAATTTCCATATTCTGAATCTGACTGATTATGTGTTTCCTCTGTCTCGCATATCTTCTATAAACTGTTGATTATACCTAAAGAGCTTCATTTTAGAATTAGCTTGTTCTACATATGTTCATTTCTCTCAGATCAGAAGTCTTATTGTCTGGTTATCCCACTTCTTGTCACACTAAGATTGGTTATAGTAAGTTGAGTTGTTAGTCTAATTCAACAGTTACAAAATTCCTCAGGAAACTTTAACCAAATGATTTTAGTAGTCCTTCATCATGGTTGCAAAATAGTGGCATTTCTAATTCTTTTATTCTTAACTTTTACATTTGTTTGCTGTTTGCTTTAAATGTAGTCTATGGAGAAAAGGCAGGGTAAGCGCTTGTGTACTAATTTGCAGAATAATAGTTTCATTCTTTGAAGGTGAGGTTTTAGGATTTTGGTTAATTTGCTTGGTTTTACTTTGTTTTCTCTTTTTTTAATGAACTTATGAGATGTTATATAGTGGGTTGTTTTTAGTCTGCTTTAGCCATTATCATCATCGTTATGGAAATCTCAAACATACTAAAGTAGAGTTGCATAATAACATGAAACCTCTTTTGTTTATTCTCTAACTCTTCTTTATTTTATTTTATTTTTTTTATTCTCGTAACTTTTCATCAGTGATCTTAACTTCAGGCCAGTCTTGATTCATCATTATCTGTAACCCTACTCCACCCACACTTTTCTCTGCCATCATTTTAGTTTGATGCAAATCCAAGACATTGCATCACCTGTAAATGTTTCTATGCATCTCTGAAAGATAGGGTCTCTTTGTTTAATATAATATAATTATAATAGATAATATTATATATAATATAATTATAATACCATGATCACACAAAAGCAAACATAAAACAACTATAAAAAGAAATAATGTCTTAGTATCATTAAATACCTAGTCAGTGCTCAAATTGAAAATTGTCTAAAATGTGTGTGGGGGTTGGGGGGTGTTGGTGAGCCGTTGGTTTGAATCAAAATTCAAATATGATTCACCAGATATTATGTATTGTGTTGACATGTCATTGAATTTTCTTTTTAAAATTTGTGGATTTTTCTCTTCATCTTTCTCTCTCTCTTTATTTATTCAAGAGGCTAAGTCAGTTGACTATGAGAGATTTTCACATACTGGATTTCAGTAATTGTATTCCCTTGGTGTGGTTTAATGTATTTTCTGTAAATTGTTAGTGTCAAAGAGAAACAGAATTGGACATTAAAGGTGGTAAAAGCACATTTTATTCACTACATTTGCAGTAGGGAAAAGAGCTTTCAGTATAGAGCTGAGCTCAACTACAAATACAACAAGGACAAGTGGGATTTATAGTCAAGGAGCAGAGTTGAACATGTCAGTAGGGGGAAAGTTACTAAGAGGAGAAATCGAGGGTGTGGGTATTCTTGACTAGAATTTTTATAAAGATAGGCCAAGTTGATCAGATGGGCTTTCTGGCTGGCTCAGAGGATAAGAATCCATCTGCCAGTGCAGGAGACACAGGTTTGATCCCTGGGTCAGGAAGATCCCCTGGAGAGGAAACGGCAACCCACTCCAGTATTCTTGCCTGGGAAATCCCATGGACAGAAGAGCCTGGAGGGCTATATAATCCATGGGGCCACAAAAGAGTTGCACAGGACTTAGTGATTTAACAAGAACAAGATGATTAGATATAAAGGTGAAGGGAAAAAACTTGATCAGATATCAAGGATGGAAGGATGACCTAGCAGGATTCTTGGCAGTAACTGGGCTGGCTAGGCCGTTATCGGGACCCAAGAAAGAGTCTCCATGGATAAAGGGCTCAGAGGACCCTGTCTGAAGTTTGGTCAAGGAGAGAGTCTTTGTCAGTAGTTAATTTAGAAATTTGATCAGATTTCAGCTTGTTGTTCTTTTGTTCCTTTTTGTTGTTCTTTGTTGCTGGAGGGCAAGCCTGCTTCACAGTTGATATAGTGTTCTTGCATCAGTTCAGTTCAGTCACTTAGTCGTGTCCAACTCTTTGCGACCCCATGAACTGCAGCACGCCAGGCCTCCCTGTCCATCACCAACTCCCAAAGTTTACTCAAACTCATGTCCATTTAGTCAGTGATGCCATCCAACCACCTCATCCTCTGTCATTCCCTTCTCCTCCCGCCTTCAATCTTTCCCAGCATCGGGATCTTTTCCAATGAATCAGTTCTTCCCATCAGGTGGCCGGAGTATTGGAATTTCAACTTCAGCATCAGTCCTTCCAATGAATATTCAGAACTGATTTCCTTTAGGATTGACTGGTGGAATCTCCTTGTAGTCCAAGGGACTCTCAAGAGTCTTCTCCAACACCACAGTTCAAAAGCATCAATTCTTTGGTGCTCAGCTTTCTTTATAGTCCAACTCTCACATCCGTACATGACTATTGGAAAAACCATAGCTTTGACTAGACAGACCTTTGTTGGCAAAGTAATATCTCTGCTTTTTAATATGCTGTCTAGGTTGGTCATAACTTTCTTCCAAGGAGTAAGTGTCTTTTAATTTCATGGCTGCAGTCACCATCTGCAGTGATTTTGCAGCCCAGAAAAATAAAGTCAGCCGCTGTTTCCACTGTTTCTCCCTCTGTTTGCCATGAAGTGATGGGACCAGATGCCATGATCTTAGTTTTTCTACAGTTTGTTGTGATCCACATAGTCAAAGGCTTTGGCATAGTCAGTAAAACAGAAATAGATGTTTTTCTGGAACGCTCTTGCTTTTTCGATGATTCAGCGGATGTTGGCAATTTGATCTCTAGTTATTCTGCCTTTTCTAAAACCAGCTTGACCATCTGGAAGTTCATGGTTCACGTATTGTTGAAGCCTGACTTGGAGAATTTTCAGCGTTACTTTACTAGCGTGTGAGATGAGTGCAATTGTGCGGTAGTTTGAGCATTCTTTGGCATTGCCTATCTTTGGGATTGGAATGAAAACTGACCTTTTCCGGTCCTATGACCACTGCTGCGTTTTCCAAATTTGCTGGCATATTGAATGCAGCACTTTCACAGCATCATCCTCTAGGATTTGAAATAGCGCAACTGGAATTCTATCATCTCCACTAGTTTTGTTCATAGTGATGCTTCCTAAGGCCCACTTGACTTCACATTCCAGGATGTCTGGCTCTAGGTGAGTGGTTACACCATCGTGATTATCTGGGTTGTGAAGATCTTTTTTGTGTAGTTACTCTGTGTATTCTTGCATCAGGAGGCATTTAATGCCATGCATTTAGATTGTTTCCAGTTCAATTGTGCAGCACAGTCAGGTAGCTAAAGAATCCACTTGCCAATGCAGGAGATGCAAGAGACTCGGGTTCGATTCCTGGATTAGGGAGCTTCCCCTGGAGAAGGAAACGGCAACCCCACTCCAGTATTTTTGCCTGGAGAATCCCTTGGACAGAGAAGCCTGGCAGGCTGTAGTCACGGGTCGCAAAGAGTCAGACACAATTGAGCATGCACAGATGTCTTAAGCCAATTCAAATTACAGGATTTTATTTAAAGTCTTTAATTTTGTATTTCTGTTGATTCTTGAGTTTTTTGATGGCAAAGGATGTATTTCATTTATAGAGTATTTTTCCTGTTTACATAGATGTGGTTGGTTTTTCAAGAAATTTCATGCAATGCTATACTTTAAGGTATTTAGAAGAAAGCAAAATCTCTAAAATCACAGTATCCAGAGGCAATTGCCATCATCTTTGGTAAACATCCTTCTAGATCCCTCTTTTTGAATATATTCCATGGGATTATATGTGAGCATGTGGAGACATATGTTATCACATAAAAATGTATATGTTTACCTAATGAAACCACAGTATAGTCTGCTTTGCATTCATTGATATATCAGGGAGATATTTTCTCTTCAGTGCATTTAAATACACATTATTCAATTAGGTCAATAATGTTATGTTTTATTTAATCAATTTCCTATTATTTGACACCTATTATTTTAAAAGCAACTTCCTTTTAAAAAACAGCACTGTGTTAAATATATTATACAGCACTAATTTGAAAATCATTTTTATGGGCATATTATATATCTGTAGCTTAACGTTATTAATAAAAGAGCTACCCTGACTTCTGGGGGAGTATTATCTGTATTTTCTTGGAGGGTTTAAAATAAGTGTTAGCAGAATCCATTAATTATTATAGTAAAGAATAGTCATAACTTACCAGGTACTGGCACCTTCTTGCCCTTTACTGTTACCCCCCCTACCCCCCCAATCACGTAAATAGCTGTTTTTTCTTTGCAGTCTGCATTGCCTCAGGAACAAAGGTGGCTCTGTTTAATAGACTCCGATCCCAGACAGTTAGCACCAGATACTTGCATGTAGAAGGAGGTAATTTCCATGCCAGTTCTCAGCAGTGGGGAGCATTTTACATTCATCTCTGTGAGTATAAAAATATGCATTTGGTTTTTTTGGTGTGAAATTAATTTTTTTTAATAAAAAGATTTACAGATATATTTAGTCTTGTTGTTTTTATAAGCAGATTAATAAATTTTAAAGATGATAATTTGATCTCTGTTTCCATCGTACTGCAGTGGATGATGATGAATCAGAAGGAGAAGAATTCACAGTCCGCGATGGATACATCCATTATGGACAAACAGTCAAACTTGTGTGTTCAGTTACTGGCATGGCACTCCCAAGATTGGTATGGCCTTAATGACCTCATGACTGTTTATAATAAATTTTGACAGCTTTCCCCCCTTTTTTGGTTGTTTATCTGGACATGTTCGATAGAGGGCACTCTAAAGTTACATTATGATTTATTTTCTTAACTAATGTAGGTTCATTATTCATTCTTTGTGGTGCTTGCTGCATCCTGACACAGGCCCAAGTTTTCAAAAGCATAGAAATTGTAAATTTCTTTAAAAATATAAGCATAGTTTTTGTTAGTTTACTCTCCTGCAAAAAGATAGAGACAGTGTTTGGGCTTTTTGAAATAGTAAAAAACTGCTTTTCTTAGCAAAGTGAAGCAAAAGCCTCTTATATATTCTGCATCATATTCCCCCTCGTTTTCTGAAACAGAACACAATTTAGTTGTATTGAAGATGGAAGGAGTTTGTGAGTAAGTTGGATTCAAGGTCAGCTTGGGGGAGGGGCTGAGTGAATGGACAAACTTTAGTATTACTTTCCTGAATATGCTTTGTATCTCTTTGATGAAATATTTCATTGGCGGATATTTTCTGGGACTATTTCAGCAGGGAGCTGGGTTGATCTATAATTATCTGAGTTAATGCATCATCTTGTGGTTTTTGTTATCTTTTTCTGTGTTGTGGTTGTACAAGGTGATTTTATTTCCCATTTCAACTTAAAGCCAAAATATGTGAAACTATTACTATTACTATAGTTTACTATATGTAAACTATAAGTTTACAAAACCTTGAACCTACGATAGATTATAAAAAGGAGAAAGGGAATGAAGGGTGCATAAATTAGGAAGACACAAACCAAAAAATGGACTGAATAAATTTTACTAAAGTTTTCTTCTTATTTATTCTGTGTCATTATATTCCAAGGATCGTGTTTATTTGCTTTGGCATTAAATGACTGTACTTTGGAGGCACAACTCAGAGGCTTATGTCTCTGACCAGCAACAACTTATATATAGGCCACTGAAAAGACTGACTCAAATCTAAAAATGGCGTTTTCCCTTAGTTCCATGTAAAGTACCAGTCTGCCTTGCTTGAAAGTCATCTTTAATTGAATATTTTTACATTCAAAACTGTGTGGCTCTAATTATAAAAATGAAATAAAAAAACCTGATCCAGAGAATGCCTTAGGAAAAGTTGCAGTACAATCGTTAACATTGCTAACAGTAAATACTTCTTTCTAGAGATCATGTGATTGAGGCATTAGTTTCCTCAGAATCATAGCTAGGCTTTATATGGTCTACACTACTTCCTGCCTGCCTGTCCGTCCACTTACATACAGTTTTCAATGAAAACATGTTTCTCAGAGGAAGCATTCTATAGTTTTCATATGCTTTTAAGAAGGATAACACTGCCTTAATATCTAAAGTTTGCATTTTATGTTTCCTAGAATATTAGCCTTGTTAGAGATCCTTGCTTGAAAACCACTGTCCCCCCAAGACCAATTTCAATGGGATGAAGGTCTTAGTGAGAAACCCTGGTTTGGGTACTTTGAAACCAGGCACAATCTATGTAGATCTAGCCAACTAATAAGAAACATCAGTTAGCATTTGTCTCATGTTCTCAAGTCTGTGAGATACCCCAGAAATTCGGGACAGCTGACATCTGTTAGATAAACTAATCAGCAGCATAAACTTAGCCTGTGCATTTACAAGGTATAGTGCTAAGAGTATGAATAAGGTATGTTTTCTGTCCTGAAGGGCTGCATCCCAGTTACCTAAGAAGTATAGTAAACACTGTACCAGTAACCTACAGAGCCAGCATAGAGGAGCAAGAGCTGGGTGCAGTAACTCCTGGTGTTAGAGTTCATCACTTTCTCATCACACATAGCTCATTATAACATTCACGCTACCTGGCTTCTCAGATTTCTTTCCTCTTCTTAATAATTAGATATTATCACAGCAAGTTTTTGATACCAAATAATAGGGGGCATCTTTGGTTTTCTTATTGGTGAGACCAGGTCACTCAGCAGTGTCTATGTCCAGAGAGCTATTGTGAGAAATAAAATTGAACCAAACATGACCCATGTTCTCAATATGCTCATTATTATTAAGTAGTGAAGAAACAGTAGGTTACAGGAATAAACTGTTATAGGCAGATCTTGAGTCTTATGTGGTGAAGTCATAGATGAGTGTGGTAGACCTACAGGAAGTTTTGGGCTTACATCATTCAAAATTCACTATTTCTTTAAAATTCAAGCATTGTTATATACAGTTTTAAGGCTAGAGTTGAATGGAAACATTTTACTTGAGTTTATTAATTAGTCTCACAGAATATATTAGAAAATATAATTGCTAAAAGTGTACTGTCTCCCTTTAAACTTGAAAATTAGTGGTGATATCAGTAGATTGACAAATAATCAAATAAACTGCAGAGCTAAAAATATGTAAATATGAAGAATGTTGACCTAAAGATTAGGATTTTTAATAGTTGTGGCTTAAGGTGAAAAAAAATGATCATGGAATATAAGTTAGGTGTGTGAATCAAGTAATAAAAACCCAATAGTACTGCATAATATTTATAGCACTCTTCTGAGCACTTTTACAAATATCAATTCATTTAACCCTTCCAAAATGCTGTGAGTTATTAAGAATGTCCATTGTGGAGCAAAGTATTATAGTCCTACATGTATACGTGCATTCTACAAATAACCCTGAACCTTCCATGGGTCAGTCACTGTCTAGATGCTGGAGATACATTGGTGAACAAGTTAGACTTCCTTTCCTCTTGGAGCTTATGTTTTGGTAGGGTGACAGACAAAAAGCCAGCTAAAGAGATGTCTACATAATGTATTTAAAGGTTAGTATAAGTAGCAAGACAAATTAAAACAGGATAAATACATAGGGAAATGGGAGAGCTTACAGTGGTCAGAAACCTTTATGAAGTGGGGCTGTTTGAACAGAGACCATAATGAAGTTGGGAAACAGAAACTGGCTGTGGAATGTTTCGGGCTGACAGAATGCGAGCAAAAAGAAGACAGAAATGTACGAGGACTGGCAAGGAGGCCACTATAGCTAGACCTGAGGGAGGATGGAGAGGGCAAGTGCCAGGAAATGATGCTGCAGAGTAAGCCATGGGCAACATCTTGTCAAATCCCTAGATCTGTCCAGAGTAAAACTTTCTGTTACCTATGTACAATAGGAGGCCACTTGAGGCTCTCAAACAGAGGATGATGGCTGGTTTATGTTTGGAAGGATAATTCTGGCTGCTCTGTGAATAAGAGCACAGGGGGATATAGTGGTGGAAGCAAAGAGAAAGATGACTGGGCTTTTGTCATAATTCAGGCTAGAAGTTGATGACGATACCTTAGACCAAGATGGTACTGGTAAGGTGATGAAAAGTGACTGATTTACTTAAAAGTTGCTGCTGCTGCTGCTGCTAAGTCACTTCAGTCGTGTCCGACTCTGTGCGACCCCATAGACGGCAGCCCACGAGGCTCACCCGTCCCTTGGATTCTCCAGGGAAGAACACTGGAGTGGGTTGCCATTTCTGTCTCCAATGCATGAAAGTGAAAGTGAAGTCGCTCATCGTGTCCGACTCCTAGTGACCCCGTGGACTGGAGGCCACCAGGCTCCTCCGTCCATGGGATTTTCCAGGCCTAACAGAATTTGTTGACAGATGGAGTGTAAGAGAAAGTAAGGAGTCAAAGGTGACTCCACAGTTTTAGGATTGAGTGAACATGGTGTCATTTATTGAGCTTAGGAAGAAATAAAAAATTATGTTTTTGATTGAAACGGCTATTAATAGACATTTTAAGTGGAACTGTTGAATAGGTAGTTAAATATACAAGTTGCGTGCCTGAGAAAGGCTATGGCTGGAGATAAAAGTTTAGGAATTGCCAGCCTCTAAAGCTCAGACAGTAAAGAATCTGCCTGCAATGAAGGAGACCCGGGTTTGATCCCTGGGTCGGAAAGATTCTCTGGAGAAGGGAATGGCAATCTACTCCAATATTCTTAAGTGGAGAATCCCATGGACAGAGGAGCCTGGCGGGCCACAGTCCATGGGCTCGCAAAGAGTCGGAAGCGACTGAGCAACTAACACTGCTACTACTAACCACTATAGAGAGTAGAAGGTCTCTAGAGTGTGGGAAGAGGGAAAGAGATCTGGGGACTCTGCTCCGGAGCACTGACGGCAGTTAGAGCAGGTGTGTTTCTGAAGGAAGAATGTGTGGGTCAGATGCTTCTGAGAAAGCTGAGGTGAGGACAGAGAAGTGCTCGTGGGATTCATCTGTCTGGAAGTCCTTAAGGACCTCACCAAGAGCAATTTTGAAACACAAAGTTGGAGAGATTTCAGGAAATGAGATGGTGAGGAAGAGGAGTTTTGCTGTAAAGGGGAACAGGGAAACGGGGTGGTGAGAGGGAAGGAGAAGGACATGTAGTCACGGAAGGGTGTTTTTCTTTTTTTGATGTCAGTGACTGGACACTTTGTTTACTGATTTGCCACACCACTCGGTGTGCAGGATCTCAGCTCCCCAACCAGGGATAGAACCCGTGCCTCCTGCTTTGGGAGCACAGAGTCTTAACCACTAGACCACCAATGGAGTCCCAAGGAGGGGGTTTCTTTATTTCTGATTAAAGATGAGAAGTGGTTCCAGCATGTTTGGATGCTGTTGAGAGTAATCTTCACAGCCCTCAAACACTGAGTGATTACTTTCCATGTGATAAGTAACACTGAAGGTTTGAATAGTACTATCTTTCAGATATCCTATGTGTTTTGTGGAATATTTGTAGTGTAAGGTCATACTATATAATGGAAAGAGTTCAAACTGGGCAGGCAGCCAGCCTTGGAATCATACTTTGGTTCTTCAGCTACTGACCTGGTGAATTTGAGGAGCTTAACCTGACCTCTGCAGAGAAGGCAATGGCACCCCACTCCAGTACTCTTGCCTGGAAAATCCCATGGACAGAGGAGCCTGGTAGGCTGCAGTCCATCGGGTCGCTAAGAGTCAGACACGACTGAGCGACTTCAGTTTCACTTTTCACTTTCATGCATTGGAGAAGGAAATGGCAACCCACTCCAGTGTTCTTGCCTGGAGAATCCCAGGGACGGAGGAGCCTGGTGGGGTTCCGTCTACAGGGTCACAGAGAGTTGGACACGACTGAAGCGACTTAGCAGCAGCAGCAGCAGCAACCTGACCTCTGAGCCTGTTTCCTAATCTGCAGAATGATGCCTCTTTTATGTTAAAACAAAGCAACAGCATGTAAGTGTGATAATGGACTTAGGTGCTAATTAGCATACCCATAGTGGCCTTTAGAGATAATTTTCCCTTTGGTGTTGGAATATTTGTCATTGTGTGTTATTGGAGAGGTCATCTGAACTTGCTATTCAAAATACAATTCATAGACCAGCACGATGAACATCAGCTGGAAATTAGCCAGAAGTGCAAAATATCAGGCCCTCTCTGATTTGCAGGCTCAGAACAGATGTATGTTTAACAGGAACCCCATATGGTTTGTACAGATGTCAAAGTTTGAAAAGCACAGATTTAGAAAGCAAATGCCTGCCTGCCCTATTGTTTTTAGGAGTTGGTGGTGGAAGGTAACATCTCCGCATTCTTAACATGCTTGCAATTTAGAAGTATTTTTATGCCTTACTTTATTGTTTGTACATGCTATTGTGTATGTAGATATGTGATAGGTATCTATGATGTACTATTTC
Source organism: Cervus canadensis (assembly GCF_019320065.1). Lineage (NCBI taxonomy): Eukaryota > Metazoa > Chordata > Mammalia > Artiodactyla > Cervidae > Cervus > Cervus canadensis. The sequence goes on along the minus strand of NC_057404.1, from coordinate 19,187,305 downwards.
ATGGCAGATTCTTGCCGTGTACTCTTGACAGTGTAGGAAATGAAGACTGTCCACATGTGATGACCTTTTGTTTTTTAATTGTTGAAATGCAGATAATTAGGAAGGTTGATAAGCAGACTGCGTTGCTGGATGCCGATGATCCTGTGTCACAGCTCCACAAATGTGCGTTTTACCTTAAGGATACAGAAAGAATGTACTTGTGCCTTTCTCAAGAAAGAATAATCCAGTTTCAGGTATGTTTCTAAATTGCTGGTAAAATCTAAAATGTGCAAACTGTTAGGTTAGCAGCATTCAGAAACATGAAACTCTCGTTTAAAAGTGTTAATACATCCAAATACATGAATCTGTGTTCAGATATTTATCCCGACTTCAAGGGTGCTTAGCCCACATGTTCTTCAGACATGTTAGTCATTCTACCTCAAAGAGCTCAAAACTATGAGAATGTTCTAAGAGAAACAGTTAACATCTAATTCTGAGGGATGAAAATTCTTCAGATTATCCAAAAGTAGATGTTGGGTGTTCAGAGAGTCACCTGAAATTATGTGCAGACAACACTGTATATAGTGGTGCATGCATATTTTGGAGGAGGATTCATAATTCTCATCAGATTTATATTGGAGTCTTCTAAGATAGTAATGATGACATGTTAAAAACTAATTAGTCAAAATCTAATTTTTAACTATATTGACTCAGAAGGCCTTCATGAGGACATTTATGACATGAACAAATGACTTAATAGAATAGTTACACTTCCACATGAAACTCATTTGTGGACATCTGGAGGCTTTTTCCGGAGAGATGGCCACACACAGGTGGTCTCCTCAGCCCAGCACTGGGCTGGCCTAGGTGTTTCGAGGTAGGGGTAGGGGATTGCCATTCACATCTTGGTTCCTTCCTGCTGAAAGTACAGAAGTTTCTATAATTCTCTAAGTAGGAGGGGACATCCATTCTCTCTTTGTTTTGTTGATGTTGTTTAGTCACTCAGCCGTTTTCGACTCTTTGTGACCCCATGAGCACAGCCTGCCAGGCTCTTCTGTCCATGGGATTTCCCAGCAAGAATACTGGAGTGGGTTGCCATTTCCTTCTCCAGGGGATCTGCCCAGCCCAGGGATTCAACCGTGTCTCCTGCATTGGCAGGTGGATTCTATACCATTGAGCCACCAGGGAAGCCCCCCTCTCTCTTAGGGAGCTCTGAGGCATTTTAAGCATTTAATTATATCACAGATACTGATCTTTTACTAAAGAAATTATACAGGTAGCGGTGTAATTTTACTTAAATGGTTATTCTGAAAGGTATTATTAATTTTTAGTATGTCACTTAAATAGTTTATATTAAAATAAAACCTGCCTTATGTGAGGTTTCCATATTAATATTCTATTTTTAATTAGGGGTTGGAAAAGTGTGGAGCCTGGGAAGTTTATGAATTTGTACTAAATTCTTTTCATGGGTGTTACTTTGTTAAAATTGTCTTACAGTACCACAGTGTATATAATTTATAACCATTCTTTGTTTCTAAGGCCACTCCATGCCCAAAAGAACCAAATAAAGAGATGATAAATGACGGAGCTTCCTGGACAATCATTAGCACGGATAAGGCAGAGTATACGTTTTATGAGGGGATGGGCCCTGTCCTTGCCCCAGTCACACCTGTGCCTGTCGTAGAAAGTCTTCAGGTGAGACCTCTTACAAGTTGACTTCAGCTTTTTGCAACTGCTCAGCTATGACGTGGCGTAATTTTACTTCACAATAAATTTGATTTTTCTTCAAATCCTGTGATTTGGAGGATTTTTTACACAGTGAAGAAGAAAATCAGAGGAACACAAAATTTTAGCAAGAAAATTTAAGTGTAAATCAGCTTTTGAGCGTTTTAGTTCACTTTGTCTTTATAATCATGTTATTTAAAGGAAATATTTTAATTATCTTTTTTTTTTTTGCACATGATACTTGAATGAAAAACTCACCTGTGTACTTTAATGAAAAATGAAATGTTTCCTCAATGTTGTTTTGATTTTCTGTGAATTGCAGTTGAATGGCGGTGGGGACGTAGCAATGCTTGAACTAACAGGACAGAATTTCACTCCAAATTTACGAGTGTGGTTTGGGGATGTAGAAGCTGAAACTATGTACAGGTACTTAATACAATTTTTTACATCATCCAGAGTTTTTGATGGGGGTGGGTACATGAGACTATTTCCCAAGAGTCCTGTATTAAGAGGTTGATTGTCCTGTATTAAGCAACCTTGTTTTTAAGTTGCAGTTACAAAGTTTGCCATGCTTTTAAGTGATTTCTGTTTCCTCCTCAGATGTGGAGAGAGTATGCTCTGTGTTGTCCCAGACATTTCTGCATTCCGAGAAGGCTGGAGATGGGTCCGGCAGCCAGTCCAGGTTCCAGTAACTTTGGTCCGTAATGATGGAATCATTTATTCCACCAGCCTTACCTTTACCTATACCCCAGAACCAGGGCCACGGCCACATTGCAGTGCAGCGGGAGCAATCCTTCGAGCCAACTCAAGCCAAGTGCCCCCTAATGAATCAAACACAAACAGCGAGGGAAGTTACACAAACGTCAGCACAAATTCAACCAATGTCACGTCATCTACAGCAACAGTTGTGTCCTAACTACCGTCTTTTTGCTAGGACTTACACTGACTTGAGTGCGGCAAAATGTTGACAAAAAAAAAAAAAATGAACAATCTTTTGTGGTTTCTTGGGAAAACTTTTCATACCAGATTATACTATTCAAAAACCCCATTACCTGCAAGTGCTGATTTGAAGTGCAGAAGCCACAGTAAAGCAAAACAAACAAAAAACATCTAAATGTATAAACTTCTGGAAATCGATTTTTTTCAGCTGTTATTTTTGTTTGGTTGGTTTTTGTTTGGTTTTGTTTAAATGGGCAAGAAATAGAGATGTGGCTGAAGTAAAAGTTAATCAAACTAGAAGACAAAAATCTAACATAGTTTTTATGGACCAAGGAACTTGTATAAGCTTTAGTAAAAGGTACATTTTCACCATACCTTTTTTATATCACGTATATAATACATCTTTGTTACCAAATAGGTTGTTCTCCTCCCCACCCACTTTGAGCTTTTGCTCTTAAGTACATTCAGGTTCCAAGCCTGACCATGCTTGTTTAATCTAATTACCATCCTCTTCCAGGTCTTTCTGGTCCAAGGCTGGAACTGTTCTTTTTATTTTATTATTTTTTTAAAAGCTGAAGTCTTATGACTTTTCTTGAATGGAAGGTGTTTTGATTTCAGCAAGTCAAATCTTGTAAAGGCCTGCATTCATATTTCTTTTAAGATTATATGAAGTCTGTGCAAAAGCTTTAAAAAAAAATGCCTCTGCCTTGCCTGCAATACATGCAATGTACTTAGTCTCTATTCTCAAATACCGTTGATAGTTATTTCTCTGTGTTACTTTTTTTTTTTAATGTATTTATAGTGGTAATCCAAGAGGTTCTAACATTTACCTGAAATTAAATGTGGCCATTTAGTCATTAATGAGTTAATGGCATGGAACATGTTGGTTTTTACAGTGTTCCCTCCCCTTTTCCTGGGCAGAAATGTTTCTACTCAGTCAACATTTGTTCAGGTTTCCTCCCCCTCCTTATCTTGTACATAACTTGTATTATGTGTAAGTTAAACATTTTATTTTGAACTTGGAATATTCCCAGTGATTTCATTCAGCAGGGTGTTTTTCTGCCTTGTTGGCATATGATAACAAAAAAATATCATGCTAAATATTTGCTACCAGCTGGTAGATGGTGCCCTTATTGTATAATGAGGAAAAATCTCAGCAAAAGCGTGGTTTTATTTACCTTTTTTTTTGGTGGGGGGGGTAGCCTAGGTCAAAACATCACTGTAACCTTGAAACAGGATGCTTTTACTAGATGACCAACTAAAATAGCTGGAAGACAATACTTTAGAAATGGATAGCTGTAAGATTATAAAAATGCAAATGTAATTTATCTTTCCATTTCTCTCCCGTTTTTTTGGTCTTCTCTTCCCCAACGTGAGTGTCTTCACAAATGTCACCTACTCAGAAGGCATTTCTTCTCCATTTAAGATTTGATTGCATTCCGGGTTGTGTGCTCCCTCTCTGTGCTGGACTCACCTGTTTTACGTTGGTTTTGTTCCCACACTTTGGTTATACCTTTGTTCAGTTTCTTAGAAATTGCGGCAGACTCATTGGGCTCCATTTAGTACAGGAACTATGTGTGTAATGTTACAGGACATGGTCTAGTAATACAATCATCTTTCTTCGAGTAAAAACTACCTCTCGATTGTGGTAAGCTTTTACTGTCCCATAAAACAGAAGCCACAAGTACCTTAAGGATGCAGAACTGTAACTTCCTGCATATCTTTCCGTACAGAAATTGTCTTTTTGGTGTCCTGGGCTATTTTGAAAAGTTTCCACCAGTAGACTTTTTAAAACATCATCATGAATAGCTTCCCCCCATTCCCACCCCACAGCTTTGATAAATCTTCATTATTCATTCTTTTGCTCCGACTATGCCATTGTAAATATAGTTCCTAACATCTTTAAATCGCTTTTTCCTCAGTTTTCAAGGGCGAAGTCATTTGTAAAACACGTAGTTAAAGTTATTGTGGTCTTTTCTTTACTGCAAGCCTTTTTAATTACTACAGGCTGCATTATGCTATATATAGCCTTTCTCTCTTTAAGTCTGCTCCCGTCACTAGCTTCTCTTGCAAGCTAATCCTGCCTCATACTTTAAATCTGTTTCAGTGACCAAGGGCAGAATTCTTTGTGGCCTTATCTTTCTTTGTTTTAACTGTTTACTGGCTTTTTCTTGCAAACTTGCTTCTTTCTGAGTAGTATTTATTCTGCTCTCTGTTGAGTCTGGAAGTAGCCTTCACACAGTGCTTTTTGTTCAGAGCGCAGAAATGTTTTCAGTGCTGCTGAAATGGGCCACAGGTTTCCTCCACTTCCCAAGTTTGTTATTTAGTTACCAATTTATATTAAATTAACTGATAACAAATAAGATGCTTTTGAAGCACAAACTATTCCTCCCCACCGCTGCAACTCAAAATATTTTTTTTCAAGTTTATGACTTTAGTAAAATGAACTTCTGCTTTTTTACTGTTTAACTATGTCTAATTTTGGCTCTGTTTATTTTAATAAGATAATTGAACTGTTAGACTGTAAACCTGTTTCCTCTTCATTGTTAGTTCTTTTTTAAGATTTAAGAATATACTCCTACAGGCCCCCACCCCCACCCCCCGCCACTGTCTTATGCCATTCTACATACCACAAACTGAAATGATTTGTCTGTTATGACTTATCATTTGTCAGTAGTTCTTTTGTCAGCTGCTTAAAAAAATTTTTGTGAATTATTTTCAGTGTATAATTTACAGGAGCCTCGTCCTCCAGTTATAGTATTGTAGAACGTGGCCCTTCCTCCAGTGGTGGCATTATTAGAGATGCTGATCATTTTCCCTCATAAAGGCTCTCAGAATGGTAACCACTTCATTTAAAGTATAGTGTGTTCAAGTTTTTTTGTTTTAAGTCATGTATTAGAAGTATATCCTGTGCTTTTATGATTCTATGCAGTTTCTGAAAATATGCATAGAAGCTGTCTCTTACCGTTTTAATTGATCACACAGATTGAGAAGGCAAACAAAAAGCTATAAATATAAAATGCCCTTTTTATTTTGAATGGTTTCAGAGTTGAACACTAGTATAATCTGCTGCTGACTTTTAAACCACAACAAGTAAAGATATCCTTATGTGTGTATTAACTGGTAAAATATTTGTCACTCTTACTGCACAGACTTATTTGCGATAACTGGTTAGGTTTTTTTTTTTTAATCAAACTAGTAGTGTCTGTGCCCTCAAAGGAAATTGTCAACAGTTTTTAAGAACTAAACTATTCATGTTTAATCAGATAATCCATGCAGGGGTGGGGGTGGTGGGGTTCTTCTTTGAATCAAAATGTTATTCAGTTATTAACTAAGTTACTTACTTTTGATTTCAAAAGCAGCTGTGTTTCTGATGAATACTGAACAAATGTGTGTAATTTTCTGTGCCAGACTTTTGACTTTGTTTTCAAGCACTGTAACGTGGGATGGATGGTTAGAAACAATAATATATTAGGGTTTCTATTTAACCCTTTCAGGACTGAACTGTATTTCCTTTTATTAATTTTTCCCTGTGTTGTGATAAATGTTTGCCAGCATTCAGTACTGTGTTGGTCCAGATGTAGGTTTAAATGCTCATTTTTAGCTTATTTCTTGTACCTTGCAGCATGCTCTACGCATTCAGTCCTTAAGGGGTTTATTTTACAAACTGTGCGCCTGTAAGGTTTATTAGCAATAAGATAGAAAATTGAGCAAGTTTATACCATAATTTTGTAGAAAAAAGAATCTGCTCAGTTCCATATTTCATCCATGAGAAACCTGCAATACGGGCAGTTTCAAGAAATAAATAAAAAGGAAATGTAAACCATTGTAAAAGTGTTCTGTTGGACGTGCCTGACACATGTATTATCATCATTGATTTCAGAATACTTAAAGTTTGTCTGTTTATAGTTTTACCTTGCTGTCTAAGCTTCATCACATCAGAGTAATAACTGTACTGATTTTATTTTTCTTTTTTGCATTTTTAACTAGATAGTGCTTTAAAAAGAAAGTTTTGTGGGTTTTTTGTTTTTTGTTTTGAGAGGGCTTGTTTTTTTTTTTTATCCTTGTAAATGGGGAAATGGCCTTTGGACAACTCAAGAGTTGTCTCCTAATTCAGGAATATTTTGAACTAATCTCAACATGATTGGAGAGCAGTATTTAATGACAGCTTGCTTTTCCAGTATGAGGTGTTATCATTTGGCCTGCTGTATGAAAGAACATAGAATGGTTTGTGCTTTTTCTTGGGGGCTCTTCAGTATGCTTTTTGTTTAATGGTAGTTTAGTCGCTAAGTCGTGTCCAACTCTTGCAACCCCATGGCCTGTAGTCTTCTCTGTCATGGGATTCTCTGGGCAAGAATACTGGAGTGGGTTGCCATTTCCTTCTTCAGGGGATCTTCCCGACCTAGGAATAGAACCTGGGTCTCCTGCATTGCAAGCAGATTCTTTACCGACTGAGCTATGAGGGAAGCCCACTTTGTTCAACAGGGAAACAGTAAAGGGGAAGGTTGTTACATATATTTTAAATCATAGCAAGTTCATTTATCTGATATCCCCTAAAAGAAAAACCGTAAACCAAGTTATCAGGATTTTGCTAAAGACATCTTCTGAAAATAGTGATTGTTAAATAAATAAGTTAGTTGGGGTTTGAATGGTGAGACTTTCAATGGCTAGGATTGGTAATAGCTTCTTTTAAAAAATAATTTATTATTTATTTTTTTAACAGTAGGTCTTATTGGTTATCTATTTTAAATATAGCAGTGTGTACATGTCAGTTCCAGGCTCTTATGTCTAGGTTAAGTAATAGCTCCTTTAGAATTTAGATGGGAATAATACAATAATATATAAAGAGTATGTGATCACTTTCTAAGCAACCTAATGAAAGATCCATTCAGTGTATATGTATGTATTTTTTGTCCCTGGATCCCTAAATGGTTGCCAGCTTAAGAGATACAGAGGGCAAGCTACATCAGGTGCTAGTGGTGAGGGATCCCAGTAGTAAGTCCTCTTCCCAAAGAAGAATCCTTTTCCCTAGTTTAGTGCTAGACAACAACGAGGGCAACGATTAAGTTGCTGTATATAAGGTACAAATGAGGTGATTAATTTTGACTTAAGGCCAGACCCTAAGGCTTTAGGCTGGGAGATAGAACACACAGCCCTGTGGAGAACCTGCTAGACTGGTCAGGTACGCCCAGTTCTGTGTGTTGAGGATAAAGCCATTTGTGTGCCTGGCATGCAGGTGATCAACAAATAGCTTCAGGTGTTATGCACACGTATGTGAGAAGCCGTGACTCATCTTGGTTTAAATAAACGAGAGGTGAATATTATCTAATCCAGAAAAGGAACACTGTTTCAACTCTTAACAAGAAACATTCATGCTGAACTCAGGTTGTTTGGTTTTTTTTTTTAAACGGAATTTATAGAATGTTTTGCTTTGGGGGAAGTAGCACTTTAAAATGTGAAATTCTATGACACATTTTTTAAAAGATAAGTGTGAAGTTCAGGTATGTATCAAGTTCTTTCTGGCACAGTCAACTGTAGTCCCTGCTTCTCACCTCCTTGTGTTCCACGGCCCTGCTCACTGAGTGCAGTCAGCATGCAGGTCGTTCATTTCTGGCACCTTTGCCTGGTGGATCATTTCTGCTAATGCTGAAATCCCAAAATGTCAATCCAGAAACACACCCCCCCACTCCCGTCTTCATATAAGAAAGTAAAGAGTGTGATGAGGTCTTTCCCAGTGGCCTGTTGAGCCAATTTTGACAGCTGTTCTTTTTTCCTGGAACTAAGCTTTCTCCCTGCAAGGATGTTCTCTTTGTCCTCACTCACCACACAACACAAAGTCAGTGATTGTGATTTTCTCCTGCTCCTTAAACCTTTACAGCCTTTAGCCTTGCTAAATTCTTAATTCAGATACTTCAATATAATAATGAAAAGCTTTGGAAAATAATTGTGACTCAGAAACAGTCATTGTGACTTTCATCATTGATTATCCTAGAGAGTAGCTCCTAGGGTTGTCAGCTGGTAAAATTCCAACGGTGCAAATGATGTGATCTTTGGGAAGAATGTCAGGTGAAGGATAATGGAATATGCACGTATTTGCTTAGAAGCATGAATATCCATCCCTATTATTTCTGAGTAGTGCTAAAGGTTGGAATTAGTTAAGACACAATTAGGAATGTTTAAACAGCCAGTAATGTTCTAGGCACTGAGCTTATTTAGGGCATGGCTGTTTTCCTAAAAATTTTCACAAAGGGCTTGTCTGTCTGCTTAGGCTGCCATAGGAAAATACTGCCTGGCTTAAAACAACAGAAACTTATTTTCTCACATTTCTAAAGGCCAGAAATCTGAGATCAAGGTGCCAACATGGTCAGGCTCTTGTGAGGACACGTAACTGGTTTGCAGGTGGCCACATTTCACCGTGTGCTTTCACAGCATAGAGATATCTGTATCTCCTTAAGACCACAGTCCCTTTTTGATTAGGGCCCCATCCTTAATTAACTCCTAAAGGCCTATCTCCAGGTATAGTCAGATTGGAAGTTAGGCTTTAACATGAAATTTAGGGGAAAACAATTTAGTTCATAACAGGGCCCTTTCTGAAAGCTTTCTAGATTACAGTTTCAATAATTTATTGGATACTAATCTATAGAATAGTATTCAGGTTTCTTGCATTTTTAAGTCCTGGATGGGGGTTTTCAGTAGTCAGCTAAGATGATGAATGGACTTGGGCTGAGGTACATGGGGAGAGGCGAGATTGAGATAGAAATCGCTTTGACCACCTGTGAATTGTTTTGTGGCCATGATTTAATCCTCACCATGACGCTGCGAGTTAATATGCTTGTGGCAGAGATGACTCCGGCTCAAGACTTGCCCAAAGCCGTGCACTGAATTTAACAGAGCTGGGCTTCAGGAGTGGACCCAGGTGGCCCAGAGTCATGCTCAAGGGGCGCACTAGATGTCTCAGCCACGAAGGAGCAAGGACTCAGATTACTAGGGGCTGGTACTATTACAGGCTCTGTCTTCCTAAGGAGCTTTATAGGGAGCAGCCATTCTGTGTCAGTCCTCACTTCACAGTTGAGAAAGACGTAGCCCTAGAGAAGGTGGAAAGCCCAAATGTGATTATGGATTGAAAATGCCTTATTCACTTCAACGTGCTATCCAATTTCGAGGTGTTTGTTTGTTTTCACTATTAATGTAGTGTCCTGGCCTCTTGGTTAATGTGTTCTTACTCCCTCTGACCAAACCTTACACATAAATATATGCTAAATTACCCAACTCTGGAGAGAATCAGGAGGTCACTTGGTCTGGGTCCTCCAGGATCATGGTGAACTTAGTCTTCAGGCTTTTTTTTTTTTTTTTTGCTGCTCATTTAAGAAAATGGTGACATGATGGTTTTGTATTTAATACTTCAAAGATACAAAACATTACACCTTCAATACAATAGTGGTTATTAGAGTTAACAAGACTTAAGTCAGAAACCCATCCTGGTTAACTTAGGGAAAAGGGATTTTGTAAGAATAGCAGAAGCTCATAGGATTGAAGGGAAGCCTGCATCATGTTTCTGAGGAGGGCAGCTCTTGTGAACTAAGGAACCCTGGATCGTACGAATGGTCTGCTCAGAGAGCCACTATTGTGAGCCTAACCTCTTCTTCAATCCTTAAGTCAGCTGCTGTAGATTGAATTTTGCAGATGACAGCAACTGGCAGTGTGAGCTTAGGTCACTGCCTGTCCTGTGCACTTAGAGGAAGGGTCAGTTAAAAGGAACCTCTTAGAGAGCATGGCGACCACTCCAGTGTTCTTGCCTTGAGAATCCGAATGGACAGAGAAGCCTGGCGGGCCACAGTCCACGGGGTTGCAGAGTCAGACACGACTGAGCAACTAAGCACAGAGGCTCTTTGGCTTCTGTGGTCACAGGCAAGCCTGGATTTAGAAGGAACGGGAGAAGAAATATTTCCCCAGTAAGGAATTTGAGGTTGCTAGGATAAGGAATGGCACCCCACTCCAGTACTCTTGCCTGGAAAATCCCATGGACAGAGGAGCCTGGTAGGCTGCAGTCCATGAGGTCGCTAAGAGTCAGACACAACTGAGTGACTTCACTTTCACTCTTCACTTTCATGCACTGGAGAAGGAAATGGCAACCCACTCCAGTGTTCTTGCCTGGAGAATCCCAGGGACAGGGAAGCCTGGTGGGCTGCCATCTATGGGGTCGCACAGAGTCGGACATGGCTGAAGGACTTAGCAGCAGAAGCAGCAGGATAAGGAATAGGGGCCAGGCAGCTGCTCTAGAGGGCTGCAGGCAATAAGTTCTCTAGTAAAATGTATTAACTGTATTCTCTGTGCTAAAGGCTTTACTTGAAATATTTCATATTCCTCAAATCTCTGAGTCCATTTAATAGGCAGTTTTGAAAAGGACTCTCAGAAACTCTGACTCTGACTTATCACACCCGCCCCCTGCACCCAGCAACTGATAGCCTCAGGACCACTGGAGAGACTTCTTGCTTTCTGTAGGTTATTGGGCAAGAAGCAAGCAGGAGATTGCAGGGAGCTTGCTTTGATATAGCAACTCTGACGCATCCACTGAGAAGCAAAGAACAGGTTTACAGGAAGAAGAATGAGGCAGACCTCCAAAGAGGGAACATTCCTAGTTCCACCCCTTTCTGAAGCTTAACTCTATTCCTGCCTTAAGTGCCACGAGATAACTCATCCATTCAGCGCTTCAGTCATAATAGGAAAGTCTTGCCACTGTTGCCTTAATTTCATTCATCGATGAAAGGTCATTTCTAGGGTTCTGCAGCTGTAAATGGCAAAACCATGGTTCAAACCTAGGCCCTCTGGACCTGAGTAAGTCAGGGGAGGTCAGGGTTCAGAGGCAGTACCAACATCTAGGGGAGCAGCATCGAGATGGAAGCATTTGAACCATGTCAAAAGAGTGAGGGGTCCAGGATTTCCCCAGGTGGAAGTGCCCGTGTGAATGTTTCAGGAGTGGATAGGCTGATGAAGGCAAGGAGCATGGTCCAGGCAGGTCCCAGTGTAATGGAGCCATGGGAGAAGTAGGAATTGTCATGAGATTGTGTATAAATTTTAACAGACTACCAGGGTTCCATAGGTAGAATGTCCTGACATATCTGTTAAGGGGAACGGTTCTCTCTGCACCTCATATCCTTCCTTGTAGGGGGACCTTCTGTTTGCTAAGATTCCTGGCCTCTGCCCTTTACACTATTTACAGTTTTGCTACTGCTGCTGCCAAGTCGCATCAGTTGTGTCTGACTCTGCAACCCCAGAGATGGCAGCCCACCAGTCTCCTCCGTCCCTGGGATTCTCCAGGCAGGAGTACTGTAGTGGGTTGCCATTTCCTTCTCCAGTGCATGAAAGTGAAAAGTGAAAGTGAAGTCACTCAGTCGCGTCTGACTCTTCGCCACCCCTTGGACTGCAGCCCACCAGGCTCCTCCGTCCATGGGATTTTCCAGGCGAGAGTACTGGAGTGGGTTGCCATTGCCTTCTCTGAGTACAGTATTAACTTTGCTCAATGAGTTAATTTAGCTCTACATCAGCCAGGAACTGCAGATACAGTGATAAAATCCTGCTATTTGTGGGGCTATCCTGGTGGGACAGAAAGAAACAAAACTAAGTTTAAGTATTAAATATATGTATATGCATGTCATGGGCTTCCCTGATAGCTCAGTTGGTAAAGAATCCACCTGCATTGCAGGACACCCCGGTTTTATTCCTGGGTCGGGAAGATCTGCTGGAGAAGGAATAGGCTACCTTCTCCAGTATTCTCGGGCCTCCCTTGTGGCTCAGCTGGTAAAGAATCTGCCTGCAAGGCGGGAGACCTGGGTTTGATGCCTGCGTTGGAAAAATCCCCTGGAGAAGGAAAAGGCTACTCATTCCAGTATTCTGGCCTGGAGAATTCCATGAAATGTATAGTCCATGGGGTCTCGACTGAGCGACTTTCACTTTCATATGCATGTCTGTGTATTAAAGTGCTCCTACTGAAAATGTCGGTTCTTCCCTGGTGGTCAGTGCTAAAAAATCCACCCGCCAATACAGGAGACTCTGGTTTGATCCCAGGGTCGGGAAGATCCCCTGGAGAAAGAAACGGCTACCCACTCCAGTATCCTTGCCTGAGAAGTCCCGTAAGAGTCACAAAGAGTCGGATATGACTTAGCAACTAAATCACAACCGAAAATGTCACCATCTCGAGCCCAGAGATGATGGAATCTGAACATCAAATAAAAGAGACCCTCCAGGGACATCATCTATGGGTGAGAATTACTGTGTCCTAGAAGTACTGAGTAGGTAACGTTCAGTATAAAAATCTGTTGTTTTTAACGAGTTCTTTGCTGTTTGCGTGGGAGCACCACTCTGAGTGAGGGTACCAGGCTCACTTCACAGTCTTGTGCAGCCAGCTGAGGATCTGAGGCCGGCCCCTGTGTCTTTCTTGGGGTCCCTTTCAGCCACTTTGCAGTAATCCCTGGGCACACATTCAGAGGGCGGGGTGAGGTGCTGTGAGCTACTGGTGATCGAGAGATGACTACAGTCTCTGCCCAGGAAAGCCCATCAGGAAGCAGGCTGTCAACTGGGCTTCCCATACTGCAGGAGGGCTTGACCTGCGTGGGGTCTGGGAATCTTCCAGAGAAAGTCTCGCCTCAGAGAAGAGCCAACCCTTTTGGAGGCTGGGGCGGAGGAGCAAGGTTGAGGGAAGGCAGGGGCCATGAGGGACCCTGGTGCCCCCACAGCAGTTCCCTGCCACTCTGCTGCTTTGATTAAGGTGTGTCCCGTCCCTGCCCTGGGATGCAGCTGGAGGAAGGTTGCAAGAGTTAGAGAGTCACATAGGTTCATTCTGAGACCCCTGTTAGACTTCAGTTAGAAAGGCAGGTAAGCAGCTAGATGTCCAGAACCGGAGCTCAGGACCGTCTGTGCTGGAGACACACATTTGGGAGTCAGTCACATATAGATGGGGTTTGAAGCCAACAGTCCCTGTTTAAGCCGTATTTCTCAAACTTTTTATGCTAGGATCCAGCAGGGGAAAGGGTTAAAATTCGAGACTGATTCTGTAGGCCTATGGGCGTGCGTCTTGAGATCCTGTATTTCAGCAATGCTGCAGCGCAGGGACCGAGGTCTAGAGACCCCACCTAGAAAGGCGAGGGCCTCGCTTATGCCCAGAAGTGGGAGCGATTGACAAAAAGGGTAACGTGCCTCTTCACTTAGTAAGAGTGACAGTCTTTAACTAACCTCACTATTTCCAGGTCAGCATTAACACAAATGGTTTGGGAATTAGCCTTACTGTTTTTGAAGCACAGGGTCAAGATTTCTCTCTTCCCTTGAGAAGACCTTCTATACCAAATTGCAAATGGACTCATCAGATTCTGCTGTCAGTGCTGATGAAGTGGCTTAAAGATCAAAATGTTCACATGCATTCATATTTGCAAGACACAGAAGCCTACATTACATGATCATGGGTCATAACGTCCAGAGTCCTCGAGCATCTTTGGTGAATTGCTGTACCCGGGAGTTAGAGGAATGCTGAAAGAGTTTTAAAACTCTTTGATTGGGGCGGGGGGGAACCTACTTTTAATTGGGTTCCCTTACTCCTGTGCAGTTCTGCAAATTCAGAAACAAAGTTATCACAGAAACCTAAAACTCAAATAGGTGGTGTCCAGCTGCTAATGAGATTCACAGACATAACAGAGCTGAGAGAGGCAGACCCTTTGCCTTAAGTTTCTCTGCTTCTCTGTGGCCTGCCTCTAGGAAGACTGTTTTCCCCTTCCTGTGATTGTAGATCCAAAGGGAGCAAATGATGCATACGGTCCTTCTAGGGGATAGGACTGTAGACTCAAGGTGATCAGAGAAGCAAAATAGATCATCAGAAATGTCACGGACCCAAAGGTGTGCACACAAACATATACACACATACAAAACCGCACCCTGCTCTGATAATATTTCAACCAAACCAAGGAGTCTTTTTTTTGGAATGTGATGTTTAACTTTGTCTATCCTGGGACCTGAACACTAGCCAAGTGTGTGTAGAGAGCAGAGCTTTGGGCATAATCCCTGGAGACTGAGTCACAGAGGACAAGCAGAGAAAGACGTGGCTTTGTGGGTCAGTGCAAAAAAACTTTGCTTTTGTGTTTTTTTTCCCCTTTTTAACCTTCGTCACAAATGTGGAGATATTTTAAATGCTAGAAAGCAGTATGTTAACACCCATGAAATACTTTGTTTCCTGAGTTATCGGAAAAAAATGCTTGCAAGCCGGTGTTTTGTTTGCTCACTGTGAGTGGTTCATTACTGTGTTGCTTTGAAGCAGTGCCTACCCCTCTTGCTCACTCATTTGACACAGCTGATTACCTCTTCAGTTTTGAAATTCTCCATTCTCTTGGCCTCTGGGACACCAGACTTTCTGGCTGCTCTTTCTCAGTCTGCCTTGCTAGGTCCTCCTCAGCTCCCCAACCTGCAAACCTTTGAGAGTCCCAGGGCCAAGACCCATCCCCTCCTCCCCAACCTTACTCCTCCCATGGTGATCTCTCTACCAGTCAGATGACCCTCCCAACCTACTACCCTGATTGCTTCTTTAATTTTCTTATCTTTATCCTGTTTTCCATTTCTTTGTCTTTTTATTTCATTTGTCAGAGAGATTTCCTCTACTTTTCCTTCCAGCCCTTCTTTGCGTTTTTTTCATCTTGGCCCTCATTTTAAGTCTTCAAAAGCTCTTTCTTGTTCTTTTTTTCTTAACAGTCTGTTCTTGGTATATTTGATGGATACAGTATTTTCAAATGAAGTATTTGTTATAAGATCCATTTTAAGAGAGTTTCTGACTCAGGAGGTCTGGGGTGGGGGCCCAAGAAATTGCATTTCTAACAAGTTTCTATGTGATGCTGATCTAGGGACCTCATATTGAGAACCATAGGTCAAGGAGTGTTGACCCATATTTGCATTTCCTTTACAACTTTTTCTCAATTGTGATTTGATTCAAAAACCCTGAACAGCCTGGAATGCTGCTAAGATGCTCAGAGAACAAGATATAAACATTTCTTTCTTCTAGAAATCAAGGTTGATGCATTTGAACCTGTACTTGCAAGAGCATGATCATGGACTCAGTCTGTCACTAACTCATTGCCTGACCACAGGAAGTTCACCTAAACTCCTTGACCTCTATCTTCTCATCTGTAAAGTGAGGGGACTGTAAAAGGTAGTCTTGAGGTGCATCTAGCTGGAAGATTCTATGATCTGACCCTACCATCAAAAGCTTGAGTGCTGCCACTAGAAAACAGAAGTCGGTGCTAGTCGCTGAACATTTATGTTCCAGGAATTATGCTAAATTGTTTACCTGCTGGATCTCATTTCTGAAACTCTCAAGAACACTGGGGAGCAAGACTTATCATTCCCACTTCATAAACAAGGACACCAAGGCTCAGAGAGGCTATCTTGTTCAAAAGCACACTGTGAAGTATGTCGGAGCTGGAGAAGGTAGCATGGCTGGGAAAGGAATATGAGCATGAGAGATGCAAAGACTTGGGCACAAGTTCGGATTTCCTCTTTCACTGCTGACTAGCTTTGGGGTCTTGGACACCTCACTTTATTTCTCTAAATCTCATATCTGTTTCCTCCTCTGTAAAAAAAAAAAGAAAAAGGTAATGATATCTGCTTCATTGAGGCTGTTGATTGTTGACTTAAAAAATGTTCACAGCCTAAGAGGTGAGAGTTATGTTTTACTCGAGAATTTTCAGGACTTCAGAGAACTGCTCTGAGGAGGCAAAGGGAAGAAGTTTTGCAACAAAGGGCAGGTAGTCTGAACATCAAAAGGTTATTGTTAATTAAAGAAGCCAGATAACCGAAGTTAAGGAATTTAGCACTTTTGTCTAATTGGGAGATGCGAGTCTGGGATCACTGAAATCATTCCTTTGATGTGCACTTAAGCTGTCTGGGGCCAGTATCCTGTGTTTCTCCCACTCTCAGCTTCCCTGGGGCCCACTGTAGGGGGGGCTGTTTTCTGATGACTGCTTTGCTGCTGTTCAGTCCCTAAGTTGGGTTCAACTCTGTGACCCCGTGGACAGCAGCACGCCAGGCTTCCCTGTCCTTCACTGTCTCCTGGAATTTGTTCGAACTCATGTCCATTGAGTCGGTGGTACCATCCAACCATCTCATTCTCTGTCACCTCCTTCTGCCCTCAATCCTTCCCAGCCTCACTCAGGGTCTTTCCTTGTGAGTTAGCTCTCCACATCAGGTCTGATGGCTGCTAGATCTCAGGTATTCTTCCTGAGTGCCCTCATCAGCTCACACTGGAGGGCTGCAGTTTTGATGACTGACATCCTTGTTTACTGATAGATATGGCAGGAAATACTCCATTTCTCATGATAAACATAAAAATGCAAGGAACTATGTGAAGTGGCTGGCATAAAGTACACATTCACATAATGCTAAGTTTGATCTGGGTCCCATGGAAATGCAGCCACGTCTTTATTTTATTTTATTTTTCATCTATTTTTATTAGTTGGAGGCTAATTACTTTACAATATTGTGGGTTTTGCCATACATTGACATGAATCAGCCATGGATTTACATGTGTTCCCCCTCCTGATCCCCCCTCCCACCTCCCTCCCCCTCCCATCCCTCTGGGTCTTCCCAGTGCACCAGCCCTGAGCACTTGTTTCATGCATCCAACCTGGGCTGGTGATCTGTTTCACACTTGATAATATACATGTTTCAATGCTGTTCTCTCGGATCATCCCACCCTCACCTTCTCCCACAGAGTCCAAAAGTCTGTTCTATACATCTGTGTCTCTTTTTGTGTCCTGCATATAGGGTTATTGTTACCATCTTTTAAAATTCCATATATATGTGTTAATATACTGTATTGGTATTTATCTTTCTGGCTTACTTCACTCTGTATAATGGGCTCCAGTTTCATCCATCTCATTAGAACTGATTCAAATATATTCTTTTTAATGGCTGAGTAATATTCCATTGTGTATAAGTACCACAGCTTTCTTATCCATTCGTCTGCTGATGGGCATCTAGGTTGCTTCCATGTCCTGGCTATTATAAACAGTGCTGCGATGAACATTGGGGTGCACGTGTCTCTTTCAGATCTGGTTTCCTCGGCGTGTATGCCCAGGAGTGGGATTGCTGGGTCATATGGCAGTTCTATTTCCAGTTTTTTAAGGGCTCTCCACACTGTTCTCCATAGCAGCTGTACGAGTTTGCATTCCCACCAGCAGCCACGTCTTTCGGGGGGAGGCAGTGGCTTGGAAGAGAAGAGGCGCTCGTTCCATTTGGCGCCCCCTCGATTTTCACCCCTCTGGGACTTCTCCCCCGTGGAGGAGGTGAGGGAAGGTTACCTGTGTCTGAGCAGTCACCTGAGTTCTCTAATGAGAAGGGTGAACACTCACTGTTTTCAGCTTTCCAGAAACCATGTCTGTCATTGTGAATTAAGCTGCACAAAATTCAGGAGGTCCCCTGGAGTCGTGGAGAAGATAAAAGTCGAGCTGAGAGGAAAGTAGGCGATCTCTCCGTCTCTCCTGTGGAAGCTGACTCCGTTAGGATTTTGAATTCCTGCAAAAAGCCAGGCATTTCAACTCACAGATGGTTCGAAAGGGGCTTTGTTGTTCTTTTCTTTTTTTTTTAACTTCTTATTTTGTATTGGGGTATAGCCAATTCACAATGTTGTGATAGTTTCAGGAGAACAGCGAAGGGACCCAGCCGTACATACACATGTGTCCATTCTCTCCAAAACTCCCCTCCCAGCCAGGCTGCCACATAACATTGAGCGGAGTCCCCTGTGCCACACAGCAGGTCCTTGTTGGTTAACTGTTTCAAATATAGCAGTGTGTTCATGTCCGTCTCAAACTCCCTCACCTTTCCCCTCGTCCTGCTCCCTCACCACTGTCAGTTCGATCTCCACGCCTGTGAGTCTCAGGGACTTTTTTGAATGGAAGGAATGAATCCCTGAAGGGACTGTACTCAGCACAGCGGTGACAGGCTAGGTTACTGTTGCCATGCAGCAGAAGTTCAAGGACACTGAATTCAAGCAGGAGGTGAAGACTGAATTGGGCCTCCCGTGGCTCCCCAATTCCCAACCCCGACAAGATCCTTCTGCCCTGCAGGGGAGCAGGCAGCCTTCCCTGGGGAACAGGTGAGGTCACCAGCAAGCCCTTTTTGTAAACAAGTTCATTGACTCTTTCATCTCAGGGAGCTTGAAGGTGTCCTAGTCAGCGAGAGATAAGCAGGTAGTGAGGGTCACCCAGGTGTGTGGGATCTCACAGGGGCGGAAAGTCTTAGAACCAAAGGGCCTCTCATCCGGGTGTTCCCACACTGGGCAAGGACAGGCAGACGCAAACAGTGAAAAATAAATACATGAAAAGGGTTCAGAAGCAAATGTTGATGTTAAACAAAAGGCTCCTTTGAACCCACAGGAGGACATGTGTAGCCGAACAGAAGCCAGGCTCGGTGGGGGAGTCCGAGGGGATTAGCAGTATCGACTGTTCATTTATTACTGGAGATAACGAGGTTACAGGTTGATGATAAAATTGCCTCTCAGCGGGTCCTGGTCAGCCTGTCTGGGCCGGCGCGTCATGGTCCTGGGTGGGTGGCCGAGGCATGCAGCGCCGTAGGACCCTGTGTGTCTGGCTTCCGGAGCAGGCCCTGGACGCTAAGACAGGGACAGTGACAGGAAGAGAAACTGCCTTGTCTGAGGCCGGAGGCTGATGCTCCAGGAAGCAAGCCCGGGGAAATGAGATTCAGTCCCTGGCCCTGGTGGGGCTCTTCCTCTCCAAGGTCCATTTATCTAAAGATTCTTGACTCACCAAGGGCTGGGTACTGGGGCCTGGACCCGAACTCGTCTGGAGCTGCAGGCAAGACCAGACTTGGGGTGAGGGTGGGGTATGCTCAGGTCCCCAGGCACAGCGGCCAGAGATGGATGGAGGGAGGCAGGCCACGACAGTGCTTTGAAGCATGTTCTGTGTTACCAGGTAGAGGAATGATGCTCTCGTCCTGCAGCCAGGAGAAAAGAGAGCATGGGTCTGTGTCAAGATCTGTGGTTATTCAAAGCGGGAGTGTTAATACCCTCCTCAAACCGGAAACCACAAATGCCCATCAGCTGGTGAGAGAAGAGAACAAGCTGTGGTCTATCCTTATGTAATAGGTTAAATGGCAGCCCCCAGAGGTCATATCTTTGTGCTGCTCCTTAAAACTGTGAAGGTGTCCTTTTTTGGAAAAAGAATCTTTGCAGATGTAATTCGCTGGTGGCTCGGTTGGTAAAGACTCCGCCTGCAATGCTGCAGACCCAAGTTCAATCTCTGGTGGGGAAGATCCCCTGGAAAAGGAAATGGCAACCCACTCCAGTATTCTTGCCTGGGAAATCCCACGGACAGAGGAGCCTGGAGGGCTACAGTCCAAGGGGTCTCAAAGAGTCGAATACTACTTCGTGACTATACCACCACCAGATGTATTCACACTGGATGATCAAGTGGGTCCCAGATCCAAGGACAAGAAGGAGAGAGGAGGAGGCCATGGGAGGATGGAGGCAGACTGCAGTGATGCAACTACAAGCCATGGGACCCCCTGGCGCCTCCAGAAGCTGGAGGAGATAAACAAAGCCCCCAGAGATGAGGAGGGGGCATGGGCCTGGCCTCCAGAATTGTGAGAGGATAAGTTTCTATAAATAAATTTATAAGAAATAAACAAGTTCATGGTCATTCTTCACACAAGGAAATGCTACTTAGCAGCAAAAAGCAACAGACCAATGACATGTGCACAACGTGCTCATGTGCGTGTGAAAGAAGTCACGCCCCAGAGGCTCACGCTCTGCGATTCCGTCGCGGCACCTAGACGAGGCCAGACCCGGGAGACACACCTCACACCACTGGTTGCCAGGGACTGGGGGAGGGGGAGGGTTCAATACAGAAGGGGCTCCAGGGAGCTTCTGGTGCGGGAGGAAAATGTTTCATATCCTGATTGTAGCCACACACAACTCCAAGTAGTTGTCAAACCCATAGAATTATGCACATAAAAAGAACAAAGTTTACTGGATTTAAATGATACCCCAATAAATCTATTTTTTTAAGTGAAAAAATGCCAAGGCAGCGTTCTCAAAACTGTGTATATTGAATAAATCAACACTATCGTCACACCCAGAATAAAAGAAATGCAAAAATCTGCCCTCGGCAAAGGTCAGGTCGTAGGTCAAATATGGCCTGTGTGAAGGTGTCGATCTAATTTACTATCCAGTGTAGCATTCAAACATTTTGATTATATTTGGAAACAATTTGTAGGTTTGATTTTCTCCCTTGGCTAGGATTCTGGGGTTTGCCTGATGATCGCCAAGAAACAAACTGCAAATTCAATGTATTGATTTTACAGGTACTTTTTCTTTCACTTAAAAAAAAATTGTAATATGGTTCACTTACAATGTGTGCCAATCTCTCTCTCAGCAAAGTGACTTGGTTATACATGTATACACTCTTTCATATTCTATTCCATTATGGTTTGTCACAGGATATTGAGTATTGAGAAATGGAATACTTCCTGCCATATCAGTAAACAAAGGAGGTCATAGTCATCAAGGATTGCAGCCACCATGGATGGTGAGCCAGTGAGCTTTGAGGGAACTCAGGATGCGAAAACACAGGATCCTGGCCCCAGAGAGCTGGGGTGCATATCAAAGGAATTTCAGTGAGCCCAGAGCTTCCCATATATAGCAAAGCACTGAGTTCCTTAACTTGGGGTACCTGGTTTTCTTTAATTAATAATCTTTTAATGTTCACACTACATGCCCTTTCTTGGAAAACTTCTATATAACCTGGCCCTTCTGTTTGCCTCTTTGGAGCAACTCTCTGAAGTCATAAAAATTTCCACTGAATAAAACATAACTCTCAACTTTTAGGTGAATAATTTTTAAGTCCACAATATAGTTCCTTGTGCTATACCTTAGGACCTTGTAGCTTATCCATTCTAAATGTAATAGTTTTCATGGACTAGATAATATGAAAGGCAAAATGATTAAAATATTTTCAATTAAAATTACAAAAAAAAACCCCACTACAAACCCATGTTTGACATGGGATGTGGATATTTTTATGAACATGGGGACAAGTGTCTCAGGTCTGTGGAGTCTTATGATTGTCCTGGATGGGAGCGGCTGCGTAGAAAGCATATTTCTGCTCTGGTCACAGAGCTGTCTTGCTGACTTGGGTCCTAACCATTTCTCCACTCTGTCCATGCTACCTCTTTCCAACACCTCTTGTGTGGATTTCTCCAGGAGCCTCTTAATTGTTCTTCCTTTATCCACTCTGGCTTTCCACACAACAGCCAGTGGGACTTTGGAACATAGAAATTGAATCACATCGCTTTCCATTACCCAGTGCTAGATTTTCAGTGTCCTCTAGGAAAGACAAAACTCCCAACAAATTCTACAAAGTCCTGCAGGGTCAGGCCCCTCCTGTCTCTCTGGCCTCGTCTCTCCTCCCTCCTCTAATCTCTGCACCACCTCTGCCCCGTCTCTTGTCTCTGCCTGAACGCTTTTCCCCTCAACCCTCTTCACCTTGAACTCCCACTCGCTCTACTGATGTCAGCTCAAATGTCACTTCTCCTGGGAGCTGTCTGCTGTCACCCCCTTGCCCATTGCCAGCCCTACCCCTGCCAGCTGCCTCCTTACCTGCTCTCTTAGCTCCTGGTCTTTCCAACAATGTGTGTGATTATTTGGTCAATGCCTGACCTTTCAAGAGTCTCAGCTGCACAGGAGAAGGAGGAGGTATCTTTGTGGGAAGAGGATGTGGGGGAAGAATCTTCATCCTCCTCTTCTAATGCCCTCACTCCTCGAAGAGTGATTAGAACTTGGTAAGTGTTCAAACAAGTGGTGAAAGGATGGATAAGGGAGTGAGTGAGTGAGTGAGTGAATGAATGAATGAGTGCTGTAGGTATTACTCCCACCCCTTGGTGGTCGAGTTCGGATCCTAGCACAGGGGCTACGTAGAGGAGAAGCAGCAACCAGCAGGGCTGACAGTTCCAAACTAGACCCTGCAGACACGCTGGTCCGGGGAGGGTCCAGGTCCAGACCACAGGCTTTCTCAGTGCCCACCGCGCTGGGACCCAGATCCCTCACCTGTGCTCTGTTGGGCAGGTGCCTGCTTCCATCTTCGAGTCCCCAGGAGATGGGATCCTGCAGCCTCCATCCACTGTTTGGCAAATAGCTTAGGTATGGTATCTGAAGAAAGCTTTCCCAGAAGAGCAGAGGAGAGAAATGGTATTGAGACCCCCCCAGAAAAGTCATTTCTGGAATTTCTGCCCCAGGTAGATAAAAGAATAAGATTCCTCCATAAGGTGGTTTGGAGAGGATATTTCTTCTGGTCATGATCTCTTCTTCATTTTCCCCTAAAAATAAAAATAGCACCCACCATGAATCTCCAGCCTAAGAAGATATGAAAGCTGTGTCTTATGTATTTTCCCAGAAATCAAATCACTTGCAGTCTGAGCATGTCGAATGCATGTGGGTGAGACCAGGGCACCATTTCTTCATTTGACAAGTGGTCAACATCTCCTATGGGTCAGGGCTGTACTTGGCACTGGGTGTCAGCTACAAGGCTGCCTGTTAATTCATCCCCTTTCTGGCCTTTCTCAGCCATTTTTACATAGGCTGCGCTTGAGTGCATGGACTTTGTGGCTGAATGCCTGGGTCTGATTCCTGGTTCTGCCACTTTGAAGCTGTTGAGAAAGCCAATTAACCTAAAGTTCTTTGAAGTGAGCACTGTTGATACCACCTACCCATAGCATTGTTATCAGAATTGCTTTAATACCTGTAAAGTGAATGGAACCCAGTAGAAGCCTTCTATAAATGTTTGCTATTATTATTGCTATTATTTCCATCTCCCTGTCTCTATGGCATAGATCATTTGTATTTCCTCCCCAGCAGCCCTTGCCCCTTCTTCCCGGTATAAGGTGTTCATAGAGGGTCTTCCTCTTCCTCTCTGCTCAGCCTGTGGGGCAGTGATTCGGGAGTCTGGGGTGAACCACACAACCTAGATGGAGCCAAATCAAGATATGGCATTTTGCTGCCCATGGTGATTAGCTCAGGGCTGGTCCAATCAGAGTGATTCCCAGGACTCTGTCTTTCTCTTGGGAGGTTCGATGAGGGCTGAAGCTGGTGCCACCATCTTAACCCGAGAATGAAGCAAATTCTTGGAAGCCTGAGCTCAGACCTGGCGAACGTAGAGTTCTGGGTTTGCCGTAGAAGCCCCATGTCCTTTGGGTGAAAAGTTCCCAGTCCTCCTGTTACCAGGTAAAGAAATTTCCTTTGGGCTTAAATCAGAAATTTTCTGCCCCTTGCAACAGAAGCTTCCCAATAGATGTATCACATATCCGAATTACACCTGTTTACTAAGTGCCTACTGCCTGCCAGGACCTGTGCTGGGGGGCTGGGGGGCTGGGGGCTGGTGTGTGACGTAGAAGACACTGCTGTTCTCAGAAATCTCAGGTTCTAGGATGAGATGGTAAGACCTAGGCACCGCCCTCCCTCCAAGGGCTATACTCTCTCAGGACATTTGGGAAAGAAATTCTTTGTCTTATGTTCATGGTCAGCTCAGCTGCAGGCCACGGGGCACTCTCTCTTCTCCCCTGGACCCCGAGAACCACCTGTCTTGACCTTCTCACCTACCTGGGGGAGCAAGGGTGTGGGGGCTCCACTCACCCATGCCAGTACCCCACGGAGCTGCACAAACCCTCAAACTCCGCAAAGGAGACAGGTTGTTAAGACTCATGGGTCCAAGCGGGGAGGAATTTAAATGACACACTCACTGTGACTGTCCCCATAGGCATACAAGAGAAAACACACATGCACACACAAATACCCTTCACTGGAGACCCCTAGGCACAGCTTGTCCTTTCCTGCCATCTGATACACCCTCTTATGAAAGACTCTCTTCTACAAGTCTTTCCAAGAGGAAGAGAACGCACCCTTTATCCTCAAAGGCTGGTTTTGTCCTGGGTTCTATCTTCCACCCCTACTTACCACTCCCACCCCACAGCTCTTCCAGGTAATACCTGGCATTTGCTTCTCATATCCATTCAAATTCTGAAGAGCCTGGACTCTGCAGCCAGATACCCCAGTTCCTTGCCTAGCTCTGCCATTTGCTGGCTGGATGATGATCTTGGGCAAGTTACTTAACCTCTCTAAACCTCAGCTTCTTCATCTGTAAAATGGGGATAATACTAGTGCTTATTTCTTAGGGTCTTTGGGATGGTTATTTGAGGTTATGTATGCAACATGCAATTTTTTTCTTGTTCCTCAAACATGCCAAGAAGTTCGCACTGCTAGGCTTTTGAACCTGCTATCCTTCTGCCTGGATCACTCTTCCCAGACCTTCACGTGGCTGTCTCCCTCACTTCACTCAGGTGTCTGCCCTTTGAGAAGAAGACAGCCAGTCCAATATGTCTCTCTCCTGCATTCACACTCCATCTCATTTCCTGTTTTATTTTCTGTGTAGCCCTTACTGCCCCTGAGTCTCTGCACTTGTACATTGCCTTTCTCTCCTGCTAGGAGGCAAGACCCAAGAGAAGGGAAGCAGTGTCTGCCTTGTTCACTGCTGTGTCCCCCAGAGCCTAGAACAGGGTCTGTGACTGCTCTGTAAATACTAATGGATGAATTTGTAGAATGAATGCACTCTGTGGGGATTGCTCGGCAGGTCACTGGGCGAGGGGGACTTTGGTGATCCCTGCCAGTGAGCAGCTGTCCAAGAGGCAACTCTTAAACACACACACACGTGTGCGCTTATACACACACACTGTTCTATTCTCAAGGATGAACATTAATTCTCAGAGACACTAAGTCTATTTTCAAAAAAGGGGGATATTTCCTGGGCTACAATGTAGTCTGCCTGCCTGCCCAGAAGGGGTCTCTGTGGTCCTGTGGGGCCATGGCAACTCTGAGTAGTCTAAAGAATCACCAGCCAGACTTTGGGTCCATCAGTGTAAACCTCAGGGCCCATTTCAGAACCACGTTTTTCAATGACCAGTCCCAAACCATACTGTCTCAGAAGAATCTTTGAAATCAGAGGTATGTGTGTGTCTATGTGTTTTTTGATTTTTCTTTTTTCTGGAGGATTTTTACTTATGGACCCAACTTCCCTCTCATATGCACCTAGCAAGGCTAGGTGAGCTATTATTCTCCCGTGTTTGCAGTTCAGATATTAAAAAAGTATGTCAAATACACACACACACAAGCATGCTCTTTCTCAGTGTGGGGCAAGGAAAATGGACTTCATGCCATCTTCTATTGAGTGTGCAGCTATATCTACTGCACTTTCTTGAATGTATACACTATGGGCTTGAGTATCTTCAAGAGATGTTCTCTGACTTTCAAATTCAATTTTTCCCAAACTCACAGATTATGAAGAAGTAGCCATAAAACCCAACAGAAGCAACATACCCATCCATTGAGGGTATAACATAATTTTTGATTGGCAATTTCATTGTGCTCTAATTTATACTTTAAGCTTTTAAAACACCTGATACAAAACAGTTTATATTTATTCTCTTGAGATGGAGTATTACTGCCAAGTTCTTGTTTCCATAACTTTCAGCAAATGTTTTAAGTTACACATCAGTTCAGGTCAGTTGCTCAGTCGTGTCTGATTCTTTGCGACCCCATGGACTGCAGCATGCCAGGCCTCCCTGTCCATCACCAACTTCCAGAGTTTACCCAAACCCATGTCCACTGTGTCGGTGATGCCATCCAACCATTTCATCCTCTGTCGTCCCCTTCTCCTCCTGCCCCCAATCTTTCCCATCATCAGGGTCTTTTCAGTAGGCTTGGTTAAAATTTAAGTATATGCAGGTAAATGTAATGTTAAGGGTTGGCCAGTAGATGGCAGCAAGTTTGAACTTGGCCTGGGAAATTGAGTTTCCTGGAATAGAATAAGAGTCTGCCAGAACAGTGAAGGTTTAAAGGCAAACAGTTCTGGATAAAAATGTCCAGTCTCCAGTCCTCATCTTGATGAGCATCTTTGTAAAGTTCATTTACATCTCTATGCTTTTTGGCATTAATTAAGAAATACACATCGAAACCCCACGTTGTGCCGGGTGGAGTCGTCATGGCAGACGGGATCACCACCGTTCTGAAGTCATGTTCTGGCACCATCACTCGGGTTGTCATCCCGACAAAGATGGTCCCTCAACGATGTTGAAAGCAGGTGTGCTGAGGTGCAGAGCCAGGACTTACAGGGTGGTGTGGAAAGCACCCTTATTTCAGCTCCCTGAAAACGCAAAGTGAGTACAACCAGTGAGACTGAGAAGCAGGTTCCACACCTCACTAAAGAGACGTCTGCACCAGCTAAGAAGACAATTCAGTTTCTGGAAGGTTTAATCGTATCTTAACAATGAAAAAAAAAAAACAGTTTTATGACACCCGGGGGTCAGAGTTGATTAATGTGCAACAAGCATAGACAAGCCTGGAAAATGTTTGACAGGTGAGCGGGAAGTGATCCTCTCTTTTACCTCTGTCTTCAGGATGTGTTGACATGGTTGAGATTCAGACCTGAGGCTGCCTCTCACTGTCAATCAGGATGCTGTTCTGTTCTGTTTCCTCAGGTGCAGCAGGTGAGCCAGGAGGACGGTAGAGAAGAGAAGGCCCCTTACTGGTCAGCAAGCCAGCCAGGCTCTGGCTCTTGTGTTGTGAGATGCTTCCCTGGGCCTCGCAAGCCCAGTTGACGGGTTGAGCATGGACGTCTCATGGGGTGGCTGGGTGTCAACCCAGTGGGGCCGGGGGTGGGGTGCAGCTAGGACTGGAAGGTGTGAAAACATGATCAGGAAACAGGTTAGCAGCAATGTTCAGAAACCCAGGCAGCAAGCACCAGAGTAGGGCTGGGGGCCATGCGTTTGAAGCAGTATGAGAGATACAGACCCTTGGACTGGGGCAGACTCGATCTACCAGCATCTCAGCTTTCTCTTTGATGATAAGCGTCACCTGGGCTGGAGAGGGGTGCTTTCACAGGTAACCAGTCCGCTCCTCTAGAAATTCTAATCAGTAGGACTGGGTTGGGGCCTGAGCTTATTTATTTTAGCAAGCTCCGGTGGGATTCTGATAGGCTAGTCCTTGGACCACACTTCAGGTAGCAAGGAGTCCCTTTCAATGCTAGATTCTACAGTGGGGTCACGCCTTGGAAAAACTCTGGTCTTGTTTGCAGTGGAGAAAGAAAGGTGGACATTTCTGCAGGACCAATCCTCTGGTGACCTTGCTCTCAACTCTTTACAAAAGCTATTTCCTTTAACCCTCTCAATAACCAACCTTGGGATTGTCTTATTATCCCCACCACATAGAAAGTGAGAATGAGGATCAGAGAAGTTAGTTATTTGCCTAAGGTTGAATAGTTAACATGTGAAGGATTTAAGATTCAAACCAACGCTGGATTGGTCCAATGCTTATTCATTAATTAGTTAAAACAAAAAAACACATTCATTGATCCAAAAATTACTGAATATATCCATGAATTAAACAGGCTTCCCTCGTGACTTGGTGGTAAAAAATCTGCCTGCCAATGCAGGAGATACAGGTTCAGTCCCTGGGTTGGAAAGATCCCCAGGAGAAGGAAATGGTAACCCACTCCAGTATTTATGCCTGGAGAATTCCATGGACAGAGGAGCTTAGCAGGCGACAGTCCACGGGATCACAAAAGAGTCAGACACAACTTAAAGACTAAACAACAAGTGAATTAAACACTGCATGAGGCATTAGGACGTAAGGTGAACACAAGTCCTTATGAAGTTTTAGCAGAATAGGTGTCACTTGAATGAGCAATAACACCACACAGTGGAAACATCCCAAAGCTGCTACTTCTCACTGCATCCATTCAGGTTCTAGAGGACTGTGCGGGTCTCCTCGTCCACCTAGGAGGACACTCTTCTTCAGACCTTGACATGGCTGGCCCCTTCCTATCACAGACTTCTGCCCCACTGTAACCTACTCTGAGAGCCAATATGTCACATAGCGGCTGAGAGTGCATCTAGACTGCAGGGCCAACCCCTTGGCGTGCCTCCAGCACCTCTCCTTACTGGCTGTGTGATCCCGAGCGAGTTACTTCATGTCTCTGTGCCTTGGTTTCCTCATATGTAAAAGGACACTCATCATACCTTCCCCATACTGTTGCTGTGAAAATTAAATGAGGTAATAGACACGAACTAAGATCATGGCATCTGGTCCCATCACTTCATGGCAAATAGATGGGGAAAAACTGGAAACACTGACAGACTTCATTTTCTTGGACTCTAAAATCACTGCAAATGGTGACTGCCTCCATGAAATTAAAAGACACTTGCTCCTTGGAAGAAAAGCTAAGACAAACCTAGACAGCATATTAAAAAGCAGAGACATCACTTTGCCGACAAAGGTCTGTATAGTCAAAGCTGTGGTTTTTCCAGTAGTCATGTATGGATGTGAGAGTTGGACCATAAAGAAGGCTGAGCACCGAAGAAGTGATGCTTTTGAATTGTGGTTCTGGAGAAGACTCTTGAGAGTCCCTTGGACTGCAAGGAGATCCAACCAGTCAATCCTAAAGGAAATCAGTCCTGAATATTCATTGGAAGGACTGATGCTGAAGCTGAAGCTCCAATACTTTGGCCACCTGATGTGAAGAGCTGACTCATTGGAAAAGACCCTGATGCTGGGAAAGACTGAGGGAAGGATGAGAAGGGAGCAACAGAGGATGAGATGGTTGGATGGCATCACTGACTCAATGGAATGGACTTGAGTTTGAGCAAACTCTAGGAGACAGTGAAGGACAGGGAAGCCAGGTGTGCTGCAGTCCATGGGGTCGCAAAGAGTCAGACAGGACTGAGTGACCAAACAACAACAAATAGACCTGTTAAATACCCTGTTTAACAAATACCCTGTTTAACAAATACCCTGTTAAAATTGTGTAACAGGGTAGGCGGCATGGAAGCGTGTGCTCCTAGGGTTCCCTGAGCGCCCCACCTAATTGTGATGCACCCCCTGTTACTCACATGTATCCCATCACCCTGTTTTTTTTTTTTTTTTTTTGTATGGCTCATCACCCTGTTTTATTGTCTTCCCAGTCCTTGTGACCAAGCCACTGTGTTTACCTGTGAGTGGTGTGTGTCTCCACCTCCAGAGTCTAATGGGCAGACGTGGGCACTGTCTGCTCCATGTGCCTCTGGGTCCTGAACCCAGGCCCACCACCCGGGAGGTTCACCACAGCTCCTAATTAAAGGAGTGGGCAAGTGAGCATGGGGTCTGGGTTCCATGGAGAAGAGAGCTGTGTGCTTAGCCCAGGCCCAGTAGCAGTCAGGAACAGCTGCCTTCCACGACCCAGCTGTGTACTAGACCCCGACATGAAAGCCACCGCCTCTGCAATTAGGAACAGACGGTGGACAGAAATAGATGGGCTCTGTTGACCTCTGTGACCTCTTCGTTGAGTAGGTTGATGCTCCCTGGGAAATCTTTAGATGCCTTGAGCCTAGAAGCCAGAACTTGAAGAACATCTAGTTGTTGAAGATTGGAGGCAGCGGTCTGTCTTAGGTCATGCTGGTCTGTGTCGTGCTTTTGACATTATATTTAAACATAGATTTTTATATTTAATAAACAAAAGGTTCCTGAGAGATTCTCCAGAGCCTTCTGCTAACATTAATCATCTTCCCTAACACACGCTGCCATTTGGACTGTGGAGCTGGCCAAACTTTACGGAGGGGTTGGGTGGCTGGAATCACCAATCCATGCTGCCACTCCATTAGAGTAAATGATGGAATGAAGCAGATATGTACCTTTTGCTAGGCCCTTCTTTCAGTATTTGGAGTCTTCTTGAAAAATCAGCTATTGGTTGGGGTCTGTTTCAACCTAGGCTACGAGAAGTGTGAAATCAGGGAACCTATAAAACCGTTTCCATTCTGTACAGGCCTTTCTCACCTGGCTATTGATTCCTGAAATCCTAATAGTAAATTCTTTATTTTTGAAAAGGGACAGTGAATTGAAAGCCATATATATGTGTGTGTGTGTGTGAGTGTGTGTGTATATATTTGGAAGGAGAAAGTGTGTAACTAAAATTCAGTCTAAGAGATAAGCTGATTTTTTAGATTGAAATATTTTGATAGCTATATGAATATGTATAATTGATTCACTTTGCTGTAACCTGGAACTGATACAACATTGTCAATCAACTATATGCCAATAAAATTTTTTGAAAAAGAAATCCTTTGATAGAAGACAGAGGAGAAAGGAGAGAAGATATACAGAGAGAGGTGGCAGGAAACAGGCAAACGGCAGTGCATCAGTCAGGTATTGCTGCAGTAAAGCTGCGTAACAAATCATCCAGACCGCAGCAATATATAACAATATATTCCTTGCTCAATTGTCTGTTGGTCAGCTTGGCTCCCGCTGATCTGTGCTAGGCTCTGCTGGGCTTGGTTCCAAGCTGTGGGTGGAGTCCAGCTAAGCTCCATGTGTCTATCACCCTTGGACCAGCTGAGGAGTAAATGGAAACCCTCAACACTTCTTCCATCATAGGCTCAAACTTGCTCACTGTCACTTCCCTGCCCCCAAATTCTTTTAGCCATGGCAAGTCACAAGGCCACTCCCAATATCTGTGGGGCAGGGAAGCATGAGCCTCCTATGGAGGAGGTGGTAGTGTCAAGAGAAAGAATATTGGTTGAACAATAATCTTTCACAGGCCTGGGTTTTGAAAGTCACCTTTACCAGCCTTGAAATGAGCCTCCCTTTGCACTAAGCCTTTCAGTTGTATTGAGTCCTCACAGAATTAGGGTAGTGAATTGCAAATGGGACTCAGGGTCTTTAAGTTATATTATGCTCTCTTGCACCCTAATATTATTCTGCAAAGGATCCCCCTCCCCCCAGTGCTCCTCTCCTTGCCACCCCTCACCCCAAGCTCTAGGACTTCATACAAAAGGAAATGAGACTGTCATGTCTAACACACATTCACCATGATTTACCCCTCAGAACTAGACTTTTCCCCCTGAACATGATACCATCAAAGCCTGTATATAATGGCATTTCATTTGCAAGCAATGAGGAGTAGGGTTGGGGGAATAAACTCTTATGGGACAATTACATGTACACAGAGTCACTGTTTTGAGAACAGAGGAGGGAGAAATCTCTCCAATACAGGACTTCGGATTTTATGGAGAAGATAATGTAAGCTGAGCCATGAAGAATGATAAAGTTTTATCAGGAAGAGTTAAAAGGAAAAGCAGAGCATCTCAAATTGGGGCAGGCATGAAGGCAAGGAAGTAGTTGGGTGCGTGCGTGCATGTTCAGTCACTCAGCCGTATCTGACTCTTTGTGACCCCACAGACTGTAGCCCACCAGGCTCCTCTGTCCATGGAATTGTTCAAGCAAGAATACTGGAGTGGGTTGCCATTTCCTAACTGAAGTACTTGGGGAAAAGCAAATTATTCTGTTCTAAAAAGAAGAGGAAATTGACTAATGAGAAAGGAAGATGGACTCCCAGTTGCTGGGGATGTTGATGCCAAGCGAACAAGTGGGATTTTAGGGAATAAGAAGCCACTGGAGATTCTGGACAGGGAGTGAGATGCCCACCTCTGATATTGGCTAAACTAAGCTCATCCTAGATAGCAGAGTAGGCTGGAGCGGGGAGACAGTTGAATTGGGGGTTGGGAGGACAGTTGAACAGTCACTATGATTTTCTGGGTGATAAGTTACAATGGTAATTCTGATTAGGGTGTTCTCAATAAAAACGGAAAAGGCCAGCTGCACCAGGTTAGTCACTGAACTAGATGTCTTAACTATTACTTCTAATGGTTGTGCTTCATTAAGCACCTCCTGTTCGCCAGATATTGTTCACATGCAACAGGTGTCTTGAAAGATGTGGAACAATCAGGAAAGACCTTTGTTATGCCCCAACCTCTGTCTTCAACCCCTATCTGTTAGATTATCTCCCCACCCAATGATATTCTGGGAGATCCCATAGCTTTTCCTGTTTATTCATTAGAACAATTTCATCTTTAGGTACCTAGTATGATAAAAATCAAACCTTTCATCTCATACCCAGTTTGAAGTTTTGTCTGAGTCAGACAGGTGCTAGGTGAGACCTCTACAGTGGGAAAGAAGCTGGTGGTCTTTTTTCCTCTCTCTCTTCCTCATTCCCTGGTTTTTCCAGTGTTCATGTAAGGATGTGAGAGTTGGACTATAAAGAAAGCTGAGCACTGAAGAATTGATGCTTTTGAACTGTGGTGTTGGAGAAGACTCTTGAGAGTCCCTTGGACTGCAAGGAGATCCAACGAGTCCATCCTAAAGGAGATCCGTTAGGGTTTTCATTGGAAGGACTGATGTTGAAGCTGAAACTCTGATATTTTGGCCACCTCATGCGAAGAACTGACTCACTTGAAAATACCCTGATGTTGGGAAAGATTGAAGGCAGGAGGAAAAGGGGACGACAGAAGATGAGATGGTTCGATGGCATCACTGACTCAATGGACATGAGTTTGGGTGGACTCCAGAAGTTGGTGATAGACAGGGATGGGGTCTCAGAGAGTCGGACACAACTAAGCGACTGAACTGAACTGAACTTCCTCGTTCCGTCTCCTCTTCTTGAGGAGGCAGGGGTGGGGGTGGGGGTGTAAGTAGTAGAAGGGCCTGAGTGATGTTCTTTGTGGCTTTTCTTCACTGAACAAATGACCTTTGTCATGGCAGATGTGCAAATGCTGACTGTTTCTCTTGAGGGGCGATTTTGTAGGTTTTCCAGAGACCTCTGCCCTCCCATGCATGTGTACCGTGTGGGGTCTTCAGGCCCTGCATGGTGATCTGAAGCCAGGGAGGTGCGTGACCTCTCTCTGCCCCAGAGTGCTCAGGCTGGCTACTCCCTGTGATGTTGGCTGGGCCCGTGAGCCACGCCCTCCTCCCTTTCTGCTATGAACTGAATGTCTCAGTTACCTTACAACTCACGTAGTAAAGTGATAGTCACTCAGTCGTGTCTGCCTCTTTGCAACCTCATGGACTGTAGCCCGCCAGGCTCCTCTGTTCATGGAATTTCCCAGGCAAGAATACTGGAGTGGGTTGCCATGCCCTCCCCCAGGGCATCTTCCCTGCCCAGGGACTGAATCCAGGTCTCTTATGTCTCCTGCACTGGCAGGCAGGTAATTTACCTCTAGCGCCACCTGGGAAGACTTTGAGATAGGATAAGCCATTCCATTTCTAATGATGGATTTGGGGTAATGGGGACATCTTACTGCTGGCCTGCAGGTAATGATAATCTGCAGATTTCACCGGGGAAGGGGGACCTGAGAGAGGGTAACAGGCGAAGGGGGTGGACCAGGAAGCTTTACATTTGGCCTATATTTGTTTCCTCTCTGATTATTCTGAGAAAAGAGATCTACCTTAATACTTTGATCATTGGGCCAAGAGGTGAAAGCTCGTTGGCTGATAGTATCTCTTGGCTTCCCTGTGAGGTGGCAAAGTGTATGACCTCCTTTCTGAAAATAAACATAGAACCATCCAAGACACAAGTACAAAACGCCAGCTTTCCAATCCTCCACGCTCAGAGAGCTCAGAGCAAGAACCCTGGGGTGGGCAGTGAGGGGTTGGGGAGGAGGAGGGGACAGAGATGGGATTCCTCATCCTTAGGGTTGGTAGTGGAACAGGGCTGGTACAGGACTAGGAACTGGGGAAGCATTATAGGAAACAAAATCACCAGCTGCTGACTACTTCGGCTACCAAATGTCACTAATCCCAACAGCAGCATGGTGGCTTCAAAGGGAGCCCGTTCAGTCTCTACTGCTTACTGGGTGTCAGACCTTGTCCACATTGCCACTCCCCTGAGCCTCAGTTTCTTCACCTGTGAAATGGGGAGAATGGTGCCTCACATGCTGTTTTTGAAATTTAAATAAGAAACCAGATGCTGATTGGCAAGCAACATTCTCCAGGACTTCCTGGGTGGAATCTGAAACCAGTGACTTTGGTGGAGGGCGGGGGGACTCTGAGGGCAGAGGCAGCCCCCCCCCCCCAGATTGGTTAGCAGCAGGTGTACGGTGCACGGGGACTTTCTTGTGTGGCAAGAGGGTGAGTAGATCTCCACGCCTGCCCACCAGACTCTTAGGAATTTATGCAGAGGCCTTCCCCGGGTTTGGGCTTCCTAGGTGCCATTAGTGGTTTAGGAACTCAAACAGGGACTCTGTAACAATTTAGGGGGGATGGGGTGTGGGGGGGGGTGGGAGGGAGGTTCAAGAGGGAGGGGACATATGTATACCCACATTCATGGGTATTCATGGCTGATTCATGTTGATGTTTGGTGGCAGAAAACAACAAAATTCTGTAAAGCAATTATCCTTCAATTAAAAAAAAAAAAGAAACCATTCTTTCCTTAAAAAAAAAAACAAAAAAAACCCTGCCTGCCAATGCAGGAGACATGAGACTCGGGTTTGATCCCTGGGTCTGGAAGGTCCCCTGGAGGAGGGAATGGCTACCCACTCCAGTATTTTTGCCTAGAGAATCCCATGGACAGAGGAGTCTGGCAGGCTACAGTCCATGGGGTCGCAAAAAGTCGGACCTGAGTGAAGTGATTTAGCCCGAATGCGTGCACTCCCTGGGCTCAGTCAAGGGCACAGTCCAGTAGCCTGGTCACCACGTTTCTATCTCAAGTCTGAATCCTTGGCTCAATTCCTGGGAAGGGGGAAGGCACGTTCCAGGGACAGGGGAGGGGAAGGGGAGCCTCCAATTGCCCAGGTCCAGCTCAAGGGTCAACAGGCGGTAGCACCTTTTATTTTTTCTTTAATTAATTAGCATATGATTTTGGACTGTGCTGGGTCTTCTTTGCTGCCCGTGGGTGTTCTCTAGTTGCAGAGTGGGGGCTACTCTTCATCGTGGTGCCTGGGCATCCCGTTTCGGTGGCTTCTCTTGTTACGGAGTGCGGGCTCCAGAGAGCGTGAGCTCAGTAGTTGGGGCACACTGGGCTTAGCTACCCCTCAACATCCAGAATGTTCTGCGACCAAGGACTGAACGGATGTCCCTTGCATTGCAAGGTGGACTCTTAATCACTGGATCACCAGGGAAGCACAGAAGCACGTTTTTGGTGACTTTCTCTAACACCATGAGCACCAGACATTCCTTCATCCTTCCATGAGTGTGTATTGTTGCTTGCTGTCACCAGGGACTTCATAATGCATTAAGCAGGCTTTAAAGGATGTTTGTACCCCTTCACCCAGGCCAAATTTGGTTTGGGAGTGGATTTTTATGCCTACATGTCAGTGGGACTGGGGCTTATGTTCCAGGGATCAGCCTCCCATGAGTTGATCTGGCCAGCTGTGACGTAGAAGGGGTTGAGAGCTTACGGATTCCTCTATGAGACCTTTTCTTTCTCACCCTGACCACCTGCTCTCAGAGGCACCCTGGAGATCAAGCCTTCCTCAGAGGTGGTTATGTGGCTGGGCATCAGGGAGCTTCTCTGATTGCAGAACCAATGGGAACCCAACAAAATTGAGTAAGGATATAGAAGAGTAAAAGCTCATTGCAAATTCTGACTCACCGAGTCCCACAGAGGTGGTGTGATAACCGCTCACTTTATATGAAGGGAATGATACCCAGAGAAGGTATGTGGCCTCCCTGGAGTCATGCAACAATTTAGTGAGAGGGCAGACGTGACTGAGCATATATGTGTGTATGTGTGTGTGTGTGTGTAAGATTGGGACACCGATTTATGGAATTGGGATCCAGAATATATCTTCTTTACTAACAAAGGAGGCATTTACAGTCAGTGACGTTGAAAGCAGTATTTGCTGGACTTGATGTGCAGTGTGGAGGACTGGGAACAGAACAAGGTTGTCCCATTCACTTCACCTCTTGTTGAGCACCACTGCACACTCCGGGCAAGATGCTTCTGGTTAGGATGATGGGGTCCCCAGAGCAGCCCAGAAAGGCCCGGCATTGAGGAAGGACTCCATTCAAGTGTACTAACCTATCCACTGTGTCATTCACCCCCGACACTCACTGAACACCTGTTACATGTTATGCACAAGAGTGGTTGCTGGACAATTCATACTTGTCTGACTTCTCTTCCTGAGCAAGAAGAGGGACCTGAAATTCCTCCCAGGCTGGGCTGCTCAGAGCCAGGGTTGGGGGTTAGGGTTGTGGGGCTGGTCCTCAGCTGTGGCAACAGGTTTAGGAAACCTGGAATCGATGCTCCACTTGTGGGTGACCAGGAAGCTGGAGGGACCAGAGAGATCCAAATCAAGGAAGCACCTTGCTTGGAGCTGAGAGCAGCCGCAGGGCTCAGAGGTAGGGTGTGGGGTGGGTGAATGGCCAGGAGGACGCCCAGAGGCTCCCAGAGGAGCCCTGCAGGAATCAGATAGTTACCAGGGAACAGCCAGGGGTGCTGGGTGGGCTTTGATGATACTTATCAGCCCTAAAGAGTGAGCAGAGGACTTAAACATGGACTAGGAACACAGTGATGGCTTTTTGCTGTATCACCACTATTCTCCTTAAAGGGAATGAGCAGAGGAAGGAGCAAAACCAAGGAATACTATAGACCAGGGCTTCCTCACCCTGCTAAAAAACACAAAACTTTATTTTTTTTCTAATGTGGAAGAGTTAATTTTTTAATTTCTTCTTTTTTAATTTTTAATTAGAGGATAATCACTTTACAATATTATGATGCTTTTTGCCATACATCAACATGAATTGGCCACAGGTATACATATGTCCCCTCCCTCTTGAACCCCCCTTAAATCTCCCTCCCCATCCTACCCCTCTAGGTTGTCACAGAGCACTGGATGTGGGTTCCCTGAGGCATGCAGCAAACGTCCACTGGTTGTCTATTGTACAGACAGTACTGTATTTGTTTCAATGCAATTCTCACAAATCACCCCATCCTCTCCTTCCCCCACTGTGTCCAAAAGTCTGTTCTTTATGAAAAACACGTAACTTTAAATTTACCATCCTATCCACTTTTAAGTGCGTGGTTCAGTAGTGTTAAGTATATTTTACATAGTTGGGCAAGAGATCCTAGAACTTTTTCATCTTGTAACACGGAAACTCTATATTCACTAAGCACTAAATCCCCAGGCCTTGGTAATAACTTTTCTATGTTCTATGTTTATGGTTTTTGACTATTTTAGATACCTCATGTGGATAGAATTATAGTATTTGTCCCTTTCCTCAGCCCTTAAAAAAAGTCTGTGTCTCAGCACTGTTTACAGGTGGGAGAACCTCCAATGGGGAGCATCTCCAACTATACACACAGACCCCAGGGGAGAGCAGGCAGGGAATGACAGCAGCAAAGGCTCACACAGCCAACTCTTGGGTGGGGATGCACAGAGTTAGAGAAAGTTCCAGAAATCCCGATGGTCCCCTCAGACCATGCCCCCCCCCCCGTTACGACTCACTGCTATGGAGAAAAGGCGTTCCCCGAAGCATCAGAGGCAGAGCAGCAGTCAGTCACATTTATTGAGCGCTCATGGTGTACAGAGTACTGGGCAGAGGACGAAGGAA
Source organism: Cervus canadensis (assembly GCF_019320065.1). Lineage (NCBI taxonomy): Eukaryota > Metazoa > Chordata > Mammalia > Artiodactyla > Cervidae > Cervus > Cervus canadensis. The sequence continues at coordinate 19,149,216 of NC_057404.1, read as the reverse complement.
ATACAGTCGCAATTCAACAGCTATTGTCGCTCACCTCAGGATTACGTTTTAGGTGAATGGAGAAGATACCTGTTACGCATGCACGAACAAGTATAACCAACATCTAGACACAAGCATGGCTTATTCACCACTACAACTTATTATGAGAATTTACCCAGTAACTAGGGCACAAGAAGCCACTGAGATGCATGCGTTAGGTAAAGATCAAAGTTACAAAGTTCAAACTTACCACTCTGGTGATGAGTGAAATCTACTAGAAGACATGAGAAAACACCAGAAACTTGGTGAATCTATTTTCTTAACTCTATTAAGTCACTTTATTTCAAATTTAAGAATTCGGTTTAGCATGAAATAAAGGCATTTGACTCAACGAAGTACTAGAATAGCTTTATGTTAAAAACAATTTTTTTCTGGAAGTAAAATCAGCCTGTTGATAGTACCATTTCCAAAGGTCAGGCACAGATTCTGAGAGTTAATGGCATTTTTCTTATTTTTAAAAATAACTTCCATTATGTGAAAGACTTTCCAATAAATTTAGTGAACTGAGGCATTTTATTGCTCTATTTTTGGGAAATCTTGTTTATGTTCTTACGTGCTTTTAAAGTTAATTTAAAGTAGAGGTGCCAGATAAAACACAAGATGTATTTTAGGGTATGAGACATACTCATACTAAAAAAAATTATTAGTTGTTTATTTGAAATTAGAATTTAACTGGACATCCTGTATTTTATTTGCTAAATCTGGTGACCCTATTTTTAGGTTAAGTTACCTTTGGAATTTCCAGAGGTTTCCAATAAGGGTAGGGGGAGCAGAGAGGCTAAATAATCTTCATTTATATGCTAACACTGTCAGATGGGAAGGCTTCTTCTTCTGGCAGGAAAATTGTAGGTTCTGTGGGATTCCTCAAATATTGGAGACATCTTTCTTTCTTACATCTTTTATCATTACTATTTTAGCAGTGCATGTTTTAGTCAGTTGAATTTTCACCTGGAAATTCTTGACAGAGATGACTGGTTTGAAGTATGAAAGTAAGATTGCCATCTGAGAAGTAGAAAAATTAACATCTGGCTTGGAAAGTCCCCTATAAAAAATGTTCACATCCTCAATAATTTCTTCTGTTAGCACACTATCCTCTCTACCCTGTTTGACAAAAACACAACAAAGGCAACACTCACATCTTGTTAAATATACCACATCCCTCCCCTATTCATGATCACTTCCTGCCACTCTCTGTACTACCCCCCATATAGATTTTTTTTTTTTTGATAATAGAAAAATCACTAGCCCTTGTGCACCACAAAGAGTGTCTGTCAGGTGTGGATCAATGGGTGGTCATGGACCCCCACAAAGAGGAAAAAGAAAAGCTCACCTCTCAGATGCTTGGAAGCATGAAAACTATGAAAGAGAGGGTGAGAGACAGACAGACAGACAGAGACAGAGAGGGAGGAAGGGAAAGAAAGAGAGGGAAGGAAAGAGGCTGTTAGATCGGACTGACACATGCAGTTTTAGAAATGCACTTCCTGGCATCTAAGTGTATAGCTCATGTCTTATTTTAAGTTGGGATTTCTACACTGGAGAAGAGAAATTTCAACACCAATTTTTCAAAGAAAAAGAGTTCACTTGAAACTCCAACTGTGGTACAGGAATGTAGAATGATAATACTTTCTCAATCGCAACCTCCATCCACTACTCTTTTTTTTAAACACGCCAAAGAGTATACTTATATGTAAAGAACATACTGTTCTGTCCATGTTTCACATACACACAAAATTACTACAAATATTAACAAACACATAGATTGTATCTAAAGGCATAGACGGCTTTGACTATCTGTTACTTGAGTCCAAGTATGCCAGTTTTAGTTCTGGGCCCAACTCCCCAAGTTTCCAGCTTGGCCAGGTACACATACATTATAGCTCTCCTTCGTATTTGGAGGTCTTTCCAGAAAGGAGGATGAGTATGAGAAATGAAATCGAGGCAAAGCAGCCATGGGGTTTAATATCACCATGAAAAGGTGGAGTTAAGCAATATATATTATTAGACCAGAAAAATATTTCTTGGCGCCTCCTGGCATTCAACATCCCTTATGCTAAGACAGTTACTTGTTACATACTCTTTTCAGAAATATAAGTCCCAAATTCCATCCTTTAGACAATGTTCCATATGCTGTTCTGATGATGATATCAACTGATGTCTCTGAATGTCCTTGACTGACCTCAAGAAGAACAGGTCAGGCTGTTTTCTTACTACACAAAATGGCCAGAAGAGGGTTTGCTCCCTGTTCCCGTGTGCGGTCATGGTGAGGTGGGTGGTTACAGAATGTTCCTGAAAGAAGGCTGGACTCCTGAGGTGCAAAGCGGCCTCCACAATTCCACATCAGCAGAAGCAGCAGAACACAGCAGGGTGTCACTAAGAGGAGTGAAGAGCCCGCTTTGGGTGTTCTAGAACCTTCTAAAGCTCAGTAGGGTCCAGATCCCCGTTTGAACACGCGGTTAGCAATTACATGTGCAGCAGGAACCCTGGTGAACGCCTGTCCTTGGCCTGCTGAGGTTTTCTGATGGTGACTGTTACTGAAAACGTCCTGCCTGAGGCCCCAGTCAGGGCGCCACCCTCGGCGCGTTCCCCTGGAACCCAGAGGAAGGGTGCCAGGCGGCCGAGGAATGGTCCCCACTGGGAACGGTGCCTTGCTTCACTCCTTGCCTCCTCCTGCTTGCTTCTTTTCCCCGCTCTCTGCTGCCTCCCTGGGTCCCTGCCTCCATGCTCCTCCCCGGCGGCCCCACAGCGCTCAGGGCGGCGGCGCCGAGGCGCTCGCGTGGCTGTAGGAGCATTTAGACAGAGACGCCCGCGTGCTGCCGCTCTCCACCTCGTCCCCCACGTCCCCTCGCGCTCCCGGGGGGCCGGGGTTGGGGCAGCAGGGGAACGTGGCCAGGAAGCCGAGGCGGAACCTCTTGTTCATGAAGCAGTAGATGATGGGGTTGACGCAGGACGAGGTGTAGGACAGCAGGAGGATGAAGGAGATGGGGGTCCCCGAGAGGCGGCGCTCGGCAGAGGCGGTGTCAAAGGCCCGCCAGGCATTGGCGCTGAAGATGGGCATCCAGCACAGGAAGAAGAGGACCACGATGACCATGAGCATGCGGATGACACGCTTCTTGGCCACGAGGTTGGCCGCGGGGCTGCTGCTCCTGATGCGGTGGACCCTGCGGCCGCTGCCGGAGGACAGCTGCCGCAGCTCCATCTTCCTTGGGTGCTGGGGTCGCTGCAGGTAGCAGCCGTCGCTGTCCTCATACCTGCCGCTGCTGCCCGAGCTCGGTTTCCTTTCTGGGTGGGCAAGCCACATCACTTATTGTTGGGGATGGGTCATGCCAGACAGAGGGCATGGAATCCCTGACCCCTCCGTCCAGGGGCTAAACCAAACTTGAACTGTATTACTCGACGGGCCACCTGGGGCCTGCTCTAACATGGGTAGGTATTGCTCTACACTACTCCTTTCCTTCAAATGAAATGCTACTTAAAACTAATTTTTTAAAAATGTGTAGTATAGAATGTGCATAATTTAAAATAGTAAAATAATGTTTTATGTGTGTAGACTGTAAGGATAAAAATTTGTTAAAGAATGAATATCCACACTCTTCTTCCAGCTCCTTAAGGCGGGGAGTTTTCTGCTTACCTGGGGAACCTCCAGTTTGCTTTTACTGCATAATGAGCAAAAATCAACAGAAGCCAGGGAAGACCCTAGGTGTATGTGTGGTAAAGAGCCGAGCAGAAGGATGGAGAAGGGTGGTGAGTGATGTAAACAAAGGTGTGTGGTAAGTTGCAGTGAAGAGTGGGCTGTAATGAAAGGGAGGGATGGGGGGTGGGCTTCCCTGGTGGTTCAGTGGTAAAGAATCCACCTACCAATGCAGGAGACATGAGTTTGATCCCTGATCAGGGAAGACCCCACATGCTGCAGGGCACTGCAGCTTTTGATTCTGTGCTCTAGAATCCAGGAGCGCAAAGACTGAGCCCATGTGCCGCAACTGCTGAAGACCTAGAGCCCCAGAGCCTGTCCTCCACAACAAGAGAAGCCGCCACGATGAGAAGCCCACATACTGCAGCTGGAGAATAGCCCCTGCTCTCCACAACTAGAGAAAAGCCTGTGCAGTAGGGAAGACCCAGCACAGCCCCCCAAAAAGAACATGCAGGTCCAAACATTAAAAAAGGGAGGAGCAGGGAGATGTGAGGTTCCATGGCAGCTATACGGGGAGTGAAGGGTGGGAGTGAAGGCGGAAAGAGAGGATGGCACCTGGGATGACAATTTGCTTTGTTTGCACAGGGGTCCATTTGAATATAATATCACAGAGACCCTGAACCTATGGGCCCTGAGCTTGTAATTGGGCAATGGGTATAGTATCTCATTTTATTCCATTTAGTACCCTTTTGGGAGAAATAATTTCTTCTTTCTACAGGAAACAGAGACACTGGGTCTCATGACCATGCCTTCCGACACAGAGTCTCCTAAGAATACTTTTGAAAAGTATTTTGAAATACTTTTGAAAAGTATTTTCAAAAGTATATACTCTGGATATATCTAAGTTATAGAAAACAAGGCTTGTGTAATCTTTTGGCATAAACCAACAGATAAAAGATAGTTACCTCGAGCAGACTTCTTCTGGCTAGCATCAAATTTTATTCCTTGGTAAAGTTCCAAAGAGATTAATCCATATGCCACCATCATCACAATTCCAGGAATAAGAAAGAGGATGAGTAACAGGAATGTGTGCCTAATAAAATAAAAAGCAATCCAATAACCAGCAACTCCAGCATTTCAAACTAAGATGAGATGGAATAAACAGGATTCATCTCCATTTTAATGAGTTGGAGCAAACACATTAATTACCAGTATTTAATATCTTTGGAAATTCCATGTCTGGAGGTTCAGTCATTAGAAAATGTTTACTTCTTTTCTCCCAGATAACGTCTTTTATGAAGGACTAGTTAAATCAGAAAAGTTTCATGTAAGTCTGTGCCTGAAACAAGTTTACATTTAAAACTAATGAGAGCTTTAAAAAAAAACCAAGCCAATGAGAGTATGTGAATACCTCAATAAAGCTGTTACTGAAATAACAATAATAAAATTATAAGAGTTTATATTCATTGATGACTTGTTAAATTATTAAATTTCAATATAGTACATATAATACTATATTTAAGTCCCATAATAATTTTTGAAGTAGATACTATTAACCTAATACCCATTTTACAGATAAGAAACAGGCAGAATAAATAATTTGTCCAAAGTCACGCAGCTAGTGGTAAAGATGGGATCTGAATTCAAGCATATGATTCTAGATGTTATGCTCTTAAGCATCACAATATATTAATACCATTTGTTGACTTTATAGCACCAGAATCATCAAGTGCATAGGTAGCAATGCTGGAAAACCTTGGTTTTGCAAAATAAAGTATTCTGGCTGTTTCAACCCATTAGGCACAGTGGCAAACTCATTCTGGTGCCTGGGGGGCCAGAGTTATGCTTTCTCTAAATATGTTTGATTCCTGAAGAACTGCAGCCTCCTTCTTCTTGAGTCTGGCCCTTAAATCACTTTTGCAGTCTGGCATGTGTAAGGTTACACAATTAGGCCATAAAATTGTCAGAGACTCACAGTGGCTGAGCCATTTCTCATTTCAATTGGACATGTTTTGATAAGATTTCTTTTCAAGTCTTGGAAATGTCCCTCATCTGCAACATAATTCTCTGAGCGTGTGTGTAGTATCTTGGTTGAAATGAAAAAAAGGAAGGCAAAGAAGGCAGAGATTATCTTGGTTTTGAGCCATTTTTGAATGTCTAGCCCTCTGCTTCTAAAACATGCTGGGAATTAGTAAACATAATGCCTTGCATTTGCGTAGCCTTTTTGAATATATTTAATGACATATTCATAAACATTCTCTCATTTGAATCTCACATCCCTCTAGTGATGTATATAAAAAGGTATCTTTATTCTTAAATCTTTGTGTAAGGAACTTGAACGTCAAGGAAGTTATATAAACTTGTCCAACATCACCTGCTAGTGAGCAAAGAAACAGGTAGCACAACTTTGCATTTGTATTCCTAGTAAAGTGTTCTGTGTAAGTACCACCGCTGCAACTCTAAGAAAAATCACACGGGATTTGGGGTTTTGGACTCCTCGGTTCTATCTCCAGTTTTTGGCAAACCAGAGCTCTTCTGCTGTCTCAGCCAAAATCCCCACTAGACTATCCAGAAGCACACTGCATAGTGGTTAAGCCCAGACGCTCTGTCGTCTCTTCTAGGTCTGGGAACTTGAGCAACTTAACCTCTCCCTGTCTCAGTTTCTTCATCTGTAAAATGGGGACAGTGACAGCACCCACCCTCTGAGGTTCTGAGAGGATTCGTTGACTTTAATACAGGTGTGGCATTTCAAAGACAACATTCAAAGTCTTCGTTCTCACTGTTATTCTAGAAAGAGGTTAAGACAAGTCTTCTCAAAAAAATCTCCAGGAAACTGATCCTGCAGACACTGGACAATACATTCCAGTTTTTATTAAAACTGAACAATTCTATCAAGTTAGAGTAAACAAATAAACCCAGGCAGCCTTACCAGGACTGCTGCATGACATCACTTGGCAGTAGAAAGCGGCACATATTTGCGGTCTGGTTGTTATTTTTGGTAAAAGGCACCAAGTTGCTATAAATTGGGTATGGAGTCATGATGGTGAAGGAGAGGCACCAGGTAGCGGCAATCACCTTCAAAGCATGGGACTTCGTTTGCCAGACTCGGGACTGTAAGGGTTTGCAAATTGCACCATATCTCTCCAGTGATATGGCGACCAGATTAAAGGTGGAGACACTCACAGAGGTACCTGGGAAAGGAACAAAGAAGCTGGTGATGTCAGCTCTGAAATCCGAAGTTTATTTGCACATGAGCTTAAGCTTACCTGATCTGCAGAGGTTTGATAGATAGTAAAGGAAAATATTCAGAAGGTAAAGAAATACTGTGTGTGTATATTTTTAAAAAATGATTTATTCCCAGCTTTGTTCCCAAAAGGATTTGAGGCAGTTCAAGCAATGTGTTTGCAAATACATTGTATTGCCAATGTATTTTAGATAAGTTTATTGAACTTTGATTATGACCTAGCTCCTTCTTAGGCTGAAGGTGCTCATTAATTAATAACCAAGTGGATGAACTATGTTCCTACCCTACAGAAGAGGTTTCTGAGTGACCTGTAGAACAACTTTAGTTTTGAGCATGATCTGCATAAAGTTGACCTTTTAATCCAATATTCTCAAGGACAGTGACTCCAAAAATTCAGTGGGGTCTGAGATGGGAGTATTAAGACTCTTCCTGAAAATTTCTAGTACACAGACTGTTTTTGAGTGAAACAGTCTAAATTTCAAAATGGAGTGTTGAAAAAATACCTAATGAAAAAGGATGAAGGGGAAAATCCCCATATTGTAACTAATGTATTTCTCGGGGTAGGAGGAATGGGGTCTTCTTTCTAATTCTTTTTGCTTTTCTGTGTTTTGTAGAAGGATCATTCATCAAACATTCATCTTCAGTGAGAAAGACATCAAAACACCTCATCTAAAAGGAAATCAACCCTGAATATTCATTGGAAGGACTGATGCTGAAGCTGAAGCTCCAGTATTTTGGCCACCTGATGCAAAGAGCTGACTCATTGGAAAAGACCCTGATGCTGGGAAAAATTGAGGGCAGGAGAAGGGGATGACAGAGGATGAGATGGTTGGATGGCATCACTGAATCAATGGACATGCGTTTGAGCAAACTCTAGGAGTCAGTGAAGGGCAGAGAAGCCTGGTGTGCTACAGTCCATGGGGTCACAAAGAGTCAGACATAACTGAGCAACTGAACAACAACAACAAAAGGATATATTTACAGCATCGTCAAAAAACCTAATTTTACTTAATTTTTGTATTTTGTGTGCATATATACTGATTATAATGTCTTACCCCTGTAAGATTCCCTTTAATTCTTCATCCATAAATTCAGCTGATTCTTCTCTTATCTCTTACCATGATTTCTTAAACCTTCAAATCAATCCCAATTTGGGAGAAGTTCTTAGCCTGGGGCCTTTTGTGATACTGTGTATAAAAATATCCTTTTTCTAGGGAGAATATCTGTAGTGTTCCTCAGAGACTTAAAGGAATCTAGAACCCCAAAACCATAGCTGAGAACTCAGGTTCAGAGATAGGATTTGCTGTTTTACAGGAATTTACCCTAAGGAGTTGATAACATTTGGATTAGAGAATACAGCCCCAAACTCCTCAGAGTGAAATCTATTATTGTTCACTCTCTTAGTCATGTCCGACTCTGCAGCACACGAGGCTTCCCTATCCTTCACCATCTCTTGGAGTTTGCACAAACTCAAGTCCACCGAGTCGGTGATGCCATCCAACCATCTCATCCTCCGTTGAGCCCCTTCTCCTCCTGCCTTCAATCTTTCCCAGCATCAGAGTCTGAGCCAGCTCTTCGCATCAGGTGAGCAAAGTTTTGGAGCATCAGCTTCAGCGTCAGTCTTTCCGATGAATATTCAGGATTGATCTCCTTTAGGCTGGACTGGCTTGCTCTCCTTGCAGTCCAAAGGACTCTCAAGAATCTTCTCCAACACCACAGTTCAAAAGTATCAATTCCTCAGTGCTCAGCCTTGTAATGGGTCATTATAAACCCATCATCAGGCAAGCACTTTTTTTTTTTTTTTTTTTTGCTGTGTGCATGGGTGCTCAGTCACTTCAGTCGTGTTAGACTCTTTGGGACTCTATGGACTGTAGCCTGGCAGGCTTCTCTGACCGTGGGATTCTCCAGGCAAGAATACTGCAGTGAATTGCCATGCCCTTCTCCAGGGGTTGTTCCCAACCCAGGGATCAAGCCTATGTCTTCTGTGTCTCCTGCGTTGCAGGCAGTTTCTTTACCCGTTGTGCCACCTGGGAAGCCCTTTTGGCTATGTATTAGGAATTTAATGCGTGTTAACTGTTAGGAAGATGAAATTAAGGGAGGAATTGAAATGACTGGAATCAGAAATCCAACAAAACCATTATGGTATTGCAAACACTTTTAGAATTATCTTGCTTTTCACTTTCTAGAACAGTCTGTACTGGGTATTTTCAGAAAGAGTGTTAAGGCTCCTAGCTCAGACCCCAGCTATTTTAAAACATTTTTTTTATTGAGGTGAAATTCATATAACATAAAATTAATCATTTTAAAGTGAACAACTCTGCGGCATTTAGCACATTTATGTTGTGCAACTACACAAGGCCTCATTTTTAATCTCCTTTCATAAACCCTGGTTAAAATGATTAAATATTGCCGTAGGATATATACAGACAGGCCTTGAAAGCCTGAGGCACTGTGAGATGTTGGTTATTATTATTGCGTCATTGTTTAACAATGATCCTTTTCATTTGTGAGTCCATTTTTCTTTTTAGAGTACTTGGACCCAGATTGACACTTTCTCGGTTATTTGTCCATGGCATGTAGATCAGTCATTCATCATCGTTTTGTCAGCGCTGGATCCTCCTTCCTCAGTTGGAAGAAATAAAGGCTTTTAAAGCTTTCTGGTCACCGATAGCTGCCCTAGGCGTCTCAGCTCTGCATATTTTGCAGGGCTTAGGTCAGAACAACCAACTCCTTCTTCATTTCCCACCTCTTCTCCTCCTCCCCCAACCAGCTCTCAGAATGGGCAAGGGATGAGGCATTTTGGCAGGCAGAGGGGACCAAGAGAAATGTCTTGTTTCAGCCTCAGATGAGCCACAGCAGTTGGCAAAACGAGGCTGTGTATTCACTCACCATTGTAGTGGCTGCCAATTGGGGTTCAAGTCAGCTCTGTGGCTTACCACCTGTGTGTCCCTGGGCACATTATTAACCTCTCTATGCCTCTGTTCCCCTCTCTGTGAGACAGGGAAGAATAACTGTGTATACTTCATAGAGTGGCTGTGAGATAAAATATGATCATGGAAGTAAAAACAAAGCATTTAGTAGAACATCTGGTACTCAAAAAAAAAAAAATGTACTCAAAGACATTAGCTCTTATGATTTTTCATCATCACCATCACTCTGATTGGCAAAGGCAGTGAGCTGCATATCTCAGTCAATCAGGGTCAGCTTATCCACCCAGGCAGTGGGAGCAAATTCAACTTGTCTAGTGGCAGAGGTTCTCTCTCTCTTTCTGCCTAAGATGGTCCCAGCCCCTGTGAAAAGAGGCTGGAAAGTGAATCCTGAGAAGGGAATCTAGACCTCTGGTGAAACTGGTTTTTGAATAACCCTGTTCCCTATAGGAGCCAGAGGGGCAGCAGAAAAAGCCCTCTTCCGGCAGCCTGGCCATCCCAAAAGCCATGCCTTGGGTTGGGTAGAGCTCAGAGTACAATCAGTGACTTCCAGGAAGGCACAGATCAGCTTGAATCTGTCTGTCTTTCTAACAGAAGCAAGCAAAACCAGTGTCTTCTGTAGTTTCTGACCAAGTTACTCCACTTTGAGGAACTGATCCCCTGACTGGGGAGTGACTTCTGGGGCGTTTCGAGGACGGACTCTCCCAAAGAGCCAGCTCCTCTGTCCTTGTTCGCAGCCCCATGCAGTCAGATGTTCCGTTCTGTACACCCATCAGGGCTTCTCTGTGGAGGCTCTCAGGGGTTAAGGAAGGTCTGGGACTGAGTTTCACTGATTTAGAGTGAAACTCCAGAAATAGGCACCAGCCGCAACTCACCCATGAAGTAGGTGGTGGTCTTGCAAACAGCGCTCCCGAAGATGAAATCCTTGAGCAGGTTGGGGATGAGGTTGAATGGCATGCAGAAGAGACAGAGCATGAGGTCGCTGACAGCCAGGGAGAGGAGGAAAATGTTGGTCACTGTTCTCATCCTCTTGTTCCTAATCAGCACCGTAATGACCAGCGTGTTTCCCAGCACGCTGAGCAGGAATATCAAGGAGTATAACAGAATCTGCACGGCCGGCTGCCACTCTGCAAGGAGGAACCCGGACAAGCCGGAGAGATGGAGGTGATGAGGGCAGAATGTTAAAACCCCGGCACACCAAATGAACGCTTATTTCCTGCCGGTTTGTATTTTCAGGGGTGTGCCTCGCCGACCCCAGCTCTCCCCATACTGACGATATTTTGCAGAAACAAAATGAGGAGAGCACAGAGTGATTTAGTTGCTTCTGAAAGGCTGGTCTGTTAAAGGACCGCTCACTAGGGGAACCACTTTTTCTTAAGAACAAAGCTCCTCCAGTGATTTGCTTTCTTCCCTAGCTGCTAAGCATTATTTCGGTTTAATCACTTCTTCACACCGATTTCCCCCAAGGAAAGGCGACAGCTAGATTGTGACAGCACCTTTTCTGTGATGTTGGTAAGCTCCAGCTTTTACACTTGTACTCCCTCTGGCTCCACTTCAGCTCCTCCTCCCACTGCTTTTGTGCCCCCCAAGTCCTACACATTAATCCCAACTCTCCCATGGGGAACAATAAGAGCATTGGACTCAGTTCTGCTTTTAGATCTCTTACCCAAACTTCTGAACTGATGACTTTATCCAGCCTCATCTCACGAGGACTGTGTTCTATTTTCACAGTCAGCCTTGCCTTTGCTGATTTTTTCCACAAACTTAAGGTTTTCTGAATTCAGATAACAGCCTCTGACACCTACCTTTGGCAGGATGGGGCTGATCCAAGCAGAAAAGCGTCTCATTTTCGATCCCCAGTTCACAGGGGGGAGTCAGGTTGCTTTCATTCATGAGAAGGCTGTCAACCACATCCATGCTTGCCTGCTGCTTTCCACCAAGTGTTGGCAAGCTGCTGAACGGCTCACTCTCGGCTCAGGCTCATTCCTCTAATGACTGACCGGAGAGTCTCCCAAATGCAACCTGCTGTGGAGAGGCAGGAGGGTAGGGGGAGTGAGTGCCAGGTGTGGGCTCCTGTGGCCATTCTTAAAGGCGACTGGAGTTCAGCACGCTCAGGCCAGATGGGCAGGCATTTGCACTCCTGTCTTGGAAAGAGCAGCTGATGCGAGCCAAGCCCGCTCCACCTTCCAGGCCCACCCCATTCCTGGGCCAGCCGTAGGGCCCTGAGCACAGGCAGCCTGATTGCGAGTTAACCCTTCCCGAGTGTCTCTGCTTTTCTGCACACACACACACACACACACACACACACACACGTGGACACACACGTACAGGGGCACAGTACCTCTCTCCTCTGTGTAGGAACCTGTCACCATCCCAGACATAGGCAGAATAGAGCTCAAGCTGGCTGTGTGAGACAGGAGCGATTAACTCGGCAACAGACAGCGACATGCAGAGCATCAGGACCGGAGGACACGGAGGGACTGTGTTTCTACCTCCTTAGATAAAAGCAATTAGTGCCTTTTAGCTTTGGAACCATGCCCAGCAATGTGTGTGGATATCACTGCTGGATGGTTGTTAAGTTGTTGCCAACCACGGGGTTATTTCTTGTGGTCTCTGCCCCTGGTAACTGAAAGGAGGGGGGTGCCCTGACTGTAGGTGCTCGGATCCTTATTATAGAAAACACTTAGTAAGATTTTCCATTCATTCGTTTACGCATTCGTCCATTCATTCAGCACATGTTCATTGAGAGCCTACTGCTTACCAGGTGCTTCTTTAAACACATAAGCAAATAATGAACAAGATCATTTCAGATGTGTAAAGCACCACAGAGGAAGTCAAGCAGGAAGGTATAATGGAGAGGGATGGTGGATTGTTGGGGGGGGTGTTGCTCATTTAGATGGGGTGGTCAGGAAAGGCCTCTCGCAGGAGGGGACCAAGATTGGAGAGCTGGATGACAAGTTGCAGGAAGGCTTGTGACGACTGGGGAAAGCTGCTTCTAGGCAGGATGAGCAGTCTTTTGGGCAGAGGTCACAGCAAGAGCAATTCCCTGCATGGGAATGAACTTGGCCTGTTTGAGGAATAGTTAGAAGTAGGAATGAATGAGGGGCCACCGGTGGGAGATGGGGTTAGAGATGGGGACCTGGCCAGGGTCTGGGTTTTCTGTGAGGCTTTGTGGTGCCAGCAAGCTCCTCCAGACCCTTCGTACATGTGGTCTCCTCTGTTGAGACCTTTGGGACAGCAGAGGGCTCTGTGTTGCTCCCAGCTGCTTAGCTGAGCTGAGACCTGATCTAGACACTTCAGAGATCCCTCATGCTTTGACAGCTTTCTCCACTGACAGTCCTATGTGTCCTATCTTGGCTGATTCCCGGCCGAACATGGATGCACCGATGGGCATTTTTACCACCCAGGCTTGGGATGTGGGGCCGGGAAGAGACCAATACCTCTTTTCTTTGAAACCACAAACAGCTCATGCTGGAGGCACTTAGTCACAAGAACTAGAAATGCGAGGAATATTGGAGAAGCTGTTAGCAGTTATTAACAGGAGAGACAGACCCCAGATCAAGTCCTGGCTTCACTGGTTACCTGCTGGCAGATACTGGGCAGGTTTCCTAACCTGAGACTCATTTCTTTCTGTCAAAGGGGGACCGCATGACTTCCCAGATACTTGTTATAAAGATTGATTGCCTCAGGACAGTGTCTGATGCACAAAAAGTGTTCAATAAACCATAGATAATGAAAACGATTATTATGATTTTTCCTTTTATTTTTTTGTTTGCGCTGGGTCTTCATGCTGTGTGCCGGCTTTCTCTAGCTGCGGGCGAGCCGGGGCTGCTCTTTGTCGTGGTGAGTGGGCTTCTTATGGTGGTGTCCTCTCTTGTTGCAGAGCACAGGCTCTGGGGCATGCAAGCTCAGCAGCAGTGGTGCATGGGCTTAGCTGCTCCGTGGCGTGTGGGATCTTCCTCAACCAGGGATCAAACCCACGTCCCCTGCATTGGCAGGCAGATTCTTCTCCACTGTACCACCAGGGCAGTCCCTATTATTTTTCTTTTACACACCAGGATTTGACTCAGAGTGGTCCCATGGTTTGCTGGTGAGAACGAGTGGTTCTCAATCCCACTCATGGACCAGTGGCCCCGTCCTTGCTCCTCCTCCTGCAGCGTACAGCCAGCTTTCTTCATTATTCTATGTCCTGGAGCCTCTCTGGAGCCAGAACCCCTGTCTCTGCCTCTCCTTCTTGCCTTGGTTCCTGTTGACTTAATCTTCTCAGTCTGCAGACTGATATGGACCCTGCCCACTAGGAGGGACCCAGAGCAGTACTGTCCTGATTTGGGGAGGGACAAATATTCAGATTTTGAGCCCTGGGTACAGCTGAATTTCACCACACTGCTCTTCTCAGCAGCTGACTGCTTCAGCTGCTTTAACTGGGCAGACATCACCATCCATAGCAGGTGCTTCCACCTGGGAAGCCCTGAACTGAAATGGAGTCCAACTTGGAGCAAGTTCTTCCTTCCTGCATCCCTCCTTCCCTCCCTCCCTCCCTTCTGTTGAGTCCTGCCCTGAAGCCACAGGTTTGAGGCCTTGCACCGAGGCCACAGAAGCAGAGCCCATAATCAAGGACACCTCCGAAGCTGGCTGGGCCCCTTTGTAACCTCACCCAAACCTCCTGATAGTCACTAACAAGCTTCCTGACTCCCAACTAAGCAAAGATGCCCACTCCAGTAAACACTCTATAGCACCCCAACCAGTCACCTAATGCCAACCGTCAAGCAGGAATTTTCTTTGTTTTGAGGCTCTACAGATCGGCTATTAACCCACAAAAGGTCAACTCTTCCTGGCCTGTCAGTTGTTGGCCTACTGCGCTTGCACTGCCCCCTTTATCTCTGCTCTTTGTTCTCAATAAACTCCCGCCTTTCTGAAATGCCCTGTCTGGAAATTCTTTTTCAACCCATGCTCAACACCTTCCGTCCTTTTCTCCTTCCTCCCCACCTTTCTACTCCATCTGTTCATCGGTTGGCAGGAAGCAAGCGTGCAGGGGCCTTTCCCGGTGGCTCAGCTCTGCCTGCAATGCCAGAGCCACAGGAGACGCCGGTTTGATTCCCGGGTCAAGAAAGGTCCCCTGGAGGAGGGCTTGGCCATCCACTTCAGTATTCTTGCCTAGAGAATCCCACGGACAGAGGAGGCTACCGGACTACAGTCCCTGGAGTAGAGTCGAACACGACTGAAGTGACTTAGCACACACGCACGCAAGGACGCGGGAGGCGGGTGCTGGAGGTTTTGTAAACTCGGAAGAAGTCAGCGTGGCACATTTGAGTGATGTGCTTTACAAGCTTTAGTGCAAATCTGGATCAGCTGAGTTAGTGGTTAAAAATTGGGACCCCCAGGCTCCCCTCCTGGGATTCTGATCCTTCAGCCCCGGGCGTGGGAGTCTGCATTTTTATCCAGCATTCCTGGTGTTTCAGAGGCCAGTGATCTCAGGGTCACTCTCAGGAAGCTCCTTGGAAGCCATTATGCCGGTTATGAGCGCGGGCATCAGACTACAGTAACCTAAGCCTGTTCTCCACCCCTGCCACCTCTGCTGTGAACATAAACAACTTAATTGGCCTTTCTGAGTCTCAGCTTGCTCATCTGTAAAATGCGTATAACACAACATGACCTATAAACAAAGCAACACATGGAAGGCACCTCAAACAATGCCTGGAACTTAGGGCTGGACTCTAATAATTTACTATCAGTGGAGAAGATTAATCCCAGGGATCCTCTATTTGTCACTATTATCACAGCCAGATTAAGGGCTTATGTCTCCAGCACCCGAGCACAGTGCCTGGCATACAGTATGTGCTTGGGAAATGGAAATAAATAAAGAGTAAAACATCAGGAGTGTCAATATTGCATTGCTTATTCTACCTTTTTATATCTCTAGCTGAAGAAGGAAATGGCAAGCCTCTCAAGTACTCTTGCCTGTGAAGTTCCATGGACAGAGGAGCCTGGCAGCTACAGTCCACAGTGTTTCTAAGAGCCAGACATGACTTAGGGGCTAAACAACAGCAGCAATATCTCTGTCACATCTGTTCTTTTCCTGGCCATCTCTGGATTTTTCACTCTGAGTTTCTGAGCCAGTGTTACCACAGAATTAAACTGAAAAAGAGGAAATTCTAACAAGAGACCATAGTGCTTTCAAGGTGAGAGCTGATGCATTTCTCAGGGCGTTAGTCTTTATTTCACTCCTCAATGCACATTTATTGAATGCCTTCTAAGTGCCAGGCATGGTGCCAGGTGCTGGGGATAAGCCATGAGCCAAGTCGATGGAATCCCGCCCTCAGGAAATTCTCAATCCACTGCGGGAGACAGGCCATAAATAGATGGGGCAAAATTGAAGTAGTCCCCTTGTCTCAGAGCCCTGTCCCTTAATTGGGCACAGGCCCAGACGAATTGATAAAAATTGACTAAACTGAGCTGAAAAATTGCCTCCCCTTTCTCTGAAACACACAGGTTGGGTGCCTCCTGTGGTCCACAATGCTCTTTGGGTACTGAGGACTCTTTTGGCAAATGCTGCCCTAGGAAGACAGAGCATGAGCTATCTTTTTTTTGTTGTTGTTGTTTTTTAGGTTTGTAAATTTAAAAAATTTATTCTTAACTGAAGGATAATTGCTTTACATGTGTTAGTTTCTGGTGTACAACATCATAAATTAGCTATATGTATACATATATCCCCTCCCTCTTGAGTCTCCCTCTGACCCCTCCCATCCCACCCTCTAGGTCATCACAGAGCACTGAGCGGGGCTCCCTGTTCTATATAGCTGCTTCCCACTGTTTTATACATGGTAGTGTATATATGGGTGTTCATTGGACGGACTGATGCTGAAGCTGAAACTCCAACACTTTGGCCACCTCATGCGAAGAGTTGATTCATTGGAAAAGACCCTGATGCTGGGAGGGATTGGGGGCAGGAGGAGTAGGGGACAACAGAGGATGAGATGGCTGGATGGCATCACCGACTCGATGGGCATGAGTTTGAGTAAACTCCGGGAGTTTGTGATGGACAGGAAGGCCTGGCGTGCTGCGATTCATGGGGTCGCAAAGAGTCAGACACGACTGAGTGACTGAGCTGAACTGAACTGAGTGTATATAGAGAACTTCCCTGGTAGCTTAGTTGGTAACGAATCTATCTGCAATGCAGGAGACCCTGGTTCGATTCCTGGATTGGGAAGGGTTAGGCTACCCCCTCCAGTAGTTTTGGGCTTCCCTGGTGGCTCAGACGGTAAAGAATCCTCCTGTAATGTGGGAGGCTTGAGTTTGATCCTTGGGTCGGGAAGATCCCCTGGAGGAGGGCATGGCAACCCACTCCTGTGTTCTTGTCCGGACAGAGGCGCCTGGCGGGCTACAGTCCTTGTGGTCACACAACTGAAGCAACTAAGGATAACACAGTGTATGTAGAACATGAGCTATCCATTACCCTTGGATAATGGCCCCCTTGGTAGCTGCTCCCCAAATTGTTCTCCATCTTAAGAAACAATTGTTCTAAAACACCTAAGATTTGTTTGTATTTTTTCCTCATTATAACTGAATCACATGCTCCTTGCAATTTTTTTTAAATAAAGAAAAATAGATAAGTATAAATATCACACAAACATATTTCAGGACTCCACATGATTGAAACACAGTCCAGAAGCCAGAGGTAGTTAACAGATAATGGCAGGTTGAAGAGTCTCAATTCTTAGGGCAACCTGACATTTCTTCAAGTTCTCTTGCCTCTGCTCTGCAATTTCCTCTCTCTCTGCTGCTCAAATGTCACTGTCTAAATTCTTTATTCCTCATTCTCTTTCCAAACCCAGCCACACCGCTGCCTGCCGGCTAGGGTTTTTCTCTTTCCCTCCCTGTAACGGTCTCAGACTTCCGGAAGTGCCTGCCTGGGACTCGCCTCCCTCCTCACCCTGTGCTGGTCACGCTGGGTTCCTCGGGTCGGGGAGGGTGGACATGCTGAGGTTCTGGTACAACCCTGCTGCCCTCAGAGGACCGTGTGTGACCCCCTCTGAAGGCCTTCTCCCACTTCTTGAGAAATCACAGTGGACCTTTTCTGATAAATGAAAAACCCCTCCTCACTACAGAGAAAGGCGAGCATCATGTCTGTGTCTGACGAAACTTTCCCTTAGCAAGTCATGGCTGGGTTTGGACAAATAGCTTTTCTGCTTTTATTTCCTCACCTTAAAGTGGGTTAACAGAGGTAACGCCTACCTCAGAGGAATGCTGGGACATTTCACATCACGGTGTGTTTAAAGTGCACAGTCTAGTGTTTGGCATGTCATATGTGTGTGCTAAGTCGCTTCAGCCGTGTCTGACTCTTTGCGACCCTCTGGACTGTAGCCCGCCAGGCCCTTCTGTCCGTGGGATTCTCCAGGCAAGTATGCTGGAGTGGGTTGCCATGCCCTCCTCCAGGGAATCTTCCCAACCTAGGGGTTGAACCCTCATCTCTTATGACTCCTGCATTGGCAGGTGGGTTATCTACCACTAGCGCCACCTAGGAAGCCCCTGGCTTGTCATAGGGCTTAGTAAATAATAATATGCCATGTTTCATGTCTACAGAAACATTAAAATCATCTTTAATGCCAGTGCCTCAAGATAATGTGGAGAAGGAAATGGCAACCCACTCCAGTATTCTTGCCTGGAGAATCCCAGGGACAGAGGAGCCTGGTGGGCTGCTGGTTATGGGGTCGCATAGAGTCGGACATGACTGAAGTGACTTAGCATGCATGCATGCATTGGAGAAGGAAATGGCAACGCACTCCAGTGTTCTTGCCTGGAGAATCCCAGGGACAGAGGAGCCTGGTGGGCTGCTGTCCATGGGGTCGCACAGAGTTGGACACGACTGAAGCGAATTTGCAGCAGCAGCAAGATAATGTTTGTTAAAGATTTGGAGGCTATCTGTCCAGACTTCACCTCTATACAATTAAAAAGAACAAACAAACCAAATTTGAACTCCTGCCTTATATACAAGATTCATCCTACTTACCATTTTTTGAAAATGTATTTTTAAGATAGAATTTTCCCTCAAAATGAGAAACATGGCTTTTTAGGGTTCTGAAAAAGTTATTTTTTAAACATTTAGGTAAGAACATTAAAAAAGTATTACAACCCCATCATCCAGCGAATTTGAAAAGTATTTTGCATACATACTAGTTTGCATATTTATTGTTTTCACTTAGTATTCTTTCATCATCATGTTTCAGTACTTCTCTATGGTATTATTTTCAGGGTTGTCTATTATTTCATTAATAGACACCACTGGTGGCCTGAGGCCTGGGCAAATAGTTTTGCAAAGGATCAGATTCGTTATATAAGGCTGCTGTTTATTAGTATTGGCCTATTATACTTTTTATCAGCATTTGATATTATTAGCTCACATTTTCAGTTTGTTAATTTAATCATAAAAGGTACCTCATGGTTGTTTAAATTTTCATTTTCCCTTTTAATGGATATATAGTTGATTTACAGCATTACATTAATTTCAGGTGTACTGCATAGCGAGGCAATATTTTTATTGATTATAATTCCTTTATAGTTATTATAAAATATAGGCTGTATGCCCTATGTTTTACATCACATCCTTGTATCTTATTTATTTTCTACCTGGCTGTTTGTATCTCTTAACCCCCTACCCCTATCTTGCTCCTCTCCCTACCCTTTTTCCCACTGGTAACCACTAGTGTGTTCCCTGTATCTGTGAGTCTGTTTCTGTTCTATTACATTTATCCACTTTTTTATTTTTCTAGATTCCAAATGCTAAGTGAAAACCTACAGTATTTGTCTTTCTCTGACTTACTTCACTAAGCATAATACCCTCCAGGTCCTTCCATGTCGTTACTAAACGGCCAATTTTCATTCCTTTTTATGACTGAGTAAGATAATTTGCATGTCTTTTATTACCAAAGATGCTCCATATTTTCCATGGGTTTATTTACTAGTTGTATTTCTTCTTCTGTCACTTGTATAAACCTAGGATAAGCCAGAGCATTTTTTATGAATGGTTTATGTGCTTTGCCTATTTCTTTGCTAAACCAATGAATATTTATTGAACACCTAGTATGTGCCAGGAACTGATGTAGGTACTGTTCACAGCAGTGAGTAAAACAAGTCCCTCCCTTAACTGAGCCCCCATCCTAGTGAGGGACACACACAAACATGGAAGTAAATAGATAATATTTACATAATATCAGATAGTATATTAGTTCTTTGCAGGGAAACAAAGCCAGATGAGGGGATGCAGAGTGATGGGTGACCAGAGAAGTTCTGAGGTGGTGTCATTTGAGCAGAGATCTAAATGAACTGAGTCTCATGACTATCTGGGAAAAGAACATTCCACATAGGGTATTTACTGCCACTTTAAAATGTTTTTCTCATCACTTGACAGGAAAGCTACCTAAAGAGTTGACAATGATATTTCATTCACAATTTACTGTCATAAACTGCTGTGTGTAGCACAGACTACATCCCTTTTCCCCCTTCTTATATATAATTGGAGCTCCAATTTTTAATTGGGCGCATGGCTGCCTAGAATTTATGTTATATATTTCCAGCCTTCTTTGCAGCTAGATGTAGTTCTATGATAAGGTCTGGCCAGTGGGGAATAGGCAGAAATGAATATGCGGCTCCTGAGAAGCATCTTTGCAGAGAAGGAGCATACTCTTTTCTTTCCTTTTCATCTTTCCTCTGACTAGAATGAAGATATGAGCACTGGAGCTGAAGCAGTCATTTTGTACCCTGAGTCAAGTGCCAAAGTTGAATGTAGCTGAAACCTGGATACTAACAGAAACGTGGATCCCTGATGGTCTTAGAATTTATATACTAGCCAGCCCTGGACTGCTTCCAAAGAAAAATACATTTATTTTATTAAGCCAATGTTATCATTATTAATATTTTTGCCATTTGCAACCTAATCCTAACTAAAACAGTGTGGAGTAGAATCTGCATATTTAATTTATGATCTTTTCTCACATGATTCTTCAACTGCACTCAGGATGCATCATGGTAGCGGTCATACACATGCTCATATTTTCTCGCCCCTAGTGTATCTGATTCCTTCCCACCTAGTCAGGGTCTACTGTTCTTCAGGGCCCAACTGCATCCTGTCTCCAAACAGCCTTCTCCAGTTTACAGCCCTCCTGGCTCTGCCTTTTCTTTTAAATGTCAGAGTCCTTTTCACTGATTCCACTCTCTGGGACTCAATCAAATGGGCCTATTCTTTCTCAGGTTGAAGATAAATTTCTGCCCCATTATTCACGTCCCTCCATCTCCACTGCTCTGGCCTGGTCCATGTGACCCTTAACTGAAGTCCCTACCTTCCCTTTGACTTCTTCCATCCCTTTTCCATATAAAGGAATAGGATGATTTTCCTTTTGTCTGGAAAAGTGGTGGTTTCAAAACAGAGGAGGATACTATTATCTACCTAAAACTCTCCAGCCCAATCCAGAATGGGTAGACTCCGACTCTCTCCCTGGCTTCATCTTACACTCTTCTCCACCCGCTCCCTGACTCTGTGTACCAGATGCACTTTCTTCTCCCCGCTGTGCCATGCTCCTGGCCCACTCTCTTCCCCAGCACCTTTGCCCACTTTGTTCCCTCTGCCCGGGCTGTTCTTTCTGCCTGTTATCTCACCCTTACTAATCCCCACCCACTGATGCCACCTTCATAGGGAAATCTCCCCTGGACCCAGACTCGAATGCATTTCCCTGTTGGATGTTTGTATAGCCCACAGGTCTCATCTTTCACTTACTACGCACTTATTGTGGTTTGTGATGTTACATTTGTCTGGTTGCTGGATCATCATGGGTCTCCCCATTAGCCTGAAGGTCCACAAAGTCCAAGGTTGTGTCTTTTTTGCACATTGCTATAGTAACTCCTCAATCCTCAATCAAAGGATCCAGCACTGTTCCTCATAAAACCTCAAGAAGTAATAATTATCTCTTACTAGAGTTTCCTTTTGCAGATGAGGAAGGTAAGTTGTAAAGAGATTGGAAATGCAGTATCAGTATTCAGACCCAGGTAGGATTGGTGCCAAGACCTACACTCATTTCATTCCACGACTACAGTGAAAATACCACCTAACAATTCTCTGAGTCTGATGAGAGCAGGGACCAACAACTGACTAACTCCCACTTCCTCTGGTCCGCAACACAACTGAGAGGGGCTGTGGGTCGTTAAGGGCATGACTCTCAGAATGGAATTTCATGGTGGATCACAGACACTGGGTGAGATACTCAGCAAGAAGACAGAATAAGCTTATAATTTCCCCACCCTTCCTTAGGATCTCCCAGGACCACTCAGGGCAGGACATCCAGAGATTAGCATGCCAGGACCCCTGCACATGATCACCCCTGTGTGATCTTCCATGATCTGGCCTCAGTCGAACGCCACTCTTGACCTTCATCGTCTGAATTTCCATATCCTCATGAAGTGCTGATTATCATGGGAACCTCACAGAGTCATGAGAGGATCCCATCGGATGGGGTATGTGTATGAAAGTTCTGTCTAAACTCTGGAGAGATTGTGTGAGTGGTTAAAACACCATTACTGAGCATGAACTCTCCCTTAGGTGCTTCATTCTACCATTTCTGTTCCTCACACACCGTGTGAGGTGGCTTCTATCATTCTATTTTACCCATGAGGGAACTCAGAGTCGTAGGAATTAGATCCGCTGCTCCTCCTTGGAGGGTCCCCCAGTTATGTGCCGGAGTCCTCAAGCAGAGGCACCTGCACCTGATCTCCTAGCTGCCATTTCCCTCCGGACGCCTATCACTTTACCTCCCATCCTAGTCCCACGGTGGGCATGTGCTGCCCACGCAGCCACTGGAATCCCACCGTGAGGCCGCCACCGGCCATGGAAATGATAGTGTTTCCATTTAACCCAGCAGTGGCCAGTGCTTGGGCCAAGATGGGAAGCGAACACCCAAACGGCTCTGTTTGGATCAGAACCTCAGAAAACCTCCTATGAAAACTGTTCCATCACCTCCAGCCCTCTAATCCCGTCCAACGGCTGCCCTGATACTCCACCTCCTCATCTCCCACTCTCCTGCTGTGCTCCCCCACCCAAAGGCCTTTCACCTCCTGGAGACAAAAGATCATGGCCCGGGAAATCTTAGTGGCTGCAAAGAGCTGAGTGCGTCTCCCTGAGGTGGTGGGAGGTCTGTGACCAACCTCTGCCAGCTGAATGTCCTGCTCCCTTATTGGCATTATTCTGGAAGAGGTTCCAGTTATGCCAGCTGCTGCACACCATTAGGTCACTAAAAACCCAAGGTTCACATGCCTCAGAGGTGTGGGGCTCCCGCCACACTGCTCTTCCGGGAACCTCTTAGAGAGTCGTGCCTGCTGGTATCTGCTCCACCCACGTGTCCACTTGCTATTTGGGGATTGTGACAGCTACCGAATCCATCAAATGGCCCCAAAGTGAAAGCCATCGGAAGCACAAGTGGCTTGAAACGTTTAAGCACCATAATGCTGATCTGGCCTCATTACTGCCAAAAGTAGTGTCAGAACAGAACTCTTGATATCAGCCCTCTTCATGGCCCGATACACTAAAGGAGAAATGGCAGATTTAAGAATTAAAAGGTATCATTTCTATGCCTGTCAGTAATAAAAGCTTGGGTTAGAAATTCAGTTATCTTAGAATGGTACTAGCGGTCACAGCATACTTACAGTACTTACACTTCCAGGCTCAAAGCTTACTCTGCAGTGATGTAATTTGCCTTCCTTCTGGATCCCCAGAGGAGGGTGGGTGTTCTGAGCTCCCTGAGGGCAGGGCCCTGTAGGACACATTTGCTGCAATTTTATCTCCAGCTGTTCCTGCAATGTTTAGTGCATTTTAAGCATTCACTAAATGACTGCTAGGTAAATGCGTGAACAGATGGAAGGATTCAGTATCAGTTCAGTCGCTCAGCCATCTGACTCTGCGACCCTATGGACTGCAGCACGCCAGGCTTCCCTGTCCATCACCAACTCCTGGAGCTTTCTCAAACTCATGTCCATCGAGTCGGTGATACCATCCAACCATCTCATCCTCTGTTGATGTTATTTAAATGACTCTGATGCTGGGAAAGACTGAGGGTAAGAGGAGAAAGGGCGACAGAGGATGAGATGACTGGATGGTATCACTGACTCAATGGACATAAGTTTGAGCAAATTCCGGGAGATTGTGAAGGACAGGGAAGCCTGGCGTGCTGCTATTCAAGGGGTTGCAAAGAGTAGGACATGACTGAGTGACTGCACAACAAATGTCATTTCACCATTCTTATAGAAAGAAGAAAATTTTGGAGTCTGAAGCTGTGGGATCTTCCAGACTAGATGGCATCATCTTCTTTACTTTTTTTGTGATATAAATGTTTTGACAACTCAAGTCTCTCACATGAAGGGTTCTTTCCAAGCCATTAAAAATATAGCAACAACAAAAGCTATCTAATAGCTAACAGATTGACTTCTGCTTCATGAGCTTTATAAACATTGACTCATGTAATCCTCACATTAACCCCTGAGGGAGGAACTACTATGACCCCCGTTTTCCAGAGAGGCTGAGCAACTTCCCCCAAGACCAGAACAGAAAAGGAATGCTTTCCACTAAGGTTGTTCCTTACCTTCTTTGGCTCAAAAATCCTCCTTTAGAAATCTAAGCTTATGAGTTTCCACGTAAGGGAAAAATGTGCACTCCTCAAAACACACCGTGGTGCACAGTTTCAAAAAGTGTAGGAATCTGCCAAAAGCTATTCATAAATTGTAGGTTAATAACCAGTGTGACAATATCCTTAGGCTCTGGGATCAGACACTCGTTGTTTCTTTCTCTTTTTAAAAAGTATTCATTGTTAATTGAGAACTAATATTGAAATACATGTTCTTTAGCGAAAATCCAAACATCAGAATGTGTGCTTAATTGCTCAGTCTTGTCCAACTTTGCAACCACATGGACTATAGTCCGCCAGGCTCCTCTGTATATAGGGATTTTCCAGGCAAGAACACTGGAGTGGGTTGCCATTCCCTCCTCCAGGGGATCTTCCCAACCCAGGAATTGAACCCAGGTCTCCTGCATTGCAGGTGGAGTCTTTACCAGCTGAGCCACAAGGGAAGCCCAATGATAATTTAAACTACAAGCCAGCCATCAGAGGTATATCTAAATTTCCTTTGACCAGTTAATTTCAGGTCCCTTCTTAGAAGTAACCATTGCTATCAGTTCACTTTATATCCACTTTCTATACATTATATACCTATCTATGTATCCATGGAAATTACTTGGTATGGTTGTGTGTTATCTCAGAATCTACAAGAGCTATATTGTATTGCATCTTTTCCCCCCTGCAACTTGCTTTTTTTCTCACTTAAGAATCATCTTGGAGGTTTTTCAGCTTGTATAGATGGGCTGCTGTATCTTTTTAAGCTACTGTGTAGTACTCCACAGTGTGGACACAGCACACTATTACCATTTTCTTACTAAGTGACTTTAGATTGTTTCTAGATTTTTGCTCTTACAGAGTTGCAGTGCATACATTTATAAATACTTATTAAGCATGTAAGAATACCAAAGTCTTGAAGAATACCAAAGTTCTGGGATTACTGGGTCGTAGAATATGTGCATTCTTAAATATAAAAAAAACACCACCAAATTTCCCCGGAAAGTGACAGTGCTAATTTGAACCCCTCCAAAAATGTACACAATCCATAATTTATTCACATTCAATAATTACCTTTACCAGTCATTTCAGTTTTCCCTAATGTGAGAGGTGAACAAAGGTATCTTGTTTTATTTTGCATTTTTGATGACTAGTGATGTTGAACATCATTTTGTATTCTACTAATCATTTGTGTTTTTTTTCTCTTGTGAGTTACCTGCCCATTTTTCTATGCATTTTCTTCTTGCCATTGATTTATGAGCTCTCTCTTATATTCTGATACTAAACATTTGTTAACCATGTTATAAATATTTTCTCTCCATCTATTTATTGTGAGTGTAATTTACATACCTGGCTTAAAATCCTGGCACTAACACTGAATTCTGGATGACTTGAAAAAAATACTTACCTCTCTGAGCCTGCAAGTCCTTATCTGTGACATGGAAGTGCCATTCACCTTTAGGGCTGTTGTCAGGATTAAATGAGATAATGACTGAAAATTCTTGATTCAGTGCCTGGCATGTAATAAGTGCTCAAACAAGTGCTTATGTAAATATTATGAATATTCATTGCTAATATTTAAAAGATTCCTCCATGAATGAGCAAAAATAATGCCTACCTTCAAACTTTTACCCAGTGTTTTTAGACCTGTTTTCTACAGGAAAAAAAAAATGAAAGTCTGAAAGATCTTTTAGGATGAATGGTGCAAAAACATCACATCAGATTTTTGTTTATAACTTGTATAATAGGTCTGTTTTATTTTCACTTTCAGCCAGTATTGTAGAAATCAAACTGTTATCACAGCAAGGGAAAGCCTGAACAGAAGTAAAATTGTTTTTCTTGAAAAAAATGTTTAAAGCAAATGTATAAAGACATTTTTCACA
This sequence comes from Cervus canadensis, assembly GCF_019320065.1. Taxonomy (NCBI): domain Eukaryota; kingdom Metazoa; phylum Chordata; class Mammalia; order Artiodactyla; family Cervidae; genus Cervus; species Cervus canadensis. Next base: position 19,122,850 of record NC_057404.1, on the reverse strand, counting down.
ACAGCTCAGAAAGAGGCAGAGACATCCTGTCTTCTTCCCACTGTAACATTACCTACAACATTACTGTTCTTAAAATTACTCATTTGTTCCTATAGATCAAACAGCTTCTCCTGAATCTGAATGATCATAAGACTATCTGTTTAGCATTACTCTACAGGTCACAGACCAGCTCATGAATTTGATCCCACACACCCTCTGTCCCAGCTTCTCCATACACTTCTAGAATAGGTAGGACAGGAATAACTATTTCCTCCAAACTTCCAAATAAAGAAACAGAAGTTCTGAGGGCAAAGACGTCTCTGACTTTCCCAATCTGACTCAGAGTCCACTCCTAGGCACCTGTATCCCTCTGTCAAACCATGTTCAAGTCAAGTATGTAAGTCTTTTCTTCAGTAAATGAGCTCTAACATGTTTCTTATGAGCAGAAATTCTACCTTTGGTCTGTGCATCTTTAATACCTGCCTAGCATGAATGCATACATGGATGGATACATGTATGGCATGCATGCTAAAAAGTGGTACCCAGGTCTCCATAAACCATATGGAGCACTTTTCTATGTGTGTTAGCAAAACTTTTTAATGTATGAGCTGATCATATAGTACAAAAGACTTTAGGGGATGTGTGTATAGAGTTTTCTGAAGTTCAGAATATGTATAGATTCATATGGGCTTCCCAGGTAGCTCAGTGGTAAAGAATCTGCCAGTGATGCAGGAAAACACAACTCAAGCTTGATCCCTGAGTTGGAAAGATCCAATGGAGAAGGAAATGGTAGCCTACTTCGGTATTCTTGTCCCTGAAATCCCATGAATGGGGGGCCTGTTACGCTACGGTCCATAGGGTTGCAAACAGTCAGACATTATTAACGACTAAATAATAACAACAAATAGCTTCATATATTCACTCTCACAGTCAAGTGACAGAGATATTCAACTGTCACTAAAAACTCCCTCTCGTTGCCTTTTATAGTCACCTGGCATCTACTGAGTCTGGTCTGCATCACTAACATTTTGTCTTTCAGGAATGTCATATAAACGGAATCATACAGTATGAGACTTTGATATTCTTTTCTTTCATTCCGTGTACTGCATTGGGGGTTCGTTCTTGTTACATGTATCAATAATTTGTTCCTTGTTTTTGGACTGAGAAATACCCCTTTGGGTGGCTGAACCACAGAGATTTTATCCATTCACCATTAGACTGCTTCCAGTTTAGGGCATCTATGAGTAGAGCTGCTGTGAACACTGAAGTCCAGGTTTTTATGTGAACCTAAGTTTTCATTTCTCTAGGGCGAATTCCCAGGAATGGTGCTGCCGAGTCTTATGGTATAAGTGTATGTTTAACTTTTAAAAAAATTTACTGGCGGAACAAGATGGCAGAGGAGTAGGTGGATCTGGAGTACATCTCTCTCCACGGATACATCAGGAATATACCTTCAGACACAGAAGTGCATGCAGAACACCAGCTGAGCGCGGACAGGAGTACCTGAGCAGCATAGAAGAATATATAGACCCATGCAAAACTCAGTAGTATGAAGGAACTAGGGGGAAAACAAGAGTGTTAGTAGGACTGGAGGTGGGGGAACTGAGGCAGGGGTCCAATCCCCACATCAGGGCAACTGAGTCAGAGGAGAAACATTTAAGGCTGAGAGTGAACAGCTGATCTGTGGCAGCCTAAATGGAATGAGAATCAGACAGTCCTTGCCACAGCCATACATACTCCGGACAGGGATGCAGATCCCCTGGAAGACGCAATGGCTGGGAGCTGGAGTTTAGGAAGTGTGGAGCAATCCCAGGGCGAGGGCTGCTGTTGACTGTGGAGAGATGGATCAGGGGGATGTGAGGGAGGAGACTGTGGTAGGAAATAGCTGTGGAGGAAAGCCAGGCAACCATGGAAGCAAGGTGATACTGCTGAGTCGCGTGTAGGGGGTGGAGCCATCACCATAGCCTCTCGTCCCCCACACGGCAGCATTGGCAGCTGAACAATAGAGAAGCTGGCCCATCAAACGCCTGAACTACAAACACTGAACTACAGCGTAGTACCCGCCCCAGGTGCTCCTTTAAGTGACTGATGCGCCAAACTACAGAGTACGACCCCAGCCAGGGTGCCCCTTTAAGAGCCTGATGCCCCGATCTACAGCGAAGGACCCCAGCTAGGGTAGGGGGCCCCCTCTATGTGCCTGACACGTGGAACAACAGAGAAGGACCCCAGGCAAAGGAGCCGTCTAAGTGCCTCTATGGGTGGAGCTACGGAGAAAGACTGGCCAAAGAGACCTTCTGATCACCAGCTACAAGAGTCTCGAAAAAAGACTCTGATGGGGCCCTAACTCCTGCAGTGGAGGCAGTCCATGTCCCTGCACACTTGGCGCCGCCAGGGTCCCCGCAAGCCAAGCCGCTGTGCCTCCTTCATCCTCAACTCTCACTGGGGCAGAGCTGCCACAGGCGAAAAGAGTCTTGCATCTGTGTGTGCAGGGTTGCTTTGATAGTGTCCGACTCTTTGAGGCCCTGTAGACTGTGGCCTGCCAGGCTTCTCTGTCAGGAAGGGAGGTTCTCCAGGCAGGAATACTGGAGCGTACTGGCCAATAGTGGTTGGATACCTTTCTAGAGCACTGTATTTCCTGCTGCCCTAGCCTCCAGCTCCCCTGAGTACCTGGTGCCTGCAGAACCCCTGTAATCCAAGCAGCTGCACCATCTCCACACCTGGCCCTCACAGGGGCAAACCCCAGTCCTCCAGGGCAGCCTCAGGAGCAAACCCAGTGGATGGGCCACATGCAGAGGTGGAAATAAAACCACAACTGAAACCCAGGGGCAGTGTGGCTAAGGAAGAAGACCCAAAACCTTCCCACCAGCTGTGCAAGCTGCAGATTAAATCCACAGGATCAACTAGGCAGACTCTGTGTCTGTGGAATATGCAAAAGGTCATTGAGAGCTCCCGCAAAAGAAAACGCACTAGTCCTGATAGCTGTGGACACTGGAGGCAAGAACCCAGAGCAGTAGGACCAGGTGAGAATCTGAGCCGCCCCCACAGCAGGTCCAGAGATCAACACAGTGTTGGAGGGCATCCTAGGGGGTGAGGTGGGCTGTGACTCCCAGCAAGGGAAAGGATTCTAATAGCAGTGACTCAAGAAAAACATTTATTATTGTCATGTTTTGACTTGTTCTGTAGATTCTTTGGATTTTTTTTCCTTTTTCTTTTCCTCCCCGCCCCTGCCCCTGTTGTAATTGTCGATTTCATTGGCACTATGAAATCTACTTAAGCTTTTGAGTTTGGCTGTTTTTTTCCTCAGTCACATTTTTTATTGTTGTTATAAACTTCTGCCTCTACATTGGACTTTTGCAGTTCTGGGAAGTTTTCCTTTTTTCTCTCTCTCTTTTTTTAATTTTAATTTTTTAAACCTATTATTATTTTCTCTACCTTTATTCCTTTGTTGGCTTTTCCTACTGTTCTTTCCCCCTTGCAGTTAATCTTTAATGTATATAAATCTTTATCTACCTGTATTTAACTTTGCACATCTATTCTTTCTCTGTTTTCTTTCTTTCCTTTCCTCTCAACATATTTGTTAGTTTTATTTTCATTGCTTTATTCCCCACTTGGCACCTTGCTTTAGTTTTCTTTTCCAGTTTGTGCTTTAGTTAGTTTTGTTCTGGTGGACATATTTTTTGGTTTCCTTTGTTCACTGGATCAATCTATTGTACTTTATTTTTGTTGTACTGTTTTAATTTTGCTTATGGGTGTATATGCATATGTGTGTATTTAATCACACTTTTTATTGTTGTTATAAACCTCTGCCTCTACGTTGGGCTTTTGCAGTTCTGTGGAGTTTTTATTTTTTCCCCCATTTTTCTTTCTTCTTTTTTTTCTTTTCTCTTTTTTATAATTTTAATTTTTTAAAACCTATTGTATTTTTTCTACACTTATTCCTTTGTTTACCTTCCCTACTGTTCTTTTCTCCTTGCAGTTAATCTTTAATGTATATAAATCTTCTTCAATTACCTCTATTTAACTTTGCACATCTATTCTTTCTCTCTTTTCTTTTTTAAATTTTATTTTTAAAATTAATTTATTTATTTTAATTGGAGGCTAATTACTTTACAATATTGTAGTGGTTTTTGCCATACACTGACATGAATCAGCATAGGTGTACATGTGCCCCCCCCACATCCTGAACCCCCTTCCCACCTCCCTCCTCACCCCATCCCTCAGGGTCATCCCAGTGCACTGGCTTTGAGTGCCCTGTTTCATTCATCGAACTTGGACTGGTGATCTAGTCCACATATAGTAATATACATGTTTCAATGCTATCCTCTCAAATCATCCCACCCTCACCTTCTCCTACAGAGTCCAAAAGTCTGTTCTTCATATCTGTGTCTCTGTTCCTGTCTCGCATATAGGATCATCATTACCATCTTTCTAAATTCCATATATAGGCATTAATATACTGTATTGGTGTTTTTCTTTCTGACTTACTTCACTCTGTATAATAGGCACCTCACTAGAGCTGATTCAAATGTGTTGTTTTTAATAGCTGAATAATATTCCATTGTGTATATATATCACAGCTTTCTTATCCATTCATCTGCCGATGGATATTTAGGTTGCTTCTGTGTCCTAGCTATTGTAAACAGTGCTTCGATGAACATTGGGGTACACGTGTCTCTTTCAATTCTGGTTTCTTCAGTGTGTATGCCCAGCAGTGGGATTGCTGGGTCATTGCATGTCTATTCTTTCTCTGTTTTCTTTCTTTCCTTTCCTCTCAACATATTTGTTAGTTTTATTTTCATTGCTTTATTCCCCACTTGGCACCTTGCTTTAGTTTTCTTTTCCAGTTTGTGCTTTAGTTAGTTTTGTTCTTAATTGGTAAATATAATTTTTTTCTTTCCTTTGTTTGTTAGGCCAATTTATTGTACTTTATTTTTGTTGGACTGTTTTGACTTGCTCATGAGTGTATATGTGTATATTCCATTATTTTAATTATTATTTGTCTGATTTTGTAACTGCCATATGTGATAAGCTTATAGCAAGCATTATTCTCAATGGTGAAAAATTGAAAGCATTCCACCTAAGATTAGGAACAAGACAAGGGTGCTCACTTTCACCACTATTATTTAACATAGTTCTGGAAGTCCTAGCTATAGCAATCAGAGAAGAAAAAGAAATAAAAGAATCTAGATCAGAAAAGAAGAAGTAAAGCTCTCACTGTTTGCAGATGACATGATGCTGTACATAGAAAACCCTAAAGATAGTATCAGAAAATTACTACAGATAATCAGTGAATTTTACAAAGTTGGAGGATACAAAATCAATACACAGAAATCACTTGCATTTCTATATAGTAACAATGAAAAATCAGAAATAGAAATTAAGGAATCAATCCCATTCACCATTGCAACAAAAAGAATTAAATATCTAGGAATAAACTTACCTAAGGAGACAAAAGAACTGTACACAGAAAATTATAAGACACTGATGAAAGAAATCAAAGATGACATAAACAGATGAAGAGATATTCCATGTTCCTGGGTAGGAAGAGTCAATATTGTGAAAATGACTATACTATCAAATGCAATCTACAGATTCAATGTGATCCCAATCAAATTACCAATGGCATTTTTCACAGAACTAGAACAAAAAATTCACAATTCATGTGGAAACATAAAAGACCCTGAATAGCCAAAGCAGTCTTGAGAAACAAGAATGGAGCTGAAGGAATCAATCTTCCTGACTTCAGATTATACTACAATGCTACAGTCATCAAGACAGCATGGTGCTGGCACAGAAACTGCCGGAGCCTGCGGGCAAACGAACTGGTCGAGAACGCAATTACCAGAGTACCTAGGAAAAATAAGACTCAGAAAGATGGGGTTGAGAGGGACGGAGTCCGCTTGCGTCTGACTCCGCCAACTTTATTGAAGAATACCACGCCTATATATACGCTAACAGGAGTTACTAAGAATAGATCGAGGGTTTGCATACGTGCAGAGCTACAGATGTTTTAAATTCCCACACTCAAGATCAGTAGAGCATTAATTACCCTAGCGCCCAACATGATTAAGATCAATAGAACATTAGATAGAAAACAGGCTTCATCAATAGAACATTATCTAGATGGAAAACAGGTTTTGAGCATGATGAGTTTATCAGCACCAGAAAAACAGGCAAAAAGTCACCGGTGTATTTTTTCCCTGAAGGAGACAAATGCCAGTCTATACTTTAACAAGAAGGGATGGCAGGACAAAGAGAGACCCTTTGTTCTCTCTTAGGGCCGTAAGGGGCCTGTATGTTCAGGCCAGCTCCCTGCAAGAAACAGAAATATAGACCAATGGAACAAGATAGAAAGCCCAGAAATAAACCCATGCACCTATGGGTACCTTATTTTTGACAAAGGAGGCAAGAATATACAATGGGACAAAGACACACTCTTCAATAAATGGTGCTGGGAAAACTGGACAGCTACATGTAAAAGAATGAAGTTAGAACATTTCCTAACATCATACACAAAATTAAACTCAAAATGGATTAAAGACCTAAATGTAACACCAGAAACTACAAAACTCTTAGAGAAAAACAGGCAGAACACTTGATGACATAAATCAAAGCAAGATCATCTATGACCCACCTCCTAGAGTAATGGAAATAAAAACAAAAGTAAGCAAGTGGGACCTGATTAAACTTAAAAGTTTTTGCACAGCAAAGGAAACTATAAGCAACATGAAAAGACAACCCTCAGAATGGGAGAAAATAATAGTAAATGAAACAACTGACAAAGGATTAATTTCCAAAATATACAAGCAACTCATACAACTCAATGCCAGAAAAACAAACAACCCAATCAAAAAGTGGGAAAAGGACCTAAACAGACATTTCTCCAAAGAAGACATACAGATGGCTAATACATACATGAAAAGATGCTCAACATCGCTCATTATTAGAGAAATACAAATCAAAACCACAATGAGATATCACCTCACACTGGTCAGAATGGCCATCATCAAAAAATCTACAAACAATAAATGCTGGAGAGGGTGTAGAGAAAAGGGAATGCTCTTGCACTGTTGGTGGGAATGTAAATTGATGCAGCCACTATGGAAGAAGGTATAGAGATTCCTTTAAAAAACTAGGAGTAAAACAATATGACCCAACAATCCCAGGTATATACCCTGAGGAAACCAAAATTGAAAAAGACACATGTATCCCACTGCAGCACTATTTACAATGACTAGAACATGGACGCAGCCTAGATGTCCAATGACAGAGGAATGGATGAAGAAGGTGTGGTACATATACACAGTGGAATATTACTCAGCCAGAAAAAGGAACACATTTGAGTCAGTTCTGATGAAGTGGATGAAACTAGAACCTATTATACAGAGTGAAGTGAGTCAGAAAGAGAAAGATAAATATAGTATTCTAGTGTACATATACAGAATCTAGAAAAATGATTCTGAAGAATTTATCTACAGGGCAGCAATGGAGAAACAGACATAGAGAATAGACTTATGGCCATGGGGAGATGGGAGGAGAGGGTGAGATGTATGGAAGGGGTAACATGGAAACTTATATTACCATATGTAAAATAGAGAGCCAATGGGAATTTGCTGTATGTCTCAGGAAATTCAAAAAAGGGCCTTCTGTCAACCTAGAGATGTGGGATAGGGAAGGAGATGGGAGGGAGGTTTAAGAGAAAGGGGATATATGTATACCTATGGCTGATTCATGTTGAGGTTTGACAGAAAACAACAAAATTCTGTAAAGCAATTATCCTTCAATAAAAAAGTAAATTAAAAAGAAAAAAATCACCAAATTGTTTTCCACAGAGGCTGTTATCAAGCTTTCTTACCTTTGTACCATAAAATCTTTTAAGAAAAATCCATGCTTTTTTTCCCCTCCCTTGGGATGGGATCCCTCTCCCAGGCTCCCCTTATCTAATTCCCCCTCCCTGCACTCTTCAGAATTCTGGGTGCCTCCCTGAACTCCATGGCTTGAGGGGGCAGAAGGCAGCCATCCATAGAGGCATTGGAAGATGCACCCCACCCCCAGCCCAGCCTCTCCCTCATGGCTTTTGAATGTCTTCCCTTCCACAGCACCAGAGTCTACCTTTCATCCTTGTTAAAAAGCAGATGGTCAGGGTTGGTACACGATGGGCCCTTCTCAGTCATATTTTTCTTAGGACAAGCCACACTCGTGGTTTTCCCAAGTATGGACGTGGTACGGGAAGTAGAGAAACCGTGGGGGTGGGTGCAGGACCGGGCAAGGAGCGACTTAGAGGAAGGTGGAGGGTTCCCTGCGCTGTTGGTCCATCAGCCCTGTTTGTCTGAGGCATCTTTGCTCCCTTACACTCTGACTCTAGTAACAGGAGGTGTGGGGGGCGGTGTTGCCCCTCACTCCACCCTTTCTTTCCCCTATAATCTACCAGTTCTCCCCTCTCATTTCACCACAATGATCACAGTTCAACTGGTTCCTTGAGTGCAACCTTTCATATTGTGTGATTAGCACAGAGACCCAAGGGAGACACTTTTGGATTAAGGGATTATGAACTCCCAAGTACAATAACATCTCATATCACAGCTTCATTCTTCAGGTTCTAATTATGTACTGTTCTAATTTGACACTAAGCTCGTGGTAGGAAGGCAGGGGAATCCTGAAATAACACAGGCTACAAGATGGAAGAGGGTCCGGCTCCCCAAAACTTTGGAGGAAGCACCACAGCCTCTTAAAATAATCTATGTGGCATATTTCAAGCCTCATGCTCTTTATTTTATCTGTGATTTTAAACACTGCCTGACAATGAGATATAATGATATCAGACTTCAGAGCCACAAATCATGATGTTATTTGAGTTGCTTCACTTTTGACAAACTTCATAGATACAGGGGATGTAAAGAAAGGGCTCTTTTGGTATTTCTCTCTTTGTGAAATCTTGACACGATGCAGACCCACATTCTTCTAATGGGCCTTTGGCCAGCATGGCAGTGGCCATCTGTCAGTGGAGCTCACATTCGCGTTGGTCTCTGTGGAGCCAGAGGGCCACGTGGGTCCAGGGCTGTAGCGCTTGCTCGCTGGAGGCAGTGCTTCAGGCAGGTCTGCCCCCGCCCTTGCCCGCCATCCCTGCCAACTCTCCTGCCTTGCTGGCTGCCTCCTAGACTGGCCTGCTTGGCCTTTGTCAATTCAGCAAGCAGATTGTTCATAGTATTCGTAGCTCAGCGTTCAGCATGTTGTGGCCCCTCCTACACTGATGGGGTAACGGGCATACCAGAAACTCCTTTGCCCCTCAGCTGGGCTTTTCCCTGGGGCCACCTTTTCCCTGGGGCTTGTAGACTACACAGCAGGGAGGAGGGAGGACCAGTGTGTGGGGTTAGGGTGTTTCCAAGGGTGATGAGTCTGATGGGGTCACCACACAAAATCCCCTAATGTAAGAGATGGAGAAGGGATTTGGGGGCTACAGAATCTACAGTATGCTCTTATCCTCCTGCCATTCTGTATGACCTTGACAATGAGGAACCAGGGAAATGGCCTACACCATTCTCTGCCAGGTCTTTCCTGCATGGGTGAAACTCACTGCTTAACAAAGGGGAAAGGTGACCCTTAAAATGTGATCTCTGAACAACCAGCTAAAGCAGGGATCAGCAAACGTTTTCAGTGTCGCGGCAGATAGTAGATATTTTTGGCTTTATGAACCACGTGTTCCCTGTTACAACTACTTAGCTCTATCTGGAGCATGAAGGAAGCCAAGACAATATGTAAACAGATGGGCATGGCTGTGTTCCAATAAAACTTTGTTGATGAAAACAGACAATGGACTGGCTTTTGCCCACGAGTGGGTCATAATTTACTGACTCCTGCTCAGTAAAGAGATGGCGATGGCGATGGCAGATAAGCTAGAGAAAGTTTCTAGCTCCCTATCCTACTGGCTCTGGATTACTTATATTTAGTCTGTTGGGTGAGAGAGAAATAAATATCTATCTTATTTAGGCAGCTGTTTTGTGGGGTCTCTTTGTTACAACAGCCTATCCAGTCCTTGCTTGGCTCAAGCCCTTACTTTATTTAAAACTTGTGCTTGAATGCCATCTTCTCAGAGAGACGTGCCCTGACCACCTTACCTAAAGTAGCACCTGCCAACATCCAGAGCTCCTTGACCTGCTTGATTTTTTTAAGTGTATTGTTAGGAAAGGAAAGTGGAAAGTGAAAGTCACTCAGCTGTGTCTGACTCTGTGACCCCGTGGACTATATTCTGCTAGGCTCCTCTGTCCATGGGATTCTCCAGGCAAGAATACTGGAGTGGATAGCCTAACCCTTCTCCAGAGGATCTTCCCAACCCAGGGATCGAACCCAGATTTCCTGCATTGCAAGTCGATTCTTTACCATCTGAGCCACTGGGGAAGCCCATTGTGTCTGTTATTATAAAAATACTTTAAATAATTTTTTTACTGCCTATAAATCCAAGTAAGTTCTAAGAGGGCAAGGAAATTTCCAATTTTAATGTTGTATTCACATGCCTGGACAAAGCATAGCACATAGTAGGCACTGGATGAATATTTAATGAGTGAATGAGTGAAGAAATGAATAAACTTAAAAGAACTGGAAAGCTCAAAATATGAGAGACTAAATCAAGTTTCCAACATTTTTTTCATCTATCCTCCATCAGCAAAAATTTTTTGACCATGTACACCAACTATAGGACTATTTGTTTCTCAATTAAGTCAAAAATTCTAAAGGATAAGAAGGAAAGAAGAAATAGAACTTCCTAGTTATCAGTGAATTGTTTCATGCATCCATTTTGGAGTCCAGTGAATTAGAGATGGTCGTAAGAGAAGACCTAGATAGACATTAACACTGGGGATGAAAAAAGAATAAATCAAGCAGTGAATTTACTGGATCCTCCAAAAGATCTTTGAGGGCACTGTCTTTGCTCAAATCTTTCCCGATGTTCCCTCTCACCCCAGTGAATGGTTTGAGGGGCTGATCCTTCTGAACAACCAGTGTAGACTCTCAGGGATGACCCCAGCCATAAGATAACAAAGGCATATATACAGGTTTTAGGACCAACTGGAAAACTGTATACTTTTTTTTTTAGTGCAGGCACTTGGGAGTGGGAATGGCCCCCTTTTTCTTTTCTTTTTTTCCCCTTTTCTCCTTTAATTTCCAAAGTTCTGGAGTGCATACGTGCTACTTTAATTTTAAATGCAGTAGCTCCCAATTTATTTATTAAACAGTCCACTTGCTAAGCATTATGAGAAGCTGGGAATTGAGAGCAAAAACAACATTCTCAATATCTAGGAAGCACAATCTCCCTTTCAAATGAGAAAAAAAGCAGGAGGAAAGCACACATACAGAATGATTCTTTGTTGCTTCCAGAGTGTAGAGAGCATCTGTAGGGTACTAAACATTCTTGAGCCTAACCTTGGTGTCAGCACTGCAGGACCAGTGAGCAGCTGCTCCCTTAGGTATTCTCCTTGCTAGCCTCATGGGCCCCTCCCACTCCTGTCTTATTTGTAATTTGCCTTTTGCAGGAACTGACTTTCCAGCCCATTCCAGCCTTATCTCTCTTCTAGCTGCATTGAGAGGGGATTTATTTATGATTAACATTTTCAACACCATGTCTGTGTCCTGAATATTTTTCTTCTTTGTTTTATTAAAACTGGATAGGCTAACACGGATGTTTTCATCTTTATTAATATATTGAAAAACAGCTTGCTTGTTATAATTCCTTCTTCCCAGGACTCAGGTGTGAGTCCCTGGGGGCTGAGACACACGGCAGACCATAGATGCGACTGTGGGATCTCATTGTGGGTTCAAACTCTCCCTTTATGCTAACCCTGCTGAGCTTGGATTATATCTGCGCACTTAACTCTACCCGGGAATGAGAGTTTTCCCAGGAGGCTCTCCTGTTCTTCATGCTGATCAGGTCTCCATACGATTCTCCCCACTGCTCTTCCAGATGCGACTGAAACCTGGAGTAAAAGCCCATGGGAGTCCCCCCAAATATATTCACACACAAGAGTGCTACACAGTTTTGTTGAAATAGCATGGGTTTTGCAGTCAGCAGGAGCTGAAATTGAACGTGATTTCATCATATGCTCAGTGTGTGGCCTTGGCCAAGGTACTCAACCTTTCTGAGCCTTGGATCCCTTATCTTTATGTGACAGAGAATAAAGGAAAGATATTAGATTATGACTACTTGCATTCCCCACCCCACCCCCCCACACACACTCCACAAAACAATACCTGAAGTGAACAAGGATTTTTTGCCTACATAATCAGCTATTGGGCTTTGTATGGATTCCATGAGAGATGGAGAAGAATATTAAAGAAATCAGGAGAGACCAGTTTACATTGTTTAAGAAAGATATGAAGGGGCAGTGGTGAGCCAGAAGGAAGCAAGTAGGAGCCTTTTCCATGGCCAACTACAAGGAAATAGGAGTTTTGGAGCTGGGGGTTATATGTGTCATTTCACATCTTCCAAGAAGCAGACACCAAGATGGAATTAGGACAGAGATTTCTTAGGGAAATGCTTGTGAAATAAAAGAGATAAGAGAGGAAGCAGGAAGAGCAGAAGGGAAGTTTGACCTCTGTGAAGAAAGAATGGGAAGGAAGGAGGATTGAGTAAGAGCTTCAGCCTACAGTATAGCTCTGAAGGAAACTTGGCCAGGTGATGGAAGACCCAGGTCAAAGACTGCCCAGGAGAAGAGTCCCTTGTTGGTTAGGAATATCTGGGCTCAAGTACCCCCACCATGCACATTGGCTGGGAGCAACCCAGAGAGGGCTGCAGTGGGTCCAAAGCCCTGCTGATACTGTGGTGGGTCCAAAGGTGCTATAGCGCCAGGCTGTCAGCCACAGCAGGTTCTCTCCTGAAGGGAGACTAGAGAGGCATGCTCCCATATCCGCCATAGACCCCGTGGAAAGATGGCCCTGTTCTGTGTACCGTCATGGCTGCAGGGTTGATGGTCACTGCTGGGGCGTTACTGTTCCATTGCTTCTCTTGACAATGACCCAAAACTTAGGGGCTTTAAGCAACACAACCTATTATTTATAGACCTGCAGTTTGGAAGTCCAAGAAGAGTTTCACTGGGCTAAAGATAAGTGTTGGCAGGGCTGTGTTTCCTTTGGGAGGATTTAAGAGAGAATGTGTTTCTTGGTTTTTCCCAGACTTCAAATGCTGATGGCCTGTCTCCTCCATCTTCAAAGCCAGCTGCAGCAGATGGAAGGCCTTCTTCCATCCCATCACTCTGGCCTTTCTTCTCTACTCACATCTCCCTCCCTCTCTCCTCCTCTGCCTCCTTCTTAGGCTTTTATGGACCCGTGTTATAACGTTGGGCCCACCCAGATAATTCTAGAAAATCTCCCCATTTCAAGGTTATTAACTTAGTCATATCTGCAAAGTGCTATTAGCTGTGCCATCCAGCATAGTCACAGGTTCCAGAGGTCAGGGTGTGGACATCGTTGTTCTGCCCATCGTGGCAGCTGTGAGTTTTCAGTTCTGATTCTGTGTTCCATTGGAAACACAATTTATGGAGCCAGCCATTGACAGAGAGGGAAGCAGTCGGGCTATGAGGCAAATAGGTGAACTCCAAAGGTAGACATTCATCAAGGATTATGCAGGAAGTTAATGATGGATACATCTTACAAGTCATACTAAAAATAGTTTTGTTCTGGTGAAAGTGGGAAGGGGATGATCAATTTCAGGACAGAGGTAGTGCTGACAGAATTTTGTTGACAAAAAAATTTACAAATATAATAAGTTTGGGGGATGCATTCATCTGAAGTTGTTTCTTTTTGTTCAACAGCTTTTTCCCACAAGGAGGATACATAAATATCATCTATCTAATCAAAATTTCAAAAGAAATCTCTTCTCAATAAAGCATTAAATTGTCTGTGTAAGAATAAAAATTTTGAGGGAATTCCCTGGTGGTCCAGTGGTTAAGACTCCATGCTCTCACTGCTAAGGACTCAGGTTCAACTACTGGTTGGGGAACAAAGATCTTACAGACTGCATGTTGTGGCCAAAAAAAAAAAAAAAAACAAATTTAAGAGAAAAGAAGAAGAAAACTCTTGAAATATAGTGAAAAGTCTTGAAAAGGATTGAAATCTTTTGTTTAGGAAAAGTAATTTCTTCCCCCCCCCCACTTTTTTATTTGTTTGGAGTTTAATTACTTTACACTGTTTCCGCTATACAATGAAGTGAATCAGTTATATGTATAGATACAACCCCCTCACTCTTGAGCCTCCTCCTAACACGCCCCATCCTACCTGTCTAGGTCATCACAGAACTCCGAGCTGAGCTTCCTGTGTTATACAATAGCTTCCCACTAGCTATCCATTTTACACGTGGTAGTGTATATATATATTAATGTTACTCTCTCAGTCCGTCCCTCCCTCTTCATCCCCTGCTGTGTCCACAAGCCTATTCTCTATGTCTGCATCTCTATTTCTGCCCTGCAAATAGGTTCATCAGTACCATTTTTTTCTAGAAGGAACAGTAATTTCAGACTTTGGGGTAATTTCATACTTTGAGAATAAAGATTACTGGATGGCCTTCAACAATGTTCAAAATCTTATCAACACCACAGAATTCATAATGGAATAAAAATTTGTGAATATAATGAGTGTAGGGAGATTGTTTAGCCACGGCTCTCGTCTTACTCAACATCAAGGACTATACACTAGAGAAAAAATGCTGTGGATGTGATAAATGCGAGAAGGCTTTTAGCCAATGCTGAATTTTAACCAATTACTCTCTATTGAAAAATTCATATCATGGATAAAGCCTATGAATGTAACCGATATAGAAAAGGTTTAGCAAGTGCTCAGACCTTTCTAGGTACCAAAGAACTAATAATGAAGATGAAATCTGTGAGTTTCATTCATCCAAGCATGGAGTCATGACTATGAGCAGGCAAGATCTTTAGCCATGCCTCCAGCCTGGCCTAGAGTGAGAGAATTCACGTTGGAGAAAAGTCCTACAAATGTAGTGACTGTAGAAAGTCCTTTAGACAGAGCTCAAACATCGATCAACATTTCAGAATTCCCACATAAGTAACGCTGGCAATTCATGCATCAAGCAACCCCTATAGATGCAAAGAATGTGGGGACAGCTTTAACCTGTGTCACTCCTTACTCATATCAGAGAATTCTTGGGGAGTGAGGGTGGAACTTCCCTTAGGTATAAATTTCATTGATTTAATGTCCAAAAAAAATTGCAGCAATGAGAAACCTCTGAATTTGCAGTGTCTTTTGTCACAGCTCCCTGGTATGGACTTTCCTGGTGGCTCAGATGGTAAAGCGCCTGTCTGCAATGCGGAAGACCCAGGTTCGATCCCTGGGTTGGGAAGATCCCCTGGAGAAGTAAATGGCAGCCCACTCCAATACTCTTGCCTGGAAAATACCATGGATGGAGAAGCCTGGTAGGCTATAGTCCTTGGGGTCATAAAGAGTTGGACACGACTGAGAGACTTCATTTTCACTTTCACTTTGTCATAGTTCAACCTTACTAACAAGCAGGGAATTCTAACTGGGGAGAAATCCAAATTGTGGAGCAAGTGAGTAATTTGAATACACAGGTTGAAAAGCATGAGAAATGTGAAGAAATCCATTTGTCTGTGTAAATACATGGTTTTCATTGCCATTTCACAGAAAAGGTTGATAAATAAAGCCAAATAGTAAGGAAGACTTTTGTCTTAGAGTCAAAATCAATTGAGGCAGTAGTGCAGACAAGATGAAATCTTTGTTACAAGGAAAGCCTAGGACATTTGTTTTTAAAAACCTTGTCTTAATAACACGTATTGCAGGAATTGTGAATGAATTCATTTAATGGATAAAGTTTTGAATCTATTACAAATGGCTCCAAGAAGACAATGAAGAACGAATCACTCCAAAATGAAAAGTTTTCAAGGGAGAGAAATCCTGATACTTAGGAGAAACTACCATTTTCTGATGATGAGCATAGAGAAAGATACAGGAGCAGACTGGGGGAACCTGGTGACTTTAGAGGAACCAGCAGATTCACAGTGGTGGTGAGAGTTGACTTATGTGGAGAAGAAACAAAGAAGAAGCTTCAGGCTGGAGATCTGTGGAATCGGAGGAATCTATTTTCTTTGCAGTCAGAAAGCATGTAGAGAAGAAAGTGTGAGCAAGGCAAATGGAAATGAAGGGCCACGGTCTTGGGGGGAGACTGAAGCAGGGCTTTCATTTAATCCATAGTGAACGTGAACATTGGGGATTGTATTATTGTTTCACGTGAAAGTAATTTAATATATTGTATACATGAAAAGATTTTTTTTGTGGGGAAAAAAGTAGAGAACTATTGGACTACTGCAGTGCGGGGGAAAGGGGGAAAGATTTGCAAATGGAGAGAGGGAAGGGCTAGGGAATGCCAGGTGGCAGAGAGTGGGGTGATGTGGAGAGGGAGAGGAACTGTTCAGATCCTTGATGAGCAGGGTTTAATTATGGAGACAGAGTCTGTGGGGTTGTGCAATGTAATCCCTCCTTTACGTCCCTCCCCTGCTCCCACCCTAATACAACTCTCTGTAAAGATTCGTGTTGCTTTTTAGTGCCACCAGGTCAGATTTGTGCTTCTTTTAAAGTGGTCCTGTTTTATTTGGATTATGTGCAGAAGCACGATTAGCATCTACCTTTTGGTATTATCTGACCAACCAGGGCGGAGAAGGCAATGGCAACCCACTCCAGTACTCTCGCCTGGGAAATCCCATGGACGGAGGAGCCTGGTGGGCTGCAGTCCATGGGGTCGTGAAGAGTCAGACACGACTGAGTGACTTCACTTTCATTTTTCACTTTTCTGCATTGGAGAAGAAAGTGGCAGCCCACTCCAGTGTTCTTGCCTGGAGAATCCCAGGGATGGGGGAGCCTGGTGGGCTGCCGTCTGTGGGGTCGCACAGAGTCGGACACAACTGAAGCGACTTAGCAGCAGCAGACCAACCAGGGAAGCTGTTTTGATATTATAAGGAATAAATAAAGCAAGTCACATGGAAATGCTTGTCATACAGCATACTGAGCACCTAATATGTACCTGTCACTGTTCTATGTAGTAGGAATGGAGAGATAGGCAGGACCGATACGGTCTTGCCCTCATGGATCTTAATAAGAAAAATGACTTTTCTTATTTTCCTTCTCAGGAAGCTTTCAGTTTAGGAGATAATGAAACCAAAAGGACATTTTGGGTCTCATTGCAACCTTGATTTCACATCTGCATAGACAGACAATCCTCTTAATTAATATGATATCTATTAGTTATGATAGTTATGATCTTGGCTAATATTGTCACTTGCACTTGAGAAGTTTTTATGTGTGGATGTGTTGAATCTTCACATCACGCTCATAAAGCCAGTATCTGTGTTACCCCATTCTAAAGATAAAGACAATGGAGCACAGAGGTCTTGAAGCGCTTAGCGAGGGTTTGGCAGACGTGAGATCTAAACCAGATGTTGGCCTTTGAAGCTGCCACTCTTCAAAGACATCATCCTCCTGCAGGAGTGCAAAGACCTAGTCCCTCTGGAGAAACAAGTGTTATCTAATGAACCTGCCCACGCTGTCCTTAATGAGTTAACTGCTGGACAAATGTTTGCTTTTCATAAAACAAACCTTAGTGCCTTTATCTTTCCGAATGTGTGTAGTGCCGACAAGGCCATTCAGGCAGCCAGGGAACAGAGGCAGGCTGAGGAAGCCTTTATTTACATTCTGAGAAGACAGTTCAAAATTTTTCTTGTCTACAGAAGAACGCCAACTTCTGTCCGCAGAGCTGGTTCTGAGTTCCCACCGCTGTTTGTGGCTGCTGCTCCCCATGCCCGCTGCCAAGACAGAACTCTCCCCTTCATCCTCAGGACACTGAGACTGACCTGGCTACCAGTTCCAGACAGTTATTTTCTGTGCCAATGCCAGGAGTAATTCTTCAGCAGATTTATATGTTTCTCCTTCATTTGTGGCCCAGGTTTTTTTTTTCTTTCCACTGCCACATTCGTTTCTCTTATGAATGACATACATTTTCCTGGATTCATTTCTCTCTGCTTTTTCATCTTGGCTCATTTAGTTTTTTCTTCCTGTTATTCAAGGTTAGTAGTGATATTAATATCTTCTGTTTGCACAGTGCTCTCTGAATTACAAATGCTTTCGTTTATTTAATCCTCTTGACAGTTTCATGCAATGGGCATTTTATACCCTTTATACAGATGAGAAAACTGAAACTCAGGTATTTTTGGTGATTTGTCCAACGTGATAGTAGTGGACATTTGTTGTCCACCTAGCATCCATTTACCCCTTTTCCAACATTGTTCCAATTTTTATTGGAGTCAACTGCCCCATCTTGGGCTGTGAGGTCCTTGTGAAGCTGTCAGCCAGTGGTTTCACAAATAGCTATTAGAGTAATACACCACCTGAGTGTCACTGAAAATTTGTCAGTGACTTCCACAGAGGCGACCAAAGCTCATCCTGGGAGTGATCTGCTGAAGGGCTTTGTTTTTACTGACTTTGAAGCCTGAGGACCCACAGGAGAAGAACATGACTGAAAATGGAGTTGACACCAAAGGATGAAGAGCTAAAGACTGTCAGCCTCTTTATAAGCTGGATCCAGCTGGAAGTTCTGGTTGAGAGAGCCAATACCCACCCCTTCTGACTTATGCCCGGTGAGCTGGGTTTCTGGGACTGAGTCCAGATCACATCCCAAGTGCTCAAAGCAGCAAGTCGATGTGACCCAGCTCACCTAATCCCACCTGGTGTGTTTGTCCCTGCTCAGAGTCACCTTCAAAGGACCAGCCGTCCCACCCATCTGAGTGTGATGAAGAGTATAAGGGGCGACTTCGTTACGACGTCACCCCCTTCCTAAACACCGCTAGAACTTCATCTTTATCCTGGCAGCTATGTTTCTACTTGTTTAAGGATCTTCTCTAAGATCTTTCCAGTGATAAAAACAGACTTAAAAATGTCCAGCCTGTAAACTCAAGGTCACTTTTTTTTTTTCATTTTGAATAGAAGGGTGACCTTTCTCATTTTTGAGAGTTTCCTTTATGCTTCTGAAGAACTAAAATATAATAGCTAATAGCTTCGCAGTAATATCTTCATATTCCCTGAATACCTTAGAATAAATACCATCTAGCTTGGCTAATTGAAGTGTGTTCAGGTTCTAAATATTCTCTGTCATTCTTCCTATTTGTAGAGACAGAGATTAAAGAGAAAACTGTAAGAGCTGCCAACGTTAGTGATGCTATTTTTTTGGTCTATTTCTTTTACATTTTGTTTTCCTTTGATTTTAATTACAAAATTAACATACTTCCTGCAAAAATTTAAAGTAGAAAACATAAAATTAAAAACATACTCCCAGCCTTCAATAGCCCTCTTTTCTCAGTTCAGCCCTGAAAAAATAATCACAGAACAAGGAATCCAGAAATATAACAAGTTATATTTGAATCTTTCTAATGACATTTTAAACATTTCAAATGTCTTCTTTGAATAAAAGTACATATATGTATGGGCTTCCCTGGTGGCTCAGACAATAAAGAATCTGCCTGCAATGCAGGAGACCTGGGTTTGATCCCTGTGTGGAGATGATACCCTGGAGATGGGAATGCAACCCAGTCTAGTATTCTTGTCTATAGAATTCCATGGACAGAGGAGCCTAGCAGGCTATAATGGGGTTGCAAAAAGTTTGACACAACTGTGTGACTAACACACACATATATTTGTATAGAAAGTACGGCTTTCCCCCATTTTAAAATTTCACTCCCTTATGGTAGCAATTGGATATTTTATACTGTTCTGTGATAGTTTTTATTTTTTGCTTAAGAATGTATGATGAACACTTTCCAGATCAACATACATAGTTCTACCTCATTCTTTGCAAAGACTATGTGATCATCCACTGTCTATTTAGACCATAATTTATTTAACCATTTTCCATTTGATGAGCATGTAAATTGTGTCTATTTTCTACAGTTATGAACAATAAGTCAATAAATAGCCTCTCACATATTTCTTTATACACACTGGCACAAGTATTTCTGAAGTTTCAATTTCTAAAAGTGAAATTTCTGGATCATCCTTTTTTAAATATTGTCAAATAATGCTCCAAAAAAGGCTTTATCAGTTTATGCTGCCATCAAAGTATACAAATGAGGTAATACTAGAGGTAATCAATTTTTTTTTTATTTTTGCCAGACAACAGGTGGAAAATAGAATCTTGCTGTTTTAAATCTTCTTCTTTTACTATTGGAGGAGTTTGCTCCTTTTAAATATTTGCTAACCATTAATATTTCCTTGGTGAATTTCCTTAATATATCATTTGACCATATTTCTATTGAGTTGTTTGACTTTTTTAATTGATTTTGTAGGGCTCCTTATATTATTTATTTGTTTCTTTGTTCATTTGTCTCATGTCCTCTGAAAGCTTTCAGATTATTGGATTATGTATATTGTGGTGACTCACATGTGACTCATTTTAATTTTCCAAATAGATTATCACCCTATTTTTAGGTAGTCATATTTATTTCGATTTTTCCTAAGATAATGGTTTTCTCAATTCCATTTCATTATGCAAATCTACTGCAATCAATAATTGATTTTTCCCCCGATATATTTTTGTTAACTTTTTATTTTAATTTAATCTTAAATAGACATTTCATTTAAATTTAATAAATTGGTAGTCAATTATTCCTATGCACTTTATTGAATAGGTCATATAGTTTCTTCTGATTTGAAATACTACCTGTATTATATTTCCTAAACCAATCTTTATTCTGTTTCTGGACTCCCTGTTCTGTTCTAGCAATATATGCATGTATTCTGAACCAGTGTTGCAGTATATCTATGCCCTAAATTATCCATTACATGCATTGTATAGCTAAAAGTACAAGCTCTGAAATCAGACTGTGTGGGTTCAAATCTTGCCTATATCACTTATTAGCTGTGTGACTTTGGGCCAGGGACTAAATCTCTCCTGATTTTTTCTTCACATCTGGAAAATGTGACCGATATCAGTTTTAGTTTCATGAAGATGTTGTGATGGTTAAATGGGATAAAGTATGCCAAGCATTTAGCTGAATGCCTAGTTCTTTAAAAGCAGTACATTCCTATGAAACTTCAAGTCCGAACCACGTGCTATGTGCTTCTTTTGTAGATATGTTTTTTTTATAAATCTCCACTTAAAAAATAATAATAAGTATATATATGTATACCTATTGTTGATTCATGTTGATGTTTGGCAGAAGCCAACAAAATTCTGTAAAACAATTATCCTTCAATTTAAAAATTAATTAAAAATTAAAAAAATTATAAGTAAGATTTATAAGTTTTAAGAAACTTGTATAATGTGGTAGAACTCTGGTTCTAAAGTCTGTCTTTTTTTGAAGACATGTTCCCTTTCCACTATATAGAACTCGAGTGCATGCTTAATCATGTCCGACTCTTTGAGACCGCGTGGACTATAGCCCACCAGGCTCCTTTGTCCATGGAATTTTCCAGACAAGAATACTGGAGTGGAGCCATTTCCTTCTCCATTCCACTATATCATCCTTCTTTTAAACAACAGGCACTTTGCAATAGTGGAAATTCGTGACTCATATTTTTCTTATATTCTTATTACCGGTCCCATTAAGTCTGGAATCAGCTTTCCCCTCAAACACGGCTTTTTAACCCTCTCTTGACCCCTTGGCTTCCATGCTGAGGAAAGATGTCTGTGTCAAAGTTAGTTCTCCTAGGGGACTTCCCATGCGCTAAGAATTGGGGAAAACAAGCAAATCTAAAACAGAGTAATACATTTTCTACTGTGGTGGCTTTCATAGTTATGTTACTCCAAAGATTATTCAGCGTAGGCTATTGGCCAAAGCTTAAAATTATTTTTAATTCCACTGAGTTTTTAAAATGATATCCCTGGTGAAGGGTTTGGTCCCTGTGCTCTAGGTGTGCCCTCTGTTCTGAGCTCCCAGGGCATCTTGCACCCTGCCACCCTCTGCTTTCTTTGGCACTTTGTTCGCATCCTTCTCATTTGGCCCCAGTTCTTCTGGGATTGTTCTTCCCTAGGTCAGGGATCCTTTATGCTGAAATCCCACTGTGGCAGAGACTAGCTAGATGTTCACTGACCCAGTTTCTGCTTCCTAGACACACGGGACAATTATATTCCCTGCCTTCCTTTATGGGTAGATTGAGGCCTTAGGATGAGTTATGGCCAGTGGAGCGTGGTCAGGAGGGACGCACGCTACTTCCAGGTCTAACGATAGAGTGGACTGTGTGTGATGGTTAATCTTATGTTATCAACTTCATCAGGCCATAGTTCCCAGATATGTGTTGAACATTATCCTGGATGTTTCTGTAAGCATATTTTTGGATGAGATTAGCATTTAAATTAATGGGCTTTGAGCAAAGCAGATTGCCCTCCATAATGTGAGTGGGTTTCATGCTATTAGTGGAAGGCCTTAGTGAAACACAAGACTGGCCTCCCCCAAGCAGAAGGAAATTCTATCAGCAGATGGTCTGTAGCATCACCTCTTCCCTAGTCTCCAATCCACCCACCCTGAAGATTTTGGAATTACCAGACTCTATAATTACATGAGCTAATTTCTTAAAATAAATCCTTTTCTATACGCATGCATCTTACTGGTTCTGTTCCTATGGAAAACCCTAATTAATACACTGTGCGATTCTCCGTGCTATTTTGTTCCCTCGCTGTGTGGCTAGAAGTCCTCCAAGATGACAGAGCCACGTGATGGAAGGAGTTTGGATCCCTGCCTGAGTCACCATAAAAGGCACTCTGCCCAGTAGCATCATCTGACTGTATCAGACTTTTTCTGAGCTGGAAATAAATGTTTTTTTTTGTTGTTGTTGTTGTTGTTGTCAAGTCACTGAGATGTGTTACAGCATCTAGAATTACTTGTCATAATATAAACACAAATCGTTGTCTACAAAATCTAGTGAAAAGGTCTGACTTTTGTGAAACCCTTTCTCAAAAGTAGGAATTTTGCTTGAAAGGTATCCTGACCCTGGAGATTTATCACACTTGAGTGATAGTCCTAGAGCTGCACTGTATGATCCTAATAATTTTTTCTTTCTGTTTTATTGAGATATAATTGACATACAGACTAGTTAAGTTTAAGGTATATAGCATAATGATTTGACTTACCTACATCATGAAGTGATTATCACAGTAAGTTTAATGAACACCCATCATTTCTTATAGGTACAAAAATAAATAGAAAAAAATTTTTTTTTCTTGTGATCCTAATAATCTTGTCACACTTTCCACAGTGGACTAATTAAGTGATTTACAAACATTATTTTATTAATTTGTTCAAGAAATATCTACAGTGTCTACCAAGTTTGAGGCATTGTTAGTGTTAAGGACACAATAGTGAACAAGATATGCATGATGCCCGCCCCACAAATCTAGTGGGGGATTTATGGCTCTCAAAACCTTGTAAAGTACAGATCATCATCTCTACAGATGTAGAAAAGGAAGCACACAGAAGTTAGGTGTCTCTACTAAGCTCTTTCTGGGTAAGGAGACCTCTCTCATTGACTCACTAAGCCATCTTAGATGTAGGCTTCTGGTTCCAGCTTCCAGTAGCATTTGATTCAGGAGGAAAGCATTGTTCAACATGGCCCTTGCTCACTTCTTCCTGAGCTCCTCTATTTTTCATATAAAGTTTCGTGTTTAGTAGGCCATGGAAATCATAGACTTCATCTCCACTGTTGTGCACACCCAAATATATCATCAGGGTTTTTTGACTGCAAATAACAGAGACTGGGCTTTCCCAGTGGCACAGTGAAGAAGAATCTACCTCGCAGTGCAGAGGTAGCGGGTTGGATCCCTGGATGGAGAAGATCCCCTGGAGTAGGAAATGGCAACCCACTCCAGTATTCTTGCCTGGAAAATTCCACGGATGGAGGAGCCTGGCAGACTACAGTCCATGGGGTCACAAAGAGTGAAACATAGTTTGAGCACACACACACACACAAAACAGAAACTAAGTTTGGTTGACTAGGGCAGAAAAGAGAATCAGTAGAAGGATATTCTGTTTCCAACAGAAATGATGGAAGATTTAGGCAGCAAGTTTTAAAAAGTGGCAGGAACCCGGGTTAGCAGAAACACAGCCATGACCACATCTCAGGAATTTTCTGGCAAGTGTATAATTGCCACTGTGACCACTGGATTAAAAACTGCTATTTCTGCTTTGAATATTGTTTCCACATCTTTGTATCATCATCTAGATGGGATAATTGAGTTCCAAAACTCTGGGCCAGGAACAGCTGCTAAAGAAGCAGGGGATCAGGAAGAAGTATCGCTTTGAATAGAAAGGGAGTGGTGAACAGATTCTGGGTAGCCAAAAGTAATGAACATCCACTCCATCAAAACAGTGATACTGGGGTACAGAGGACAGGCATGGTCATGAAGAAGTCTCAGCGTTGGTGATCTCAGAAGCCAGATGTTGGCAGGGTTTAGTTCTGAGGTAGAGGGGATTCATCAAGTGTGGAGCAGTAGTAATCAAAACTAAGGGCTTCAAAAAATAAAAGCAAATTACCTTAAGCAAAAAAATCTATTGCCAAATCAAATGGAAATGGACAAGAATATTTTTGCTTTAAATATGTCCTATCCAGAAATTCAAATAATGTTACTAGAGTCCAGTTTCATCTTCTCTGAGCAATGCTCTCCTGTGTGTTTACTCTATTCTCAGGCTCTACTGTGAGGTAAACAGTCCTTGGCCCACATTCTTCCAGGTTCTCAATCAGCAGCGGGTGTACCTCTCTCTGTAAAGTCTTAGTAGAAGTCTACTTATATCTTGTTGGCTTGTACTGGGCAACATTCCCTTCCCTTAACTCATCACTATGGTCAGAGAAAAATGATATCTGTTTGGCTAGTCCAGTCACATGCCCACCCCAGAGCTGAAGTAGAGTTAAGTTTACTTGGGCATAAAGACAAAAAGTGAGGGAGAAACTGGGCCTTCAGAGAGAAATCAGAAGAGGACAGATATATGTCAGCAGCAAAAGCCAGATGTCCAACTGAAATAGGACCCCAGGCAGTGGTGGAACATATAGACTAGAAGGTCTAAAATGCAGATAAATGGAGGTCCATCCAAGTGAAGAATCCTAATGAAGACCAAGGAGGTGATGCACAAGGGACTTGGGGGCTTCCCTGCTGGCTCAGTGGTAAAGAATCCACCTACCAATGCAGGAAACACAGGTTCTATCCCCAGTCTGGGAGGATTCCCACACACCATGGATCAATGAAACCCACGCACCACAACTACTGAGACTGTGTTCTAGAGTTCGGGAATCACAACTACTGAAGCCCTTGCGCCACAACTACTGAGGTTCACACACCATAGAGCTGGTGGTCAGCATCAAGAAAAGCCACTGGAATGAGATTCCTGCACATGGCAAGGAAGAGTAGCCTCCGCCTGCCACAACTAGAGAAAAAGACTTCACAGCAATGAAGATCCAACCCAAATAATAAAAAAATAAATAAAATGGTTAAGAAAAAACAAACAGAAAGGACTTGGGAACTGAATAAGCAGAGAGAATGCTTATGGACCAGAGGCTGGCCCAGCGAAGAAGAGCTCCCCCAGGCAAAACACATGCTTATTCGGCAAAACGAATTTCAGACTCCAGCTGCTGGGTGTGAATCAACCCAGGGACTTTATGGAAATGAGTGAGCTGTCTCTTGTAGAGCCAGAGAGTCCAGGGCCCAACGCAGTTTACTCAGGAAGTGGGAGGGCAGTGGAGGTATCTGGGCCAGCAGCAGTAACCCAGACTCCCTCCATCCTTTGGTCATAGTCTTAATTCTCCAAGTATTCCTGCCCTTCTGCTTAATCTTGCTGACATCCCCATTTCTCCCTCTCGCCTTATTTCTCTGTAATGAGCATAGCTTGTTTTAGCTCCCAGGCAACCAGAGGAGAATGCGGGAATCAGGTAATGACCTCGGCAGGACTCTAGACTTTGATGTCTCCTTGCTCCTTGTAATGGATTGAATGCTGCCATCCCTGACCCCAGTCATGTCTACCCAGAACCCCACAGTGTGACCTTATTTGGAAATGCAGTCTTAGCAGATTCAATTAAGTGAAGATTCTCAGAATGAGATCATCTTGGACTTAAGGTGGGTCGTGCATCCAGTGACAGAAATCCTGATAAGAAATGCAGAGGATGCAGAGACACAGCCAAGAAGGTGATGTGAAGATGGAGGCAGAGATTGGAGTGATGCATCTTCGGGCTGTGGAAGACCAAGGATTGTAGGCTACCACGAGGAGCTAGGAGAGCAGAGAGGCCTGGGGCAGATTCTCCCTTCGAACCTTCAGAAGGAACCAAACCTGCCATCACCTTGATTTCAGATTCCTGAACCCCAGAGCCATGAGAGAACTCATGTCTGCTTTTGCAAGTTACTCAGTTTGTGGTTATTTGTTGTGGCAACCCCAAGCCGGTTGGTGGAGTGAGGCTTGAATCTGGGCCTTATGATGCCCAAATTAAACCTCCTTCCTCTACCTCTTTAGCTTTAGGCTTGTAGGAGGGATTTATGTGGAAGCAGTTGATTAAAATGGAGACTGAGGCAGCAGGAAGCAAAATGCCCCTGATACCATCAACCCTGACCACTAGCAACTTCATCATAGACTTACTGGTTCAGTACACTTGTTACCTAAATTCCAGCCTTCCTTCAAGGCAAAAAAGAGAGAGAGCTGTCTACACAACCTGCTCAACACAATGAAATGGAAAAATTATGTTCATCACTGCAGTTTTTGCTAGTTCCAAAGGGCTAAATAACAGAATTCTCTAGCTGCCATAGGGATGTTTGCTTGGCACAGGCATAGACAGGGTTAGATGTTTCCGTAGTTGGCTTTATTGGAGGAAAAAAAATTAGTGCGGTGACTCAGAATGTAAAAATCATATTACTTGAAACGATATAAATAGCAGTCAAGGCAAGAATACAATTATCTGCAGGTGGAATCAGAAAGCAGAGATTCACTGTTGCAGACCAGAATGAGGTTTGTGGTCGTCTGCATTCCTTCCTTTTCCAGACAATTTCACTGACTATTGATCAATCAAACACAGTCGACAGCACAGAAATTGACCTCAGTGTATCTAAGAAAATAAGTTGGTGTCTTCATCCGTGCGGGCTGCTGTAACAGAATGCCATGGTTGAAGTGTCTTGCAAACAACAGAAATTCATTTCTCACAGTTTTGGAGGCTATGAAGTCCAGGATCAGTGTGCCAGCAGGTTCAGTGTCTGGTGAGAGTCCACTTTCTTATTCACAGACAGTTATTTCTCTGTCCTCATATGGATAATTGATGCTTTTGAACTGTTGTTGGAGAAGACTCTTGAGAGTCTCTTGGACTGCAAGGAGATCCAACCAGTCCATCCTAAAGGAAATCAGTCCTGAATATTAGTTGGAAGGACGGGTGCTAAAGCTGAAACTCCAATACCTTGGCTACCTGATGCAAAGAACTGTTCTGATGCACCAGAACCTCTGCCGTTGCTGCCTCTGCGATCTGGAGGCCTGTGCCATCACCTTGCCCAGAGCGGTTCTTTAGAGGCCTCTACCCACTCATTACTGGTTTCTAAACTGAAACTTCACATGGATTGGTAGAGTCTTGGTCACATGCATGCTAAGTCGCTTCAGTCATGTCCAACTCTTTGCAACCCCATGGGCTGTAGCCCAACAAGCTCCTCTGTCCATGGGGATTCTCCAGGCAAGAATACTGGAGTGGGTTGCCATGCCCTCCTCCAAGGATCTTCCCAACCCAGGGACTGAACCTGCATCTCCTGCATTGGTAGGCAGATTCTTTACTGCTACCGACACCTGGGAAGCCCCCTTGGTCACATGCTTGTGCCCTATTGGCAAAGGCAGCTGAACATTGAGTTTCTGGCTTACAAACAGATAAGGTGGGCACACCCTACACACACACACACACAGAGGAAAGATTGTGTCCAAGTTGCTGTCAGCCAGAAACATAATAAATGTTCACTATAATACTTCATAATAAATTCTTGAAATTACAGAGTTAACGATAAAAAAGGGAGCCCTAGAAAGACTGGAAGAAGATACAAACAAATATTGAATCTATCTTCGGATGAGGAAGGACTTTTTGAGCATAAAACCAATAGAAGAAATCACAAAGGGACACATCAATAGACTCAACTGCTTAAAAATCCAATCCTTACTTCAAGAAATCCGCAAACCACTTGTCTGATCACCCCATGTAGCATTTGCTCCCTTTAAAATATACACATGCAAGACTATACTTTGAGAGATCATTTCTATAGTTTGTAAAATATATACATGTGTAAGGCCAAAGGCAACTGAATACAATATGTTTGGAAGGTCATCAGAGATCACACAGTTTGAGTCCACATGAAACTACTTCTGTCCTCTCAGATTGCCTAAAAACCAGCTCTGGTCTCCTCCAGAGGATGACTTATATCTCTAAGGAAGAAATTTGGTTTTTCCCAGTCTCTTAAGAATTGCTTTTACATATTTGGAAAGTTTAATTATTTTTATTGTCCAAATTACATTCTGCTTTTTAGAGGTATTTAAGTTAATCCACGTCTAGACTCATGAGATTCTTTTAATTAGAAAGAGAAATGACTCAGTAATATTGTCGATGTTCCCTGCAGTTCCCTTAGCTCTGTTTACAAGCTTAATGTTGGATGTATTATTGTTAAGGTGGAGTGTGACATGGGGTGGGTAAGAGAAATTCTCTTTATTCCTTTTCATTACAACTACTGGAGAATTCTGGGGCTCAGCTCTGGGGGCTAGCTGGGCCCTGACAGGTGCTTTTTGCTGACAACATGAAATACATGCTTCTTGTTTCTTTGTCAGATTTAAATATACCATTCACGTGATTGGGAAAATTCCCTGGAGGAGGGCATGGCAACCCATTCCAGTATCCTTGTCTGGAGAATCCCATGGACAAAGAAGCCTAGCTGGCTATGGCCCATAGGGTTGCAGAATCAGATACGACTGAAGCGACTGAGCGTGGCATGGACGCAAGAAAAATGAGGAAGGGAAGAAGAGCAAATCAGGGTCTCGACACAGAAGTGCTGACGGATGTGAGGCTGAGGTCTGAGCTTAGAGCAATGCAGATGTGGGGGGCATCTCCCCGCTGCCAGCCAGCTCTCATCACTGTAGGGGAACGGATGAACAATACCCTACATATGGGAGGGAGATAAAGAAGGGCTAGCTGATCAACGTCACCTTAATTATTGTGGAGTTTGTGATCTAAGATTAAGCAAAAAAGAGTACTCATAAGCAGATACGAAAACCAGGGTCTATTACCAGCCAGTCCTTCCCATCCTTTGCATTTCTACCCCTGTAAACCTACCCATGTACTCATTTCATCACAAAACACAGAAAAAGTCAGAAAACTTCATTCTGGTATTTATATGCCAAGTACTTTGAATAGGTAACAGAAAAATAGTTTTGCTGTTGAACAACACTTATTTCAAAATAATAGGTATGACAGATTAAAGATGATGCAAATTGTTATCTGAGCTGGCTCTAGCTTTGACAAGTAGAACGTGGCAGAAGTTTTTACTTAAGAACTTCCAGGGCTGGGCCTTAAGAAAGCTACAGCTTCTGCTTCCAAGGGTTGAGAATCTTCCCTCTTGGGACCCAATTGCCACACTACAAGAAGACCAAGCAAGTGGAGAGGCCACACAGAGGAGAACTGGGTCACTCCAGCTCAGCTCCCAGCAGAGAGGCAGCACCCACTGCCATCCATGCGAGTAGATGGTCTTGGATATGTCATCCTGCTGATGAAGGTAAGGCCAGGTAAGGCCAGCTGACGCCATGTGGAGAAGAGGAACCACCTGGCTGAGCCCAGCCAACCCAAAGAACCGTGACAAAGATAATAAATGCATGCTGCTACGTTAACCCAGTGAGTTTTGGGGGTGGTTTTTTCAGCAATAGGCAGTCAGAATAGGGAGTCCTGATAAAATGACCGGTGGACCCTTTGTTTGCTGAGCAGGGTGTCAAGTTTTCATGTGTGAGTGGAAACTTCAGAGTTGGCTTGGAGCCAAAGTCACATGGTAATAAAAGTTCGATGAAATTGCTTGGGGTGAGAGATTCTGGAGGGAGAAGGAGTAGGGGCAAAGAAAAGAGAAGAGAAAAAGAGAATGAGAAATAAAGAAAAAGATAAATAGAGCGAGATAGATAGAGAGGCTCCAATCACCACCCCACCCTCCATCAGCTCCTCTGGTGGCAGGTTAGCAGAAAAGGGTGCTGGAGAGAGAATAGGTCGTTTGCTGTGGTGGGTAATACGTAAAGCTCTTCTTCATTGTTCTATGCAATCTTCATCATAGTCTACGTTACTTGAGAATTCTTCTGTGCAAGTGCAACCGTCAGACACAGTGGCTGCCCGTGGTTACGCTGGAACCGCAGGACAGGAAGGCAGAGGGCAGGGCTCAGACATGAGGCAGCATCTCATCTTGTCAGCCGCCCTGTGAGATAGGTATCATTCAATTCATTTGCATTTGAGCAAACATACGCTTTGAGATGTGAAGCGATGTTTCCAGGAAGTGCAGCCTAGAAATGGAGGCAGTGGGATTCACCTCCAGTTCTCTCTAATACCACTGCTTGAATTCTTTCTGCCTTACTTTATTTGTTTTCTGTACTGCTTTTCATCTTTTACTGTTCAGATAAACAATATTCAAGACTTAAGTGTTTCATGGGCCTTGTATTCCTTGGTTTTTCAAGCCTTTTGTTCTCTAGAAATGCAATGTCCTACTAGTATTTAAATGTTGTTTGAGAGGCTATTGGCCTAATGGTCACATGTATAGATCCTGGAGTCAGATTCTGGGTCTGGGTTCCACCTCTGGGCAGGGTACCTCACAACCAAAAAAAAAGAAAAAAAAAAAAAAAAACCAGTGGGGAATCTTTGTACCTTTCTCTCAATTTTGTTGAGAATCTAAAACTGCTCTAAAAGAATAGTCTTCAAAAAATTAAACAGTGGTCCTCTCTTGTTGATGAGTTACAAACAAACTTAAGTTTTTCCTCATACTTTTTGGTATTTTCTGATTTTTTTTTTTTAAAGGACACTTTGTTCTTATTGTATAGAAGCAAGAAAGCCATTGATTCAAAGCTCACCTCCATCACTGACCGACTTTGTGATATTGGGCAAGTTCCTTAACTTTTCTGTGCCTTGTTTTCAGAGGAGGATGATGGTTTTTTTTTTTTTTTTTTTTAAGCCTTTTTTAGTTTGTAGGCAATTTTCAATGATTTAATGCCTGAGGTTCTTATGGCAGCGCCTTGCATAAAGAAAATGCTACACAAAGTATTAGTTATTGCTGTTATGCTACCCACGCCGTCTCAGAGGCTTCTGGAAACTAAATTTTTCCAGTCATTCTGAGGCATATTGCTGGAATTCTTGGTTTGTGTTGGAGATGAGAGGAGGCAGGATGCCCTCATCTTGCCATGAGCCTGCACTCCCTGCTGAAGTGGTCAGCTTGTCCCCAGCATGTGGATAGTGAATTCTGTTACAGACAGCAACTGTGGACCAATGACGAGGTCAATTTAAAACTTCCTTCTTCTGGGAATTCCTTGGTAGTCCAGCAGTCAGGACTCAGGGTTTTCACTGCTGTGGGCCCAAGTTCCATCCCTGGGCAGGACACTTCCCCCACCCACCTCCCAAAAAACAGTGGGGAATCTTTATACCTTTCTCCCAATTTTGTTGAGAACCTAAAACTGCCCTAAAAACAGTCTTTAAAAAATTAATAGTGGCCCTCTCTTGTTGATGAGTTACCAAAAAACTTAACTGTTTCCTCTCTACTTTTCTGTATTTTCTGATGGTTTTTGTATGAACATTTTGCTTTTATTGCATAGAAGCAAGAAAGCCACTTCACATTTTTTACAAAAGCTTAGAACTCACGATTAACTTGGGATTTATGGACTCACAGAATTCTCACCTTGGTAACAGTCTTTGTTACATTCCCAGCTCAAGCATCCATCCTGAGCTGACCATGAAAATACCTGCTCCTACCCCTTAATGATGGTCTCTCTAGTGCTGGAAGGCTATAATGATGTTTCTTCCTCATTCTTTGGGGAAAATGACACCAATTTTGTTAGTCTTTTCTCCTAGAGCCAATTTTCCCAGCCCTTTCATCATGTCAACACTTCCAATCGGCAGTCCCACCAAGTATGAAAAATAATTACATGTTACTGACCTCCATCAAAGCAGGTTGACCACATCCTCCAACAGACATCTGGAGAGTCTGAAATAAAAGCTAACCAGATCACTCGTATGTGAGAAAGGGATAAATAAGGCATAGTGACTACATGGGCCCCCAGAGGCCTCTGCAATTTCTTACATCGCTATCATGCCTTAAGTTGTTGCTGTACCTCTCATCCAGGGGCAGACTTTAATTTCTGTTATCATAAGACCTGGGGACCAGAATGCTCCATTGCTACTTGTGAAGGAGGAAACAGACAGAACAGTTTCCAGCTTGAAAGCAGGACTCCATTTTGGGCCGGACTGTGGACTTTGAGCTATGTGCCCTGTATCTATGGAAATGACATATAAACTGGAAAATCAGAGGCCCTGGATGGAAGAGCCCCAGGGCTCGTACCTAGACTCTCCATCGCCTAAAAGAATACCCTAATTATCTGTGTAACCGAATAGAATCATAAATTCTATTATGCTTATTGGGGTATGACCACAGGCCTATTGATAATTGTCCACTATTAACCACCTGGGCTTAAGGCATACAAATCACGGGTTTAAGACATATGAATCACGGGTTAACTTTGATTGTATTTCTCTTTTCCTTTGTTCAGACTAGTTTCAGAGAATTTGGGGAGGTGGGTTTGAGCACATACACTTAGGGTATATAAGTTTTCACAAAAACTGGTCGGGGTCCTTGGCTAAGAGGAGACTCTGCCTTGGGCCCACCGGTGTAATAAACTGCACTCCACTATCTGCACTGTCCTTCTGAGTGAGTTTGTTTCCTGGAACATGTGGCTACAACACTTGTTCTGCCATAGTGATAATAATAGCTTCAATGATTATCATTAACAATAACGAAATGACCATATTGATATATTATTGTTATTGTTGCTACTATGTGTGGGGGCTGTGTGTGTATGCTCAGTTGTGTCCAACTCTTTGTGACCCCGTGGACTGCAGCCCACCAGGCTCCTCTGTCCATGGAGTTTTTCAGGCCAGAATACTGGATTTGTTGGCCATTTCCTACTATCACAATTGATTCTAATTTAATTCTTTGCAATTGTTATGTTCTAAAGAGTTGCTGAAAACTTTAAATTAGCTGATACTGAGCCATTGCTCCTAGGAGAAATACAAGGTTCTGTACCTGTAAGCCTCTGTTACAACATTTTCATGAATCAATCAATACATACCTTATTTCCTGTATGCTTCTGCTTAAAGACACCTTAGTTAGCATCTATTGTCGATTCATTAGCATTGAACTCCCGGCCAACAGCACCATAATTCATGCCTGCATGACTCTTATCTCACACATACATTTTCTCTAGAGGGCATAGCGCAGCCTTCTCGCACTTAGGAATCTTAGACATCACTTCACCATTACACATGGGGACAATTCTAAACAAACATCACCCCAAAAAGCACAAAAATGAATACATAATGGCACTAAATAGACTGCAGAAAAGCACTTGTTTACAGTATGAGAGCTGAAATGAGGAGGCAGAGCATCACCCGGTTCAACCTCAGCTAGAAACGTGAGCACTGAGTTCCTTACTACTTTACAGAGATAGGTACATAGTAGAAGAGCAAATAAACATGTTTGTTAAAAAGAATGCCTTTTTCTTATTCTCAATTAGCTCAGAATTTTCCAGGCCCTGGGCATGTACCCTAACACGCAGTAGAAGCTTAATCAAAATCCCTGGAATCCCAAACAGTTGAAATTATCTGAGCTACCTGTTTTTCAAACACATATAATTTTTCAGGGATAGAAGATGCTTTTTACAGTCAAACGTAAGAGAAGCCACCCAGCAGGTCACAGTAACCCTCAAGCTTGGCTTGCAATTTCATTGAATTAACTGTATATTCAGAGACTGGCTTTAACCCATCAGGACCACCCATCTCATTGTGCATGGCAAGCAAACTTAATAGGGCTCCCTTCTTCTGTCAGGACTAAATAATATCCAGACACCCACCAGGATCCAGGTTGGCCATTGCAAGCCGGATATATTTTCTTTGTTTTGTTTCAGAGCATATTATCAGTCTCCCCAGAGCACTTTATATTCAGAAAAGATCTTCCCAGAGAGCAGTAGGTAGCTTTTACAATTCAGCAATGTGCATGCAGTTTGGAGGTGGCTGGATTTGGAGGTGAGTGAAAGGAAGTAAAATCCAAATGTCTTTTTCATTCCAAGCTCTTAGTTTACCTTAAATCAGCAGCAGGATGGCTGCATCTAACCCCAAGAAACATGAAAGGGTAACTCCAGGTTAAATTTTTAGCAAATTCAAGTCTCTCATTAGGGCCTCTCTTCAGAGCTTTTTGTTAATTACAAACATAAGTCTAAAACCGTATTTTTTTGTTTATGTGCAGTTTAGAAGCAGCTTGGCCATTTCTGTTCTAGAAGAGAATGAAGGCAGAAGATCTTTTTCTTTGAATAGTTAATTTAAGCACAGTGTTTGATACTTTCACAGATAATATTCCACTTAACCTCCACAGTGACTCTGTAAATTGCATATTATTATTGTTACTACATTTTACTGGTAAAGACACTAAGGTTTAAGCCTGTAATGTAATTTGCCCGCAGCAGTTCAGTAAGTAATGGGAGAAATGGAAGGAGAAACAAAGTTTCTGTTCAAAAAAATTTGCACAAAGTGAAACTTGCAAGTTAAGTTTTATTTGGGGCAAAATGAGGACTTGGACCATAAAGAAAGATGAACACCAAAGATTTGATCCTTTTGAACAGTGGTGTTGGAGAAGACTCTTGAGAATCCCTTGGACTGCAAGGAGATCAAACCAGTCAATCCTAAAGCAGATCAGTCCTGAATATTCATTGGAAGGACTGATGCTGAAGCTGAAACTCCAATAATTTGGCCACCTGATGCGAAAAACTGACTCATTGGAAAGACCCTGATACTGGGAAAGATTGAAGGCAGGAGGAGAAGGGGACAACAGAAGATGAGATGGTTGGATGGCATCATCGACTCTATGGACATGTGTTTGGGCAAACTCCGGGAGTTGGTGATAGACAGAGAAGCCTGGCGTGCTGCAGTCCAGGGGTCACAGAGAGTTGGACACGACTGAGCAACTAAACTGAACTGAGGATAGCAAGCCTGGGAGATAGCAGCTCAGATAGCTCTGAGGTAAGAGGAGGAGCAAGAATATATAGAAGTTTTATGACAAAGGGCAGATGGTCCGGAACATCAAAAGATTACTGTTAGGGACTTCTCTGGTGGTCCAGTGGTTAAGAATCCACCGGCCAGTTCTGGGGACGCTGGTTCGATCTCTAGTTGAGGAGCTAAGATCCTACATGTGGCAGAGCCACTGGAGAGAGCCCGCATGTAGCAGCGAAGAACTGATGTACCACAACAAAGACTCAATGCAGTCAAAAAGTGAAATAAAATAAAGGATTACTGTTAGTTAAATAAGCCAGATATGTCCAGGAATTTAGTGCTTTTCTGTGTAGGTAAAGATTCAAGAGTCTGGATTCACCAAAAGCATTCCTTTGATATGCACCTCAGCTAACTGGGGCAAGTATTCTGTGTTTTTGCATCCTGAGTTTCCTCTGGGCTTACCTGCTCACATGGAAGGCTTCAATCACTGACGACTGTGACATCCCTCTTTTAATGATATGGCAGGAAATATTCCATTTATTATCTCTAAGAGCAAGAGTAGGATGAGAATTGTTTTTTGAACCCAGGGTCAAAAGCATCACAAATAGGACTACATTAAACAACAAAAACCTTTTATAAAGACACTATAAGGAAACAATAAGACAAGAACCCCCATGTTTCAAAGTGAGGTGCTGAATTATCTATGTGAGATTTGCAAACGGTATTTTGGAAAAACCTATTTTGTGACACCCCTAAATGAAATTATCTGGAGAGACGGCATTCAGGAGACGGGGCTGCACGTGCCGTGCGTTCTGTCGTACACATGGATTTGCATTCGATGCACTTCTGAAAAACTCTACAGATAGGTGACTGGGTGATGCTGCCTGAGGCAAGGAAGCATTCCAGAAAGGTCTGCACTGGGAGTAAACTCTGGTTCACTGGTGGAGAGCGCAGATACTTCCTGGGGTACCAGCTGCATGACAATGTGGAAAGTTCTAGCTTGAAGGCATCTTGGACTCCACATGAGAGAACCTTCCAGAAGGGCAGTGTGGCTGCAAGAGAGCGAGTGAACAGCCAGATGCCCACAGGCTTAAGAGGAATCATAAGTAGCTACTGAGGGGCACAAATTCTCTACATTAAGGATCACATGAGGCACCTCTGGGAATTCTTCAGAGCATCCCATGAGAGAAAGAATTAGCTCTAGGAATCTCTTACGGTAGAGACAGTGCTGTGCATTCCAACTCCTGGGTACTCAGACCACATTTCCCAGCTGCTTTTGCAGGTTTGTGGGATCATGTGACTGAGTTATAGGTAACAGACCATAGGCAGGAGTGGTTCGAGAGATACCTTCCCAAATAAAGAACATCCATGGGATCCTCTGTCCTTGTTCTCTTTTCCACCATAGCAGAGCAGGAGAGCGCCCTAGAAAATGGAGAAGTCACAGACTGGAGGAAGTGGGGACTTTGAGACTGCCAAATATTGCTCTCCATAAAGTTGCCCTCCAATATACCTCCATCAAAAACATGTGAGAGAATTGACTTCCCCATGCCTTCTTCTTAGAATTTTG
This sequence comes from Cervus canadensis, assembly GCF_019320065.1. Classification (NCBI taxonomy): domain Eukaryota; kingdom Metazoa; phylum Chordata; class Mammalia; order Artiodactyla; family Cervidae; genus Cervus; species Cervus canadensis. The sequence goes on along the minus strand of NC_057404.1, from coordinate 19,086,045 downwards.
TATTCATTTGCTGAGGCCATCATGATAAATTATCAAAAACTTGGCAGCCTGAAACAGCAGAAATTTATTCTCTTACATTCTGGAAGCCAGAAATCTAAAACCAAGAAGTTGGCAGGGCCAAGCTTCCTCCAGAGGTTCTGGGGAAGAACATCTCTGGCCTCTTCCAGCTTTGGCTCCCAGCACTTATTGGCTTCCTTGGCTTGTAGCTGCATCAGCCCAGTCTCTACCTCCTTCTTCACGTGGCCTTGTCCTCTTCTGACTGAGTCATGTCCCTCTACTTCCTTCTTATAAGGACACTCATCCTTGGATTTAGGGCCCTCCTGGATAATTTAGGATCATCTCTTCATCTTAAGAATTTCAACCTAATTTCATCTTCAAAGACTCTTTCCCCAAATCAGGTAACATTCACAGATCCTAGGGACATATCTCTTTGGGAGCCATCATTCAGCCCCCCTACAAGTTTATTAAAACTTTAAAAAATCTTTACTAATCTTATAGATGAAAAACAGGTTTTCGGTATTTTTACCAAGAGCATCTTTGCCACAAGCATTTTTGTCACCTAAAAAATGCCTACTTTTCTCATATCTGTGGGCTTACACCCATACACTTCCTCTCCAACATCTTTAGTTTCCCCCGGTGCCTCTTCCTTTCTCTCCAAGCATGCACACTCTCATCCTGTCTAAATCAAACACATTAGATCATCCTCCTTTGATCCTGTAACCTCCTCTGGCTGAGATTCTGTTTTTCTCCTTTTTATTGCTAAATTTCTGGACTAAGTGGGAATTAAATGGTCCCTCTGTTGCTTGAATAATTGAACCTTCATTGCCATATTTGCCATAAAAGAGAGAAACATAAAAGAGAGACATTAAAAGGGTTATAATGAAGCAAGAAAAATGAATAACAACATTAAAACAACTTACAAAATATGAAATATTTGAGTATATTTGAAATGTTGGCAGATTCATGGCAATACCGTGCAAATAACTGATTTTATTTTGTGGTTTGTACTTAAGCTTTTGTCTTCCAAGTCTTTTGTTCTTAGTATTTTATATTATTTTTTTTGCTTATTGATTTGTGTCCTTGTTCAGCATCACAGCTTTTCTTTGTTGCTCAAGTTTCTTCCTTCATTAAGAGAGGTATTAGTTTCCACTATTGAGTCAGAGTCAGCACTTTAACAAGTTCCCCATGTGTCAGATGTGTGTGAAAGTTTAAAGAAGCACCTGTCATATTGCACTCTCTCGCTCTGATCCTGGCCCAGCTTGATATGTAAAACTGAACTCTGGATTCTCCACCCCATCTCCTTTCATCCCACACCAATCTCAAGCTTGTTCCTTACTCATCTCTGTAAATGTTGGTTCCTTCTCCTGAAACTCTTTGAGTCATCCTTGAGGCCTTGCTTTTTCCTGTCCTCCATATCTAATCCATCCTTAAATCTTGTCAGATCTACTCCAAAATTACCCACAGTCTGACCATTTCTTTGGACTTTCAACACTATCCAAATAGTCTAAGACACAATCGTCTCTCTACTGTGTCACTGCAACAGCCTCTCAAATGGAAATGGTCTTTCTGACATTACCCTCCGGCAATCTCCTGGCCCACTCAGAAGAAGATCCAAAGCCATCTTGTGTCCTACAAGGCCCTACATGGTCCAGACCCACACTCCCACTCCACCAACTCTCTGACTTCATTTCCTCCTCTTCCTTCTCCCCTCCCCTGCCCCCCTGTCCCAGTCACACTGGTCTTCTTACTATTCTCAACTATGGCAAGTTCTCCTACCCCAGGGCCTTTGCACTTGTTGTCTCTCTACCTAATAAGTGTTTCCACAGATATCAGCATGGCCAGATATCTCACTCAGTAAGATCTCTACTCAAATATCACTTCAAAATGGTCTTCCTATTATTTCTAAAATAATACAATTCCCCCCACCCCCATTCTTCTCTACCATATCAACTGCTTCTATTTTCTTCCTAACGACCAATAATTACTCAATGTAATACACACATTCATACATTTATTTTCTATTTATTTTTTGCCCATCACCTCCCATGAGATTCAAACCCCTGAAGGCAAGGCATTTCTATCATTCAGTCATATAACTCTCGTGCCTAGAACAGGATTTGGCTTGGAGTAATTTCTCAGAGCAAATATACTCAAATTTGGCACATTCTAAAAAGCAGTTAAATATATCTATCACTTGTTGTCTTATTTCTGGCTACCTACATGGCCTATTGAAGTTTGTGTGTTCTGGATGTCTTGCTCTGTAGACAAGATCAGATCTTTCTGGTGTTCCTCCCACTTGCGCTCATTCTCTTGAGCATGTTCTCTCCCTCTTTCTCTCTTCCTTAACACTGCTTTAGGCAGTTAATAAAAATCTGATGATGATAATGATATTCTCATTACATCAAGAAGATGCAGTACTAGTAGACTGGCAGGTGGCTGAAAGTCACCTGGGAGAATCACGCTGATTAGTACCCTGTGAGTTAGAGGTCAAAATGATTTAGTTCTTATTATGTGAATGAAAATATTTCAACACTTGTTTATATTGCTCATTTATTACTCCACTGAGTCTTGTTAGCACATTCAGGAAAATAAATGTAATTCAAAGTCACCTTTGCCAAAGAGAAAATGATCCATCCAAAATAAAAATAAACTCCAAAAGGAATAAGTGAGATAATTTGGGGGGGAGAACAAATGGCAGTGAGTCAGGTTGTAAAAGACTTGACTCTGCAGAAGTCAGAGGGAAGCTTGGCATCTTAGTGCAACTCACACTAGCAAGACCTAATACTGACACTAGCAAGATAGCTGCCAGTATTTGTTGGATACTTTACAAGAGACAGGCACTAAGGAATCCTATAAGATAGATAATATTATCGTCCCTATTAAACTGACAAGCAAACTGAGGCTAGTAAGTTCTCCCGGGCCATAGGAGCTATAACAAGCATACCCAGCCTGGCACTGAATATATGCCCAACTGAGAAAAAGACATGCTGACTGGGTACTTTGTTTGAACTTATGAATGGTCATACAATAGAATAGGAAATAGTAATTGAAAGATTATAAAAATTTCATTGCCTTTTAAAATAAATTGTCCACCTACACATTTGGAGTAGTCAGAGGACAGAGGCAAATGCTATTTAAATACTAGTTCTCCAGGAATTTTAAATGGCAAGGCGAGATTAGAATTAGAATTACTGTATCCTGTATATAATTCTTGTATCCTGTCGTCATTCTTGCCATTCTGTGTTGTAGCTATTTGCTAAGTGTTTCCTCTACTGATTGTGGACATCATAACAAAGCATCCCCTTTTTTATCTCTATAGTTCCAGTGCTAGATGGTTTGTTGTCTTCACTGATAATAAATAATGGCTAACAATTTTCATATAAATTAAAGAAATATGAGGTAACCACCTAGACAGCATATTAAAAAGCAGAGACATTACTTTGTCAACAAAGGTCCATCTAGTCAAGGCTTTGGTTTTTCCAGTGGTCATGTATGGATGTGAGAGTTGGACTATAAAGAAAGCTGAGTGCCAAAGAATTGATGCTTTTGAACTGTGGTGTTGGAGAAGACTCTTGAGAGTCTCTTGGACTGCAAGGAGATCCAACCAGTCCATACTAAAGGAGATCAGTCCTGGGTGTTCATTTGTAGGACTGATGTTGAAGCTGAAACTCCAATACTTTGGCCATCTGATGCAAAGAGGTGACTCATTTGAAAAGACCCTGATGTTGGGAAAGATTGAGAGCAGAAGGAGAATGGGATGACAGAGGATGAGATGGTTGGATGGCATCACTGACTCAATGGACATGAGTTTGTGTGGACTCCAGGAATTGGTGATGGACAGAGAGGCCTGGTGTGCTATGATTCATGGGGTCGCAAAGAGCTGGACATGACTGATCGACTGAGCTGAACTGAACCTCCCCAAATCTGTTAGAGAAATGTAGTTGAGCCAGCATGTATTAGTCAAGACTCTGTCAGTTGTAATGGGCAGAATTTGAACCCAAATTGGCTGAAGTTAACTGTGGATCCTATAATGCATATTTCACAAAACTAAAGCAAGTCTTGCAGGAATCATGGCATCTCCAGGGCCATCTGGGATGGAACTGCACCCTGACACCCCAGGACTGCACATCATCTGCCCATCCTATTTCTGGACTCTCTTTATTCTCACCTGTTGAAGGTGAGCTTTCTCCATGTGGAAGGCAAGAGGGTCAAAGTTCTACATTTTTTATCCCCTTGTTCCTTCAACTCCAAATGGAAAAACCCCAGAGAAAGGCCATGTTTTGCCCAACATAGTCCTTTTCTCATCCTGGAACCATTTTCTGTGGTTAGGAGAATGGGAGACTGGCCTTCTAGAGAAGAATGGCTGAGCAACTAGAGTGGAGAATTACTCAAGTGGGGGAGGAAGGTTCATTCTTCTACTTAGAGGAAGTGTCCTACATGAACAAAAACAACAGATAGTCAACTCAGCAATGTTTTGTTACTTGAAATAAATCTTACTTCAATAGATATTTACTGCGTTTCCAGAGATTGACACTGAAGATTAGGAATGGCAAAAGTTTGAGACCCAATATCAAGGAGTTGGGATGACCCAAAGTACATGCTGATTTCAGCTATTCAGACTTCAGGTCCAACTCTTTTCGAACCCCTGGACTATAGCCCACTAGGCTCCTCTGTCCATAAAAGTCTCCAGGCAAAAATACTGGAGTGGGTTGCTATTTCCTTCTCCAGAGGGATCTTCCCAACCCAGGAATCTGACTTGCGTCTCCTGCATCTCCTGCATTGCAGGTAGATTCTTTACCATTATGTCACCTGGGAAGCCCACTTAGAATAAAAGATGGATAGAATTGCTGAAGATGTCAATGGGAATAACCTATCTGAGGAAGTGTGAAGAGACAGCAGGGCTCCCCAGGTGGCACTAGTGGTAAAGATCCCACCTGCCAACGCAGGAGACATAAGAGACGTGGGTTTGATCCCCCGGTCAGGAAGATCCCCTGGAGGACATGGTAATGGCAGTCCACTTCAATATTCTTGCCCAGAGAATCCCACGGACAAAGAAGCCTGGCAGGTTACAGCCCATAGGGTCACAAAGAATCAAGACAGGACTGAAGGGACTTAGCATGCATGCACAAAGAGAGAACAAAGCTGAGAACCAAGAACTGAGCTTGGGCAGGGCCTAAATTAAACTGAGTAAGAGGAATAAGAGATGGAGAGTGAGCCGGAGAGAAATGAACTGGAGAAGAGGGAACTGGCTAAACAAGAATCACTCTATCCAAGATAAGATAAAGTTTTGTTGAAAATGGAGAGGTGGCAATGTTTGCTGCTGAGAAGCAGGAAAGGATAAAAAAAAATTTTTAAGTCACAGCCCCCCAGATTTGTTCTAGAAGGAGAGATTAGCTCACTACCTCAATGTCTCTTTATCCAAATCAGGACTGGTCCCCCATGGATGAAGGAAAGCTCTCCCACTTAGAAAAAGCCCGAGAACTTGCCCTCGAGCTCAGTCTATGAATTTGATCTGCGCTGCTTGCAGTCTTTAAGAAAAATGAATAATTTCAAAGTTTCTGCTCGTTATTTGTTTTGCTAAAGGTCATCAGTTGGGATTCACTTCGGGTGAAAGAAAGGAGAAATTAGATCTCTGTGCAAAAGGAAAAAAAAAAAACCGGACAAAAATGCAAACTCATACTGGAATTGAGAAGCTGAGACAGTGAGCAGGGAAGCTGGGACTTCCTTTCTCTGTCTGTGCATTAAACCCCATGGGGAGCTTTTAAAGCACACCCATATCCTGACCCTAATTCACGTGAATCAGAATCTCTGCAGGCACAGAATAATCACTGGAATTTTTTACAAGTCCCAGGTGACTCTAGTATGTAATCAGAATCGGGTTAAATCTCAGTAAACTGTTTTATATGTTAGTGTGAAGAGTTTGGGAAGTTCAGCTTCTGCTGGTTGGGGCTAGAGATGGGGAGCTGGAACTCGGGAGACAGAGACTATAAGAAGGGGCCTTCAACCTGACTGAGGAGGGGACCCTCAACATCATGGTGACTGGCCTTGAGCTAAGGAGGTAGACAGCCCCCATACTGAATGTTCCCCTATCCCCTCTCAATCCCCGCCCCCATGAAAGGGCCAGCCAGTAAAGTTTAGGATATGTTATATCTAACTTAGGATTGCTATCATATTTAATTCTTTTGTCCTCTGTGATAATTCCTTGCAGTAAACTTGTGTTAGCAGGGCCATGGGAAATGCAGAAAGGGGCTGTGTTTATCTACCCTTGGGCGAGAGGGGAGATGGCAAGAGGCATCCACCAGAGCAGCCTAGTACTACCATCTCAAGGGAGGTGGCAAGCATCCCTCATCAGTAATCTTCAGCTAGATCTGGCAAGACATTGGTTTCTCGTAATAAGGCAGGAAAAAGGCAAAAGGTTTTATTTGAATAGAGTTTTCTAAAACTAGTAGGAAAGAGCAATAAATTTGACTGGGGACAAAGAGGTCAAGGACCTAGGAAAGATTGTTAGATTTGGCTCTAAGATCTGTGGGAACATCCAAACAATGGGTTTCAGAGGAATGGAGTTAAGTTTGTAGGATCTCACCCACAGAGTCGGTGTGCATGCACACTCTGGGGATGGTGGTGAGGACAAAAAAGCAATGAAGGTACAATTATTCAAGCAAGAGAGGCACCTTTTGATGCCCACTTAGTCCAGGAATTTGGCAATAAAAAGGAGAAAGAATCAGCCAGAGGAGGTTACAGGATCAAATGAGAATGCTTGTATGTATTTGATTTCAAGACAGGAATGAGATATGTGTGCTTGGATAGAAAGGAAGAGGCACCAGGAGGAACTGAATATTTGGAGAGGAAGACCATAGGTGGGATAAAAACAGGTGTTTTTTTAGGTGTGTAGTCTTAAAACTTCTGATCGTGCCATTCCTATCAAGGTAATATTTTTGAAGATTTATTCTGAATACAAGTATGTTTATTTCCTTATGAACTGCTTATGTGGCATTATTATATGTTATTAAAATTGTGCAAATGGGTTTTTTTTTTTTTTTTGCAAATGGGTATTTTAAAGTGATGATATATCGCTTCTCGGCCTTTTGGCTAATATCAAGTGTAAAGTGATGATATACAATATTTTAAATGGTTTTAATTATTTATGGTACATAAATCTTTTGTTTTCAAAATGTTGCTTAAATCCAAGACTAAGTATTATTAATAGTAATAATATTTTTAGTTACAGCAGAGTAATCAAATAAGCTTCACTATTTTTGAAAATCTTGATTTAACATTTTGTATTATGTAATCCAAAGGTCTGATTCTAATTTCAGCTTATTTTGATACCTGATTTTATGTCTATCATAGCTGAAAAAGATATAGCACAAAGATACATAGATCTGACCGGAAGTGTATATTTGCTTTGCTTATCAATTCAAGATACTCATTTTTTATTCCCACCCATCAATTATGCAGGGTTTGTTGTTGAAATTGAGCCAAGAAATTTCTATCTTCCCTGATGTCAATCATTTGTTCTTGTAAACTAATTGTAAGGCATTCTGTCTCTGTATTTTTAACAAATGGATTCAAAACCCATTGAAATTCTTTGTTTAGGAAAAAAATGATTTTTTATTGGTTGATAGCACACATGGTAAAATTCACTGATCCTTAAACTCAATTGAGGATTATTAAGCAGTAGAAAACTCAGTTTCCAAGTTTTTCAAGTGTGCAGATACGGCTGCTTTTACAGTAATAAACATAAATTGTTCGGAGCAACAGTATGAAATAACTGTGGGAAACTCCTGATACCAGCTTCCAAGCTGAACCCTCTACACACAGCATAAATACATTTTTTAAAAAATGACTTTTTTCCCCTCAGCATTAAAAATCACCCTCACCAAGAAGGGACATATTTACTTGTTTCAAAAATATTTGCTAGGTAGCATTCTAGTGACATTTGCTTGTCATCACAGAAAAGGTCAGTAGATTTCTAATATTTGTAAAAGAAAAATAAGTAGTATCTTTTAGTTTGAGAAAGATTTCAGCTTGAGATAACGGCTTTGTATGTGATACCAGGTTAGTCCACTGTTCTCCGTCACAAACAATCACAGGATCTCAGTGGTCAAAGGCATAAGCGTTATTTCTTGCTCACAGGTCTGGGGACACCCTGGTCCTGGTTGTGGATGACTGAGCTTGGTTCTGAGCTGCTTCATGTGTCTCATTCCAGAACCCAGAATGAGAGGCAGCAGCAATTCAGAGCATATTCTTCATGGCTACGGAAGTGAGCAGGGCTTGCATCTTAATCCTCTCCCTCTAACAACTTATGGGCTAAAAGGAGTCATGCATTCAACCCAAAGTCAAGAGTGAAAAGAGTACTCTGTCCTCTAGGAGACTATGTCAAGTCTGTTGTTCAGTCGCTAAGTCATGTCTGACTCTTTTGTAACCCCATGGATGTAGCCCGTCAGACTCCTCTGTCCATGGGATTCTCTAGGCAAGAATACTGGAGTGGGTTGTCGTTTCCTTCTCCAGGGGATCTTCCCAGACCCAGGCATCTAAACTGCATGTCCTGCATTGGCAGGCAGATTCTTTACCACTGAGCCACCAGGGAAGCCCTATGTCAAAACTATTGAAGTTTAAGTTTTCCAACAAGAGAATGAAGACTTGAGATCAGTCATTCAGTTCACCACAGGTTCCCAAGATTTTTGTGGTCACTTCTCATCTCTCTAAAACATATTATACAAAGCGGTACCATAGGGAGTGCTATCTTTGTAATCTTTCCCTGGAATGTATTTATTCATTCCAATGCTTTGGCCTTATCAGTAGTTTGCACTACTAGTAGCTTTAACTAAAACATTTCTTTCTTGCCTTTTTAATGGAAAGAATTTCCAGTCTTTCAAAACAGCTTTTTATTGACGTGTAGATGATGTACAATGTTGTGTTAGTTTCAGCAAAGTGGTTTAGTTGTTGTTCAATTGCTAAGTCACGTGTGACTCTTGGCAACCACGTGGACTTGTAGCACGCCAGCCTCCTTTGTCCTCCACTATTTATTTAGTTATTATAAGATACTGAATATAGTTTTCTGTACTAGACAATAAGTCTTTGTTGGCTATCTATTTTATTTATGGTAGTGTGTATTGTTAATTCTGAACTTCTATTTTATCCCTTCCTCAAGATATTTCCCATTGAAAACACTATTGAATTCTTCTACTAATTGTCTTTCCGTAGAGATTCTCTCTCACACACAACAGTAGGCAGTGTCTCCTCTGTTCTTTACCAAAACAGAACCCCTAAAACTGCCAAGTGAAAGGCACTGGCATGACTGTGTTTTCCTTTGACAGAGTAGAATACCTTGCATACTGCTTAACTTGAACTAATACTAATTTATTCAATCTTGAGGTAGCTTTTTTGATACATCTTCCAACAATATTTTCTGAGAGATGAACATGTATTGTTTGTAACTCTATTGTTTTCAACATACTATTTCAGCCATATCACCACCATAGGAAGAACAAGTGATTCCATCTATGGTATATAGCTTGTTGGGTTTCAGTATAAAAGCACTTCATACAAACCTTCTAAATATTTATGATTCAATTTAACTAAATGTCATAAAGTAATAGATTGATATCACATGATTTTAACTATTGCTGAAAAGTAATAAGGGTCTGTCATGTTTTGTCTGTTTGATCTTTTTATGTGATTTGATGTGCTATCAAAGGAGAATATCCACAATATCTGAAAATGATATGAAAACACTCCTTCTTTTTCCAGTTACATATCTCTGTGACACTGAATTTTTTTCATCAACCAAAAAAAAAAAATAGCACCACAGAGGTTGAATACCATAGCAGTTTGAAGAATCCAGCTGCTTTTATTGTCAGACATCAAAGAACTGTGCACAAATCTAAAACAATGCCTCTTTTCTCACCAATTTTTGCTTCTGAAAATACATTTCTTTTAAATAAAAATATGTAGATTAATATATAATGATTTGTTATTATTATCTTAAAATGAATGAATAAGAAGTCTTTTTATTGTGGTGAAGTATATGCATAACAAAATTTACCATCCTAGCCATTTTTAAATGTACAATTCAGTGATATTAATAAACATTCGTATTTTTGTGCAACTATCACTACCACCAGTCTCCAGAACTCTTTCTGTCTTGCGAAACTGAAACTATATTCATTAATCAATAACTGCCTATCCCTCTCCCACCAGTCCCTGGTAACCACCATTCTACTCTGTCTCTATGATTTTCACTGCTCTAAAGTACCTCAAGAAGAAAAGCTATGGCAAACCTAGACAGCATATTAAAAAGCAGAGACATTACTTTGCCAATAAAGGTCCAGCTAGTCAAAGCTATGGTTTTTCCAGTAGTCATGTATGGATGTGAGAGTTGGACTATAAAGAAAGGTGAACCCTGAAGAACTGATGCTTTTGAACTGTGGTGTTGGAGAAGACTTTTGAGAGTCCCTTGGACTGCAAGAAGATCAAACTAGTCAATCCTGAAGGAAGTCAGTACTGAATATTCATTGGAAGGACTGATGCTGAAGCGCCAATACTTTGGTTACCTGATGTGAAGAATTGGCTTATTGGAAAAGCCCCTGATGCTGGGAAAGATTGAAGGTGGGAGGAGAAGGGGACGAGAGAGGATGAGACAGTTGGATGGCATCACCGACTCAATGGACATGACTTTGAGTAGGCTCCAGGAGTTGGTGATGGACAGGGAGGCCTTGCACGCTGCAGTCCAAGGGGTTGCAAAGAATTGGGCATGACTGAGCAACTGAACTGAACTGAAAGAACCTCATTTAAGTAGAGTCATATAGCATTCGCTTTTTTTTGTGCCTAGCTTATTTAAGATGGCATAATGTCTTTAAGGTTCATCCACACAGTTGCATGGCTTCCCCGGTGTCTCAGTGCTAAAGAATCTGCCTGCCAAAGCAGGAGATGCAGGTTCGATCCCTGGGTTGAGAAGAGCCCCCGGAGAAGAAAATGGCAACCCACTCCGGTATTCTTGCCTGGGAAACCCCATGGACAAAGGAATTTGGCAGGCTATAGTCCATGGGGCTGCAAAGAGTCAGACATGACTTACAGACTAAACAATAGCAACAACATATGGTTGCTGATGTCAGAAATCCCTTCCTTTTTAAGGCTGAATAAGATCCCGTTGTGTATATACCACATTTTGTTTATTAGTTCATCTGTCAGTGGGTGCTTGGGTTGCTTCAATTGATTAGCTATTGTGATCAATTCTGCAGTTAACACGGAAGTACAGTACCTCTTCAAGACCCTGCTTACAACCCAGAGGTGGAATTGCTGGATCATATAGTAGATCTCCTTCTTGAATTGGCATCTTCCAGCAATGAGAGACATTTCAAGTCTTTCTCAGGATTTGAAAGCTTCCTTTCCTTTCTTTTTCAAGATTATATTATCTTTGTGACCTAAGCAAAATAACCTGTATTAACCTGTACAATTTAGAAGTTTCTTGAATTTTTGTCTTTGCCTACAATTTGTACCTTTAAAAATGGGCTGTGACTTTGCTATTTATGGCAGAATTTTGCTATAATCAGCTCTGGCAAAGTCAAAAAAACCATTTAAAAATTAGTCATTTTTCCTTCCTGGGCTTAATAGACACCTATTTATGCAAAGAGAGAGAATGAATCTTTGTATTTTCAGAAAATAAGGACATTTATGAGACTGTCATAATGGCCCCATAGTGGCCCCAGACAGCACAGTGGCTAACAGAATTTTATGCCGTTCAGGAAATAGGGAAGCAACATGAGCAAGGTAAAGAGCAAATTATAGATGAATTTCTCTTCCTAACAAAGTGTCTAAAGAATTAGACAAGGAACATTAAGCTCCATAAGAAGAATGAAGAATAATTTGACCGGTTGGCATAATAGACTCTGAAAATTATTGGGAAATGAGGAAGGTTTAACTCTGGCCCATCCAGCATCCTCCTTTTATTAATGACCATCTTTAATATTTTTACAGGACTTTGCAATTTACATAGAGCTTTTCTTACTGGTCCACCCTCCTCCTCATGTTTCCCGCTGGTCCCCCGGGTGCTCTCCAGAGCTGAGCTCAGAAATGCAATTGCTCGACTCATCCCCAGCAAGCAGCTTCAAATCCTTTATGAAACAAGACAGGGTCATATTGAGAAAAAATTCATTCAAACAAAGGTAAAAATGACTAATAATGTTTAATATGTGACCTTTGCAGAAGCATTTGTATTTTAACCTGAAGATAAGGTCTTAAGTTAAACAGATGAATCTGTAATTCTATAGGTCAGGCAGCAAAGAGATTTTCTGGGGGAGGGAGGATTTAAAGTTTCCTTTTTGGTATCTTTAAAATGAAACTATTTAGGAAGCCATTTTGCCCTCTGGCAAAGTATTTCTCTCTACAGGTCTGCAACGCTGATGATGTACATTTCATTTTGGCATCCAAAATACAGACTAAGAATTTTAGAGATTGAGAGGTCTTAGAGCTATTTTGAACATACCCCTTATTTTATAGATAAGAAACTGAGAGCAAGAAAGTCCAAATCTGATTAGAGCCATAAGATCCAAATGCTTTAAAAATCAAGGAAGTTGCTAATGTAAAGACTAAATGTCAAATCGACCAATAAAATCTCTGGAAATGTATTGCCATTTAGACCCATGCCAGGTCTTCTGTGTTTGGTTCTTGTGGTGGTGGTGGTAGTTCCATAAAGCCAACTAAACTACATCTAAGCCGTGGATGTCCTGATTCTGGTTCTATCAATGTGTTATTACTTTCTGTCTCTAGAGTAATCATTTTTACTTACATTGATCTTTTACTATTCTCTATATACTTATGAAATTTAATATATAGAAGGATTCTAGAAAAGTCAACAGATTCTCTTTAATATTGAGTTCTTTTATCACATTAACAAAGATGCCCCTCCTTAAACTACAGTGCTGTTTGAACCGCTGCACTCCTTGCTAGCTTTATTCCATCATTAGATTTGTGATGAAAGATCTTTAAAGATCATCTTACTTAGATATCATATGGCTAAACAGATGAGACCCTGAGACCCAAAGAGCCACACACCTAATTTATAAAAGAACCAGAACTGAGAGCCTGGATGCCCCATATCTGAGCCCTGGTCTCTGTCTACTGTACCGCATGGCACCATTTTACAAGCCCAGAGGCATCTGGTGGCTCCAGAAAGACTCTTATCCCATATTCTTCAAACCTAGAGAATGTTGACTGGCGTGATTGCTTTGGAGTAGACCCAATTCTGGAAGAGGAGAGGAGACTGAGTTATTCTTTTCCCAGGCTTTATGAGCTGACTGGGAATGTTCTCAGATGATTTGTTTGTCTCTAAGAGTTTGGTTTTTTCCCCTTCAGCTCCTTTTTGTTTTGTTTGGCCTCACAAGGAGGGAGAGCACTTAGCTGAGTGATTAAGCCAATAACATCTAAATTGGCTGTTTTATGTTTTCCTCATTCGGTATTTCCATTTGTGTTTAAAATTCAGAAGCTCATCTTAAAGAGCAAAGGTTACATTCAAGATTAATGTCAAAGAAGTCTTAACAAAATAGACTGAACTACCAAGATCCTGGTCCTTGGAGGAGCTGTTCTTTCTGAGAAAAGCCTGATGTCTCGTGCTGGTTGTAGAAGTTTATAGATTTGCTGTGAAAATTGAGAACTTACCTTTCAAAGATTTCCTTAGCTACACTGGATTATCTGGAGAAAAATTGGAAAAAAACAAACAAAAAGTGCCCCAAAGTCAATTGCCTAGGTATTCTGGCTACATAATGACAAACACATATTAAATAGCTTTTCTTCAAGTTTTGCATATGACTGCCTGAACTTTTTATCATCCAGATTCACAGTATGCACACTGTTGAGTTCAAACCTGCATTACCATCAAGGAACAATTTGTTTCTACCTGGCATATAGTTGGAAATTTAAAGCACAGATTTTGGTGATTACTATCTTAATGAATGAACATAGCTGAATATGAAACATCACAACTCATAAAATCAAAAATTAGTTGAAAGAAAAATATATCACATAAGAGAAAGGATTAAAGCAATCCAGCTGCAACTTATCATCAGAGCCAGCATATTGGTGGTATAATGAGATGTATTTTAAACCAAACATACTCATTTGAAGTTTTGGTATAATGGCAGGGTCTCTGGAACGCTAAGCCCTGTGTTCTGCTGACAGGAAGGAACATCCACACATAACATGCAGGTCAAGGATTCACACTCATCTGTCTGGGAGTTCAGCCAAGAAATCTCTGGTGCCTAGAAAACAGGAGGAAAAAAACACACAAAAACAGCAGACTGTACTCCATGAGGCAGGTCCGTTCTGACCCACTTCTATTCATCAGACGTGAGATGAATAGCTACCAAACTTCTAAGCCCTAGCAGCTTCAGCTTTGTTTCTTTTGTTTTTCCACTTGTTCATCCGAGCTTAATACCTTTAAGTTTGTGTTAATTGTTTGGTTGATGAATACAATTTGATGTCAGTGACTAAGTAACATGGGTCAGACGTTGAATGTCACTGCCTCAGAGATGCCTTCTGTGACCATCCAATATACGTATCAGACACCTCTACCCATCACAAGGTTTTATTTTATTCAAAACAACCAGGTTTATCTAAAATTGTCTTTGAAATTTTTGGTTATGTATTTACAGTCCATTTTCTCCAGTGAAGAGGACTGTAAGATCAGGGCTTGTGTGGTCCACTTCATTGCTGAGTATCTAGTATCTAGGACCAAACATAGCACGCGAAAGACACCCAATAAATGCCTGTTAAATAGATATCTGGAAGCCTAGGGTGCATGGCCTTAATTAGACCTCTTTCCTGTGGAATGGAAACTAAGTTTCAAGATGCCGTGTAAGGGAGAAAATCCTCTAAGACAAACCAGAGAGATTGGAAAAAAGTTAGCAATACCTAGAAACAAAACTGAATAAAAGAAGCAGAGCCAGATTATTTGAAAGATAAATAAAATTCATTGATTATTAATTATTATTAAATGGTTAGGAAATAATTTATTTAAGTGATTTTATGGGTAAAAATGTAAAAGATAGTAAAAAGTTTAAAAAATAGAAGTTAATTTGGCAAAAAAAAAAAAAAGACAAGATATTGGGTGGAAGGTTTGAACTGTAGGCTTGGCATGCTCCCTACAGCAATCCTTGGGAATTCGAATGCTAAATGGACCAGAAGGAAAGAGGGTCTGGATTTTCCTGGCACCATCAGTAAGAGCCCAGACATTGGAAGCAGCCTGGATTCAAATCCTGAAAAGTGTAGATAATTCTGAGATGAGGCTTGAATGAGATAAACCTGTATAGGTCTTAGCACTATACCTGCTTCTTAGTGAATGTTCAAAACTGTCCGTTCTTATGGTTTCTTTTAAAGCCAGTAAATAGGGCATGGTGAGCAGAGCTGTTGGACCTCTCTGCCTGCATTGTATCAGCCACCAGGTTGCTCCTGAAATTGAAGAAGTAGAGATTTGTCCAGAATATCAGCACCCTCTTCCAAGTGACATTTTGCACTATCTCCTTTCCTCACTATTGGGTACTTGAGTTTCCCAAGAACTTGATATCTGGAATGGAGAAGACAAATTCATAAGAAAGGTTCCACTTATTAAGCACTATACAGACACATATAACTCGTCCTGAAAGGCTCCCCTATATCCCTTGCTGTATTTTCTCCATAATCTCTTCCCTCTTCTGTAACAGCACTTAGGACCTGCAGCTGTGTTTATAATCTGTTCTCCTAGAGCAAATCCCTCCAGAACGGAAGTGTGTCTTACTCACTGTTATGGATTGAACTATGTCCCCCGTCCCCAAATCCACATTGAAGCCCTAATTCCCTGTGTGACATGTTTGGAGATTGAACTTCAGATAGGTAATTAAGGTTAAATGAGCTCATAAGAGTGAGGCCCTAATCTAATAGGACTGGTTTCCTTATAAGAAGAAGGATGGACATGCATACAGATAAAAGGCCATTTGAGGACAGTGAGAAGCAGCTACATAGAGCCAAAGAGAGAGGTCTCAGGAGAAATCAAACTTGCCACCTTGATCTTCAACTTTCCGCCCCCAGAACTGTGAGAAGTAGGTTCCTGTTGCTTAAGCCATCCAGTCTGGTCTTTAATTACGGCAACCTTGGCCGCCTAATGCCTCCAACTAGGATGGAAATGGGAGACTGGCACCAGCATCTCTTCCAATGTCCCTCCAGCGTGTCTCCTGCACCATAGAAGACGAGAGCTTGGTGTTCCCTCCGTCTTGAATGTCAATGTTTCCTCAGTTAGCTGCCCTTTGTGGGGTATTCAGAAGCTGGAAGCGAGGCAGGGGCCATCCTTCAGCTGTTGTGAGTGTTGCTAGGACAAGCACAGTCATGAAGATGCTGAGTTGTTCTGCCACATTCTAGTATCCAGAATCTAGCTTTGAGAGCGTTGGGAGACAGCTGTTGCAGTGGTCGAGGCAGCCATCTTGAGGGCCAGACAGGGGCTGAGGGATCGTAATCTCAAACTCAGCGGTTCCTGATGGTGGTCTGATTCTCTCTCCCCTGACCGTATCTGTGGCTCCCCTTGACGGTATTGTTCTCAGAGTTGTTTCTGGAGCCCTGGTCTAGAACTTGCCCCTCAAGGCTTTCCTATTTCATAAGTATTTTGCACTCTGGATAAAATCTCTTTTTCCTTAAGAAAACTAAAGGGGTTTCTGTTCTTTGAGACGGAATCCAGGCTGATGCCTACTTCCTGTATCTTTGACCTTGAACACAATACCTGGCACATGTGAAAGATGAACAAGTGTTATCTAAATTAATGTTTATTAATCTTTGATGCATATCATTGTCACCTGGAAGGCTAAGAAAGAACACAAAAGTCCAGGCTTACTGAGGTAGAATAGGGACTTCATCTTTGTATTTGTGTCAAGTTCCTTGGGAGATTCTAATACTCTCCAAAGCCTGAGAAGCTCTGGTTGAAACATTCTCTGGTTGAAGCCTCCCAGGGACCAGGGCATACTTCTAAGCACTTGATATTCAGTGACTCGAATTCTTATAAAAACTTTATGAAGTGGGAAGTAGTATTATCCCTATTTTACAGATGTGAAAACTGAGGCATAAAGAACCTTAGCAAAGTACCCAAAGTCACACAACAAGTAAGTATAGATCATATAGATCATATAACCCCAAGATCCAAGGAGCTTAGACCATGAGCACCAAGCTTATGACCAACTATCTTCTTTTGCCTGGAAGATCTCTCTATGCAGAGTCTAAAGATAAACCTCATTTACATTTAAATCAGATTCCTCCACGTGATTTTTAAAAAACTTAACAATGTCTCAGTCCCTCTGATCAGGTCAGTCCTTCAGTTGCTAAAGAAAAATACTGAGCTAAGAAAAAAATCTTTCCAATGAAACCACAGTCTCTTGGGTAAATGCCAACAGGTTTGAAAGTCTAATAAAACCTATTTGATATTTTTTAAAATAAAAAAAAAAAACCTATTTGAATCAAGGAATAGCTTGAAGGAATAATTGCTCTCAGATACAAAACTAATAATTCTCTGAATTTTATTATTATCTTTGAAGTGAAGAATAACAAAATTGACCCTTAGGTCCATCTGTTAGAGAAAACATTTACACATTTTCAAGAAGAATAGATCAATAGAATATTATTTAGCTGCAGGTCTCACACTCCATTTTCCTTACTAATCTTGTTCCTTACATTCTCAAGATTGCATCTCTAAGATTTAATAAAATCTTATTATTTTTCTAATGCCTAGAAATTAATAATGTAGAAAATGATTTTCAAAGATGTTCAGAAGAACTTCTTGCAGAGATATGCAGAAGTGTACAAAGAATAAAGGGAAATATTCTCCCCTCACATACTTCATAACCTGTTTCGTCAATAGAAGTGCTCACATTTAAATTTTATCTTTATTAAAAGGGAGGACTTCTGAAAACTTTCGGAGTTTTCGTTCTTATTACTAGTTGGGCTAGCAAGACAAAAGTGGGACCTGAATATTTTTGAGGCAAAAATTACCCTCATTTTTCCCAGAGAGGAAATGTGAGGCTACACAAGCTGGGCTTGTATCCCAGCTCTGTTATTACGAACTTTACCGTGACTTTTGACAAAACTTTGAGAAACGTTTTATGAGACTTTATGAGGTGTTAGAAGGGTTAAGTGAGATAGTACTAGTTTTTTTCCAGCCATGTTAAATTTCTGCAGCTCTGAAGCAAAAGAAGGAAGGGCAAAGAGAAGGAGGGAGGAAAGAAAAAGAAAACGAAATGATAATGGCACAACAAAACACACACACCAAAATAAAAATTCTGGAATCAAGGGAATGCGTGAGATAAATTGTCAGAAAACTTGGGTGTAAATTTGGAGCTCCAGCTCCATCTTCATCTGTGACTCGAAGAATTTTCTTAATTTTACTCTTGGAAAGAGCAAAATTTCACCCTTGAGGAAATGAAATATTTGACTTCCCAAGTTTGTTCTAATTCTGACAATCCAGGCTGCAGAAATATAAAAAGTAATTCTTAAAATTTATTTTAAAATTTTCACCTTTACTCATATCCTGAAAACCTTAAAATGTGCTTTTTAACCATCCACATTTCCTGTCTTTTATTTGTATTGTCAAGTGAAGCAGTTCCAGCAAATGAGTCAGTTGAGAAGGAAGCATTTCTTTTCTGATATAATGTGTCAGTGACGCTGTTTCAAAGTGTTTCCAGTATGTTTTGACATTAAGTAACATCACACACAAACACACACAAATGTGCGTGAGATAACTAAAATACTAGTGGTGAACCACAGACACTATTCCCTTCCCCTTAGGGGCTCCAGCTTGATTTTGTTACTTCCCTTTCTTTTAACAAACATGCTATATGACATATATTTTCATGTTTAGTTCAATGAATTAAATTTTGTTTTGGTTTGGGAATCTGTAGAGACTCTCACACTTTACCTGGGACCCAACACAATGGACCACTGAACTCAGATGCCCAGGCCTGAAAGGACTGTGGCCCCAGATCAAGAGCTCAGTCCCCCAAAGTGGAATCCAGTTCAGCAGGGACACACCAAGAACAGAAAAAGCATGAAGCGGGGTAAAGCACCAAAGAGTCTCACAAAAGAGAAAATCAGAATGGAAACTCTACAGGGAGACTCACGAAGTTAGGGAGATAAGGAGGGGGTCAAAATAGAATGGGACTTCATGGAGGCAAGTATGTCCAAAAAGTACTGTTAAAAACCTATGTTAAGGACATGGGCATGTCTTGTATTGGTTAATTTTATGTGTCACCCTGGCTAGGCATGTTGTTCATTTGTTTGGTCCAACACTAATCTAGAAGTTGCTGTGAATGTCTTTGGGTATGATTAGCACCTACAGTCTCTTAAGTAAAGCAGGTTGCCCTTGGTAATGTGGATGACCTCATTCAATGAGTTGTTGACCTTAAGAGCAAAAACTGAGGTTTTCTGAAGAAGAATTCTGCCTCAAGTCTCTATCCTAGAAATTCTGCTTTTTTCCAGCCTGTTGCCCTATGGATTTTGGCCTCAGGATCACAATCTCAACTCATTTGAATTTTCAGCCTGCTGACTTGTTCTACAGAATTCAGGTCTTCCAAGCCTCATAGTCACGCGAGTCAATTTCTTAAAATCAATCTATCTATATCTACAACTATATCTATATATTTCTATCTCTTCCTCTGGAGAATCCTGACTGATAAAATCTCTGTTGCCATCCTTCTGTAATGTGAGTATGTAAAGTCTGGAAGACTCTCCTGAGCTGGAAGATTTTGTTTAAAGCTGCAAAACCTCAGCCAAGCTCAAGGATATTTTGAGCTACTTGAGAACCACTCTTTTTTGTGCAGTCTTTGTCTTTTCCCCTCTCCACCTGGAGAAAATTGGAAATGGTTATTGTTTCCTTTGGCTTAAGAAGTGCCTGCTATCTTCCAGGTATCTTATTTGGTGTTTAATTTAGGTTGGGATCTCCCGAAAGCAGACTCTGAAATAAGAATTTGAGTGTAAATAGTGTGTTAGGGTGACTCCAGCAAATACTGGTGGGAGAGTAGGGAAGTGAGACAGGGAAGGAAAACAAATCAGAGTATGTTAATAAACGGGGTAACGTTGAAGGCTAAGGTCCAATGCCACTGAGACTCCTGGGAAACTGTGTGCTCTAAGGGCATACAGCTGTGCCCCAGGAAATGGGCTGAATATCAAGAATACAAATGGTGCGTTAATTTTCTAGATGTTGCATTATTAAAATATGTTTTATATTAAAACAAACACAGGCATGTTTTGGAATACCTACATAGTCTTGTAAATTTTTGACATAAAGCTTGGAAACTCAAAGATATTTTGAGGTATTTGAGAACCAGTCTTTTAGGGCAATCTGCCTTTTTTTCCCCTCTTTATCAAACCTGGTCATTCAATTTCCCATTTGAAAGCTTCTCCTTGCTGTGATAACCACTTTGTCCCAGGGCTCATGGCCTTGCTTCTTCCACTGCATAGAGCTTGTCACTGTGTTGTTGTTTAGTGTCTAAAGAAAGACTCTTTGCAACCCCAGGGACTGTAGCCCACCAGGTCTTCTCTGTTCATGGGATTTCCTAGGCAAGAATACTGGAATGAGTTGCTATTTCCTCCTCCAGGGAATCTTCCTGACCCAGGGATCAAACCCAAGTCTCCTGCATTGGCAGGTGAGTTCTTTATCGCTGAGCTACCAAGGAAGCCACTGCATAGAACTTCTTTCTGGCTTAAGTCCTGGTAATAGACCTGTCGGCCACTTCCCTAGAACCTGCTGCTATTAACCAGTGGGCTGCTCGTTCTGCTCTAGGGGGCCACGCTCTGCCCCTCACTGGCTCTGATCTCAGATGACGGGGTCTCTGACATATGGCGCTTGGTATTCTTTCTAGGTCTATAACTCGATCCTAATTCCCCATCTGCATCCGTAGGGATAACTTGTAGAGTCAGGCCCCATTGCAGTCTTTGACTTGATCTTAAGGACTTAATATTGTAGCTGTCTTATTCTTATATATAGATACATGCTTGCCTTGTATGTGCCACTGTGCCTTCAAGAAAACTGGAACAATGACAGCTGGCAAATGGTACACTGGTCTCCCAGGAGGTAACAGAAGAAAGGCCATATAAGGTGAAAAAGAGCAATATAAAAGGAAATATCCTGGAATGGAAACGTCTGTGTGTGTGTGTGTGTGTGTGTGTGTGTGTGTGTGTGTGTGTGTGTGTGTGTGTGTGTGTGAGTGTGTGCATGTGCAGTTTGGAGGAGGAGGTGAGAAAGCAGAGTTGCAATCACAGACATGGGGAGAAAATGAGCCAGGTAGATCTGCTCTACCCTGTTACCTGGAATGGGGTGGAAGTGCTGGAGAAACTATCGATAGGACATCCCTTGGCAGCAGTAAATCTCTTTCTCCCCAAGCAGCACAGGTTGTGTTGAAAAATAGATTGTTTCTAACACTCAGTTCTGCTTGTACAACCAGAGAGAATAACCTAGAGTTTCAATAGAGTGGTTTCTAGATACAGAGAGCCCTTCATCAAAAGTCATTTATGCACATGTCATTTTCTTCACATGTCACCAATTTTTGTCTTTTTTAGAAAAAATAGCAGTTGCAAATGTTTTGCTCTTGCCACATAATCATTTATTCATAGACTTTGTTTTACAAATGTGTCAACCTTATTGGTTTTTAGCTTTTAAAATATCATATCATGATGCTGAGAAATTGCCACATCTAGAAGTATTATCATTTAGATTCTGGGTCTTAAACTGCACACAATCAACTCTGTGTGAATAGCAAGTGATCTGAATATTGCCTAACTCTAAGGATTTTCATTTGTTTTTAGTCTGACTGGCCCAAATATCAATCAGAGAAGTTCATTTACAAGTGTTCATATTATGGTAAAATTTTATACTAAAGGCATTTTGGACAATATGGCAGCATCAGCAAGCAATTCTCCTTCATCCTTCTCCCAGCTTTGAGAATAAAATACTAGATTATTTCTTGCCGGGCTTTCATGTAGCATTCTTTCTGGGGCTTCCTAAAAAATAGCCTTTCCTCAAAACAGAGACACACAGTCATTGAGGACTCTTATTTTTCTCCCCCGCCCGGGAGTTGTAGGCAGCAGTAGAACATGTCGCTTGGATCTACAACAGCCATCCTGAGACTGAAGCAATAAGCTACGTAGTGAAAGCTGGCATGCTAAGATGGTGAAATGGAAAAAAAAGAAGAGGTCAGATTATTGATGTTTTTTTTGAGGCACTGAAACAAAATTGTGCAGTAGAAACTACCGCACAATTGCACTCATCTCACACTAGTAGTAAAGTAATGCTAGTAAAGTAATGCTCAAAATTCTCCAAGCCAGGCTTCAGCAATACGTGAACCGTGAACTTCCAGATGTTCAACCTCGTTTTAGAAAAGGCAGAGGAACCAGAGATCAAATTGCCAACATCCTCTGGATCATCGAAAAAGCAAGAGAGTTCCAGAAAAACATCTATTTCTGCTTTATTGACTATGCCAAAGCCTTTGATTGGGTGGATCCCAATAAACTGTGGGAAGTTCTGAAAGAGATAGGAATACCAGACCACCTGACCTGCCTCTTGAGAAACCTGTATGCAGGTCAGGAAGCAACAGTTAGAACTGGACATGGAACAACAGACTGGTTCCAAATAGGAAAAGGAATACGTGAAGGCTGTGTATTGTCACCCTGCTTATTTAACTTATATGCAGAGTACATCATGAGAAACGCTGGGCTGGATGAAGCACAAGCTGGAATCAAGATTGCCGGGAGAAATATCAATAACCTCAAATATGCAGATGACACCACCCTTATGGCAGAAAGTGAAGAGGAACTAAAAAGCCTCTTGATGAAAGTGAAAGAGGAGAGTGAAAACGTTGGCTTAAAGCTCAACATTCAGAATACTAAGATCATGGCATCTGGTTCCATCATTTCATGGGAAATAGATGGGGAAACAGTGTCAGACTTTACTTTCTAGGGCTCCAAAATCACTGCAGATGGTGATTGCAGCCATGAAATTAAGACGTTTACTCCTTGGAAGGAAAGTTATGACCAACCTAGACAGCATATTAAAAAGCAGAGATATTACTTTGCCAACAAAGGTCCATCTAGTCAAGGCTATGGTTTTTCCAGTGGTCATGTATGGATGTGAGAGTTGGACTGTGAAGAAAGCTGAGCGCCAAAGAATTGATGCTTTTGAACTGTGGTGTTGGAGAGGACTCTTGAGAGTCCTTTGAACTGCAAGGAGATCCAACCAGTCCATCCTAAAGGAGATCAGTCCTGGGTGTTCATTGGAAGGACTGATGCTGAAGCTGAAACTCCAATACTTTGGCCACCTCATGCGAAGAGCTGACTCATTGGAAAAGACCCTGATGCTGGGAGGGATTGGGGACAGGAGGAGAAGGGGACGACAGAGGATGAGATGGCTGGATGGCATCACCGACTCGATGGACATGAGTTTGGGTAAACTCCGGAAGTTGGTGATGGACAGGAAGGCCTGGCGTGCTGCGATTCACAGGGTCGCAAAGAGTCGGATACGACTGAGTGACTGAACTGAACTGAACCAAAATTGGGACGCTCTTCCAGATTTGTTGCTGACAATAATTTACCCACTGTTATTTGTTATTTGGATTTCTCTCCTGAGAGCTTTAGAATTTACAAGGAGTCAACACAGTTTCGAGATTGTTCACAGAGCCTTTAGCCCAATCTTCCCCATTCACACACAATGGTCTGGAACCAGAGGAAGAAAAGATAGCGAGTGGAGACTAGCACAGCCTGGTACTTACCCTGGACTCAGAAATGAGGTATAGCCACCTTGTAAAGAGAGGTGGCAAGAAGATCAAAGAGGTTTTTCATGAGAGCTTTGCTGAGCCTTGTGAGTTAAATACTTCTGGTATTTTGCAGCTTTGGGAGCACGAAGAAGCAACACCCTGGACAGTGGCTTGGGGGCGCGGGCCATCGCCAGAGCAGGCAGAGGAGATCATGAGGGGAAATTTCCTCATGCACACCTGTGTCGTTTCCTAACAATTCTCATGAGTAACAGGAAGAGACTTCTAAGACGAGCCCGAGGTCTTGTGCTAGCACATGGGGCTAACTACCCAGTGACAGGTAGTCGATACCACTACAAGCTCATTTGTTCCCAAAGACAGTGAGATCTGTTGACATTCGTGACCCACACGACAAAAAAACATCACAAATTTTGTTGAAGTAAATTCCTGACAACATACAATTCAAGCCATTCTGCAGATACAGTAGGCTAAAAGCGGAGCGTGTGTGCTTAGCCAATCAGTCATGTCTGCCTCTTTGCGACCCCATGAACTGTAGCCCTCCAGGCTCCTCTGTCCATGGAATTCTCTAAGCAAGAATATTGGAGCAGGTTGACATACCCTTCTCCAGGGGATCTTCCTGACCCGGGGATTAAACCTAGGTCTACTGCATTGCAGGCAGATTCTTCACTGTCTGAACTACCTGGGAAGCCCAGTGTCTCCTTCAAAAATAACAGCTGAAAATAATTTTCATTGCAAATTGTAGAGTTTATGCAAGCCATACTCATGTGAATAAAATAAGGACATGTTCTGGTATACCCTAAGAGTGCCTTAATTTTGCATTAGACTGGCAGGGTGTTTTTGATGTGGTCCACATCCTTGCCTCTGTGAGGCCACTGGTCAGTGATTTTCAAATGCATCCCCTCACCCACAGTGAAATCTGACATGACATTGTATATAACACAGATCAAAGGAGAGCAGCTCTGAGGAAGTCAGTCATGACTGGGCACACGGCCTTACACATATTGGCCCAGAGTACCTCTGTTCTGAATTCGAGGCAATTTTGAGGAGACTTCGCTCTGCATCTATTTTGCTGTTGTCTCTGTTTATGTAGTTTTAATTATTCAGATAATTTGGACTCCTTTGGCTATTCATCTGTTAGTCTGGGTCATGGTTCACTCGAAAATGTCAGAAATAGTGTATTTTCCCAATTCTCCACCCTGTAGCTAAAGTAAGAATTTCCAAGGCAAAGTTCTCCCTTGAGGGACAGAGATAGGAAGCAGTACTTTCTGTTTCTTATGAGACAATTACGTTAAAGTAATAAAATTTCCAGATTCACAGGTGAAAGGGGCCTGTCTACCATTTTAGCCCTTTGTGTGCTGGGCTCACCATCCCTTTGGGACTGAGACTTCCTTGAGAGAAGGGACCATTGCTTACTCATATTTGTATTCCTTGCCATTCCTAGCACAGAGAGGTGTTCTGAAAAACGTGGCTAAATTGAACTGAAAAAAGAAAAGCAGGTACTCTAGGATTGAATTATACTCCAAACACATCTGCTTCTGTGGGTGTGAGAAACACTTTTTTAATGTTAAGATTAAATTTTAACTTTGCTTGAGCAGGTCATCAAAAAAATTTAAACTTTTTACTTTCTGCTTTAAGACTGAAAATTATTTTCTCCTTGAAAGAAAATTTTTTTAAAGCCTGTATGTGTGCAAAGAATTGTGCTCAGTACTTTCATATGTCTTGCGGCATATCTTCAGGTACTTTCTATTCCCTTGTCAATTGAACAGGGGCCTGTTTTGTCAAACTATCCAATTTTAATATTTAATTTATTATTAGTTGCTGATATTTTAATACTAGGCACACTATCCCCTCAGGTGGGTCTTTTATCCTCTTGTTACAGAAGAGAAAGTGGAAACTCTGATGATGGAGGACTCGAGGAGCTCCAAGGGGAACCCAGACTTTTCTGGCTAAAGGCACCGTGCTTTATCTTCAGCTCCATGGTTTCATTTCTTTCCCTTCTATACTTTATGAACTTTCCTAACCTAAGCATCCCTATCTCTTCCGTTATTAATCACGTCACCCTTTTCAATCTCAAAAACACTGTCTCCAAAGTTTTTTTTTTTTTTTTTTGGTTGTTGTTGCTGTTCATAGTGACATTCATGCAGAGATTCTTGAATGGGTGGAATGTTGGGATAAACGGACTGTAGAGAGTTGAGGAGATGCACTCATATACAAGTCTGAGAAATTCTGAGTTGTAGGAGAATGTTTTGTAGAGGAGCCACATGTTTTGTAGAGTATGTAAATTGCCTTAAGCACCAAGTTTGATCCCTGGGTTGAGAAGATCCCCTGGAGGAGGGCATGGCAACCCATTCCAGTATTCTTGCCTAGAGAGTCCCCATGGACAGAGAAGCCTGGCAGGCTATAGTCCACGGGGTCGCAAAGAATCAGACACAACTGAGCAGCTAACACACTTTTCCCCTTGCCCGCCTCACTCCAAAGAAACACACCTGACCAACGGATTTATTTGGGATCTGTATTTGTCATCATAATATTCTGAAAGCCAGGGTACTGCCCATAGATCCCAGAGGTCTGGTCCCTTTGAATTTTTATTGTTTACCTGTTCTAGTCTTTTGCTATTTAGAATATAGGCCTTGGGCCACCAGGGTTACCATCTCTTGGAAACTTGCTAAAAGTGCAATTAGCAGGTCCTACCAGAGGCCTGTTGAATCAGAAGATCTGTTGTGATGCCTAAGCACATTAGAGTTTAATGTAGTTATACTAGCATAGTTTTTGCCAGCAATCTTGGTCTCTTTTCTTGGAATCCTACCTTTTCTCTGCTTAAAATATATGCATGCACATATCTGAATTTAATTCTTGATTATTTTGGTGAGGTTATTCTAATACATGTATTATTCCATAGGCCTTTCAAAATTAGCTGCCTTTTGGAATGTCATTCAATCAATCAGATACTTCTAGTTTTTTTTGGGCTTCCCTGGTGGCTCGGAGGTTAAAGCATCTGCCCGCAATGCGGGAGACCCGGGTTCGGTCCCTAGGTTGGGATGATCCCTTGGAGAAGGAAATGGCAACCCACTCCAGTGTTCTTGCTTGGAGAATCCCATGGACGGAGGAGCCTGGTCGGTTTGCTATGTTACGTTGATGTCAAGAACCATGTTTTATTCACCTTTGTGCCTACACGATTTCTTGTGTGTAAAAGCTCAGTAAATTGAAAGCTGAATGAATTTTGAATTGAGTTTCGATTGAGTGAGTGCATGGAAGAAGAGGAATCTATTTCGATGGCACATTCCTTAAGACTCGGGCAATGTCTTAGCTACCACTGAATTGCCAATGCTTCAGAGAAAACCTATCAATAAAATGCTTATTATTGTAGCTGTTAGGTGGGGAGATGTTGTATATTTATTCCTGGCATAAGACCCCAGAGAACACAAACAGAAAAGGAAATAAAATGGAGCGCTAAGTACAGTGCTAGGCACCCTCACAATTGTTATCTCAGCTAATCATCACAGCATCTTGTCATCTGGGTGTTATTTTACTGGGGCTGAAGCCGAGTTCTTAACTTGAAGCACCTCGCCCAAGTTCACGCAGCTAGGGTCAGAGCCTCATAAGTTTTGGAAGTCATTTGCAATATCATTGTGTGCACTGCCCTGTTTTCTGTAGAGACTGGAAGGTGGAAAAGGAATGATCCTTTATGATAAAACACAAAAATACACAACTTTCTGATTTCCCCTGATGCATCAGAGGCTCTGTAGATCTGGAGGAAAGAGACCCTATTTCTGCCTTTCCACCACAGACTAAGCGGGAACAATGGAATTGAAAAGCTACTCTCCCCTCCTCCCCGACTCCGCAGGTCGTTTTCTGCCAGCGGAACGCAGGTGCTAGGCCTTCAGGCTTGAGGGGGGACCAGAGAGGAACGGACTCACGGCCTGGCAGTTGCCTAGTAACGCCCGCTGGAGGAGTCCCAGCGTAATAAGGTCCCCGAGAAGTGTCACTGGTTTGGAGTGGGACCCCGAACATAGCCAGTGCTCTCCGCGCTAGCGGCCCCCGCTACTTGGCGGGGTAGGACAGGGGAAATGTTGCAGGAGGAGTCGGATCTGTCTCTCATTATTGCCCAGATAGTCCAAAAGCTCAAAGGCTCCAATTTGTACGCTCAGTTGGAACGGCAGGCCTGGGTAAGTGAGGCTATGGGAAGGGATGGAGACCCGCGGGGCCGCGGCGTTGCCCCGGCTCCTTCTGCCTCCGGCAGACCTATGCCCGAGCCCGCCTCGGCTCTCTTCAGCTCCGCTCCTGGGCACGGAAAATCCCCCCTGCCCCTGGTTAAGCTCCACTTGCTCAGTCTCGGGCGTCGGGTAATAGATTTATTTTTAAAGTAGGGTGGGGCACATCATGCCTTTCTTTTAGGCCAGAGCATCGCTGAGGCTATTCATTCATAATGTAGAGCTTTACAGGATCTAATTATTTAAGCTGCTGAAATCGTTGGAGGTAGGTTAGAGTATACCTTCCTTCGCTTTTTCCATCCTGTGGGTGTGTTTGAGCCCCCAGGTTCCTTTTGACTTTGGCTTCTATGACCTTGCTGTCTACCCTCCGTGCAATGATTCCCCTTCTAACGGCCCACCAGGCATTCATTATTTTCTAATGGGTTAGGTTCTTTGGATGCAGAGATTGATCAGGAGACCTTTGCCTTTTTTTGTGAGTGTGACAAATGGAATCATACAGTATGTGAATTTTTGTGCTTGGTTTCTGTCATTTTGCATAATTTGAGATTCGTTCATGTAGTCCCTATTTCAGTAGTTATATTTCTTTTTATTGTTGAGTAATATTTCATTGTTTGAATGTACTATGATTTGTTTATCCATTCCTTGGTTGCTGGGCACTTTCAGTTAACAGAGTTATGGTTTGTTTCCATTTATAAACATTATGAGTAAAGCTGATATATGTTTTCTGGTATAGTTTGTTTGTTTTTAATTTTCTTTTCTCTTGAATAAATACTCTGGAGTGGAATTGCTGAGTTGTATGGTAAGTGTATGTGTATAAGAATCTACCAAACTTTTCCAAAGTGGCTGTATTATTTTGCATTTCCATAGCAACTACGAGGATTGCTCTGCATCCTTGCTAGTGCTTGGCGTTAGTATTTAATTAATTAATTTTTATGACATAAGTCCCTTATCGGGCTTCCCTGGTGGCTTAGTGGTAAAGAATCTGCCTGCTAATGCAGGAGATGTGGGTTCAATTCCTGGGTCAGGAAGATCCCCTTGAGAAGGAAATACTCACTCTAGTATTTTTGCCTGGGAAATCCCATGGACAGAGGAGCCTGGTGGTCTACAGTCCACAGGGTGGCGAAAGAGTTGGATACAACTTAGTGGCTAAACAACATATGATTATTGTACACATTCTATTAGAAATTTCCTCAAGTATTTCATGTTTTTTGATACTATTAAAATGCTGGTGCTTTTTTTTCTTATGTCAGTTTCCAATTATTTGTTCTTAGTATACAGAAGTATAATTGATATTTGTATATTTACTATGTATCCTGGGGCCTTACTAAACCTATGTATTTGTTATAATACCTTTTTTTGTAGATGATTTAGGATTTTCCACATCAGGTGTCATTTGTGAATAAAAATGTCTTACTTCTTCCTTTCCAACCAGTGTGCCTTTTAATTCTTTTTCTTGCCTTGTTACACTGGCTAGTGATTCCAGTGTGATGTTGTCTAGATACTTTTTGTTCAGTTGAAGAAGCTCTCTTCTATTCCTTGTTTTCTGAGAGTTTTATTACTAATTGATGTTGAATTTTTTTCTCAGATTTCATAGTTTATAGTTTACTGTTGTGGACTCTATGAATTTTAACAAATAAATAATGCCTTGTATCTATCATTGTACAGCATAGTTTTTGATATTGTGAAAACACTCTGTGCTTCTCTTGCTCATCCCTTCCTCCCCCTGAACCTCAGGCAGCCACTTACCTTTTTACTGTCTCCATAGTTTTGCTTTTTTCAGGATGTCATATATGTAGTTGAAGTCATACAATACGTAGCCTTTTCAGATTGGCTTTCACTTAGTAATATGTATTTCAGTTTCCACCATCTGTTTATAGCTTGATAGCTTATTTCTTTTTAGTGCTGAGTAATATTCCATTGCATGGATGTATGACCGCTTGTCCATTCATTGAAAGATATTGGCTGCTTTCAACTTTAAGCAATTATGAATAAAGCTGCTACAAACATTCATGTGCATGTTTTTGGGTGGAGACATTTCCAACTCATGTGGGTAAACACCAAGGACTGTAATTGCTGGGTTATATGTAAGAATAATTTATAAGGACCAGCCAACCTGTCACCCAATGCCTTGCTTTTTATTTTTATTTTTTAAATTAATTTTAAATTTTTATTGGAGTACAGTTGCTTTTTGACAGCTCCTTTCTCTTGCGCTTTTGGCAGCTGAACTTTGTCTTGTGGCATATAATGGGTGAGAGATTCCTCCCTCTCCCTAGTGCTGACTTTCCTCTGCTTTGTACTGGTATAGGACTTGGGGCCTGCGAGAGTTTTCTTATGTTTCCATGAGGAAGGTAGTTTTTCATCAATCATAATCCCCAGAGGCTCCCCCTGTGCCTAAGTGGTAAAGAACCTGCCAGCTGGTTCAGGAAGCATAAGAGATGTGGGTTTGATCCCCGGGTCAGAAAGATCCCCTGGAGGAGGGCATGGCAACCCACTCTAGTATCCTTGCCAGGTAAATCCCATGGACAGAGGAGCCTGGCGGGCTACAGTCCGTGGGGTCACAAAGAGTCAGACACGACTAAGTACACACGCATACACCCAGAACCTCTGCCTTGTCCAAAGGTTTAAGGCCTCTTCCTCAAATGAGAGGGGAGTTTGGGCAATGTGGCATGGTTGCATGCTGTTTTTGGAGTGGTGGCCTATCCTCTGTTGCACACCTGTGCTGCGGAAAGGGACCCTTTGCAGTCCCCTGCTCTACCCTCAGCCCTGATGGAGACCTTTGGCAAAGAGCATGCAAGTGTCAATTCCCCTGTGTTTTGAGCTAGTATGTGTTTTGACATACTTGCCCACATCTAATATATAACAGTTAATTTTAACTGAATTTTTCTTTCTTGCTTGTACAGTAGCCTCCTTTTCCTCCTGTGCTTTGTCAAATATTAAATAGTTTGTAGTTCCTTTTGTCTGTAGAGGGGCTTGTTACTGTTTGGAATTTAATTCATTTGATTGTCTTAAAACTTCATTTTTCTGTTAAATTCAAGTTAAGATTTTGTAGATTATACCATTCTTTCTCATTGTTAGGGTGGGAGTAATATTTTCTTGTTCTGACTTTCCACATCCTATACATTAGCAGAAATCCAATAATAAGTGTTGAAGGATTGAACCTATGTCAGTGAGAAAGATTGGTCTGTAATTTTCCTTTCTTGTAATTTCTTTGACAAGTTTGTATCAAGGTTATGCTGGCCTGATAAAATGGCATCTATTTGATGCAAGAGTGTTACAAGACAGTGTTATTTCTTTCTTAAATGTTTAGAAGAAGTCTCCATTGAAGCCTGTGCCTCAGATTTTCTTTTGAGAAGGTTTTTTTTTTTTAAATTAGTAAAGCTTTATTTTTTAGGATGGTTTTAGGCTTATGGAAAAATTGGGCAGAAATACAGAGTTCTCATACATCTCCTCTCCTTACACAGAATTTCCCTTATTAGCATCTTGCATTAGTGTGCTACATTTGTTATTATTGGTGAACCAGTTGATATTGATACATTACTGTTAAAGTCCACATTTTACATTATGGCTCACTCTTTGTATTATACAGGTCTACGGGTTTCGACAAATGTGTGATACCATGTATCTACTATTCCAGTATCTTACAGAATAACTTCAGTTCAGTTCAGTTGCTCAGTCGTGTCCAATTCTTTGCGACCCCATGGACTGCAGCATGCCACACCTCCCTTTCCATCACCAACTCTTGGAGTTTACTCAAAATCATGTCCATTGAGTTGGTGATGCCATCCAACCATCTCATCCTCTGTTGTCCCCTTCTCCTCCCACCTTCAATTTTCCCAGCATCAGGGCCTTTTCAAATGAGTCAGTTCTTTGCATCAGGTGGCCAAAGTATTGGAGTTTCATCTTCAGCATCAGTCCTTCCAATGAATATTCAGAACTGATTTCCTTTAGGTGGACTGATTGGATCTCCTTGCAGTCTAAGGGACTCTGAAGAGTCTTCTCCAATGCTATGGTTCAAAAACATCCATTCTTTGGCTCTCAGCTTTGTTTATAGTCCAACTCTCACATCCATACATGACTACTGGGGAAACCATAGCTTTGACTAGATAGACTTTTGTTGGCAAAGTAATGTCTCTGCTTTTTAATATGCTGTCTAGGTTGGTCATACTTCACTGTCCTGAAAATCCTCTGTGCTCTGCCTATTCATTCCTCCCTCCTTTCAAGCCCGCAGCAGCCATTTGGCTTTTACTGTCTCTGTAGTTTTGCTTTTGAGAATGTCTCACTGTTGTAATTAGATAGTATGTAGCTTTTCAAATTAACTTCTTTTACTTGGCAATGTGCCTTATGTTACTGTATATCTTTTTGTGCCTTGACAGCTTTTTTTTCTGAATAATATTATATTGTGGGGATATATCAGTTCATTTGTACATTCACTATCTTTTGAAGGGCATCTTGGTTGCTTTCAAGTTTGGCAGTTATGAATAAAACTGATATAAACATTCCTGGGTAGATTTTTGCGTTGGCATAAATTTTCAGCTAATTTGGCTAAATACCAAGAAGCATAATTTCTGGTTTGTAAGACTTTAGTAGAAACTGACAGCTTGTCTTCTGTTGTGGTTGTACCATTCTGCATTCCCACCAGCCTTGAACGACCATTCCTGTTGCTCCATGTTCTTGCCAGAATTTGGTGTTACCAGTGGCTTAGATTTTAGCCGTTTTAATAGGTATGTTGTGATATCTCACTGTTGTTTTAATTTACAGCTCCCTAGTAACATATGATAAGGAATATCTTCTCATATGTTTATATGCTATCTGTATGTTTTCTTTGGTGCGATGTCTGTTCAGGTCTTTAGCCATTTTTATTTGGGTGTTCTTACTGTTGAAGAGTTTTAAGAGTATGTTTAGGGTACAAGCCCTTTATCAAATATGTGCTTTGCAAATATCTTCTCCCAATCTGTAGCCAGTCTTTTCATTCTCTTAGCAGTAACTTTCCAGAGAAATTTTTAATTTTAAGGAAGTCCAACTTACCAGTTTTTTTCTTTGATGGATCTAAGTATGTCTAAGAATTAATTTTAGATTAATTAGATTAATCTTAGATTTTCACCTGTGTTATCTTTTAGAAGTCTTATAGTTCTACAGTTTACATTTACTATCCATTAAAAAATATATATGTATACACACACACACACACATATATATATTTGGCATGCAGATGTCCAGTTGTTCTAGTACAGTTGGTTAAAAGGACTGTCTTTGCTCCATTGAATTGCTTTTGCTCTTTTGTCAAAGATAAATTGATTATAAATAATAAATGCTGGAAAGGGTGTAGATAAAAGGGAACCCTCCTGCACTGTTGGTGGGAATAAATTGGTACAGCCACTGTAGAGAACAGTGTGGAGATTCCTTAAAAAGCTAAAAGCAGAGCTACCATATGATCCAGCAATCCCACTCCTGGGCGTATACCCAGAGAAAACCATAATTTAAAAAGATACATACACCCTAGTATTCATTGCTGCACTGTTTACTATTTACAGTAGCAAGACATGGAAGCAACCTATATGTCCATTGACAGAGGAATGGATAAAGAAGACGTGGTAGATGTATACAAAGAAATACTACTCAGCCATAAAAAAGAATGAAATGATACAATTTGCAGTAACATGGATGGACCTAAAGATTGTCATACTGAGTAAAGTAAGTCAGTTCAGAAGGCCAAATGTCACATGATATCACTTACATGTGGAATCTAAAGAAAGTTATATTATATTATATACCAATCTATATTGTATTCTTATACTATATTCTTTGCAGCCAAAGGTGGAGTTTTGTGGTCAGCAAAAACAAGACCTGGAGCTGACTGTGGCTCAGATCATGAGCTCTTATTGCAAAATTCAGACTTAAATTGAACAAAGTAGGGAAAACCACTGGATCATTCAAATATAACCTAAATCAAATCCCTTGATTATACAGTGGAGGTGACAAATAGCATTAGATTTGGTATACAGAATGCCTGAAGAACTATGGACAGAAGTTCATAACATTGTATGTGACGCAGCGATCAAAACCATCCCCAAGAAAAAGAAATGCAAGAGGGCAAAGTAGTTGTCTGGGGAGGCCTTACAAATTGCTGAGAAAGAAGTGAAAGGCAAAGGAGAAAAGGAAAGATGTACCCAACAGAATGCAGAGTTCCAGAGAATACCAAGGAGAGATAAGAAAGCCTTCTTAAGTGAACAACGCAAAGAAACAGAGGAAAACAATAGAATGGGAAAGACTAGAGATCTCTTCAAGAAAGTTGGAGGTACCAAGGGAACATTTCATGCAAAGATGGGCACAATAAAGGACAGAAATGGCAAGTATCTAACAGAAGCAGAAGATATTAAGAAGAGGTGGCAAGAATACACAGAAGAACTGTACAAAAAAGGTCTTAATGACCCAGATAACCACAATGGTGTGATCACTCACCTAGAGCCAGACATCCTGGAGTGTGAAGTCAAGTGACCTTAGGAAGCATTACTGCAAAGTTAGTGGAAGTGATAGAATTCTAGCGGAGTTGTTTAAAATCCTAAAATATGATGCTGTGAAAGTGCTACACTCAGTATGCCAGCAAATTTGGGAAACTCAGCAGTGGCCGCAGGACTGGAAAAGGTCAGTTTTCATTCCAATCCCAAAGAAAGGCAATGCCAAAGAATGCTCATACTAATGTACAGTTGCACTCATTTCACATGCTAGCAAAGTAATACTCAAAATCCCTCAAGCTAGGCTTTAACAATATGTGAACTGAGAAATTCCAGATGTACAAGCTGGATTTAGAAAAGACAGAGGAACCAGAGATCAAATTGCCAACCTCCATTGGATGATAGTAAAAGCTATGGAATTCCAGAAAAACATCTGCTTCTGTTTCATTGACTACACTGAAGCCTTTGACTGTGTGGGTCACAACAAATTGTGGAAAATTCTTCAAGAGATAAGAATACCTAACTACCTTATCTGCCTTTTGTGAAAGTGTATGCAGGTCAAGAAGCAACAGTTAGAACCAGACATGGAACAACAGACTGGTTCCAAATTGGGAAAGGAGTATGTCAAGGATGTATATTGTCACCCTGCTTATTTAGCTTATATGCAGAGTACATCATGTGAAATGCCAGGCTGGATGAATCACAAGCTGGAATCAAGATTGCCAGGAGAAATAACAACCTCAGATATACAGATGATACCACTCTAATGCTATCATTCTAATGGTATCTTCACTTTCAGAAAGTGAAGAGGAACTAAAGAGCCTCTTGATAAAGGTGAAAAAGGAGAGTGAAAAACTTGACTTAAAACTCAACATTTAAAAAACTAATATCACAGTATCTGGTCCCATCACTTCATAGCAAATAGAAGCAGAAAAAGTGGAATAGTGACAGATTTTATTTCCTTGGGCCAAAATCACTGCAGATGGTGACTGTAGCCTTGAAATTAAAAGATGCTTTTTGGAAGAAAAGCTATGACAAACCTAGACAGTATATTAAAAAGGAGAGATATCACTTTGTTGACAATGGTCTGTATAGTCAAACTGGGGTTTTACCAGTAGTCATGTATAGATGTGAGAGTTGACTGTAAAGAAGGTTGAACACTGAGGAATTGATGCTTTTGAACTGTGGTGTCAGAGAGACTCTTGAGAGTCCCTTGGACAGCAAGATCAGACTAGTCAATCCTTAAGGAAATCAGTCCTGAATATTCATTGGAATGACTGCTGCTGAAGCTGAAGCACCAATACTTTAGCCACCTGATGCGAAGAACTGACTCATTGGAAAGGACCCAGATACTGGGAAAGACTGAGGGTATAACAGAGGATGAGATGGTTGAATGGCATCACTGACTCAATGGACATGAGTTTAAGCAAACTCTGGGAGATAGTGAAAGACAGGGAAGCCTGGCGTGCTGCAGTCCTTGGAGTTGCAAAGGAACTTAGCAACTGAACAACGAACAACAGCAACAACAGAAAAACGGTACAAATGAACTAATTTACAACAGAGAAATAGAGTTATAGACGTAGAAAACAATTTTATGGTAACCTGGGGCAGTGGGGGTAGGCAGGACAGGGAAGAGGGGTAACTAAGAGATTGGGATCAACATATACATGTATATGTAGAAACATATAAAATAGGTAACTAACAAGGACCTACTATATATAGCACAGGGATCTGCTGTCTGTGTTTTTAACATTACCACATTGTCTTGACTTTCATAGCTCTATAATAAGCTGAAGTTGTCAGTCCTGCAACTTTGTTATGTTTTAGCATTGGCAACTGTTTAAAGAACAGATTTATTTTTTAATAGATATAGGAGTATTCAGATTTTCTATTCCTTCTTTTGTCAGTTTTGATAAGTTGTGTTTTTCAAAGAATTTGTTTATTTAAATGTATATGCGTGCGTGCTTAGTCGCTCAGTGATGTCCGACTCTCTGCGACCCCATGGACTGCAGCCTGCCAGGCTCCTCTGTCCATGGGATCCTCCAGGCAAGAATACTGGAGTGGGTTGGCATGCCCTCCTGCAGGGGATCTTCCAGACCCAGAGAGCGAACCCAGGTCTCCTGCATTGGGCGGAATCTCTACTGTCTAAGCCACCAGAGAAGCCCATTTAGATGTATACCTGTGGCCGATTCATGTTGGTGTATGACAAAAACCATCGCAATATTGTAAAGTAGTTATCCTGAAATTAAATAAATAAAAATTTTAAAAATAAATGATAGAAATAATTGATGTCTAGTTGTCTAAAACAAACTTTTATTTCTTTTTAATGTCTGAAAAATCTGTCAGTTTCCTATAATGAAAATTTGTGTGCATATGTGTTTTTGAACAGTTTGCTAGGTGTTTCTCAGTTTTATTAATCTCATCAAAGAACCAATTTTGGCTTTACAGTTTTTCTCTTAATTTTGGATCATATCTTTATTATTAATTTTCTCCTACTTTCTATGAGATTGATTTGCTATAGTTTTATAGTTTCTTGAGGTAGAAACTTAGAACATAAGTCTCAAGACTTTTTTTCCTTTCTAAAATATCCATTTAAAGCTATAATTTCCCCCTAAGCACTACTTTAACTGTATTATAGTTTTAATGAGTCATATTTTTAAATATTCTTTTGTATAAAACATTCTCTAATATTTTGTCACTTTAAAGATTTCATCCAAGGGTTATCCTCAAATATATTACCTAATTTCCAAGCGATTGAAATTTTCTTTTTTTTTTTTTTGTATTTTTTATTGGGATTTTTTTTGGGTATTTTTTGAAGTTTAGTTGATGTACAATATTTATATAAGTTTTAGGTGTACAATATTGTGATTCACAGTTTTTAAAGGCCATACTTTCAGGTGACTCAGTGGTAAAGCATCCCCCTGCCAATTGCGGGAGACACAGAAGATGCAGGTTCGATCCCTGGGTCAAGAAAACCCCTTGAAGAAGGGAATGGCAACCCACTCCAGTAGTCTTGCCTGAAAAATCCCACGGACAGAGGAGCCTGGTGGGCTACAGTCCATGGGGTCACAAAGAGTCAGACATGACCGAGCGACTGAGCACACATATACTCCACTTATAGTTATTATGAAACATTGACTATGTTCACTGTTTGTACAATATATCATTGTAGCCTTTAGTTACAAACTATACCTAATAGTTTGTACCTCTTAATCCCATACTCCTCTATTGTCCTTCTCTTTTTCCCTGTTCCCACTGCTAACCACCTGTTTGTTCTCTGTATCAGTAAGTCTCTTTCTTTTTTGTTTATTCACTAGTTTTAAATTTTTTTTTAGATTTCACGTAGAAGTGAAATCACGTAGCATTTTGTCTTTCTCTGAGTTATTTCACTTAGCATAATGCATCCATGATCCTGTAAATGGCAGCATTGATTCTTCCAAAACAAGAACATGGTATATCTTTCCGTTTGTGTCGTCTGATGAAGTGTCATTGATGGAGTTTCCTTCATCAGTGTCTAACAGTTTTCTGGGTATAGGATTTTTGTTTTCTTAGGTAGGTTAATTCCGAGGTATTTTATTGGTTTTGATGAGATGGTAAATGGGATTTTTTCCTTAATTTCTTTTCTTATTGTTGATTATTAATGTATAGAAATGCAATATATTTCTGTATATTAGTTTTGTATTCTTCAACTTCATTGTTGAAGGAGCTCTTCTATAATAGTTTTCTGGTGGCATCTTTGGCATTTTCCATGTATAATACCATGTCATTGTTATTGATTTCCAGCTTAATATCAGTGTTGTCAGAGAACATTCTCTGACTGGTTAAATCTTTTAAAAGTTGTTGAGGCTTGCTTTGCAATCTAGTGTATAGTCAGTTTTGCTGTGTATCCCATGTGCACTTGTAAAGAATGAAAGAATGTGTATACTGTCGTTGGGTCAGGTTATCTGTATATATGTCACTGAAATCCAGGTGTCAATTATACTGTTCAGCTTTTCTATAATCTTACTGAATTTTTTTCTGTTTGTTACCAACTATTCAAAGAAATATGTTTAAATCTCCTATCATGACTGTATATTTATCTATTTCTTTTATTTCTCTCAATTTTAAAGTTTTAAGGCTATTTCATTGGTTGTACATAGATCTATATTGTGATAACTTCCTGATGGAGTAATCCCTTAATCGTTATGAAATGTCCTTTATTTCTAGTAAGGTTCTTGCCTTAAAGTCTGTTTTGTCTGATGTTAGTATAGACACAGCAGCTTTTTTTTGATTAGTGATTGCATGGTATGACTTTTTTCATACTTTTACTTTCACCCTTTCTGCATCAAAATCATCCTATAGTTATCTTTTAAATCCAGGCTGACAAATCTTTTAATTTTATTAGTTAGTATATTTACATTTAATGATTTTACTGATGTATTTGGTTTTACATTCTTGGTCTTAATATTTGGTTTTCTAATTTTGCTTCATATTCTGCTTTCTCTCTTTTTTTATATTCTTCTGGGCTATCAAATATCATTCAAATATTTTTATTGTTTTTTGTTTTTCCTCTCCATTAATGTGGTAGATACACATTGTTTT
This sequence comes from Cervus canadensis, assembly GCF_019320065.1. Lineage (NCBI taxonomy): Eukaryota > Metazoa > Chordata > Mammalia > Artiodactyla > Cervidae > Cervus > Cervus canadensis. The sequence continues at coordinate 19,047,030 of NC_057404.1, read as the reverse complement.
ACTGTTCTTTATATAGCTGCCCTAGAGGTTACACACAATATTTATTCTTGATTAATTGTACTCTTGAATAAACTTTTTTTTTTTTTTTACTATTTCCCTGTAATGTAATGCTAGAACTTAGAAACTTTAGTTATTACACCTCTTTCCTTTTGTGTTATTTTTGTTGTGCATTTTATTTTAAATTCCATAGGACATTGCTATCACTATTTTGTAACAAAAGTATTAAATCTATATTTACTTATCTTAACCAATTTTTATTCTTGTTTCTCATAATTCCCTTCTATATATCTTTATTTACCCTGGGATTATTTTTCTTCTACTATAAAAACTCTTCTTAGTCTATCTTTTAGTTCAGATTTTCTGGTGACAGTCTCCTCGGTTTTATTTGTTTGATGATGTCTTTAGTGAAAGTGAAAGTTTCTCAGTTGTGTCAGACTCTGTGAACCCATGGACTGTAGCCTGCAAGGTTCCTTTGTCCATAGAATTATCCAGCACAAGAATACTGGAGTGGGTAGCCTTTCCCTTCTCCAGAGGATCTTCCCAACCCAGGGATCGAACCCAGGTCTCCCACATTGCAGGTGGATTCTTTACCATCTGAGCCACCAGGGAAGCTCAAGAATACTGGAGTGGGTAGCTTATCTTTTCTCCAGGGGATCTTCCCAACCCTGGAATTGAACCGGGGTCTCCTGCACTGGCAGGCGGGTTCTTTACCACTAGTAGTACCTGGGAAGCCCTTATACCAGCTGAGCTATGAGGGAAGCGCCGATAATGTCTTTATTTCATCTTCATTTTTGAAGGATTTTTTAAATTTGTGTTTAAATTTCAAAGTTGTCATTAATTTGTTTCTCAGCATGTTGAGTCATTTCTTTTCCTTCTGGCCTGTTTGTTTTCTGTTGTGAAGTCAGCCAACAGTCTTTTTATTATCCACTGAATATATGTTCCCCACCCTCACCCTGGCTATTTAACATTTTCATATTATCTTTTTCACTTTAATCTTTGTTAAAAATAACCTTGGTGTGCTGTTATTGTTGTTGTTTGCATTATATTATTATTGTTAAATTTACTCTGGTTTGAATTTATGGAGCTTCTTAAATCTCGTGTTAGTATCTTTCTCAAGTTTTGGAAAATTCTTGATCATTTACAGAATATTTGTTCTGCCACATTTTTCTCCTCCTTTCTTTCTGAGATTCCAATTTGTACATAATAGATTTTTCACTAAGTCCTGCTTATCTCTAGTACTCTTTTCCTTTATTTTACATTTTTTCCCTCTCTGCTTTAGATTGGACGTTTTCTTTTGACCTCCTTTCAATTTATGAATTCTGTTTTGTGCTATTTTTATATCTCTTGGTAAATCTATCTAATGAGTTCTTACTTACATTTAGTGTTATTTTTCAGTTCTAAAATCTCCAAATGGTTCTCTTTTATTGATTCCAATTCTTAGGTAAAATTACCTGATTTTCATCTACTTTGTCCAGTTCTTTCTCTTTAAAAAAAATATAACTCATAATTGTTCTAAAGTCTTTGTCATTTAACACCAATATCTGGATCACATGTGGATCTGTCTATGGAGTTATTTTTCCTTATCTTTTGTTTATCTAATTTTGTCTGTTGGCATGCCTAGTAATTTTTATTTTATGCCAGACATTGTGTCTAAAAAATTGTAATGCCTCCTGATGATACCTTCCTTTTTTTAAGGAAGCCCCTCTGCTGGGCTTCCCCAGCGGCACAGTGATAAAGAATCTGCCTGCCAATGCAGGAGATGCAAGAGACGCGGGTTCAATCCCTGGGTCGGGAAGATCCCCTGGAGGAGGAAACGACAGCCCACTCCAGTATCCTTGCCTGGGAAATCCCATGGTCAGAGGAGCCTGGTGGGCTACAGTCATGGGGTCACAAAGAGTCAGACAGGACTGGGGGACTGATCACCACAACACTACCGCCTGCTGGACCGGTAATCTTGTGACTGATTCCTTTTCTCCAGTTAGGGAGTGTGGTAGGTTGAGATTGAGATTGAGATTGAGTTTTACTTTCAGGCTCAATTTTCTTTCCTCTGTTTCTTCCCTGGCTCTCACAAGTTTTCAGCTATGAATTTGATATATTCTAAGGGTGCTTTTCTCCTTGGGTCCAAGACTCTAACCTTTTTCTTGTCAGACTGCTAAAGAGCTTTTTCACAAGTTTCGTGCTTAGGTTTGTAGCCTTCTACCCCACGCAGTTTTAATATTCAAAAATTTCTTGAGAAAACTGACCATGTGCTTGAGATCTCCCAAGTCTGTGCCAAAGCTATGCTTATTTCTCTGTCCTCCCTTGGTAGCCCACCACCAGGGTTGGTACTGGGTTTGTCCTGATCGTCAGCCTTCAGTTCATGCTCAGAATAATGATCTGAAAGTGTGGCTGCAGCAGCTAGTTTGTCTCTCAAGATCTTCCCCTTTCTGTTACTCTAGTTCTTGTTCTCTTAACAACCCTCTTCTGTCTATGTATAGTTGGATTTCTGTTTGTTTGGCTCTTCTAGTTGCTGTACGTAGGGATGCTGATCAGCCACCAGCTCCTCCATACAACTTGGAAATACAAGGCCAATTTTGTGAGGCTTGAACAAGATAATATGCCTGGAACATAGTAAGTGCTCAGAAAGTAGAAGTCTGAGTTAAAGTCCAAATGAAATATCACTCCTTTGTTGAAAATCCCTCAGTACTTCTCACTGCCCTTAGGAAGATGAGCAAAGTCCTTGATTAGGCCTGCTTGATTAGTCTCTGCTCTTCAGCCATGACTGTCTAAGTTTTATAGAATTTCCATAACCTTCTAGTTTAGTTTAGGTACTCCTTTCTTTTGGGGATCCATAATACCTGGAACTTTATTTCTTGTAGTATTTAAACGTCATCCTTCCCCACTAAACTCTGCTTCATAAAGACAGGGAAAGACTCTGTGTCTCTTGTTCTACTGTCATATATCTAGCATGATGACTAGTAGGAGAAAGGTGCTCAACTTGTCTTTATTAAGTGAAACAAATCCTAGTTCTTCTTTTTAGTGTCCATTCTGACAATATAAAGTACCTTCAGTTCAGTTCATTTCAGTCGCTCAGTCGTGTCTGACTGCTTGCGACCCCATGAACCGCAGCACGCCAGGCCTCCCTGTCCATCCCCAACTCCCAGAGTCCACCCAAACCCATGTCCATTGATTCAGTGATGCCATCCAACCATCTCATCCTCTGTCATCCCCTTCTCCTCCTGCCCTGAATCTTTCCCAGCATCAGGGTCTTTTCAAATGAGTCAGCTCTTCACATCAGGTGGCCAAAGTATTGGAGTTGCAGCTTCAACATCAGTCCTTCCAATGAACACTCAGGACTGATCTCCTTTAGGATGGACTGATTGGATCTCCTTGCAGTCCAAGGGACTCTCAAGAGTCTTCCCCAACCCCACAGTTCAAAAGCATCAATTCTTCGGTGCTCAGCTTTCTTTACAGTCCAACTCTCACAACCATACATGACCACTGGAAAAACCAAAGCTTTGACTAGATGGGCCTTTGTTGACAAAGTAATGTCTCTGCTTTTTAATATGCTGTCTGGGTTGGCCATAACTTTCCTTCCAAGGAGTAAGCATCTTTTAATTTCATGGCTGAAGTCCCCATCTGCAGTGATTTTGGAGCCCAGAAAAATTAAGTCAGCCACTGTTTCCCCACCTATTTGCCATGAAGTGATGGGACCAGATGCCATGATCTTAGTTTTCTGAATGTTGAGCTTTAAGCCAGCTTTTTCACTCTCCTCTTTCACTTTCATCAAGAGGCTCTTTAGTTCTTCACTTTCTGCCATAAGGGTGGTGTCATCTGCATATCTGAGTACCTGCTATGTACCAAATACTTTACTTGGTGGTAAAAGATTATGAAAAGCATCCTAAAAAAATAAAAAATTTAAAAAAAAGAAAAAAAAAAGAAAAGCATCCTTAATTAAGGAATTCAAAGTCTGCTGTGGCATTCTGCTTTTCTTTAAAAAGGTTTTTTCTTTAAGTATTTCTTTTTGTTGTAATTTGGAATCTAGTAAGTTGATAGTTGTTTCTCAATTTTGTAAAAAATCCTGAAGCTTCAGAATATAAGCAGTAATGACAAAATTTTTTCCAAAGCTTTTTCTATTTCAGAATTGCAAATAAAGAGATTAATGATGTATAAATTATAACTTCATTTGGAGGTTACTGCCTTGGAGGAATATTTTTGTTCCTTTCTATTTTGAACTCCGCTTCTATTAATTCACTGTTATTATTTATTTTGATTATTGAACAAGTATCTATTGAGTATTTACTATGTGTAAGGCACAGTTCTAGGCCCAGGGAATAAACCAATGAATAAGATAAAGTTTTCCTCTCATGGGGAGATGATAGTATTAGGTTGGTGCAAAAGTAACTACTGTTTTGCATTGTTGAACTTTGCCATTTGATACTGGAATATTTCTTAAATAAATGTGGTTATGTTATACATCATTTTTTAATATGCATTTCTCAATTTATTTTTTCTTTGCTAATGTCTTATTACTTGCTACTTATTTTATATTTATTTTAAACTATAGAAATTATGTTAGACAAAAAGCAAATTTGAGCAATTTTTAAATTCCAGTTTAAAACGGGTCGTAAAGCAGCAGAGACAACTCACAACATCAACAATGCATTTGGCCCAGGAACTGCTAACGAATGTACAGTGATGGTTCAAGAAGTTTTGCAAAGCCTTGAAGATGATGAAGGTAGTGGCCAGCCATCAGAATTTGTGTGTGTGTTAGTTGCTCAGTCATGTCCAGCTCTTTGTGACCCCATGGACTGTAGCCCACCAGGCTCCTCTGTCCATGGGATTTTCCAGGCAAGAATAATGGAGTAGGTTGCCATTTCCTTCTTCAGGGATCTTCCTGACCCAGGGATCGTGCCTGGGTCTCCTGCATTATAGGCAGATTCTTTACTGTCTGAGCCACCGGGAAAGCCCAGAAGTTGAGACTGACCAATTGAGAGCAGTCATTGAAGTCGATCCTCTTACAGCTACATGAGAAGTGGCCTAAGAACTCAGCGTCGACCATTCTCTGGTTGTTTGGCATTTGAAACAAATTGGAAAGGCGAAAAAGCTCAGTAAGTGGAATAAGTGGGTGCTTCATGAGCTGACTGAAAAAAAATGTTGTTTTGAAGTGTTGTCTTCTCTTAGTCTATGCAACAACAAAGAACTGTTTTTATATCAGATTGTGACGTGCAACCAAAAGTGGATTTTATACAACAGTTGGAGATGACCAGCTCAATGGTTGGACAGAGAAGCTCCAAACCACTTCCCAAAGCCAAACTTGCACCAAAAAATGGTCATGGTCTCTGTTTGGTGGTCTGCTGCTGATCTGATCCACTACATCTTTCTGAATCCTGATGAAACCATTACATCTGAGAAGTATGCTCAGCAAATCAATGAGATGCATGGAAAACTGCAATGCATGCAATAGGTACCGGTCAACAGAAAAGGGTCCAATTCTTCTCCATGACTATGCCCGACTGCACATGACACAACCAACACTTCAGAAGTTGAACAAATTGAACTATGAAGTTATACCTCATCTACCATATTCACCTGACCTCTCGCCAGTGGATTACCATTTCTTCAAGCATCTCGATGACTTTTTGTAGGGAAAATCCTTCCACAACCAGCAGGAGGCAGAAAATGCTTTCCAAGAGTTCACTGAATCCTGAAACATGGATTTTTTGGGCTACAGAAGTAAACTTATTTCTCATTGGCAAAAATGTGTTGAATTGTAATGGTTCCTATTTTGATTAATAAAGATGTGTTTGAGCCTAGTTATAATGATTTAAAATTCATGGTCCAAAACTACAATTACTTTTGTACCAACCTGCACGTAAATACAGGTCCACAATCCCTTATTCAAAATCTAGGGGCAGGGTATGTTTTGGAATTCACATTTTTCAAATTTTAGAAAGTAATTCCTGCATATTCTGTATGTTATTTAAATCCTTACTATTTATTGTTTTATTGCACCTTGTAATTACACATTAATATTTATGCAGCAAAACGTATGAATTTTCACTAGATTTTTCTACCAAATGAGTTTTAGTAAGGACAGATTTTGCCATCAATTCAGTTTAAAAAAAACAACAGCTTTAATTTTCCAAGCTTTATAGGTTGTAGGATTTCAAATAAAGGATTATGTATGTATACATATAACATCAGGGAATTAATTGCCTTGAGGTAATAAAGAGGAAACAAAACTGATAAAGGAGTGTAAGGCGATGGTTACACAGGAAACTCAAAAACATGTATTTGCCTGATTCTTAAGATAAAATAGGAAATCTATGATATTATAGATTCCTACTTTAAAAGAATATAATTATAGATCCTTTTAAAGTAATGTAATGTAGTCTTGGACTTGAAAATATATGTGGTAACTTTGCCTTAGTTTATGTCCAATACCTCAGACATTTGCTAGAAATATCAGCTAACTCTTAAAAGACAGCTTTACAATCAGCTTTGATAATGTACGTTTAAACAACTGGCTGTTTGTAACAGGCCTTTAAAAATTTAGTCAAGAGGGCATTTTCCTGCCACAAGCATATTCTTTACTGCCTTCATTTTGTCTGTGTATATTTAGAAAGTGCTAAAGCAGTGTTGGCCCAACTTAATTAGAAAAATTAAAATCACACAGAATATTTCAAAGCCAAATATAAATGATTTTCAGATTTCCCCCTTGTCATTAGTGCTTTTCTTGTAGTATTTTAATGTATCCTTTCATATACTAAAGTTACTTGTTTAAAAATCTTTGTGTAATAACATGGAACTTTGTGTTTCTAGAAAAAGCATATGGCTTTTGATTTCTGTGTTTTCTTAAATTATGAAATCAACCTACATCTTAAAATTGAATTTGCTCATTCATCCTCTAGTTGGTAGAGTAATAGCCTGATTCCAAATTTGATGTCTAGCACCAGGTCATCATTGTTATTTTGTATCATGTGTTATTTGTGTTTGAGATGGATGTTGTGTAAAACCTCAAATGCTATTTCCATTCCATTAAGTGCTTAATAAGTCTTGTTGCTCAGATTGTTATTATAAATAATAGAGTTGTAAGAGTTGTAAAGGAAGGAACCTGAAAGGAGATAGGCTTTGGAGAGAGAAGGAATAATATAACTGATAGGATGTTGTCATGAGCCTAGAACCTCAGAGCAGCGTTTTGTTGTTGTTGTTGTTTTTAAAATTTGACCACACTGCATGGCATGTGGGATCTTAGTTCTCTGACCAGGGATCAAAGTCACACCCCTGCATTGGAAGCACAGAGTCTTAACCACTGGACCACCAGGGAAAGTCCCCTAGGACCCCAGAGCATCTTTTTTAAAATTTTTATTTACTTTAATTGGAGGGTAATTGTTTTACAAGGTTGTATTGGTTTGTGCCATGCATCAGCATGAATCAGCCGTAGGTCGCCTCTCTGCCGGACCTCCCTCGCACCCATCCCACTGCTCTAGGTTGTCGCAGAGGTTGTGTGGAGCGCCCTGCATCACACAGCACATTCCCACCGGCTGGCTGGTTTACATACGGTGACGTGTGTTTCTGTGCTACTCTTTTCTGTGGGGGTGCTGGGCCCTTAGAAAAACTACATTAAGTCCAAAGCAATTATGTTAGTGATGAAAATGTTTGCATTTGATATGGGGAGGGGGTTATATATATATTATTTTTAAAATCATACTTCTCTCTTAGCTTTTTTTTTTTTTTTTTACTTCACTAAATACATTTTGAGTTCTACAAGGGTGAGGGATGACTTTGCATTGGTTTTCCCTTTTATACTGAGCAACTAGCATGTAGGAAGTGTTCAGTTAATTATTGAAGGAAGAATGCAAGTGAATAGGTGTATATACTATATTGAAAGGAGACCCCTGGACTTGGAGAAGGCTTGGATGGCATTTAAGGGGGAAGATGGGGGTGAATTCCTGATGTAGGAATGGTGACAAGGCTAAGTAGCTCTTTGTTGTAGGGCACTTCTAGAGAGATAAGATTTTATAAATTGGGATTGAAGTGCCAGAATGAGTTTGTCTTTATTTCATAGGCAGTGAAAGGGTCTTTGAGGTATTTTGAGGGTGAAGACATTGAGATGGTTTTGGGGGACACTAGTCAGGCACTGGTGAGCAGGTTAGATAGAAATGGGAAGTGTTCTATTTTCATCCTCCACTTTATTCCTTCCTGTATTCTCCTGGAGCGTCCACCCTTCCACAGACTGATAGTGCAGCAGATCATTCCCATGCCTCTGTTCAGTTCATCCACTCAGCCTATACACCTTTTCTCCCCTTTTCTAGTTTCTAAAATTAGAATTAATTGTTCTGTGGATGATGCCTCTGTTGTAACATAGTGGAGTTAGCTTTTTTTTTTAATTGGCCATCTTTTTATGTTTTTTGTTTTAATGCATTTTTATTTGTAGCCATTTCCCCCCTCTCCTATTTGTGTTCTGTGTTTTTTGTTTTGTCTTTGGCTGTGCTACATGGCTTATGGGATATTAGTTCCCCAACAAGGAACTGAACCCAGGCCACAATAGTGAAAGTAGCGAGTCCTAACCACTGGACCATCAGGGAGTTCTGTTCCCATGGGGTTTTGTAGGTGTGAAAGAAAGTGAAAGTGAAAGTGAAGTTGCTCAGTCGTGTCCGACTCTTTGCGACCCCACGGACTGGCTATAGCCTATCAGGTTCCTCCGTCCATGGGATTTTCCAGGCAAGAATATTGGAGTACCATTTCCTTCTCCAGGAGATCTTACTGACCCAGGGATTGAACCCGGGTCTCCCACATTGTAGGCAGACACTTTACCGTCTGAGCCACCAGGGAAGTCTTCCCTGATAGCTCAGTAGGTAAAGAATCTGCCTGCAATGCGGGAGACCTGGGTTCGATCCTGGGTTGGGAAGGTCCCCTGGAGAAGGGAAGGACTGCCGACTCCGGTATTCTGGCCTAGAGAATTCCATGGATTGTATACTCCATGGGGTTGCAAAGAGTCAGACACAACTGAGCAACTTTCACTTTGTAGGTGTAGGGCCTAAGTAATCTTTAGTGCAATGTGTTCACTGAAAACACGTTTATGAAGTACTTCTATGTGATAAGCATTATGCTGGTTCAGAGATGAAAGACATATGCTTTAGAAGCCTAGTGCAGTGGTTCTCAAAGTATAGTCTGCGAACCCCTGGTGGGCCCTAAGACCCCTTCAGGTCAAAACTATTTTCTATAATACAAAGGCCTTTAAAAAAAATATTCACCGTGCTGACATTTGCACTGATGCTACAAAAGCAGTGGAGATGAGTTTAAATCGGGGAACTAGTACCAAACTATACTAGTAGTCACTGTATTTTTCACCAACACAGTTTTAAAAAATAATCTAAGTGTTTAAGTGTCCTTGATCAACAGTAAACAAGTATAAATTTTATTAAATTTCATTTCTTGAATGCTAATTTTTAAATATTCTGTTTGCTGAAATGGAAATTATGAGTAAGACACTACTGCTGTATATTGAAATAAGATGATTATCTAGAGGAAGACCACTCCAGTGATTAACTAAATTATAAACTGAATTGCTTTTTTTAAAAAAATGAAACATCTTTACTTGTAAGTGTAAACTGTTGACAAGCTGTTATTCAGACTTGAATATTTGGCAGATATTTTCTCTGAAATGAGCAAAGTGAGCCTATCACTTCAAGGAAAACCGTTATGTGTTGCCAATGATAAAATTCAGGCTTTAAATAAAAATTGGATTCTGGAAAACTTGTATTAATCAGTGTGAATTTGATGGCTTCCTAATACTTAAATACTTTTCTGATGATGTTGATGGTGATATTAACAAATGTTACTTTTTGATATTGTTTAATGAAATATGTCCACTGCATCACTTGTTAATATGTTTGAAATGATCGATACATAATGTTACAAAATCATGTATAAGTAGAAGATTGATTCAAAGTGCAAGGCAGATCGAAACATGTTTTTCCAATAAAGTATGAAAGTATGAGAAGTTCATTGATGTTCAAATTCCACATTTCAACTAATCTTTAGGAAACTACTAGCTGTCAAATTTAGTATACTATCAAAGGAGAATATCTGAAAAGTATATTAAAATATCATTTTCCAGTTGCCTATCTGTTTGACACTGATTTTCATGTATGTTAGTCAAAACAGCATAGTGCCACAGATGGAATATCACAGCAGATTGAAGAATCCAATTGTATTCTACTAATCCAAACATCAAAGACATTTGCAAAAATGTAAAACAGTGCCTCTTTTTCTCACTGATTTTTGCTTCTGAAAATATAGTTCTTTTAAATAAAAATATTTTGGTTAATATATAATGGATTTATATATATTATTTTTAAATGAATTGACAAATATTTTTATTAAGATGAAATAAACATGGAGTTTGCCATTTTAACCATTTTTAAGGGTACAGTTCAGTGACATTAAGTACACTCACATTTTTGTGCAACCATTATCACCATCCACCTCCAGAACCTTTTCATCATCCCATACTGAAACTCTGTACTCGTTAAACACTAACTTCCATTGCTCCTTCCTCACAGTCCCTGGCTGTTACCATTCCACTTTCTGACTCTATGAATTTGACTATTCTAGTACCTGATATAAGTGGCATCATACAGCATTTGTCTTCTTGTGACTGGCTTATTTTGCTTAGCATAATGTCCTCAAGGTTTGTCCATGTTGTAGATGTGCCAGAATTGTCTTCTTTTTTAAGGCTGAATAGTATTCCATTGTGTGTACATACAACATTTTCTTTATCCATTCATTTATCTTTGACCCTTGGGTTGCATCCACATTTTAACTATTATAAATAATGCTGCTATGAGCATGAGTGTACAAGTAGCTGTTAACGTCCCTGTTTTCAGTTCTTTGAGTATGTATGCAGAATTGGAATTGCTGGACCATATGGAAATTCAATTTTTTATTTTTTGAGGAATTAATTTCTAGTACTATAAATATCAGTAGATATAATCCACATAAACAGAAGTACTCTTGGGTCTTCAATGATTTTTAAGAGTGAGGGTCCTGAGACTTAAAAGTTTGAGAATAAGTAGTGTAGTGGAATGAGTGAAATAGAGAGGTAAGTTAGGAAGTTACTACAGTAGAAGACAAGTTGGACTAGACTTTGCTTAGAGAAAATGACCAGAGTGATAAGGAGAATATGTCATATGAAGAGAACTTGGAGAACCTGAAAATGTATGTGACCTTGAGAACTTTCTGGGAAGATACAATAGCTAACTTTGAGTATTTGAAGATGTCTCACAGAAAAGAGATTTGGCATATTTTCTGTCAACTTGGGTTAAGGTGGAGCAGAGGGGAAGACATGATAGTAGCAGATGTTAAGGGGAATCAATTTTAGTTCATAATAAGGATTTTCTAATAGAATAGTTCCAAGGTAGAATGGACTAAAGGTAGGGAAAGCTAGCATAGAGTTTCAAACTGAGAGTTTCTAAGCTTAAAAAAGCTCCTTGGAGAGGAGAGGTGAATCTGTCATTAAATGGTTAGTTGGCCTAGAAGAACTCTCTAATCCCTTCTGATGCTGAAGTTCCATGATTCAGATTAACATGTTCCTCTGTCGTTTGTATGACTTGTAAGTTGACGGTTGGATTCAGGGGTTTTGATTAGACTCAGGTGCCATCTCAGTGACCACAACTTTTGGCACTGGTGTCCTCTTTCATTGAGAAGCATATAACGGCTGGTTGTTTTTTGCAAAGTTAGTAGCTGCTTCTCCTTAATGCCTAGAATTGATTAGGAGTTGCAAAATGATGGTATTCTAATTATATCATACCTGTTTTAGTTATTTTAGCTGGAATATTTTTATAAAGAGACATTTCTCCTTATCTATTATTTGGTTACCAAATGATATAGTTTCTGTAGGGCTTCCCTGATGGCTCAGTGGTAAAGAATTCCCCTGCCAATGCAGGAGTCACAAGTTTGATCCCTGGGTAGGGAAGATCCTCCGGAGAAGGAAATGGCAATCTACTCCAGTATTCTTGCCTGGAAAGTTCCATGGACAGAGGAGCCTGGCGAGCTACAGTTCATGGGGTCGCAGAAGAGTCAGACACGACTTAGTGACTAAACGATAGTTCCTGTAAGAAAGTCAGGCTAGATAGGCGCCTTTTCATTTATTTGTCAGTTTTCAAGGTAGTAAGTGGGTTCCTTGTCATCTTCAATTTTCATTACTCTATCAAGTTTTTCTTCTTCGAAAGGGAGACAAGGAGACTTGTCTGGTCAGTTTCAAGTATTCATAGGTGCCAGGCTGCTCCAGTGTCTTCAGACCTCATTTGCTATCTGGGATTAGAGAACAACCCTCCCACTGTCAGCTCCTGTTCTAAAATTAGCTCTTCATATGTTCCAGTGAATACTTGCTGGCAATTTTGGAGTCTTCCTCTTTTCATATTCATCAACAATCCCTCTGCTGTTTCCTTTTAAAGTTGCTAACACCATACAAGTCTTGTGGTTGTTGGTTTGTCCCCAGCTTCTTGTATTTTAGGTTTGTGGGGAATACTTTATTACCAAGGTTGGTTGTGAGTGTTTTCCATGGGATTTTGGTTTTGTTGTCTAGTTGCTTGGTTTCAGTGTGGAGATCATGGAGATTAAAACAAACAAAAAAAATCTCCTTACTGCCAATGTCATCTTCCCAGAGAGAGGATAAAATCCGGGAAGAATTAAGGTAGAATTGAGAATAACTGAAATTTCTGACTTGGTGAATGGTAATTTTCGTGGATGAGGATTAAAAATAGGAGAGAAGGAGAAAGGTAGTGAGTGGAATATAAGATCAGTTTTTGATTTCTTAGATTAGAAATATTTGTGAGATATTGTAAGAGAGATGCTTTCTTAAGACATATGTCTGTAGAATTTGATAGAGAGAGCTAGGTGATGAAAGATCAACACTTCAAAGGTAATTGAGGCCATTACAAGTTGGAGAAATTATTATTTTGGTAAAAATTACAGTGTGAAAAACCAGTAGAATAGAAAGCATTCAACTGAAGATGAAAGAGACACTAATAAGCATTTGTGAGTGAGTAGTTTTATGTATTTTCCATAAATATGTACAACAAATGCAGGTTTACAGAGCAGCAATCCAAAGGGGATGACACTCTTCAAAGCTCCAGTTATATGGATGCATCACGGCTTTTGGCTATTTGGTGTATGTAGATGGCATATGTATTAAGTATAAAGAGAATGAATTTATAAAGTATTTTTCTATTAGAAAAATAGATGTTAAATATTCATAAAAATGAAAGTCTTAGATGATGTTAACTGTTCATCAGCTACAAGGTATAATATTTTCAGTAGATTCTAGTGTCCTATCACAGATCTTCTGCTTTAAGAGTAAATGAAAGTGTTCTGTCTTACGAGCTGTTCCAGACGCTCAGGTGCTCTGATCTCAGAGGGGGTGTTTTAAGTGGTAGTATATGCTACTGGGGGCTTCCCTGGTGGCTGAGATGGTAAGAATCTGTCTGCAATGTTGGAGACTCGGGTTCAATCCCTGGGATGGGAAGATCCCCTGGAGGAGGAAATAGCAACCCACTCCAGTATTCTTGCTTGGAGAATCCTATGGAGCCTGGTGAGCTACAGTCCATGGGTCTCAAAGAGTTGGACAGAACTGAGCAGCTAACACACACACACATGCACGCACATTTGGACATTCCTTTTTAAACATCTCGTTAGCATTGAGTATCACCCCAAATGACTACTTTTGACCTGTCTTTTCGTTTCTTCTTTCTAAAATCAGGCCAGTCTTCAGAGACCTGAGATTAAACTTGAATCACTAAAAGAAGATATTAAGGAATTCTTTAAAATATCAGGTTTGTAAGTTGCTTTTTCTTTTTCTTTCTCTAATTCTTTAAAGCAAAATAAGGAAAGACTTTATTTTGAGGGGATATTGTATCTGCAGTCAATTACTTGTTTAAAATTGTGAAAGAGTGGTAGGATAGTTTTTTTATTTGAAGTGAATTAGAACTTTAAGACATTTCTGCGGAAATTCAGGAACACTGGTGATAACTACTTTACATTGATCAGTTTTAAATAGTGTTTGCCTTCCTGGTCAAAAATACATCCTGAATGTATTAAAATCTCCTTAGTTAAGTACCTTGTCTTTTACTTTTCATCTGTGACTTTTTTTCCTTCTTTGCTTCTTTTCTCTCTTTTCTACGCTTCAAAGAAAACAGAAGAAAATTTCAGCTTTTTTAGAGCAAGCTGTTAAGAAGCCTTTGACCTTGGGAGCTGAGATATTAAGTGGTTTACTTAGCCAGATAAGTTGATCAAAAATAATAGTTAGTAGCCAAGTGAACTGATCTGACTGGTGGTGCCTTATAATAGTCTGCTTCTCTTGTTTAGGAATTTACTGACCAGGTTATTGTCACGAATTACTTGTGATCTTTGTCAGGTGCCTGGCTGTTTCTCGCCCTTCCATTTGCATATTCCTCATAGCACTGATAGTACAGCTGCCAAAGATTTTGGCATTTGTCGAGTGCCTTAACAGTGGAAGAAGGAAATAGTCTTCTCATCTTAAGAAAATGGCGCCATAGTGTAACTTACAAAGTAATAAATCGTGTTGATGACTTTGTATTTAGTGTTAGCCAAGGGAATATTGGTAAATATATAAGAAATAATTCCTTAGAATAACACTTTACATTAGCAATTGCCCGTTGGTAAGGTTCTTTCGCAGTAAATATGATGTTAAAGTCTTTGTGAGATAAATTTAATTTTTATGTATGTTTACTTTAAAAACTAATATGTTTGTATATGTTTTCCTTTTTTTAAAATAGGTTGGGAGAAAAAACTTCAGAATGCTGTGTATAGTGAACTGAGTGTGTGAGTTTTTCCTCCCTATTTTGAGATACTCAAATTACATTTAGCTATATTTGCTTTGTAAGTAATGAATATAGTTTTACTATATGTACTCATTGTTATTATTTCTTATCAGCATTTATATAGTATTTCAAATGAGTTTATACTATTAAAAATTGTAGTCTTCCTGAGAATTAATACATGTGGGTTTTTACCAATAAAATTTTTATATTAACAATTCATTAATCCAGTGTATTTAGGGAATATGATATTTCTCATAAGTTAGTATTTCAGATAATTTAAGCTTACCAGTGTTCTCTTTATTATTGCCATATTGGACATTATCCTTTTTCTGTCTTTATATACTGACCATTCTAAACATAGCTAACTCTTTTTTGAAATATTCATTATTAAGAATATTACTATTTTTATTTATCTGAATTTGATCTCAGAGTTTGCTGAAGTGTGTAGAACTATTTGTCATTATGAGAAATATAGATCCCGAATGTTAACCTTTGTAGTTTACTTAATGCTCCATTATTCATCAGTTATCTGTTGCTAGCACTATAGATAGTAGGCACTGGGGATATAGCACAGGAGAGTGAACACAGTTTCTGCCCTCATGAGGTTTGTGATCTAACTGAGCTCTTAGGTCTTCTTTTCCCTGCTATCAGTGTGTCTGTGTCTGTAGCCTCTCTAGTTTCTCACACTCCTGTTTCCAGTCTGCTCCTTCTAATCTGCTGTTCTTGGAAAAGGAGATAACCTGGTTTACCAGGATTGTTTCTAAAACAAAGGGATGAATGCTTGTGGATTTGTGCTTAGACACACGTTTTTAAAATTAGTTATTTGCTTCTTTGCTTATTGCTGAGTTGGTTTTTGAGCTCTTAAACTCATATATAAAGTGCTATCTATTAAGTAAAGCTGATTGTGATCATACCTTTGGTCCTAGTCACTAAAGGAAAAGGTATTTATCATGACAAGTAAGGTTTTAAAATCCCTCAAATGTAGTAGAGATACCATGAGTTGATTAAACTAATATGGACATGGTGATTTACCTCTGTCTATTAAAGCTTGTAACTTCAGTGTCTTTGTCTCTGATACTGGCAGAATAATAGCATCTGTTGTGTATAATTCCAGATATTAGATTCTCATCTCAGTTGATACTACTGGTGATTGCTATTTTTGTGGTATAATGCATTCCTGAAAATTGCTCTGTGAGACAGAGTCCCTTTTTACTTGATGGCATTGACAATATATCATTCATGGTCATATCCTTGATATCCTACATAATGGACATTAAATAAGTGTTTTATAAATATTCAATAACTTGTTGGGGTATTTGAAGGAGTTCAGTAAAACTGCCTGTTTTCCTCACTTAGATTCTGAGCAAATAGAGAAAATAAAATATAAAGGCAAATGGGAGAGCAAAACTATACTTTTACTTGTAGTAAAGATTGGGTAGGAGGACATAGCTTAGTGCAAGAGCAAGATAAACTCTAACTGAACTCCAGACTTAGACTTAACCTTCTAGTTAAATAGCATTGTGAGCATATTCAGTTTATTCTAAACTTTAGAAGTTGTAGAGGGCATTTTCTTCTCTTCTGGGGTATAGTGAATAAAGCCCTGGAAGGAGGTCAAGTGTGTTACAGGGAGGCAGTTCGTTTCATATGAAAGGGCACATCTAGAGTTGGGGAAGAAGTGTTTCCTCACGCAAATCAGAAAAGTAAGTGGACTTAGCATAGTCTGGTCCATCTTTCATTGGCAGAAATCATTAGATGCATAGGTAAATAAAGCAAAAGTAAGATAGAAATATCTATTAATTCAAATGATTGGAACTGAAAAAAAATGCACATACTCTCATTCCTGACAGAAGTGTGGCCACATGAGCCATATACATCATACCTGGAATTTGCTCATGTCATACTTATTTTAGTAATCTTTCCAAAGGTTTTAGTCATATTTTTATTTAACAAGTATAGCAGGAAAATTTCTACCGTCTTTTATTACATGAAACATAACCCTAGCCCAGGTTAGCTCTTTCCACTTCAAAACTGCATACTTTAATTATTATTGTGTTAAAAACTATTTAATATTATGTCAATTATTAATTTGCATTGATTGAATGTTTATGTCCAGCACTGTGGTAATAAGCACTTTATAGGCATTGTCTATATTAGGTAGTCTTTATAACACCCTACAAAGTAGATTATTACCCTAATTATTTTGCAAAAAAGAAAACTGAGTCTAAGATCACTTAAGTAACTTGCTGAAAATCATGTAGCTAGTAAATGGCAGTGCTGGGGTTATACCTCTAGTGAAACATATTCTAAAGCTGTGTGTTTTACTGCTTGTGACATATACTTGCATCTTGTTTTTTACCTAGATTAAAAGTGTTCTAAAACAAGAATTATGTCTTACATTTCTTTGAGTATCTCCTATAGCATCAAATAAATGACATTGAGTCAGCAAGTAGTTATTGAGCCACCCCTAGGGCTAGCACACAATAAATTATCTTTTTGAATTGAGAAAACTTAGTGAAACTATTAATCCTAAATATTTGCTGTAATTTAAGAAAGTCTTTACTTTGAAAATGTTCCAATTTCTTTGTCTCTCAGTCTTTATTGTATTTTATGTAGAGCAGTTTGGAGAAGGAAATGGCAACCCACACTAGTATTCTTGCCTGGAGAATCTCATGGACCAGAAGAGCCCGGGGCGGGGGTGTGGGGGGACTGCAGTCCATGGAGTTGCAAAGAGTTGGACATGACTGAAGCGACTGAGCATGCATATAAAAAATTAGAAGATATATTATTTTTCCTTATGGAATACAAATTAAAAGAATATATAAACCTGTTTAACCTACCATATATGTATATGCTAAAAAACAGATACCACAATCTGCTATTATAGTATTTATATGCAAGTGTCTACCATATTTTGGAGAGGTATAAATGTTGAATGATAGTGGGCCTCAAAACAGAAAGACTTTTAGATTAATGAGTACATTACACTAGATCACCAGACTAGGTCAGTCTTTTATAGACATTCACAGTATTCTCTAAAAGAGTCCTCAGGTAGTAGACCTGGGCACCTCTAAAATATCCTAATCATAGTTCTTCTTGCCCTCTTAGTTTTAAATGTTACACATAACAAGTGTTGTGTTCAGAGCTAGGTGCTGGCATAATGCACAAGTAGGTAGATAATGTTTGCTTTTTATGGAGCTTACATCCCAGTGGGGCACAGAGACTTTACAGAAGCAATTACAGTAGAATATAGTAAGTGCTATAATAGGGTAACTGCAAGCAGTATGTAGGAAGGTTCTTAAGTCAGATTGGAGATGTCATGATGACTTGTCACAGGAAATAATATTCAGACTGAGATCAGAAAGCAAAGCTACAGTTAGGGGAAGGAATAGAGAAGAAAAATGCTTTAGGCACAAGGGAACAAGAGGTACAGATGTCTCACACATGCATGTGGGTTTAGTCGTGTCCAACTCTTTTGTAATCCTGTGGACTGTAGCCTTCCAGGCTCCTCTGTCCTTGGGATTTCCCAGGCGAGAATATTGGAGTGGGTTGCCATTTCCTCCTCCAGGGGATTTTCCCGGCCCAGGGATCGAACCCACATCTCTTGCATCTCCTGTACTGGCAGTTGGGTTCTTTACCACTGGTGCCACCTGGGAAGCCCACATATGTTTAGAGGTGGAAAAGAATGTTGTATATTGGAAGAACAAAAATTATATGGCTGGATGGGAGTGGGCAAAGGGCCATAGGAAAGAATGAAGCTAGATCTGTAGGCAGGCTTGTGCCTGTTACTCAAGGATTTGTAGACTGGATCCTAAAAGCACTTGGGTACCATTTTAGGATTTAGTGGTAACATGATCACATTTGCATTTTAGTTATTTAGCAGTGTGCGTATGTGCATGCTCAGTTGTATCTGACTCTTTGTGACCCCTTGGACTGTAGCCTGCCAGGCTTCTCTGTCCAAGGGATTCTCAAGGCAAGAATATTGGAGTACATTGCCATTTCCTTCTCTTCCTGCCCCAGGGATTGAACCCACATCTCCTGCATTGTTGGCAGATTCTTTACCATCTGAGCCACCTGGGAAGCCCATTCAATAATGTACTGGGTATCTAGTATGTGCCAGGTCTTATGCTAGACACTGGAAATGCAATCACTGGTGAATAAAGAACACACTACTCCTGACTAACAGCCAGACAAACTGACAATTAGGTTGAAGATAGTGTAGATGCAGGGGAGAAAGCTTATGAATATATCAGATATGCAAGAAAGTAATGTCATTGCGTAAATCAGTGTCAGTGAGGTAGTAAAAGATGAGTGGTATTTAGAGGAATTTGGAGAGACAGGAAGAGGGAGGAGTAAAGAGAGACATCCAGGTTTCTGTGTTGTTCCTATCTGCTGACCCTCATCTCTTTGTATTACTAAATGTGAAATCCATGAGGACAGAGATTTTAATGTGTTTTATTTTCTGTTGTATTTCTATAACCTTGAACACTTGGTAGATTCTCATTAAATATTTATAACTGAATAAATAGCTTTATTTTAGTTTTTTTTTTTCTAGGGAAAGCAGGCTAGATTTATTAAAAAACTATAAAAGGTTACAATATAAGTCAAACAAAATTAGTTGTTAAAGGTTAAGTGACTCATATGTATCCAAATTCTGACCAAATAAAGACAATCCAATGCATAGGAAGAATATTCTATGGCTCAAGGAGCAAATAGCAATAAACAGTAATGTCAATACAGAAACCACATAAATATACAAATCTACAGTTTTAATGTAACAACAAATCATAAGTACATGTGTTAGCTATCTTTCTCTAACATTAAAGTAGTATATGTTTCATTTTTTGTAAAAACATATGCAACGCATAAAACCTTTAATCCCATGTAATACAATCTAACAAGTGTGAACCACGTAGAATGTTAAGATTTTCTTTTATGTGAAGATATACATTTCAGTCTATTATCACAGGCATTGTAAAGGTGACCCACAAAAATGTTTATCGTTTGCAACTGTATATAGAGAATAAACCGCCCAGAAATTAGTATTTCTTATTAATCTTACTGAGTGGTATTAAAGTGGCCTGCCTGAAAGGGCAAATTACTTATCTGGAAAATTAAAATAGCAGAGATCAATGTATATTAAATAATACATGAGTGAAAAAAATATACAATGTACAATAGCAGGAGGTTACAAAACTGAATACTGTGTAAAAGATTTATTAGTCTGTACAAGTTTGTACCAAGATTTTCACTGCAACAGTATTTTCCCATATACATCGAAATCTGGAAGCAATATGCCTTTCTCAAATTATAGTTTAGTGTTTTTTTCCCCAACCCTCAAAACACAGAAATATGTTTTTGAATATCAACTAGTCATTTATGGAAGTCATAAGATACAGATATTCATTAACATTACACAAGCTATAATTGAAGTACCGGAACAAACACCACCAACATTTATGGGAAAAGGTGTTGGTTTTAAAGGTGATAAGTGCTACATGAGTTACATAAACATACTACTCCTGTCCTTCTGAAACCAAAATGGGGGAACCTTATTGCCATTCTGTCAAACACCACACAACCCAAAATGCTGCACAGAGGCTCCTGAAGCCATGTACACATCACAGAATTAAAACTCCAGCTAAGCAATGAGCTACTCTTGAAGTCAAGGAAGACCAAACTTCTTTAACATATTAATGCTACTTCAGAAGTATCATCAGAACAAACGGGATTTAATTATAAATTGGCCTCAACCACATCCTGCAAAGAGGATTTTGCTTAGTACTAAAGAGAATCCGTCAGTGAACATCCTAGGAAAGCTGTGGAATCATGCTTTGTTAGTCCTGAAGGGAAATCTGCCAGGTTTGATGACATCTGTGTATCTCCCAGTGGTCCTGGGGGTTCTACAATACCAATTAATTCAGTAATTGATAAGTATTTAAGCAAAAAGGAAACCAAAACGAGACTTTGTATCGACATATACTAGAGAGGTGGATTTTTAAAAAATCACATGATGAATGTAAATCATAAAATCAAATGTACTTATAAAGGTACACCTATTTTATGTTACATAAAAAACTGCAGATTGCAAACTGCATGCTTACGTTTTACCTGGAAAAGTCAATGAGTGGGCTTTCTCACAAATATTTACTGCCATGTTACAAAACAAATATGTGCAAACTGCAAGGTCCCTAAAATAGCAGTTAGAGAGTTTATATACAGAAAGATGACATTATCTGATCAAATTCGCAAGAGATGGCATCTCCCAGAGTTTATAACACAGAACAGTAACCACCACACGCTCCGCCTCCTTGGCCTTCTTCCCTGGGTGTCAGCTTGACGCCTTTATTCTGGTTCTCACTTTCCCACAGTCCAGGGGTCTGAATGATCTTTTCAACAAGTTCCTCAAAAGCACACTGTACACCATCACAGGTTTTTGCACTTGCCTCTATAAATAACATGGAATGCTTTCGTGCAAATTTCAGGCCTTCATTTCTATCAACTTCACGATTTTCCTTATCAATTTTATTTCCAACTAGCATGTTTACTATGTCATTTCTCGTGCAGTATGTTTCCAACTCATTTAACCAATTATCCAGTTTAACAAAGGTGTCTCTTCTTGTGACATCATAAACTAAAATAACACCCTGTGCACCTCTATAATAGCTGGGAGTTAATGTTCTGAACCTTTCTTGACCAGCAGTATCCCATATTGCAAGTTTTGCCTTATTTCCGTCCACTGAAATTGTTTTCACCTTAAAATCAACACCTATTGTTGCTGCAAGCTCTGGATCAAAAGTATCATCTGTGAACCTCAAGAGCAGGCTGGACTTGCCCACGCCGCTCTCGCTGATGATGAGGATCTTCAGGGTGGTTAGCACGTCCTCGTCCATCCTGACCCTGCTCCGCACCGCGAGCAGCTGGCCGCCCCTTCCGCTTCTCAGCCCTTCCCCCCGGGGCGAGCCTATTTTAGTTTTAACATGAATAATTTTGGGGTGACCACTTCTTACCTTTTTTTCTGGATAAATTTCATTGAGCTTAAATAACCCTTAAAGTAAGAAAGCGTTAGTCACTCAGTCGTGTCCGACCCTTTGTGACCCCATGGACTACAGCCCGCCAGACTCCTCTGTCCATGGAATTCTCTAGGCAAGAATACTGGAGTGGGTTGCCATGCCCTTCTCCAGGGGATCTGCCAGAATCAGGGTTTGTACCCGGGTATCCTGCTTTGCAGGCAGGTTCTTTACCATCTGAGCCACCAGGATCTTGTCTAAATAACCCTTAAGATCATCAGTAAATGCTCTCAAGTTTCTAAATTTCCATTCCTAAGTTTCTAAGTTTTATTAAATTTAGAAATAATTACTGTTAAAATGGAAGGATTTTAGAATTACATTTCATTATAAAACATATGTATCTTTATAAGTAATATAGTGAGCAATATAAAATATATAACTTTTAAACCATCTTGCATATAAGAAATACTGAGGTATCTAGAAATTACCAGTGTGTTTTTTGCTTTTTTTTTTTGTGAGTGGGGAAAGGTGATTTGTTTAGGTACATGGAATGCAGATTTTAGTAGAAAAAACAATTAGAAATAATCAGTTAGTGAAGCTTTCTAAAATTCCCCTTTAGATGTCCCTGTTTGGATGAGGAATTTCTTGAGAACTCAGTGCATGGTTCTTGACTATTAGAATAGGGTTGCTTTACATGGGTACAATTTCTATGACTAATTTTAATTGGAGGTATAAGTTGTGAAAGAGATTGAAACCTCTAAGGAAATGTTAAATTGTTGTGTTTACCTATTGCCTTCTCTATGATTTTATATCACTCTGTGCCTCAGTCATTACATTTCAACCATCCTGGCTTTTTCTGATTTTTAAACATTACACATTTTCCCACCTCAGAGTTTTGTGCTTGCTGTCATTTTGCTTGGAATGTTGGTTGGCTCCTTTTCACTCATGTCTTGATTTAAACATTAGGTTTCCTAGACACCTTCCCTGCCCTTCCAAATCATTTAGACTTTATCCTGCTCTCATTTTCTCATGGCATTTACCACTCTTTTATGTTATTCTATTTATTTGTTTGTTTTTTATAAATATTGACTTTCTTCACTAGAATATTAGGTACATGAGAACAGGAGACACTGTCTTAATCTCACCATATACCTAGAATGGCTCAAATATTTGTTGAATAAATGAATCTGTTTTCTTAATAAAAACAATATATTTTGAATATAAAATGTCATGTTACACAGAACACAGAATTTATGACATTAAATTTAAAAAATTTTATTAAATCTGTGAATTAATATAGTATGTAATATATTACATGCTAAAATATGGCTATTACAAAAGAGTATTTAAACTATCATTTCAATTCTGTGGAAAAAGAAATTGGGAGAAATGAGAAAAGTTGATATTTTAGTAAGTTAACAGACTTGTTTAGGTTTCAGATTTTAAAAATTTCTGTTATATTTATATACTAAAATTAACAGTTGTGAAAATTTCATATGAGCACTTACAGAACTAAATAATTTAAAAGTTACCTCAAACTATGAATTCCACTATAAGTTTTAATGTCATTAAATTGCTAGTTTAAAGTTACAATGCTAGTAGGGTAAGAATTAAAGTTTTATTAGGTTGTTGTACCTTGTGTAAGTACATAGAACTGCTAGCAAACGTTCTGTTTCATATATCACGGACTACAGAGGTAAGTAATTTCTAACCAAACAAACTGACTAATTATCAAGAGTAGAGTATAATATTTAGCTCCCTCTTTCTGTCCTCAGGTTTCCTTTACCGAGTCATCCAGCTGCACCTCCTGAACATCTTAAAGAACCTTTGGTATACATGAGGAAAGCACAGGTTGGCTGTTGTTCGTTTTAATTTTATTATTCCATACCAAGTTATATAATTCATAATGAAAGATCCTTATTAACATTAGGACTATATTTATTATGTGAAAGACTGGATAAGGACTACTAAAGTGATGCAAATAGTATTTGCATGCTCTTTACATTCGGTAACCAAAGATTACACTTACTTAATTCCTATAGTAATTCTAAAAAAAAATACTGAGTAGAAGGGAAAAAAGTCCTGTACCATACTGGCCTAAGATTTAAAATATGATGTAAGTATTATGCACCGATTTGTTCCTCAAGTTCTGTGATATTGAAGGAATGAATAGGGAATGAACTGACTTACCCTTCCCCTGAAATTTTGGCTTTTGACAGCAGTGTTACTGATAGTGTGTTTGAAATATATTTGTTTTCGCAACAGGTTGTTACACACTAGTCGTATTCAGTTGCAGAATCCAAATGAATCCTGTAATCTCAGATGAACTGAAAAACAACGAAAAGTAACTTTAAAAGAATAAAATAAAACAATTTAAATAGAAAGAGTATAAAAAGCTATTAAAATAGAAACAATAAGCTGTCTAAATGCCCCTAATTCTTTAGCTGGCCTTTGCTTTTGCCTAGCCTTGTCTACCTGCCTGTGAGGTAGGACTGTTCATGAGCCTTCCTCACAGTGCTGGGGACCCTCTAACCGCCACTGCTGAGGCTTTAATGGACATCATAAGCTGACCTTCTTTCTCCATTGTAGTCTCAGAAACTATTATGAAAAATTTGAAATACACCCTGGAGAACTCCCATGAACCCATCACCCAGCTTCAGCAATTACGCATTGGTTCTGCTGCTCCTGGGAAGTGTTCTGCTGCTTTGAGTTACTGTGTTTCACATGCTGGATGTTAGGCAGATTTTTAGTTTTCTGCTTTCATTTTCATTTTAAAAACCCTTGAAATCGGAGGGTGAAAGGAAGCGATATAAACAAGAAACATGGAGATATTTGAGGAGATATTACTGTGTAGTATATTTCTATCCCTAGGTGGTATCAATACTTTGGTATTACTGTGTAGTATATTTCTATCCCCAGGTGGTATTAATACTTTGGTATTACTGTGTAGTATATTTCTATCCCTAGGTGGTATTAATACTTTGGTATTAACGTGCAGTATATTTCTATCCCCAGGTGGTATTAATACTTTGGTATTAGCGTGTAGTATATTTCTATCCCTAGGTGGTGGTAATACTTTGGTATTAACGTGTAGTGTATTTCTATCCCGAGGTGGTATTAATACTATAGGGCCAGCAACCAGATGGTAGTTACTATCGGTGTGTCATAAAGCATGATCTTGAAATGATGCATGAATGAAATAATTGTTTGGTCTTTTATTATAAAGGTCTGAACTCAAGAAAATAAAGCTAAATATCTAGTTCTAAGTTTTTTTTTGGCAAAATTTGAAAATTTTTGAACCTTTTAGAGAAAGTATCAGTTTTAGCATGTGTAAAAAACAGAAGTTGGTTTCCTATTAAGACTGAAGAGGTGAATAATAGGTCTATTCTTAAAGTCTACTGCTAGTTGCTGAGACTGTGTATGAATGGTAAGTGTATGTATATGGATGGTATTCCTTTCTCTTCTTTCTAGGCTTACCCACTAGATCAAGAGTGGGCATGCTACAGCCCATGGGCCAGATCTGCCCTGCTACCTGTTTTTGTACTGTGGGGAAGCTAGGAATGTTTTCTTTTTTTTTACATATTCAACTGGTTGAAAAATCAAAAGAAGAATACTGTCTTGTGACCCATGAAAATTATAGGAATTAATAAAATGTATTTACTAGAAAATAGGCATGCTCCTTTATTTACATGTTGTCTATGGCTGCTTTTGCAATACAGTATCAGAGTGAAGTAGTTGCATTGGAGACATTATGACCTGTAAAGTGTAAAATTTTTAACCACCTACCCTTTTACAGAAAGTTTGCAAATCCCTTGATTAAATTATTCAGTACTTTAAGAGCATGAACTGTGCTTTTATCCTTAACATCTAAGCACAGTCCCTGGCTCATAGAACACTCTCAGTAAATGTTTGCTGAAATGCAGTTGACTGTTGAACAACATGTGTTTGAACTACATGGATCCACTTATATGTGGATTTTTTATTCAGTGCTAAATACTACAATACTACACTATCCTGGGTTGGTTGAATCTGCAGATGTGGAACCACAGATATGGAGAGCCAACTATCTGGTTATACTCAGGTTTTCCACTGTGTTAAGGGCTGGCATCCCTAACCTCCAAAAAGTTGAAGGTCAACTGTAACTGATTCTTCAACCATGGTCATAGTAAGTACCTCCTCCACCAGTTAGGGTTTGCTTGCCTTCCCATCTGTTCTTCTCTAGTTGCCTAGTTCTTTATCATCCTGATCTGTCAGGCAATTCTCTGCTTTGTGTGAAAGCTACCTAGTCTGGATTCAGTGATTGCTGTTCTATCATGTTCTGTCTTCCACCTCATACCTTTTACCCCATCAGATTTCTGCTCTCACGGGCGTTTTAGTCCTCAGCCTAAGGCTGCCTCTACTGCCTACTATCTCTCTTCCCCTAAACTGTTGAGTACTTAGGGAAGAAATCACATAAGTTCTATGTTTACCATTAGTTTAGTCTAAATCCATTTATTTATCTTTCAGTGGGTTCATTTTGCTGTGTCTCAATCCTTTTATTATTATCTGCTTTTGATAGTCAATACCAAAGTCAGGTTGATTATATTCTTTGCAGCCAAAGATGGAGAAGCTCTATGCAGTCAGCAAAAACAAGACCAGGAGCTGATTGTGGTTCAGATCATGAACTCCTTATTGCAAAATTCAGACTTAAATTGAACAAAGTAGGAAAAACTGCTAGACCACTCAGGTATGACCTAAATCAAATCGCTTACAATTATACAGTAGAGGTGACAAACAGATTCAAGGTATTAGATCTGATAGACAGAATGCCTGAAGAACTATGGATGGAGGTTCATGACATTATACAGGAGGCAGTGATAAGACCATTCACAAGAAAAGAAATGCAAAAAGGCAAAATGGTTGTCTGAGGAGGCCTTACAATTAGCTGAGAAAAGAAGAGAAGCTAAGGGCAAAGGAGAAAAGGAAAAGATACACCCATTTGAATGCAGATTTCCAGAGAATAGCAAGGAGAGATAAGAAAGCCTTCCTCAGTGATCAATGCAAAGAAATAGAGGAAAACAATAGAATGGGAAAAACTAGAGATCTCATCAAGAAAATTAGAGACACCAAGGGAACATTTCATGCCAAGAAGGGCACAATAAGGGACAGAAATGGTATGGACCTAACAGAAGCAGAAGATATTAAGAAGAGGTGGCAAGAATACACAGAAGAATAGACAAAAAAGATCTTCGTGACCCAGATAACCAGGATGGTGTGATCACTCACCTAGAGCCAGACATCCTGGAATGTGATGTCAAGTAGGCCTTAGGAAGCATCACTATGAACAAAGCTAGTGAAGGTGATGAAATTCCAGTTGAGCTATTTCAAATCCTAAAAGATGATGCTGTGAAAGTGCTGCACTCAATATGCCAGCAAATCTAGAAAACTCAGCAGTGGCCACAGGACTGGAAAAGGTCTGTTTTTGTTCTAGTCCCAAAGAATGGCAATGCCAAGGAATGCTCAAACTACTGCACAATTGTATTCATCTCACACACTAGCAAAGTAATGTTCAAAATTCTCCTAGCCAGGCTTCAACAGTACAGGAACCGTGAACTTCCAGATGTTCAAGCTGGTTTTAGAAAAGGCAGAGGAACCAGAGATCAAATTGCCAACATCTGCTGGATCATAGAAAAAGCAAGAGTTCCAGAACATCTACTTTTGCTTTATTGACTATGCCAAAGCCTTTGACTGTGTGGATCACAACAAACTGTGGAAAAGTCTGAAAGATGGGAATACCAGACCACCTGACCTGCCTCTTGAGAAACCTATATGCAGGTCAGGAAGCAACAGTTAGAACTGGACATGGAACAACAGACTGGTTCCAAATGGAGAATGGAGTACGTCAAGGCTGTATATTGTCACCCTGCTTTTTTAAACTTATACGCAGAGTACATCATGTGAAATTCCAGGCTGGATGAAGCACAAGCTGAAATCAAGGTTGCTGGGAGAAATATCAATAACCTCAAATATGCAGATGACACCACCCTTATGGCAGAAAGCGAAGGAGAACTAAAGAGCCTCTTGAAAGTGAAAGAGGAGAGTGAAAAAGTTCGCTTAAAACTCACCATTCAGAAAACATGGTATCGGTCCCATCACTTCATGACAAATAGAGGGAAACTGGGTATCAGATCCTTGGGAATTCTCCTTAGTATCTTCCCGATTTTCCTATACATCTAAAACTCTTGTAAAAAGTCAAGTCTACTAAAAAAAAAAAAAGTGGAGACTTTATTTTTGGAAACAGTGAGACTTTATTTTAGGGGGCTATGTTTTTGGGTTGCCATTTCTTTCTCCAGGATTTACCCTTCTAATATCTCTCACTGACTTATAGAAAACCTTCGATGACTGCCAGCTGCCTAATAAATGATGTTCCTGCTCCAAAGCCCACCACTGAAGGATTTTCACTGTCTGTCCCCAGCAGAGACTCTTCCACTCCACCAGTCTCTGCTGTCTTGTAACTGCCCTTGTGCCCATCCAAGTGAAGTGTTTTGTTTTTCCTATTGCATCTTTAACACTTTTTTGTTTTGCTGTCATGGAAAGCCCTCTGCCTGTTCTGTATTATGTAAATCCCATTTATTTTGTGTCAGCTTAGATGACATCTCTTCTCTGAGGTTGTTATTACCCCTGTTGAAAGGATTTCTCCCTCTTTTGCACTCTGGTAGCATACTATCCCTGGAGGAGGGCCTGACAATCCAGACCTTTATGTAGCAGAACCTTAGTAAGTTTATAGTGAATCAATAAGAAAAGGCATTTACCATCTTTTCTTACAGTATTTATTTAACAGATGTTTATTGAATGCCTGTGAGTAGAAGACACTCTGCTGTGTGCTGTGGAGATTCAGAAATAAATTAGATTGAGATTCTGCCTTCAGGAAACTACATGATTTGATAATTGAAATAAGACTTGGACACATGTATCTGTAACACAAGGTAGAAAGTGCTGCCTGCCAAAGAGAAGGTGGCCAGGAAATCTGGGCTGATAAGGGGAAGAGGCTTCTTTTACTGCGTCAACCTTTTCCCGAGTGTTTTATGCCGAATCCTCACCCTGAGAGATGCTCCACAAAGGGGGGTTCCAGGGACAAGTAAGTTTGCGAATGGAAGCACACATTGCCTTCCTCCTATTGAATCACAATTTATTTTATTTTTTTTTAGTAGACTTGATTTTTTACAAGAGTTTTAGATGTATAGAAAAATCGAGAAGATACTATGGAGAATTCCCAGGGATCTGATGCCCAGTTTCCCTTATTAACTTCTTACATTACTATGTACATTCATTACACTTAGTGAACTGATATTAATACCATAGCTAAAGTTCATACTTTATTCAGATTCCCTTAGTTTAAA
This sequence comes from Cervus canadensis, assembly GCF_019320065.1. Taxonomy (NCBI): domain Eukaryota; kingdom Metazoa; phylum Chordata; class Mammalia; order Artiodactyla; family Cervidae; genus Cervus; species Cervus canadensis. The sequence continues at coordinate 19,017,816 of NC_057404.1, read as the reverse complement.
CCTCGTGTCCTTTTTCTGTTTTAGGAATCCATCCGGGACACCACACTGCATTTGGTTGTCATGCCTCCTTAGGCTCCCCTTGGCTATGACATTTTCTCAGACTTCCCTTGTTTTTGATGACCTTGACAGTTTTGAGAAGTACTGGTCAGGTATTTTGTAGAATATCCCTATCTTGGAATTCGTCAGATGTTTTTGTCATGATTAGACTGGGGGTTGTGAGTTTTTTGAAGGAAGATCACAGACATAAAGTGCCATTTATATTCATTAAATTGAATCATCGTTTATACTATCAACATGATATATCACTGTTGATGTTGACCTTTATTGCCTGATTGAGGTAGTATTTGTGAGGTTTTTCCACTGTAAAGTTACTCCCCCTCACCCACCTTAGATGCATGCTAGACTCTCTGGAAGGAAGTCACAGTTCATACTTAAGGAAGAGAAATTATGTTCCACCTCCCTGAGCGGGGGAGTATCTACAGAAATTATTTAGAATTCTTTTGCATCGAAGACTTGTCTCCTCTCTCCCATTTATTTACTTATTCAATCATTTATTTGTATCAGTATGGACTCATGAATATTTATTTTATACTTTGGTTTTTAATCTAATGCTCCTTAATTTTGTTGCTTACAATTTCTTTTGGTGTGTTAATAGCTCAGAGAGGCTCTTCAGTAGAGAAACAGTTTAATTTTTATTTAACCTAGTGCTGTTCAGACTTTTGTGACCTATTTCCATGTAAAGGACTTTGGGAACTACTTTGCTACACCTTTCACAGAAAGGAGTATTTGAAGAAATTTATATACAGTGTGATAAACATAAGTTCATAAGTTTTCAAGTGAAATAATAGTAGCAAGCACATAGAGCTCTAATTATGTGCCAGGTTCCATTCAGGTATTCACTCACTGAATATTTATGTCGACTCTGTGAGATGAGTTATATTTATCGTCTCAGAGAGGGCCAGCTTCACAAAACTACTAAGTGGAAGACTTCGAATTTGAACTTGGACAGCCACTCCAGAATCTGCAGTACCTGATTCTATTCAGCCTATTTTTGTATCCAGTCCAGAAATGCTCAGACAAACTCAGGGTGAGCTGTGTGGTTGAATTTATCCTGTTTTCTGTCAGTCCAGTAAGCTTAGTAAAGTTGAGACTTTTGCTAGTTTCTTATTACTTCAATTCTCATCTGCTTCCTAACTGGTTTTTCTGCCTTCTGTGTTGTCACGCCATTTCTTAAAACTTCCAAGACTTTTAGGATAGAGCTTCAGTTCCTTACTTTTGCTTAAAAATCTGTACATTATCTTGCCCCATTTTACTGTTTAAGTCTCATCTCTTGCCTCCTCTTACTGTCCCTCCCCTTCCTGCCACGCCTGCTGCCATTTCCACGCACATGTGCCTTCTCTGTCTCTTCATCTCCTTGGTGTCCTCCAGCAGGAGAACCTGTGCTCATAGCATCACTCCTTCCCCAACCTGCCTCCCCTCAAACCCTGCATGTTTCTGGCTAACTTCTACACATTCTTCAGGTGTTGGGTTAGATGATGGTTTCTTTAGGAAGGCTTTCTGACCCCTTGCTCTCAGATACTCAGATACGTTTCCTGTATCTCCAGTCCTCCACATGAGAGTCACCCTGCCCTTCCTACCACAATACTTGGGTTGTCTGTATCATCATTAGATGATGTCTATCTCTATCTCCCAATTTATCCCTCCCCTCACTTATTCCCTGGTAACCATAAGTTTGTTTTCTCTTATTTTCTTTTCTGTGAAATTTTTTTCTTAAGTAGTTTCTCTGTATATTACATCTAACATTAAATTTAAATTTGGTAAGTTGAAATACTTGGTAAGTGGGATAGTCATTTAGAGAACTGTGATTTATCACTTAAAATTTTACTTTGTCGAAACACCTGAAGAGATGTTTTTGTCAGAGTGATTTTTTAAAGAATAAGATAAATATGCTTCAGAATATCTTATTAACATATAATAATAGAAAGTATCATTCTATTTTAAATGGACTTTATGTCTGAGTTTTTAGTAGGTTTTATGCTGTATTAAAATTATGTATTGCAGTCTTACAAATATGTACAGTATATATTATGAGCCACACATTGATGTCTTTTGTAACTTTTATTTTTATATCTGAAAGTTATTTTCTTTTTATCAACTCGAGTCCTCTTATTAGTGGTTGAAAATGAGAATTTTTGTAATCATAATTCAATACCTAGAAATTTGTTTTTGTTATATAATAGGATACATAATACAAAATCAGGGATTGGATTTTTAATCCTTATGCAAGTTTTATTTTTATAGTAATGACTGAATTAAGATTCAGTTCAGTTCAGTCGCTCAGTCATGTCTGACTCATTGCGACCCCATGGACTGCAGGACGCCAGGCTTCTCTGTCCATCACCAACTCCCAGAGCCTACTCAAACTCATGTCCATCACGTCGGTGATGCCATCCAACCATCTCATCCTGTCATCCCCTTCTCCTCCCACCTTCAGTTTTACCCAGCATGAGGATCTTTTCAAATGAGTCAGTTCTTCACATCAGGTGGCCAAAGTACTGGAGTTTCAGCTTCAGCATCAGTCCTTCCAATGAACACCCAGGACTGATCTCCCTTATGATGGACTGGTTGGGTCTCCTTTCAGTCCAAGGGACTCTCAAGAGTCTTTTCCAACACCACAGTTCAAAAGCATCAATTCTTTGGCATTCAACTTTCTTTATAGTCCAACTCTCACATCTGTACAGGACTACTGGGAAAACCATAGGTTTGACTAGACAGACCTCTGTTGGCAAAGTAATGTCTCTGTTTTTAAATATGCTGTCTAGGTTGGTCATAGCTTTTCTTCCAGGGAGCAAGTGTCTTTTAATTTCGTGGCTGCAGTCACCATCTGCAGTGATTTTGGAGCCCCCAGAAATAAAGTCTGTCACTTTTTCCATCGTTTCCTCATCTATTTGCCATAAAGTGTTGGGACCAGATGCCATGTTTTCTGAATGTTGAGTTTTAAGCCAACTTTTCACTCTCCTCTTTCACTTTCATCAAGAGGCCCTTTAGTTCTCCTTCGCTTTCTGCCATAAGGGTAGTGTCATCTGCATATATGAGGTTATTGATATTTCTCCCAACAATCTTGATTCCAACCTGTGCTTCATCCAGCCCAGCATTTCACATGATGTACTCTGCATATAAATTTAAATAGATAGGGTGACAATATACAGCCTTGATGTACTCCTTTCTCAATTTGGAACCAGTCTGTTGTCCCATGCCCACTTCTAACTGTTGCTTCCTGACCTGCATACAGATTTCTCAGGAGGCAAGTCAGGTGGTCTGGTATTCCCATGTCTTTCAGAATTTTCCACAGTTTATTGTGATCCACACAGTCAAAGGCTTTGGCATAGTCAATAAAGCAAAAGTAGATGTTTGTCTGGAACTCTCTTGCTTTTTCTATGAACTCTCTTGCTTTTTCTCTTGGCAATTTGATCTCTGGCTCCTCTGCCTTTTCTAAATCCAGCTTGAACATCTGGAAGTTCATGGTTCCTGTACTGTTGAAGCCTGGCTAGGAGAATTTTGAGCATTACTTTGCTAGTGTGTGAGATGAGTACAATTGTATGGTAGTTTGAGCATTCCTTGGCACTGCCCTTCTTTGGGACTGGAATGAAAACAGAACTTTTCCAGTCCTGTGGCCACTGCTGTGTTTTCCAGATTTGCTGGCATATTGAGTGCAACACTTTCACAGCATCATCATTTAGGATTTGAAATAGCTCAACTGGAATTTCATCACCTCCACAGCTTTGTTCCTAGTGATGCTTCCTAAGGCCCACTTGACATCCCCATTCCAGGATGTCTGGCTTTAGGTGAGTGGTGACACCATCATGGTTATCTGTATCATGAAGATCTTTTTTGTCTAGTTCTTCTGTGTATTCTTGCCGCCTCTTCTTAATGTCTTCTGCTTCTGTTAGGTCCATACCATTTCTGTCCTTTATTGTGCCCTTCTTGGCATGAAATGTTCCCTTGGTGTCTCTATTTCTTGAAGAGATCTCTAGTCTTTCCCATTCTATTGTTTTCCTCTATGTCTTTGCATTGATCACTGAGGAAGGCTTTCTTATCTCTCCTTGCTATTGTCTGGAAATCTGCATTCAAATGGGTGTATCTTTTCCTTTTCTCCTTTGCCCTTAGCTTCTCTTCTTTTCTCAGCTATTTGTAAGGCCTCCTCAGACAACCATTTTGCCTTTTTGCATTTCTTTTCCTGGGGATGGTCTTGATCACTGCCTCCTGTACAATGTCATAAACCTCAGTCCATAGTTCTTCAGGCACTCTGTCTATCAGATCTAATCCCTTGAATCTATTTGTCACCTCTACTGTATAATTATAAGGGATTTGATTTAGGTCATACCTGAGTGGTCTAGTGGTTTTCCCTACTTTGTTCAATTTAAGTCTGAATTTGGCAATAAGGAGTTCATGATCTGAACCACAGTCAGCTCCTGGTCTTGTTTTTGCTGACTGTATAGAGCTTCTCTATCTTTGGCTGCAAAGAATATAATCAGTCTGATTTCGGTGTCGACCATCTGGTGATGTCCATGTGTAGTCTTCTCTTGTGTTGTTAAGGTTCTCATACTTGCTCCCTCTACCCCCACAATCTGGAGTTGAGGCACCAAGTGGCAGAAAGCTTATTAGAGGAAATTATTTTTAAGCTGAGATATGAAAGTTGAATTAGATTTATCCAGATAAATTTGGGATAAGAATGTTGAGGGTGGATGTGGGTTGTATTGCACTAGCTAAAGTTTGGTCATGAATTATATACCCAAATATATTTGAAGTGCTGCATCTAAGAGAACTCTTTACAGGAAAAAGGTAAAGAGAGAGAAAAAAATTGAAAACAAACTAGTAAACAGAATTAGTTTGGACTGTGTTTTATGAAATTTATTAAGAGTATTCTTTTATTCTTGAAAATCTATTTCTATATATTTAGTAAACTAAGTCTTATGCATTTCACACAGGTCTTTATTTCTTATAGATGATTTTTTTCCTGTTCATTCATTGCTTTGGCAGTTGTACCAAAATTTTTCTAAATTCTTGCAGCATAACTAAGAGTAGAAATCTGTTCAATTATTGAAAACTTATTATGTACTCAGTAAAGTGTGATATGTGCTGTGATATGTAAAGGAAGAGATGCTGTCAGAATCTGTAGGCAAAGGCACTGATATTATCTGAGTGGGGGCCAGGTAAGAGCAGGCTTAATGGAGGTGAAGACCTGAATGGTGAATATAATTTATTCAGATAACATAGGAATAAGTATGTTGGGATAAGAGTAGAGCATGGAGAGTTTATTCCAGATAGAGAGTTATATATTTAGATATGTATGTTAATGAAGAAACTCTGAATAATGATAGCTGTAGTAAAAACTATCAGTTATTGAATGATTATTATCATTGTGTCACTGTTCAAAGTACTTTACATCTTTAATTTTTATAGCAATCACATAAAGGAGGTATTGTTATTCTACTTTTATTGACTGATTTTAACTGTCCTTTATGGATAATATAATATATAGTTATCTCCATTTCTCCTTATTTGGTCTAAATTTTGGAGCTTTGGTATTATTCTGTTTTTTGTGAGTCAGATGTGGCCTGTGCTAAAAGACCAAAAAATTATGGCATTTTAACTTGGCATTAAAAAGAATAATTTACTAAAGTATGATATGTATGGATGATCAATTTATGACTGACTGTTAAAGTTAACTTACTATTTCAAGTTTATGAGAAATATCAGGGACAGAGAAGAATGTAATTGATATGGTGAGAAAACAGTAAGACCAATCTAGATTGTGACACATTCCAAAAGACATCTGCCCTGGACTGCTCAAAAAAGCCAGTATGGAAAAGAAAAGGAGAAAAGCACTCTAGATTAAGCTATACAGAAAGAGACATAACAACCAAATGTAATGCATTAACCTGTAATGAATTCAGGATTTAAAAAGCTATAAAGACATTTTGGGGGATAATTGGAAATTTTTGAATATGGGCTAAGATGATATGAAATAATTTTAGTTTTCTCAGGTGTCATAGTGGTATTGTGGCTATGTAAGAGAAGGTTCTTATTCTTAAAAAATTCATAGTGATGTATTTAGGGTGAAATATATTTGGAAAAATTACATTATAATAATTTCTATAAAATTTTATTTTACTAGGTCATTAATAGGAGTTCCAAGTATCAAAGATTTATAAAGTGCTTAAATATAGCTTACCTTTTTTTTGAACTTTTTATTTTATTTTTTAATATAAATTTATTTATTTTAATTGGAGGCTAATTGTTTTATAATATTGTATTGGTTTTGCCATATACCTTTTTTTTTTAATCTGCTATTTCCCCATCTGACTTATTGATTTATTTCTTTACTCCATTTTCATTCCTATCCTCCACTAGAATGTCAGTTCCATGAGGATGAAGACATTTTGTTATTCACAGCACTAAGGATAGTATCTGGCACATAGTAGGCAGTAATCAATATTTGTTGAGTAATCTAGCAAGTAAAGATAACCAATCTCAAGCAAATCCACCATTTCTATATAACTCATAATGTCTTTAATTTTTAAAAAATCACTCTTGGCACTGTTAACCAAAAATAATAATAGACTGTTCCTTATGTTTCAGGGAAGTTGGGAAAAAAGAATTTTGAAGAGTTTAAATAGTATGTGCACTGAACTGAGTATCCCACTGGCACGAAAGGTACTTTTAACACTTAAGTATTTTGTTGTGAATCATGTACTAGGAAGTATTGTGAAATTATAGAAGTATCATGAAATTATAACTGTTAGGCAGATTTATCTTTTTTTGGTGACTGGTATACAGCTTTTTGAAACCAAAGTCTATAAAAGCTCAATTATGTGGGTGTAGTTTATATAGTTTTCTATTACATATGCTGTAATGCTTTTTGTAAAAAAAAAAAAACAAACCTGTATCTTGAGAATAAATATAGGCTGTACAGTACAGATTATTTGGAGATTTGTCTGTAAAGGTTATAAGTGCACTTTAAAAATTTTAATTACCTTTAGTCTCCTTACTTGAATGATTTATTATCTCTCCAGAACTATTTAGGTCTAATACTCAACATTTATTTGTAATTCTGGGCTTTGATAGGGGAGAGATGAAAAAGGAGAGAAAAGCCACTTGAGGAATGTTCTGGATCTTTTATAGCTGTTCAAGAGTAGGAGAGAACAAGTTTCTCTTCACTTCATCCTCCCTGCCACCTATTTATTCCCTGCTGTTGGACAAGATATAGTGAATGTACATTGGATAATATCCAAGCACAAGTCACTGAAGGCACCAGAAGGATGGTGTAAAAAAAGGATAAATTTACATGAAAAACTGTCTAAATATGTAGTATTGTGTAATATACTGTCTTTCATATAGGAAGATGATGCTACTGACTCACAGTCACACTCTCTTGGCCAGCCCCCTTGTGATGCATTTCTGAGATTGCTGGATGGGGTAAGAGATGTAGTATGTGGCTGAGGAGCAGTTTTTCTTCGTGAAATTTTACTGGCCAGTACATATCATTTACCTTCTATTTTAGACTCATTAGCACCATATTCTAACTGAGCCATTAAGACTATATACAACGTAATAGTTAAATAATATTAAGTGTAATTCCCAGAAAAGCTAATCATATGTAATGAAATTATTTTTTCTTATGTTATGGTAGCTTATATAAGCTTTTAGATAAGGTATTGATTCTTATTTTTCAGCTGCATTGCTTAACTTCACAAAACGAAACCAATTTTAAAATTACCTTTTTTAGAGGCCAGTTGGAGAACAGAAAGAACTTCTCAATAAATGGAATGAAATGGGAACCGATGAACCAGGTGCATATGAAAAAAGTATTTTCAAAATGTGGTAGTGGGAAAAAAAATTGTCCTCTTAATTGTGGATCCAAAATAACAATAGTAACAAGTATTTTTAATAGCAACTTTCCCTTCTCACTAATTTATTATCATCTGTTATTTTTTTTCTCTAAACTTCTACTTTGCAGTTTAAAAATTCCCAGCTTTAGTCACTGTTCTCCGTTATTTTGAGAATATTTAAATCAGTTATTTTTTAAATCAGCATTTGAAAACATTTTTATGAAAGAATAAGTTAGAATCATTCAGTGGATTTCTTAGGCTCATAATTAAGATAAATCTCAAGCTTTAATTACATTGAGATGTTAAAATATGTTACATTTTGAAGTTTTAAGACTTCTAAAATGTTTTTGAGAATTTACTTTGGTTCATCTTAATGTTTAAAATCGAGTCTCAATTTTAAAAACATTTAATGAGTGACAACTGTGAAATATTTACTGTGATAAATATATGTGTAAAATAATTATTGATATATATATAAAATAATTGTTTAGGTAGACATGTATATAATTCTTCACCACTGCTTAAAAAAAAAGATGGAGCCTGGATAGGGTGCAAGAAATTTTTAGCCACCATAAAGGAAGCAGTGTGTTATAGAAGTTCAAAAGGGAGAGCAGTTCAGTACAACCACAAGATTCACTGAGAATTTATTGTTTGTATTCTAAGTACTTTGAGAATTCTCATGTAGAACTTTCATATTATATTGACATTGTTTTTCAGTTCAATTACTAATGCTCCATTACAAATCTATAGAAGAGAGGACTCTAATTTCTTCTAGAATATGTCATCTAGACTGTCAAGGGAAGGGACTTTCTTTTTATTTTTGTTAGTACAGTGCTTAACACAGTGTATGACAAATAACTGACATTCTGTAAATGTTTGAATTAACCTAGTTGCATAACAATATGAAAGAACCATTATAATGTATTATTAATAAGAATTTGTATATTATAACTGAAATTCTGTTTTAATCTGCCTTATTAATTCTAGATTTAAGCCTTTTCAGACCTGTTTATGCACCTAAGGACTTTCTTGAGGTAGGTTCTATTGGCTAAATATATGTATATTAATGAGGTAAAAATGCAAAAGAAATAAAAAACATCTCCAGGCAGAAGAATCACCATGTAAGAAGCCCCAGAGCCATGAAAGCAATGGAATAACCTGATCAGATTTGTGTTTGGAAATTGCTCTGGGAAAATACATTGTAGTGTGGAAAGATTAGAGAGAAGTAAATCAAGAAGATTTGATTTAAAAATAGAGACTGTAAATCATGTAGCCTCTTGGCTAGCACAATAGGTGCTCAGTGAATCTTTTCCTTTTTTATTTTTCTCGCTGTTGTAGTAGTTGAGGCAAGGTATGATAAAGGTTTGAACTCAGAGAACAGCATTCAAATTGGAAAGACATCAACAGACTTGTATTTAACAAGATGTGAATTTAACAGATTTTTTTAAAGATTTGGGAATTTATTATATCTAGGGAGTATGAGAAAAAGAAAAGATAAAGATGACCTTTAAGTGTCTAGATTGGATAACTGGGCAGAGTTAACTTAAGATACAGAATACAGAAAGAGACACAGGTCCATTAGTAAAGGTGATGCACTTAATTAAGTTTGAGAGGCGTATTGACATTGAAGAGGAACTGTTTAGTAGGCAGTTAGAACTCACTAATTATTTTAATTCACCCATCTTTGTGACCATTTTTTTTCTCTTGTACCTTATATGTAATCCACCAGGAAATCCTTTCAGCCTTACCTTTGAAGTATGTCCAGAATCCATTCACTTCTCATCACCACCATTCCTATGTTGCTGATCCAAGCGGCCATCCCTTGTCTGGACTATTTCAGTAGCCTCTTAATTGCTCTTATTGCTTCTACACTTCCCCACCTAGAATTTGTTTTTATAAGAGTTTCTAGAGGAAGCCTTGTAAATACTATTCTGAAGAAGCCATTCTTCTGCTATCCAGTGGCTTCTTATCTTATTCTACTTAAAACCCAAGTCATGACAGTGGCCTAAAACACCCTATTTGACCTGATACCCATCAGCTCTCTGAGTTCATCTCCTGTTACTTTTCCCCCTGATTTGTTCTACTCCAGAACAAATAGAGAACTTTTTCTCTATTCCCTCTCTCAGCTTGCTTACTTCCCCCTGGCTTTGTCCCATTTGAGGGTCTTTGCTCCTTGTTTTCTCTGCCTGCAATGCTTTTCCCTGAGATGCTTGTATGTCCATTCCCTCACATTCCCTATGTCTTTGCTTAAATGTCATATTCTCAGCATAAACAATATGGTCAAGAGTATTGTAATAACTTTGGAGGGATACAGACTTATCGTGGTGATAATTTCATAATGTAGCAAATGTCAAATTACTGTTAGTACAATCTGAAACTAACAGGTGTAACAGTGTTTAGCACATAGTTGCTCAGTAAATAAGTGTTGAGTGAATGAGTAAATGAATGTTTAATCTTTTGCATTTCATTTTTTTTCTGAACTTGTTTTCTCAGATACAAATTTGCCAGCATTGTTAGAAATTATTTCGGGCCTTTTAGAATTATAAACAGTCTCCTTTTAACTTAAAAGAGAAATTACTTTGGTTTGAAACTGCCTTTATACTGCTAGTGTTATTTCTCTTAGATTATTAAAGGTTTCTCTCAAACTCATTCCTAGCACTTAAATTTCATGTAATTTTTACATAATTAACTTTATGTTTTCTCCTTAATAATCATAGCACTCTGTTTCCTTAAGGACTGTTGCTGAACTGATTCTTTTATTAGTCATGCTGAGAGTCTTCTTTAGCTAAAGAAAATTTTTCTATAATCACTTCCTTATAGTTTCTGCTTTTCTACTATTTTTTTCTTTTCTATTGCCCATATAGTCATAATTTTTCTTTTCAATTCTATGTTTTTAAGTTTTCCATGCACTATGATCCCTTATTTTCATAATTAGACTAAAATTGTATTGTGCTATATTAGTCTATATTTAACACTGTTGGTTCTTTGCTAAAACATTCTTTAAAAATAAATTCCTTTGATATTTTTAGCTTCAATTTAGTGTTTGAAATTTTAGAAAACTCTTTTGCACTTATGGTATATTTCATTTTGCCAGCCATTAGTTATTAGGTTATTAATGCCTTCTTCAGATACGCTGGTGTTTCTGTCATTATAATCTTCTTCACTGAATTCTTGGTTTCTTTCCCTTCAGAATTGCAATTTAAAAATATTTTTGAAAATTATTATTATTTTCTCTCTAAAATACATGTTGCTTTAAAAACAAGAAAACATACATAAGAAGAAAATTTAAAACAAAAATTACTCTTAATATCATCATATAGCAATAAACAGTACTGTAGTTTTAATTTAATAAACATTGTAGTGTTTATAATTGTGGCATATTAAACTGTATTTTATGTAAATTAAACATAATATAGGTAATTTTCTCTACCGGAATGTTTAAGTAGTCTTAAACATCTTAAATGTCTAATATTGAATGTCTTAAAATATTAAATGTATAATATTTTTCTGTTATAAACAACACTTCCTTTACCTTTTTTTTCTGCACAATCTCTGCAAGCAGTTTATATTATTTCCATAATCATACTCATAGAAGTGAGATTCCTAGATTAAAAAATGTGCTAATATCCAAGATTTTTAATTTTGAAAAATATTTCCTGTTAGTTTGGCTTCTGAAAAAATTTTTTTTTACCTTTGGATTTGATTTAGAAGCAATACCTTATGATGTTATTCCACTGTCTTTCTATAAACTTTTCAGCATCTATTTTTAAAAGAGTTAGAGTTGGTTCTGAAGTTTTCCCTGGCAAATACTGAAATCAAGCAGTTTAAATTTTTCTGTCATTTTTCCTTGTAAAATATTATACTCAAACAAATTTTATTTTTTCTTAACATCAAAAAGTTTTTCTTTCTAACTGAAATTTTAACTTTTTAGTATTTTATTTGATAGATCGTCTTTTGGAATATTAAATTGAAAACATGTTTATAGTATCTTAACATTTTAACATAATTTTATAGCTTTCAGAATGTAATTAAAGTATATGCATAACCCAAATAGTTTTTAATTTTGTGATGATATACTAAGAATATCACTGCCAATTTTATAAGTGAAAATTTTGTATAAAGAAACTCACCAATTTCATTGGATTTGTTTTTAAAGGTATTAATTAATCTTCGCAACCCAAATTATGAAAATGGTGATTCTCTTAGTTTCCGGACTCATTTGGGTTTAATCCAAGTTCCTCTCAAAGTAAAAGACATCCCTGAATTGGTAAGTATAGGTACTTAAAAATAAATTAACATATTTTAGAGGGTAACCATTGGAAAAATACTTTAGTTCAACATGTATCTAAAGTAGTAGGACAATCTGCTCATTAAATAAATGAATAAAGTGGAAAATTTCTTTTTTATTGTAAATATGTTCTATAGAGAGTGAGTTGCTTTGCTAGTGGGGTTAAAGGTGACCTTTCATTGACCTATAAATGCTTTTGCTTATTTCTTATTTTAATAAACAGCATAGACTTATAAGACCTGTTATTGGGATTTAGGTGCCTGATGTATAGCTATAAAACTGATTGAAACAAATTGTGAATTTTATTAAAAAATTTTAAGGAATATACATTTCATTTATTTGAACCAACCTTTTTTTAATCTCTGAATATGGAAGACACTGAGGGAGATAAAAGAACATAAGACGAGTTAAAGACTATCTTTGGTCTGCAGACTGTCACATTTTGGTAGGGAAATTAGTTTTAAAATAGAATAATTGTAGGAAAGTGGAGAGATTTCCTTACAAAGAAGTTAGTTAATTACCCCAAAATAGTAAGGAGCACAGAAATGTAAATATTGTCTTTGGTGAAACTAAGAAACAACTAAATTTTAAAATATTAAGATAGAGAACTGATGGAAGAATGAGGAATGACTCAGACTTGAAGAAGTCAAGCCTTATTGCTTCTGAAAGGTGAGAGGTATGGATGAGAAGTGTGATGGTAATCAATTTATTACCTTTCAGCTCCGAATCTACCTTTTTAAAAAACTGAACTATGGTTGCTTTACAATATTGTATTAGTTTTAGGTATACAGTAGAGTGATTCAGTTACATACACACAGATACACACACATATTGTTTTTCAGATTCTTTTCCATTATAGATTATTGTAAGATACTGAATATAGTTCCCTGTGCTATACAGTGAATCCTTGTTATTTATCTGTCTTACATACAGTAGCATATATATGTTAATCTCATACTCCTAATTTATCCCTGCCTCCCTCTTTCTCCCTTTGGTGACTGTAAGTTTGTTTTCTATGTCTATGAGTCTATTTCTGTTTTGTAAGGAAGTTCATTTGTTTTATTTTTTGAGATTCTACATATAAGGATATAGTATTTGTCTGACTTACTTCACTTAGTATGATAATCTCTAGATCTATCCATGTTGCTGTAAATGGCACTATTTCATTCTTTTCATGGCCAAGTAATATTTCTTTGTATATCTATATACCACATCTTCTTTATGCATACATTCATCTGTTGATGCACACTTAGGTTGCTTCCATGTCTTGGTTGTTATAAATTGTGCTGCTATGAACTTGGAGTGTGTGTACATTTTTGAGAGTTTTTGTCTTTTCTTGATATATGCACAGGAGTGGGATTGCTAGATCATATCATGAGTCTATTTTTAGTTTTTTAAGGAACTTCCATACTGTTTTCCCTAGTGGCTGCACCAAATTACATTCCTACCAAGAGTGTAGGAGAGTTCCCTTTTCTCTATTCCCTCTCCAGCATTTATCATTTATAGACTTTTTGATGGTGACCATTCTGGCCATTTGTAGTTGGCAAACCTACCTTTTTTTTTTTAACCCTGTTTTATTATACTGGAGCTGGACCTTGTAGACATTTCCTTTTTGCCAACTAGCTTGACATTAGGCTTTGTCAGTAGAGGATTCTGGAGAGACATTGCAAGACCATAGTAGGATAAGGGGACTTTCCATGTACAGAAGCCAGCAGATCAGCAAACAGAAGACCCAGTAGGATTCACCTTGGCAGCCCTTAGTCAACCAGCTCCAGCCTGTACTCACTGGCAAGATTGTTCTTCACCTCTGGTCTGCATGTTCCTGGGGCAGGCACACCCTCTCCTTAAAAGTCTGAATCTCAGTCTTGAGGACATGGGGGGCCTTTCCTGAGTTATTAGTTCTTTGGTTCACGCTCCTTCAGCCTAGAAGCCATAGTTGCTTTCTGCACTTGTTAATTCTGTTTGTCCCTGTTCACACTTCTGATATGGTTTCTATTTCTTGACTGGACTGTGACTGATACAAGAAACCAGATGGTTTTATCCCTGGAACTTTGCAAAGAATCAGGAATTGGAGACACCACATGTGATAGAAGGCATTGAGGAGACATAGAGCTGAAAATGGAGATTGTATAAAACGGTTTAGACTCCCAGACTTGTCCCATCCTTCATTTTCTGGCGACTCCTCCTCCCCAACAGGAGACCAGAGGTGTATATAATCATTGCAGAAAGGCCATGAACTCAGAGACCTCAAATGTAGAGCTGAATAGGAATGAAGCATTGTATTGAAAACAGAAGAATTAAGTGAAGGTTGACCAAAAGAAAGAAAGCAAAAGCTGGCTGTCTATAAAAATTTTTTCAGAGTAAAGCCCATCATACTCTGCCCAGGCCTCAAAGACAGAGCTTCCAGTCAGTTGTTCATTGCCTAAATCCAAAATATGACTGACCAGCCTAGGCTCTCCAGATACTTGAAATTTTACAATTTGAAAAGCACAGCTCAAAACTAAAACAGACCCTGCAGAGAAAAATAAGGAAGAAGAAATAGCCAAGTTATGAAATGAGTAATTTTTATGACCACCAATATAGTTACTTCATGTTTGAATTTACATCTACACTCGCAAGATACAATAGGCCAAACCTGGTGTAAGGTTCAATTAGATTTGTAGAGAGATACAGAACAGAAAACATGGCATGTCAATATATCATGTAGATCTTCATTGGAAGTCCTTGCAGCCTACCAGCTGCTCCTTCCCAGCCCCTACAAGGAATGCTTGCAAATGGAAGTAACAAGGTTACATAGGCACAGCATAGGAAAATCTCATGCGCAATAGGAACCGTTTCTTGTAATGCACATGAGCACAGTTTCCAAGTCCTCTCAAGAGGCATACCAGGTAGCTAAGGCCTGTGTTTTCCAATAGGTTTCTATAGTCCACTTATAATCACTTATAGTCCTCCATTTCAGATGAAATTTACCAGTCAAGTGTCATTTTTTTTTCTTCAGTAAATTATATTGCTGGTTATTTAGCTGGCTTTCCTCTCCACAATTTTTTTTTTTTTCATAATCCAGTACATTTTCAGGGCAACAGTGCTGAGAGAAGGTAAATCCAAAGTAATCTTCACGTGGACAAAGAGGTTAACCTCTTGTTAACTGTATCTTCCCAATAGAAGACTTAAAACAAACATTAATATTCTCAGAGAGAAGATATTACTCATGAAACAGGAACAGAATTTCATTAGAACAACAAAACAAGACATTAGAAAGTGGAAAAGAACTTTTAGGAATCAAAAGTGTGATGTGCAAAAAAAATGAGTAGAGAGTTAGGGAAATAAAAAATATGGTGTACAAAAAAAGTCAGTAGAAGGCCCAGGAAATCTCTATCAGAAGACAGTGTAAAAACAGAAAGCCAATGAGATGAAAAATAAATGGGAAAAGGTCTTTTTAATTAGATGGTCAGTCCAGATGGGCTGATGCCTGGCCGGTAGGAGTTCCAGAAAGAGAATACAGAAGCCAAGGAATTTAAAAAACTTTTAAGAACTCAAAGACAGGAATCTTCATTATGAAAAGACCTACGCTAGTACCCAGTTCTATGAATGAAAGAAGACCCATAGCAAGGCACCTGAAAAGAAGACGACTAAAAATTTTTCTGGAAGAACAGTGTATATAATGTTTCAGGCATCAGAGTGGCATCTGACTTCTCAGCAGGAAGACTGGAAGCCAGAGAATTTTTAAGTAAAGCCTTTGAAAATCTGAATGATTTCAAGCCTAGAATTATGTATATAACCGCCAGTCAGTCAAATGTGAAGTTGAAGTATCTGTTTTCAGATGTACATGATCTAAAATATTCTAATTCATGGAGCTATTGGTAGAAATGCCCTAAAACAAGATCATAAACAAAAAGAGCAAAATAGAGGATCTAGGAAATGGGATTTCCAACCTAAGTGTAGAATAAGTTCCAGAATGCCAGTGAAGAGAATTTCCAGGCCAGTCTGTGCAACAGGACCAGAGCAGAGCAATCCATATTGGAGCAGAAGCTTGTAGGGTTCCATGATAACTGGCAAGAAAAACACCAAAAATGTAGATGATCTGACGACGTGCTAACCACATGCAA
Source organism: Cervus canadensis (assembly GCF_019320065.1). Classification (NCBI taxonomy): domain Eukaryota; kingdom Metazoa; phylum Chordata; class Mammalia; order Artiodactyla; family Cervidae; genus Cervus; species Cervus canadensis. The sequence continues at coordinate 19,001,530 of NC_057404.1, read as the reverse complement.
AACTATTGTGGAGGGTCTTTTTAGAGTTGTGAAAGGGAGGAGGAAGAGGTAAATAGAGAAAATGCATAAGTGAAAAAGTGATTTAATTATGAACTGTATGGAAAAAAGTACAAGAACGGAAGCATATTTATAGCATACTACATTCTTCAGCAGTGAGTAACATTTAAATAATAATAACCAACTCTTAACATTGATGTGATTAAGCATTGATATATACTTATATTGAAATGATAGAGGGAGGAGAAGAGAATGTACTGAGCTATAAAATCCACATTTATCACTAAAAACCTTAATAGTTATTTGAAACTGCTAAATTTAAAATAGCAAAATGTACCTGTTACTTGAAATACGGATATATGTTTGTTTTTTGGCCATGCTGCATGGTTTATGGGATCTTAGTTGCCCAGCCAGGGATTGAACCCAGGCCCTTGGCAGTGAGGTGGATTCCTAACCCCTGGGCCACCAGAGGATTCCCAAAATATGGATATAAATACCAGGAAAAATGCTGAAAGTGGTTGTTCCTGCTTAGTGGAATAATTATGATTGTGTGTATTTGTGTGTTGGAGAGGAGTACATAAGTAGGGGACTAATGTTTTGTTACTGTTGTTGTTAAGTCTTTTAGCTGACTTGATTTATGTTTAATGTACATAAAGAGAGCGTAGCATGGTGGTTAGATAATTAGATTCTGAAGTCAACTAACCTGGTTTAACCTCTTGCTGTACCACTCACTGGTTGTGTGACCTTGGGCGAGTTTTCTTAACCTTGAGCTTTAGTTTTCTTATTCAATATAAGGATAATAGTATCTCATAAAAGTACTGTATTGATCAATATCTTAAGATATGTTATGGGTTGACTTGTGGCCCCCCCAAAAGTTATGTTGAATCCTGACCTCCAGTACCTGTAAATATGACCTCATTTAAAATAGGACCCTTGCAGGTGCAATGAAATTAAGATGATGTCTTACTGGAGTAGGGTGAGCTCAAAATCCAATATGACTGGTGTCCTTAAAAGAAGAGGAGAAGAGAGACTTACAAGGAGAATGTTGTATGACAGGCAGAGATTGGAGTGTTGCATGCATAAGCCAGGGAACATCAGCAATTGCCAGCAACACCAGAAGCTAAGAGAGACATGGAACAGATTCTCTCCTGGAACCTTCAGGGAAAGCGTGATCTTGTTAACATTTTGAACTTCTAGCCTCTAGAACTGTGAGAAACTGGGAGTTTCTGTTGTTTAAAGTGAAAGTGAAGTTGCTCAGTCGTGTCCAACTCTTTGCGACCCCATGGACTGTAGCCTGCCAGGCTCCTCTGTCCATGGGATTTTCCAGGCAAGAATACTGGAGTGGATAACCATTTCCTTCTCCAGGGGATCTTCCTGACCCAGGGATCGAACCTGGGTCTCCCGCATTGCAGGCAGACTCTTTACTGACTGAGCCGCCAGGGAAGAACCCTTATGTTTTTTAAAGCTAGCCAATTAGTGGTACTTTTTTAAATGGCAGACTTAGGAAATTAATATATAAATATAAAGCATATAAGCGGTCCTTGAAACATAGTAAGCAGTAAATGTTAAGCATTAGTACCACAACTTTCATAAAAAAACAATTTTTAAGACGTTATTTTAAAAGATGTTAGAAGTCCTCTTCAGTTCAGTTCAGTTCAGTTGCTCAGTTGTGTCCGACTCTTTGCGACCCCATGAACCGCAGCACACCAGGCCTCCCTGTCCATCACCAACTCCTGGAGTCCACCCAAACCCATGTCCATTGAGTTGGTGATGCCATCCAACCATCTCATCCTCTGTCGTCCCGTTTAGGAGAGGTTTATACAAAATGGTATGGCTGTATAGAAGAGGAAGTGGCAGATTCTTCTCATGAAGTATAGAAGGTCTTCTCAGAGGTACTGACATTTGATATAGTTTGAAGGCATTTGCTAGGTAAAGAAGCAGGGAATGATGATTTATGAAAAGGTTTAGCATGTTGTAAGTGGGGCTAATTAGGCTTCTGTCTGTCTGAGGGGACCTGAAGCTGGTGTAAATACATTCTTAGCTATTAGAGAATCAGAATCCTGTGACTGATTTTCAAAAAACTGTGACCATACTTAATGTCTTCAGGTATTAGGGATAGTTGTACCCATTTCCTGAATCATGTGGCTGGTGATGATGGTTCCACCTCCAGAGTGCATGGTTTATCTGTAACCCTGGTCTGTCTGTGTGAGTACTGAACTTGGTGAGACTCAGTGAGTCGTATATGATCCTATAATAGATGGCCCTCAAACCTAGCTCACAGTGTTATGCAGACTCATGCATATTAAAAAGGATTTTTTTTTTAGGTATAGTTGATGTACAATTTTACATAAGTTTCAGGTGTACAACTTATTGATTCACAATTTTTAAAGGTGATACTTCATTTATAGTTATAAAATATTGACTATATTCCCTGTGTTGTACAATATATTCTTGTAGCTTATTTACTTTATATGTAGTAGTTTGTATCTCTTAATCCTGTACCTCTATCTTGCCAAAAGGGAATTTCTTGAAACTGAAATGTATTAACTCTAAAGAGAAGTTGCAGACTAATTGCTGTTCAGTCTTGTACAGGCAGCAGGTTGGAACTAGAGCTCAGTGGAGTGGTTCCCCATTTATTAACTCCCCTCTGTCACATGTCACTAAGCACTGTGCTAAGTACTGGAGGTGCAAATGTGTGTAAGAGATAGGACTGTCTTCCAGGAGCTTCAGGCTAGTGAGGAAATGACCAGTACAAAGATAATTTCAATACGATGTAAGAGAGGTTGCAAAAAAGGTATGCATGTTCATAAAGAAGAAAATCTGAGATTAGGGCCCGGGGCTTCCGTGGTGGCTCAGACAGTAAAGAGTCTGCCTGCAATGCAGGAGACCCAGGTTTAATCCCTGGGTCAGGAGGATCCCCTGGAGAAGGGAATGGTTACCCACTCCAGTATTCTTGTCTGGAGAATTCCATGAACAGAAGAGCCTGGCAGGCTCTTGTCCATGGGGTCACAGAGTCAGACCCGACCAAGTGAGTAACACTTACACTACTGATATAGAATAAAAAATAGTCCAAAGCAGTACATTTTTACCTCTTTAGTTATCAAAAATTGGTAACATAAGTTGCAGTGCTTTTTTAAGATATAGATAAAAATCAGGGTTTTAGTTAAAAGATTGAAATGACATTTATTTAAAATCTATACAAAAATAAAATATATGTGTTATGCTGAATAACTGTTTTATGAGAGACACAAATCACTAATTTAAATAATCATAGATAATTATGAAAGATTAAAACTAATTCCATTTTTAAAGAAGAAGGAAGTTTGGTTTTAGCAATTAGGATAGTAACAAAAGACTGAGGCAAGTATTAATAGAAATATTTAATTACTTAGGGAATAAAAATAATGTGAATACTATGAGGTTCTTATGTATTTTAAAAAAACAGACAAACAGGGTTACTTTCCTTAGACATTAGTAGATAAGTAGAGGAAGTCTGGAGAATAAATCTAATTTATTCTTATTTTAGCAGAGCACTTGATAGTCTAATTTTACTTAAAAATTAATTTAAGTTGTTTTGGATATTTGCAGTGTTTATTTGATTAAGAGCTGAGTGAAGTACAGTACCATACAAAGCACAGATACAGAATTATATTGGTAATTTTAGATAATGAATTTAGAAAATAAAATTTATCAGTACTGCATGTGCTATTTGTATCTGTATGTTTAAGGAAAGATTTGAGTGTTATTAGTTCTTTACTCAAAAGAATAATTATTCTTTACTTTCACTGACTAGTTTGTTATCTAAAATGGGAAAATTTTGGACTAAAGCATTACTATTTAAAGGTTCAATAATATCGTTTTCTTTTTTAGGTATTTAAATGAAGCAAAGATTTATTTTACATTGTGATTTTCATTTAAGTTGATGTCTAGGTGAAGATATTTTTTTAAATAACGTGTAGAAAAGTCTGAGATGTATGGTAATTCTGTGTGTTATTTTTCAGAAAGAATTCTTTGTAGAACTTGGCTTAACTACAGGACAGCTGGGTATAGATGACTCTACACAAGTGCCTCCTGGTCAGTATTTCTCCCATATGGCATATAATAAATGAAAACGAGAGTTAGGTTAAGGTTTATCTTGTCATTTTCAAATTAATCTAGTAACTTTTTAATATCTGTCAACTAACATGCTTTTTGCCTCTCCTTGGTTACTATTAATTATTGTATAGAATCTTGTATATTTATTAGCATTCAATTAGATATTGTCTTTTTATTTGAGGGTCTTTAAAACAATTTTGAAAACTTACCCACTGAAATGTTGTGAAGTAATTAGCCTCCAACTAATAAAAAAAATTAAAAAATAAAATAAAATAAAACAATTTTGAAAACTCATAAGACATACATAAGTCGTTTTGTTGGCAAAATTTTTCATTGGCAGCACTCATGTTTCCCTTTATTTGCCATTACTATCTTTATTATTTTTCATATCACCAAGTTAACTGAACACTGACATTCTATCTTGTATAAACAAACATAGGTTTTAAAATTGGTATGTTTTCATCTAGAACATTTCCCCAACATCTCTCTTCTTGTGCCTAAATGCCTGTATTTTCATAAAAGACTGGATTAATATTTAATCATAATAAACAGGAAGTAAAAATTGACTTAAAATATAGAAGGTCTATATTGTTGTACTAATCATAATAGGAGTCAAGGAACTGTTCTTGTCTTTTCCTCTGTCACTGGCTAGTTGTGTGACTTGCAAAAGTCACTTTGTATTTCTGGACTTGTTTTTTCCACTGTAAGATAAGGAAGTTGGCCACTTATTGTTGTTGCTAATAATAATAATAATAAAGTTATTGAGCATATACTATGTATTACATGTGTTTTATATATAAAACAACTCTAGATGTAACTGTATTATTATCATTTTAAAACCTTTGTTACTGTATAATGCATATGGGAAAGTACATGTGTCCTAAGAGAATGGCTCAACAAATTTTTATAATTGGACACTCCTATTAAATTACCACCCAGATCAATGAAATGAAATCCTTTCCTACCCCCTTTCAATCTTGGTCCCCTGTGTCAAAGATAACCACTGTTTTTACTATTCAAGTCTCATCTCTTGCCTCCTCATTCTGTCCTTTCCCCTTCTGCCACCTCCATCCCTGTTTCCACATATACACATGTTCTCTGTCTCTAATCATATTTGAAAAACTGCTGCACATTTTTCAAGTGTCTAGATTGACGACTCTGCCTCCTCTACATCTTCTCCATCATTATCATCATCACCATCTGTGTTTATAGGATTTCAGCATATCTTCAAGTTCCTTGTTGGTAAGGGTTTCTCTATGCTCTTCTCTGTGGTCCTCAACATTGTCATCAGTTAATTATGTCAGAGAAACCTTTCCTACCAAACTTTCCTTGAAACATTCAAAATATTCTTGATTTCCACATCATTATTGGGGAAGTCCCTGAGTCACTGATTGCTTCATTCCAGAGTGGCCTCCAGCGTGCATCAGGCTTTAGGGCATCTACAGCCTCTGCAGTGGACAAAATTGCATCTGCAATTGTGGAGCTCTTTCGTAAATTGCTACTGTGGCTGCTGCTGCTGCTGCTACTGCAGGCAGGGTTAGCATCACGGGCAGTGGGGAACCTTCTGCAAGTGAGGTGAATGTAAGTCACCTGGATGCACCGCTGCAGCGGTGACAGAGAGTTAGGAAACAGGAGCGGCATTCCACATTCTCGTTGGGAAGCAGAGAGACTGCGGTTGACCAGGAGCATTCTCAGCTAAGAGGAGGACCTTGAAATGGCAGCCCCTTCTCTTCATGCCTTTACTTCAAGAATGAAGCACTGGTGGAACCTCTCCAAGAACAAGATGGCCTTCACCCAAACCTTCTCGTATTGCCAGAACATGGGCCGGCAATTTTTGTTTTTGTTCTTGCGGGCCTGGGGATTGCTTGCTCAGTAGATGGAGCCTGGCTTGATCACGTGACCTGCTGCGTTACCACACAGCTCCAGAATAAGGTCACCTTTCCAGGTCCTGACCCCTGGGGCTTGCTTTACATTCTTACGGAAATAGGTGTTATTGGGCATCCCCTTCCAGAACATGCCCACTTCATCACAACTGAAGATCTGCTCCGGAAGGTAGCCTATCTCTTCTGTAAGTTTTCTGAGCTGTCTGGGAACGCTGAAGCTGTCTGGGCATCAGCCAGTGTTGATTCTCCCACGATCTCTGAGTTCTTGTGGCTGCAGCGCTTCACAGAGCTAGCCAGCCAGCCCTGTGAGCCTCAGACTCGGTTCTCTGCAGTCCCTCACAGTGGTGCTCACAGAGGCCAAGTGCTTTTCACACCGCATCTTGCTGTCAACAGGAATATGCTTCTGTGACATGTCCTCCAGCCACACACTTAATGCCTTTGCAAACATTTTATCATGAACCAGAGACCATTTTTGCAATTGTAGGGACGGCACTAATACTTCCACATATTTCAGCTTCTTTCTGCTTTATTTTGCAAATGCTTGGTTCATTTTTACTGACCTATAGCTAAGCAGCATGAATCTATGACATGGTGGGAGACTACAGCTATATGGGTATACCATATAGGGTATATATACCCTATGCTATATGGGTATGCCAACATATCAGTTCATTCACATGAATTCAAGCTTTGCTTTTTAGAACTTTGCACACAGCAAATTCAAGATTTGTTTTTTTGGAATTTTCTGGAATTTTTTTCAAATGTTTTAGTCTGAGGTTGGTTGAATCCATAGATGTGGAACCCACAGATTTGGAGGGCTGACTGTATTACAGTGGTGCGCTGTGACTATTCTTGTGTAAGTCTCCTGGTACACATAGGCACACGTTAAGTTTCACATGTGAGAGTAAAGCTGCTAACTGTTGCAGGGTGTGCATACATTCCGTGTTAGTAGATGTTGCCAAATGGTTTTCCAAGGTGGTTGGACTGATTTACATTCCTACCACCTTTGTATGAGAAGCTCATTTGCTCCATTTCCTCTGCATTTAGCCTTTGTGGTGGTTGTGTATTTCATAATGGTTTTAATTTCATTTGTCTGATGACTAACATGGTTGAGCATTTTCTCGTATGTTTATTGGTCCTTTGAATTACCTCTTTTGTAAAGAACCTGTTCACATCTTCTGCATATTTGTATTGGATAGTTGTCTTTTTTAAGCTGACTTACCGGGAGAACACAGAAAGGTCTTCTAAGTACAAGACCTTTGCTGGATAGATGTATATTGCAAATATATTCTCCCACTCTGTGACTCACCTTTTTACTCTCAGTGATGTCTTTGATGAACAGAAGAAGTTCCTTGGGTCGAATATGACCAAGTTTAGGAGGTTTTTTTTTTTTCTATTATGATTGATACTTTAAAAACAAATTTTTGTTTTCCCCATATAACGTTTATTTTTATAGTGGGATTACCTATATAGTATGAACACTTTTATTAGGTATGCTTTCATGCTAGTTTAGAGTGGAAGTAGGGGTTTGCAAGTGAAGCTGTCAATAAGTTTTGTTTTTAGGGGAAAAAATAAAAGATGAATGGACAGAATCTTGTGTTATGAGAAGATATTTTATACTATCTTAACAAAGGAAGTTAGTTTATCAATTTTTTCTTCTGATTAAATATACTTAATTTTCTTTTAATTTCTATAAACTTTAAACAAATTAGAAAAAAGACTTTTCTACGTATTTTCTTATAGTTTCCTGTAGAGCTATTCCAGCTTTGAAAATAATTAGAAGCATCAATACTAGAAAAATATACATAATATTATTCTAAATGTGGCTGATTATATTTGTTTCTAAAAATGTTATTTTATCATTTTTAGAGCTTTTTGAAAATGAGCATGTACGTATTGGGCAAAAAGGTAAGCTTTTTAAAAATTTTTAAGTGGAAGATAATTGCTTTACAATGTGTTGGTTTCTGCTGAACAACAACATGAATCAGCTATTTAGTACACATGTATCTCCTCCCTTTTGAGAAAAAGATAAGCTATTGATTAAACTTATTTTAATTTCTGAAAATGAGACAGTTTTAAGTAAATGTCTGCATCATATGCCCTCATCTGAAATTTAATACCCAAAAAGCTAAAGACCTAAAAAGGAATCTTAATTAACAATGTAGATAAAACAATAGGAATCTTTATAAAGAGGGGAAATGCATCATTTTGGCTTTATCAGTAAACAGCAGATAAAGTACACAGATGATTCACTAAAAAGGAAAAGATAAATGCAGCCACACATTTCTCAAGGATATTAGCTTAATCCATTCAACAGTAGAATTTCATTTTAAAATCAGAGTCAGGTTCTCTCTTTGATGTGCCCACACCCTTCTCATTAATGTTAATAGGAATATGCTCCTGCATCAGGAGAAAGTAATGACTGCCACACTTCCTGGTGACTGTTCACAGTGGTAGGACTTAATAACTGAGCAGCTGTCAGCATTCTGGAGAATAAATTTTCCCCATCTTTTGAAGATTCTTTTCCTTGTTTATATAAATCCTGTTTAGTCTTTGAAATATGAAGTGCAGATATATATGTCTTTGTGTCAGAATGACCCTTCTGACAGTTATATTATCATGGTCTAAGCTCCCTGGTTCAATTTTCAGAATCTGGAGGACTGTGTTTATATGATTTGATATTTTCATTAAACACAATTGCAAGTTAAAGAATGTGTTTCATCTTTGTATTTCGTGTGGTCCCTTTGTTTCTTTTGGTCTTCTCATTTTCATTTAGTGTAAGGCTTTTTCCTTTTTCTTTTAAGGATATAAGAAAACAGTACTGTTAGACATATATTAGCAGATGTCTAGTCTTTCTTCTTTTGTTTTTATTTTTTTATATTTTGGTTTTGTTTGTTTTGGAAAGGGGCTTAATTTCTAGATTTAATATTTAATATTTTCATTAAAATAAAAATTAAAAGAAAAGGATAATATGTTAATTTTGTGAACTTGACCACTTCTGAATAGTTTGGGGCCTTAAAATGTTATTGGATCCTTTGTGTTTTCAGTTCTTAAAAAATTCCTCTTTTCTGTTGATTTTCCTGAGGAAGGAAATGGCAACCCACTCAGGTAGTCTTGCCTGGAAAATCCTATAGACAGAGAAGCCTGGTAGGCTACAGTCAATAGGGTTGCAAAGAGTCGGAAACGACTGAGCAACTTCACTTCTTCACTTCTTCCATTGATTTTGGCAGATAGTTAAAAGGTCATCTAATAGAATGAATATCTACATTTCCAGAATTCTTAATCATAATACTTCAAATAGCATACTACTTCCAAATACTAGAACATTCAGTACTTAGTAGAATATGCTTAGGAAATTTAAGGTTTCTGTAGATATGATTTGATGTGATCTTCAAATCCAAAATTTATTTTATATATGCATCACTTGTTGCAGATCCATGAAACTATAGTTAAAGCACAGGAATTCAAGGTACTTACATTAAAAAACTTTCAGGTAAGGCAGGAGGTGGAGGAGCCTAAGGCTTAAAACGTACAGGACTGTAAATCAGACCACATCAAAAATCAGAGAGTAAACGAAGATCGCCAAGATATGTTTTAATTATGTAAGATACAAAGATGAAATGTTAGCTTCCTTAAAAAAATTGTGAAGATTTCAATGTCTTTCTTACATGACACATTTTCTAATGAGACTCTAATATACTTTTAACAGTTCTAACAGAACAAGATAGCGCTGCCGCTCAGCAGTATGTCAGACAAGGAAGTCCTACAGCCCTGAGGGCTGAGCTGTGGGCTCTCATCCTGAACATCTCCAGCCACCCCGAGGTGAGGAGGGGGAGGAGGAGCCAGACCTGACGTTTATGCCTCGAAGACCCGTGTTTCAAAGCAGAAATACTGTTTGTTAGCCTTTTATTTATCCCCTTTTTAAATTTTCAAATCCACTGTAGTTTAGAGTTCTACAATAAGATTAATGTATGATTTAATCACTATGTATTTAACAAAGATGTTTTTATTATTAATAATTAATTAGATAGTGTGAACCTATACATAAACAATAAGTGTAGGGTTGGCCAGAAAGTTCATTCAGGTTTTTCTGTAAGATCTTATAGAAAAACCCAATGACCTTTTTGGTCAACTCCATAAAATTTTAATAAGTGGAGTCCACCAGTTTAGGTCACTGAGGATGTATGGTGGAATTGGGAAATAGAATAGGGTGAAATAAAGATAGACTACTCAGTATATGTAAATGAGTACTTTGCCCCTACAGTTACTTTGAAAATATGCACCATTTTTATAGCTCTAAAAATTGACATTTTATGTGGGAATGTTATTTTTCTAAGTATAAGAACATTTTATTTTAGGAAATAAAATGAAAAGAGAAATCACCAACAGACAGGTAATAGATTCAATAAAGAAAAAATATGTAACACATTCTTTTTGAAATATTTTAGAGAATTTTTTTTTTTGCTTAAGCCCATTGAGCCTACAAATCATTGATTTAAATATTGTAATAAATAGCAAACTAATAGTTACAGCAAACTAATAGTTCACTAGACAGTGGTTAAAAACATGGGTTTTCTTTGAAATCATACAGCCTAGTTTCAACTCCTAGCTCCCCCAACTTATTTGAAATAAGTTGCTGAGTGAGATAAATTTCTTCAAGCCTCAACTTACCTATGCTTAAATATGGGTAATAATTTTTATATCACAGAGTGGTTGTGAGAATTAAATAAAATGTGAGTCTTTTATTGACACAGTCCCTGATGTAACAGGCCACCACTAATGGTAGCAGGAATGATTATATATTGCATATAATTATAAATCAATCATAATTGATAATATGTAATAATTCTATGCACATATATTATAATTATATACACATATATTAAAATTACATATAATTATAATGGTAATATTAATAATAAATTAATCATGATATTAATCATACATTAATCATAATTTAAAATAATGCTGTTTTTAAGAAAATCAAGCACTAGACATAAGTATTATAAAAGCTATACCTCTGGCCTTTGCAGATTATGTATGTATGCTTGTGTGTGTGTATGTGCATGCATGTATGTGTGTTTTAAATCTCCCTCTGTGAACAGCACTGTCAAAAATCACTTGCTTTCTTTTTTGAAAGAATAAGCTTTGTGCTTTATTTTAGAGCAATTTTAAACCAAATGATACTGCTGATCTTTTGAGGTGACACTTTAAAAGTAACAGTTGACAAAACAGTTTGGAGTGTACTTTAGGCCTTTTTTTAGTGCATCAGCTCTTGTAAAAGAGGTAGTAATTCTTGTTCTGATCTAACTGTGTAGATCAGAGTTAGATCACCTACCAATTTCATCGACCAGCAGCTAAGTTAACAAGTCCTGTCTCTGCAGAGGAACTACTTCCGTTTCAAAAATATATTTAGAATTTTTCCAGAAGTATCATTGTAGAATAAAAGTAGTAATCGCAAATAATGATTGTTTGTTACAATGTTCAATGGCTGTTTTTACACCTGCATTCTGGAGTTAATAATGATCTTGATTTTCTGTACTCAAAATGACAGATCTGTAAATAGAAATTAATATCAGAGAGGCAATCTTGATTTTGTTGAATAAAACACTTTCTATGCCTTACACTTTTATATTCACTGTAAAGGTGTCACCCGCACACACCATAGCAGCTCCAAAATAATTGTTGTAGGTGGTACATCAGAGGGGGGAGAGAGGGAGGATACTTCTTCTTAGGAGGAACTCTTTATCAGAAGGTTTTGTTCAGTTACTTTTCAGTCACTTAAAATAAGCTACACATGCAAATGTATCATAGTTAAGGAGATACATAAACAGAATATTTCAAATTTGACACCCATAAACCTGTTTTAAAAATCTTACCTCCTTAGAAAGACTTGGTATTTAATGCCTTGAGTTCCTAGCAGTTAGTTTATTTAATACTTTTATTAGAGAATTATTTAACTTTGATTTTTTTTTCTCTTTTTAAGAAAATATGTGATAAGCTTAAAAGCATTGTCTTTATATATTTTCTATAGATTTCTGGATCAAAATACCCATATTTAGCAAACATTCATATTTAAATTTTTGCTTAATTTCAGCTTGCTGGTTAAAAGAAGATGGAAAATTTTCTTTTACTTTGCTCTAAGTTCTTACTGATAAAATAGTCAAGATGAGTATTAACATTTAAGATTTCCTTCAGTGATTTCACAGCAAGGTTCTCCACAGCCTGACCTAAAGGTCTCCAGCAATGCCTGATCATCCTAGATCTTTCTGGTCACACTTACCTCGTCTTCCCAGTGTCTGTTTCTGTCCTTCACTCTCCGCAGCCACTTTTTTTCACAATCTTAGCAAAAGATATCACTTTCTCTTAACCAGAGAAACCATAAGTCATCAGAAGGAACTTATCCAAATTCTTTCCATGAAACCTGTGAACTTTATTATGTCAGCACCCGTTCTTGCCTCCTCTACTTTTATATCTAAATCTTGTGAAAGAAAATTCTATGCTGAATGCTCCTATTTTCTTAATCCCATAATCACTCAGTGTACCTTACTCTGGTATACATTCTACCAAATGACAATAACTGTCCTACCTAAAGATATCAAGAACAGTGGACGCATTTTAGTCTTTACATTTTACTGCATTTGATACTATTATCTATTCTGTCCTTGAAATATTCTTGGTCTTTAATTTAGTTCATCCTTTTTTTTAGTTATTTCCCTCTTTCTTTCTTTTTTTTTTCAAGTCTGCATTTGGGTTCTGGTACAAACCTCAAGTGCTTGTGTTTTTCAGAATTCAATTTTGATCTTCTTTTCATTCTGCACGTTTTCCTTAGACTGATTCACCGATCGTTTTTTTCTGTAATGGCTTCAACTCTGTTTTAAGACAATCAATCATTGTCTTAAGTCTAAAACTGTTATTTCCAGTTTCCTACAGAACTCTTAATACATGCTCCAAAAGTATATCAGACTCATGATGTTTAAAAAAAAGGCATAATCTTTACCTCAGTGCATTTATGGCCATCCAAGAAATGTTGAATTGTCTCTCCACCATGCTATTCTCTCCCTGGAAAAAGGTCTCAGACTTTCTTCTTGTTGGGTACTCTTGTGTTCTTTCACGTGCAGCTTATTCCATCACCTTTCCTGAGAGACCTTCCTAACCTCTTCTCTACCTTGTCTTCTTCTGACTCCATCACTGCTACTGTTAGATACTTCCTTCTTTTTCCTCCTGTGGAGCAATGACCTAAAGTCAAAGAAAGATATACCATACTTCTTACTTTATTTGTCTGCCTCCCTTTCTAGACTGAGGCTTCCTTGGTGGCTCAGATGGTAAAGAATCTTCCTGCAATGCGAGAGACCCAAGTTCAATCCTTCGGTCAGGAAGATCCCCTGGAGAAGGAAATGGCAACCCACTCCAGTATTTTTGCCTGGAGACTTCCATGACCAGAGAAGCCTGGCAGGCTACAGTCCATGAAATCACAAAGAGTCAGACACGACTGAGCAACTAACAAGTTCATGTTCTTTCTAGATTGAGTACCTGGGGACAGGAATTGTTTTCTTCTTCATCATCTTAATGTCAGTATCTTGTACAGTGTCTAAAAATGATAGGCTCATCTAAATGCTTACTGAACAATTAAGTATAAAATTTTAGGACTCTTTGTGAGTTGTTTGATTTTTTAAGTATATATTTTCTTCTTCTCTTTAGTTAAATGGATAGTCTAAGTCTAAATAAAATACCAAATAGATACATATATTAAAATTATTCTCTGATGCTAAAAATTTTGGCTACTTTGCTTTTCAAAGATTGCTTTTATAATCATAATTTATTGCTCTTAAATGTCTATTTGCCAGAGCTTATACAAAGTACTCTTTAAATATTCTATTATTGGTGATTGTTTTATTTTATAAATTGTTTTCTAATAATGTCTTTGTCTGCTTTTAGGTTAATAGAATAAATTAAAAGGTATTCCCTCTGCTTCTGTCCTGTGAAGGAGATTGTAGAAGACTGGCAGAATCTCTCCCTTAAATGTTTGGTAGAATTCACCAGTGAACCACTCTGGGCTTTGTACTGTCTATTTTGGAAGGTTATTAATTATTAAGTGAATTACTTTAATAAATCTAGGCCTATACACATTGTTTCTTCTTGTGTGAATTTCAGCAAATTTTCAGCAAAATCTTATTCAAGTAATTGATCCATTTCATCTAGGTTATCAAATCTGTGGGCAGGGAAGTATTCCTAGTATTCCTCTATTATCCTTTTAATGTTCAAAGGATCTTTCACTTCTGATTTGGGTAATTTGTGTCCTTTCTCTTTTTTTCTTAATTAGCCTAGCTAAAGGCTCATCAGTGTTCTTCATCTTTTCAATGAACCCACTTTTGGTTCCAATGATATTTCTCTATTGATTCCTGTTTTCAATTTTATTTATTTATGCTCTATTCTTGTTGTTTCTCTTCCTCTGCTTACTTTCAATTTAATTTGCTCTTCTTTTCCTAATTTCCTAAGGTAGAAACTTAGTTTATTTATTTTAGGTCTTTCTTGTTTTCTAATATATGCCTGCATTTAATTCTATAAATTCCATCTAAGCATTGCTTTTACAGCATTCCCCAAATTTTGATGTTACCTTTTCATTCAGTTCAAAATACTTCACAATTTTTCTTGAAATTTCTTCTTTGACCCATGTGTATGTTGTTTAATCTCCATGTATTTGGGTATTTTCCAGTTAATTTCCTGTTACTGGTTTCTAGTTTAATTCCACTGTGGATCTGAGAGCAGACGTTTTAGGATTTCTATTCTTTTAAATTTGTTAAAGCTGTTTTATGACCCAGAATGTGGTCTGTCTTGGTGAATGTTCGATGTAAGCTTGAGAATCATGTGTGTTTTGCTGTTGTTGGATGAAGTAGCGTATACGTATCCATCGTATCCGGTTTATTGGTGGTGGTGTTGAGTTCAACTTTGACCTTACTGAGTTTCTGCCTACTGAATCTATTTCTGATAGAGAAATGTTGAAGTTTTATTTCAATTGGAAATGCATGGTTTATTTTATAAATGATGCTGATGACCACCCTTCTGAAAGAAAACAATCAGACCTTTGGCTTGCAAAATATAAAAATAAATTCCAGGTAGGTTATAAACATGTAAATTTAAAATATCAATTTTAGAAAAAATTAGGAAAATATTTACATAAATATGTGGTGTAGGAGAGCCTTGCCTAAGACAAGCAAGAAAACTTAAATCCATAAAGAATTTTGAAAAATTTGTCAATGTATACCATAAACAAAAACAACACATATTAATTTGAAGAAAAAGTATTTGTAACACAAATGACAAATGTTAATCCTCGGTATAGATAAAAGATCTGACAAATTAATGAAATAAATGTAATCTAACAGAAAAATATGCAGACCATGGAAGTGAAAGTTCAATGGCCAATAAGCATATGAAAGAAAGTCAACTTTATTAGTATTTGAGAAAGTCTAAATTCATACAACAATAAAATAATCATTATTTTTACCCATGAAAAAGTTAAAATGGTGAAAGTGAAAGTCGCTCAGTAAAGGCATATGTGCATGAGGATATTTACTGTAGTACTTCTAGTAACAAACAGCTAGAAACAACCTGAGTAGTCATCTGTAGGGGAATGGTTAAATAAATCGTGACATAGCTGTAGTACAGTTATAAAAATATTAAAGTTTATGTGTTGATAGTTATTTAAAAGACCGAGAGAGATGACCGTGACACATCACTAGAAACTGAAAAATAAGTATAGTATGATTCCATTTTATGTTAACAAACAACAGCTAAAACCCTCAAGTATGATTATGTATTTATATAAGCATGGAGAAAGGTATGGAAGGATGTAAGTTACAGATAATGTTATTAATACAAATATAAATAACATTAGTTTCTTCAGCATGGTAGGAGGGAAGAAAAAAAGAGTATTAGTTTTCTTTATTCAGCTCTAGATTGTTTCACTTATTTTAATGGTTATATATCAGTTTGTAATTTTAAACTTTTTATTTTTAAAAAGTGACATAACTATAAACAGCTTTTCTGCTATGTTCACTAGAAAACACTAAAGTATAATATTGTGCCCTTTGCCAGCTGTCAGGATTGGTGTTTGAGTTGGGTGCTGTTCCTACCTTTAAAAATGTTCTTTTATTCTAGCTAGAGAGGTAGATTTAATAAATATAACAGAAGGTAAATAAAAAAGTAAAATAATTTTTCTTTAGGTAAGAAAACATCATGAATGAGAACAAAATAAGGCTTTTTAATTAAAATTAAAATGACTAAAAATAGCCAGCAAGTTCCCAGATTATCTTTATGTGATGAGCATTTTGACTCAAACCAGAGAACTGTGTATCAAGCATTTTTTAAGACAAAGAAATTGTATTTCAGGAAACATAGGTTTGGACACCATCCAGCCATGGCCGCTGCATGCATCAGATATTCTTCTTTGTCCCAGGTGATCGTGTCCCACAACTCTCATTTGTTTGAGGGACTGTCTTCAGAAAGAATCACACAGACTGCGGTGAGGGAGCCAAGCAGTATTTGGATAGGGGTGGAAACCAGGGCTAGAGTCCCCTAGAGATGGATGGAGGGATTCAGAGAAACGCAGGGATCAGCTTAAGTAGTCAGATATTTCCATCTCTCTTTAACACAGCTACTACCCAGTTAATCTTGACCTTTTTCAATCTTTATTATGAACACCTGACCAACTATTAGCCTGTCCCTTAACTGGATAACATCTTACGTCCTTCCTCCCCCTTTCTCTTCCTCTGTCTTTTCTTCTTTTTCCTTCCCCCGTTTTCTCTCCTTCCTGTCCTTCCTCTCTTATTCTTATTTCTTATTCTCTATTAAATGGCTTCCCTTGTGGCTCAGCTGGAAAAGAATCTGCCTGCAATGCGGGAGACCTGGGTTTGATCCCTGGGTTGGGAAGATCCCTCCAGAGAAGTGAAAGGCTACCCACTCCAGTACTCTGGCCTGGAGAGTTCCATGGACTGTATAGTCCATGGGGTTGCAAAGAGTCGGACACAACTGAGCGACTTTCACTGTCACTTCACTTTCAGCCTAATCTTATCACTGTTTAGAGTTAATTCGATTTTCTAATATCATGGTACCATATTATTTTTTTAACTGATTTTGCTTTTGCTAAAATTTTACTAAATTCTTTACAATTAAAAAAATTTATTTTATATTGGAGTATTGTTGATTAACAATGTTGTGTTAGTTTCAGATGTACAGCAAAGTAATTCAGTTATGCATCATATATATGTATCTATTCTTTTTCAAATTCTTTTCTCACTTAGATTATTACAGAATATTGAACAGAGTTCCTGGTGCTATAGCTGATTTTTATTTAATTTTTAAAAGCCTTGACTCAGATTTAAAGAAAAGTATACTACTGATTCTATTGATCAATGTCATTAAAAGTCCTGAACCCTTATCATTGTCCATTAGCCAAATGAGATGAGAATGTTTGACATTCTCTCTTAAAAATTTGACATACTTTTCCAACCTATGTTTAAATCATGTACACATTAGCTATATAGCATTATGTATAGTTACAACCATTATATTTTGAACTAAAAATGAATAATTAAAATTTTTTCAAAAACAAGTCTGATTTTTTTTTTTCATATGCTATATGATAGCTTTTACTACCAGGGATGATTTAGTATGCTTAAATTTTGTTATTTTATAATAATTTAGATATTAGAAAGGCAGTATAGAGTAGTCACTGGGTTTTTATATAGGTTCTGGGGGTTTCCTGGAATCAAATCTTACTACCTTTGTGGCCTTGAACAGAAAGTTACTTCTTTCTCTGGGCCTCAATTCTTCAAATGTAAATGGGAATAATAATCATTGAACAGGTTTATTTTGTTGATGTGAGATTAAATAGATTAACATGTATATTGGGTAAAACAGTTCCTAATAATTACTTAATAAATACTACATTTGCTGTTAAAGTTAAATTACAGTTAAATCAATTTAGCAAATATTGATTAAATACCTACCAGTTACCAGATTTTATCTTAAGGGATGGGATTAAGTCTGTTTATTAATCATCAGCTATTAGCCAGGCATGGAGACTCTAGTAATGAATAAAATAAAGCCCTTATTCTCCTAGTGTATATAATACTATTAATGATCATTATTTATTAAAGTTTGAGGCTGACTTTATAAATGATTGACTTTTAATGTTTTTGTTTTTCTTTTAAATCTAGGATATTTTATATTATGAGCAGCTTAAGACAAATGTGATACAACATGACCTTTTGGTGGACAGTCTAATTTATAAAGTAAGTAAAGCTGTAAGTTTTTCCATTTTGTTAACATTAAGCAATTTTCAAGAGTCTTCTTCATGTAGGTGCTGCACTATCTATGATGATACATATTAACCTTAAAAAATAATTTTAAGTGATCATTATACTTAGGACGATAAGGTTGACCTTCAAAATCTGCAGTTTCTATTCAATGTTATCTTTCACTTTGCAGCTGTCTTCACAATCCTTTCTTGACCCTCCCATTTATTGATTAAGTGAATGATATTTCTTGTCCTTATAAATTCCAATTTTCCACTCAAACTCTACAGAAAATCTACTAAAAGAAAAAATCAGATTATGGATTTCTTCATCTTATTTATCCCACAGTTCTTTAGAGCCTGCTTATTTTATTATATTGAAGTCACAGCTTATTTTTAATTTCTTTTGATTTCTAGACATAGAGTTAAACACATCTCAAGCTTTATGATAGGGATACATTGAGTTTTTGCTTTTAGGCGTCTGTCATTGAGAGTTGAAATGCAGATGCTGAAAGCATGGCGTAGGGTTTGACTGATTCTGGATTCATAATTGGGTTGCTTAAAAGACTTAGATTTTAGATTTAGAACTTGTAAGATAGAGGAGAAAGGGCATATTTTTCCAGATCTCAGAAACAGGGGAAAAAAGAATCAAAGATTTGTCTGGGGAGAACGTAACAGAAGTTGATAACAACAGTGACTGCTAGTGTTTAATGATTGCTTACTGTGTGCCATACAATGGTCCAGACTCTTCACATAGATTGGCATCTGATCCTGACAGCTACCCCAGGGGAGTGAATACTGGCATTTGGGCTATAAATGATAAATTTTTTTTTTTCCTGAAAAACAAGTTGCATTCTACAAGATCATGCATTAAAAATAATAGAGCTTATAGGAAAAATAGGGTTGGGTTGCAAAAGCAACTTTATAGCCAAAGTGCTAACAGAAACAATCATTGGGAGATGAACTGGACAGCTCAGGCAGGCTGCTCCCACTGGAATTATTAAAAATGGACAAAACTAACAAAGGGTAAGTGCTAAGATAATTCAGTTGCGCAGAGCCACTGAGGCTGCTGTCCAGGGGGGCACAGGAGGAAGTGTGGCAGTTAAGAGATGTGCAGGGCTGGGGGTGCGCCTCTGGAGACAGGGACCCCGTGCAATCATTCATTTTCCGTTCTCTTGAAATTTCCATTCTCTTGGAAGCAGGCAAAGGGCTCATGCCTGCAGAAGGCTTTGCCTTTTCCTGCTGAAGGATGTAATTCTACTTCTGCTGTTCTGACTTCTCTTTTTAAAGGAAAATCGCATTTGAACCAACACCATTCTCATGTTATACTGACATCATTTCCTTACTCACCAGCCACATATTGATAACATGTATTATAGCAAAGTAGGAAGTATTAATACTATTACTTTACTGTCTTACAGATGAGGGAACTAAGGTAAACAAAGAGTAAAGAAATCTGTTTAAATTCATATATTAAGTAGTAAAGCCAAGATTTGAATCTAGGTAATCTGACTTCACAACCATACCTTTAACCACTATGCTCTACAGGGAGGAGGATGAGGAGAGTTAAGAGGATGCAGTCTTTTGATGAAAAGTCTTGACTCTTGAAAAACTCTTGAAGTTTTTACATAGATTTGGATCACAGGTACTGCTTACCGACTTTGAGGTCAAATGACTGTACACAGGGGATTATCTTAGCAATAGCCTAAGAGATCTTTAGGGCTTTAAGACTTTTAATCTCCTCTCTGTTCAAAGGAGAGAAGACTCACAAGAGAAGTTCAAAAATCCAAGAGTGCTCGCATTCGAGTCCTTTGCTGCCCACATGGATTTCAGTTAGAATCAGTAAAGCAAAAAAGTCATGAGAAAGTGGTAAACAGCCTGTGTCTGAACAATCGAATGTAAGTTTTGGTAGAATCAGTCCTGACGATCCACAGCATGAGTGTTTACTTACGTTAGTTAAACTCTGCTGATCTTACTGAAGCAACTCCAAATAGTATTAAAGTCAGCCCTTAAGGGAATGAGCATTAAAAACATAATCATTTGAAGTTTCATTACAACTCCCTTTGGCAAAGATTCATTTTTAATTTAACTGAAAATAAAGTAGAATTATTTTAGTGGTTAAAGAAATGAAGGAAACAAGGCAATACTTAAGTATAGAACATCATCAAACCCTCCCTAAGCTAAAATATCTAATGATTCTCTCTGGATTGTGTTTTTTTTTTTCTCACAAACTTGCCCTGAATCCACACCATCTACAATTTTCTACCACTTAACTGTGATCTGACAGTTCATATCACTGTTTCTCAACCTTTTCTTCATATAAGAGAAAATTTTCTCTAATATAAAAAATTAAATACCAAAGAATAAGATTCTGTCAGAAAGAACAAGCTTTGGAGGTCCATAAGCCATTGTACTATGTACAAAATTTTGATCCCCAGGAATGAAGCCCCCTTAGAGGCAACATCGTCCTCCTTGAGATTGCGTGATCTCTACTTCTGCCCATGTTGTGACTGACTCCTTTCTTTTCTCTTAATCTGTGTCTTTCAGTTTTTCTAGGCTCGGCACATATTCACTATCTCTAGGGTCATCCACAAGTCATTTTATCCTCCTCTAATTGCTGTTTTGATCAATAGCCCAATTGAATTTTGAAGGTTGGGCAATATTTTCATAGATTTCTATAATATTTGCATAGATTTATATTATATTTATAATTATATAATTATAATATTTGCATAGATTTCTATAATATTTCTTTGGGGCATGTAACCAGTATTTCTCATTCTCCAATATTTCTACCATGTATGTTTTCTTCCTGGTGAGACTGAAGATAAACTTTGTCTTGTTTGCTAACAAGTGATGACTTGCAAATGAATAATTACAAAAACATCAAAGATTTTTGGTATTTTGATGGAATGGCATGAATGTGGGCTTGAACGATGGAGGACCAGATTGAAAAGTAATTTGATGCCAGATTTTTACAGTGGCTTTTGGACATTGTGATTGCAAATGCTTTTCTGATTTTAAGATGCCTAAACATTAGATTCAAAGGAGATAAAATTGAAATAAATAATAAGAAATTACTAATGGAACCCAAACAAGTGTACACAATTTGAAGTCAAGTAATATGTCACATATATTAGTTAAATAACCTTATAAATTTATTTCTGAATTAAATCCAGTGATAAAATCCAATTGAGAAGTTTATAATCATATGTGAAATAATAAAATCACTTCAGTATTATTTCTATATGTTACATTTATGTCTTAGTACTATAAACATACTCATTTAAGTTCTTTTCAGTGCTCTCTACTTTTAATTATAGGATGTGAAATTGACGGCAAGCAATGATGATTATTATTTTGTATTTGAAGATTATTTATATCAGGTAAGTTGAAAAATTAAAATATATAATGTTCTTGTTTTAAATTCTCTAACTCAGGCTACTTTAGAAAATATCTGTTGTTAACTGAATCCTCCTAAAATCCACACCTTGTTTCTTTTTTATCAAATTAAATTTTCCAAGTTTGGGATCAGGTTAACTTTTGTTCTTACAAGGGACTCGGTGGGAGGGTAAGAGCTACATCCCTGTTCCAACCAGGAGAGGTACAGGCGCAGGTTCGTAAACTGAATGTCCACTTCATATGTCAGCTGTCCCAAGGTGTGTAGAGAAAGCATTTTTACATGGTACTTTTCTATTAAAGGTCTTGAGTAAATCATTAAGTGCTTTGAAATCAGCTTGAAGAGTTGTGATTACTCGTTGATCACATCATATGGTGATACTGTGGATATTTGGATTTACCTACGTCTTTCTCATATCTGATAAAATAGAAATATCACAGTTAGGAAATAAGTGATTTATGTAGAATTGCTTAAATGATATTCTTTTTTTTAAAGATCACACACACATAGATAGAAGATAGATAGATAGATAATATGATCTTGAGTGAATGTCAATATGTGTCATGGAAAAAACATCTAGATTCCACATGGCAGTTTCTGCTTGACTAAATGTAAATCAGTCCCAGATGTCTAATTAGCAGGTCTCTGATGGTAATAGTGATTGTAGTTGTGTATCTGTTTAAGAAAAGAGTTAAATAAGAATCTTTCTAGAAGGTTTAATTAATTGTCTATTCCAAGAACTAAAGTCCAAAAGATTTTATAAAATTTACTTATAAAATTAAAATTTGAAATAACCTTGGGAAGAATTTTAAGGGAATTTCCATGATTTCAAATATGCCATTAATTTAAAAAATTTTAAAAACAGTTAAGGCTTAAAATCCCATTCTTTCACATATTGTTATTGATTAAAATTTGGACAATATAAAAACCTTAAAGTTTATTTACTTATGTAGCAAATATGTAGCCTGATACCTGT
The DNA here is from genome assembly GCF_019320065.1 of Cervus canadensis. Lineage (NCBI taxonomy): Eukaryota > Metazoa > Chordata > Mammalia > Artiodactyla > Cervidae > Cervus > Cervus canadensis. Next base: position 18,978,881 of record NC_057404.1, on the reverse strand, counting down.
TTTTTGGTACTCAGTCAAATTTTGAATGTACAATAAAGTTAAAGCTTCATTTATATAGTAAGTTTTGTTTCTGAACTGAAATACTGAGTAGAAATTATCGCTTTTGGTATTGTAGCATAAGGAGGTCCATAGAATCACCCCTATTAGAAAAAGCAAAACCAGTGAAAATTATTTAAAAAGAAAAAAAAAAATTAAAGTATCTGGAAACTGTCTTAAGATTAGATGTCAAGTCAACAAATAAAAACATTTATTCAGGAAAAGTGACTAAGTCTCAAAACAGTCTGTAGCACTTGAGCCATGATGCACTCTCTCCCTCCTCTTAGCCCCAGATCATCATGATGGAAGCTTCAGTTCAACTGAGTGTGGCTAGGAAGGTGGGGTTCCTTTTTCGTGTAATTTCTAGTCAAAGACTGCAGTATCTCTATAGAAGACTCTGTTCTGTGCTCACTCGCTCAGTCATGTCAGATTCTCTGCAACCCCATGGACTGTAGCCTGGCTCCTCTGTCCATGGGGATTCTCCAGGCATGAATACTGGAGTGGGTTGCCATGCCCTCCTTCAGGGGAGCTTCCCAACCCAAAGGTCGAACCCAGGTCTGCTGCATTGCGGGTGGATTCTTTATCATCTGAGCCACCAGGGAAGCCCATAAAAGGTTCAGGTAACCAGTATTTCTCCTCCTCCTCAGCTCTGTGTTGCAGATGCAAAATTTCGGAAGAATGCTGCCATGAAGTCAGGGGCTTCCTGCCTCCACTCAGAGGGTAGCCCTCTGTCAAGAGCAGGCTTGAGTCAGCTCTGTGACTTGTTCTCTGTAGTGGCTGCACCAACGTGCATTCCTGCCCGCAGTGCGCTAGGCTTCATTTTTCTCTGGACCCTCACCAACACTTGTCTTTTTTTTTTTTTTTTTTGGTAGCCATTTTAACAGGTATGAGGTAATAACTTTCTGGTTTTGATTTGCATTTCCCTGATGATTAGTGATGTTGCATACGTTTTCATGTACCCGTTGGCCATTTGTATGTCTTGTTTGGAAAAGTTCTATTAATTTCCTTTGCCCACTTTTTAATTGGTTTTTGCTATTGAATTATAGAATTCTTAATAAATTTTGGATATTAGCCTCATATCAGACATAAAATTTGCAAATATTTTCTCCCTTCCTGTAGGTTGCCTTTTCATTTTGTTTTTAGTTTCTTTTGCTTTATAAAGGTTTTTAGTTTGATATAGTTTCACTTATTTATTTTTGCTTTTTAGCTTGTGTTTTACTATCTTCCCTGGTGGTTCAGATGGTAAAGTGTCTGCCTACCATGTGGGAGACCTGGGTTTGATTCCTGGGTTGGGAAGATCTCCTGGAGAAGGAAATGGCAACACACTCCAGTGCTCTTGCCTGGAAAATCCCATGGCCAGAGGAGCCTGGAAGGCTACAGTCCATGGGGTCACAAAGAGTCGGACACGACTGAGCGACTTCACTCACTTACTGTCATAAAAGGAAATTACTATGAAGACCTAAGTCCAGGAACTTTTTTTCTATGATTTCTTCTAGGAATTTTATGGTTCAGGTCTTATGTTTAAAGTCTTAAGTCCATTTCAAGTTCACTTTTGTGAGTGGTGTAAGGTACAAGTCTAATTTCATTCTTCTGCATGTGGTTATCCAGTTTTCCCAACCCTGTTTATTGAAGATACTATGTTTTCTCCACCGAGTATTCTTGGCTCCCTCGTTAAATGTTAGTTAACCATGTGTGCGTGGTTTATTTCTGGGCTCTCGATTCTGTTCCATTGGTTCCTGTGTCTGCTGATTACTATAACTCTGTAGTATAGCTTGAAATCAGGAAGTATGATGCTTTGTTATTCTTCCTTGAGATTGCTTTGTCTCCTCAGTTTCTTTTCTGGCTCTATACAAATTTTAGGATTGTTTTTCCATTTCTGTGAAAAATGCCCATTGCAAATTTTAAGAGGAATTGCATTGAATCTGTAGATGGCTTTGGGTAGTATGGCATTTTAACAGTGCAACTTCTGATCCGAACATAGATATTGTTCCATTTGTGTCTTCTTCTGCTTCTTTCATCAAAGTCTTGTAGTTTTAAGTGTGCAGATCTTTCACCTTCTTGGTTAAATTTATTCCTTAGTATTTTATTGGTCTTTTTTATACTATAGTGAATGAAATTATTTCTTTTTCAGCTGTTTTGTTCTTAGTGTATAGAAACACAACTGTTTTCTGTATATTGATTTTATTTCCTGCAATTTTACTGAATTTTACTGAATTTCATTGATTAATTCTGGCAGATTTTGGATGGAGCCTTTAGGATTTTCTATATATAAGATCATATCATCTGTATGTAGAGATTGTTTCTTTCTTTCCTACTTGAAAGTGAAAGTGAAAGTTGCTCAGTCATGTCCAACTCTTTGCAACCACATGGACTATACAGTCCTTGGAATTCTCCAGGCCAGAATACTGGAGTGGGTAGCTGTTCCCTTCTCCAGGGGATCTTCCCAACCCAGGGATCGAACCCAGGTCTCCACATTGCAAGCAGATTCTTTACCAGCTGAGCCACCAGGGACACCCATCCCTACTTGGATGCCTTTTTTTCTTTTTCTTGCCTAATTGCTCAAAATGGTCTTGTAAAAACACCAATCAATTCGTGTTACTTGTGACATTAAATCCTAAACACCAAAGTCCTTCCCAAGGCCTGGATGACCCTGCCTGTGCTGGTTCACATCTCTAGCCTCGTGGTTCACCTCTGCGCTAACACTGCGGCACTGTGCATTCCAACACCTCTGACCTCTTACTCCTCAGGGCCATCAGACCTGCAGTTCTTTTGATGTAAAAGACTGTTGCCCTCCCCTCTTCCTCTACTAAATTCCTATTTTTCCTTCAGCTTTCAATACCTTTTTTACAAATTTGCTATAATTTTTTACAAATTTGCTTTTTACAAATTTATTTACAAATACCTTTCCTGCCCTACTCTGCTTCTCAACAGGACACATACATAGGGTCATGGCCTTGTGTTTTGTGTGATTACATATTTATTGTCATTGTAGAGGGCTGTAGATTTTCTTTAGTTAAGCGTTTAGTTCTAGATGTGAAGGATCTTTTTATGAACTGACTTCTAAATGAAACAAATTAGTTAATGTTGTACAATATTAAAAATATGAAACAAATAAAAGTTTTTGGTCCTCCCTATGATAGCTATTTAGATCCTGAACATGAAATTATTATGACACTAAACATGAATACATAAATTATAATATCATCCAAAGGACAATAATCATATAGTTTGTAGTGTGTTGACTATTCTACTCCAGTGTGTAGGTAGAAAAAGTGGAAATGTCACAATTTCTCCCCCTTTGGTGGCTGGAGAGAAGAGGATTGTCAATTTAAATTCACAGCTACAAAGGCTTTTTGGTGGTGGTGAAAGGGACTTGCCAGACAAAAAAACCTACCTCATTTGATGAACAGGGTCTGTAAGGATAACATTTTAAATTAGAGTCGTTACAGTTTCTCCACGTAGTGCCAGAATTAACCCTTGAAGACATACTCATCTTTGTGTACCACATAAACTTGGGAAACTTATAAGTGACAGAGTATGACAAACATAACTATTTATAAACAATGGATGCATTCTCTGAGAAAAAGCAGAGTGGTCATCAGTAAATATTTATTGGTCCTTATATATAATGATACCACCTTTGATGGGTTTACATTCTAGTTAAAGAGGCAAAAATGTTTTGAAATTGTTTTAAAGTATGTGTGTAAAGCATTAGGTATTAAATTAATATCACAGATAGTAAGTACTACAGGAGTATGCTTTAACCTTTGTTTTCCATTTTTAATCAATATTTTAGCCCAAATTATATTATTTTTAGGTTTCCTATAATTTTTTCAGTCATAGATCTCATAGCCTCTGCTATTCTCTATACTTTGTAAAGGTTTAATGTGGATCTTTGTCCTTACACATAAATAGATGGATAATTGTAACATCTAAGTTCTGTCTTTGGGAATTTTGCAGAATAAAATTTTCCTCATATGGATAGTTACCAAGAAAATACTTTTCATGGTCATACTTGTTCATAATTAATTTTATAATAGTTTGACTTGTCATAGAGAAGTTCATTTTAAGTAATAAAAGTATATGTAATTGTTTGCATTGAAAACAATATTATCAGAAATTGAGTTGTGATTTTTTTCTGAAAAAAAATTTGTATCCCTATACATGTATGCACATGCCCTCAAATGTGTATGTATGTATGAGATAAGAAAGAAGAAAGCCTTTTCTTATCACTAATTATGGGCTTTCCTTTGGCAGAGCTGCCTAGCAACACAACTACTCAATGGGAAAATTGTTGATGTTAATGGAATGAACTTAATTTTCTAGCACGCTCTGTGTCATAACCCATGTGTTGGGTTTTGTGACTAGACTGTGAAATTTGACAGCATGTGGCATTGCTGTGTCCACATATAGACGAGAAAGTCTGCAGTAGCTCCTCCTGAAGGAAGATCTGGGCCTGTGTTACACGGACACACAGGTGCTCTTCTCTCTTCTGAGTGACTCGCGTTAGTTACCTGAATTTTTTCAGCAGCAACACTGAACATTATAGAAATAACATTTTGAGTAATAAGTCAACCTTTTAGTATTCCAAAGTTTAGCATTTATTTTGTATGAAATTCTTAAAAATACTTAGTTGTGCTGAAAATTTTAAATTATGTCAGTTTTAAAAATGTGTTCAAACAGAAGACAACCCTTTATTCCATGGAAGTAAATTGGGTCGTTTGACAATTTAGTTCAGATTTGAGTACTTAATGATATCATGACAACCTATAAGTTAACTTATTGTCCAAAGTATATAAAGTATTTACAGGGGAGAACTTTTAAATAGTAGAGAGAAGACACAGGAATTACTCTTTCTGTTTTCTGACAAATCCTCTGTCCTGTGCTTGGCTTATCTAGCATATGCTCAGTAGAAATACAGACGTATTAGAATATGCCATTTTGTTGTTACTGCTGTTTAGTCGCTGTCGTGTCTAACTCTTTTGCAACCCCATGGGCTGTAGGCCTCCAGGATCCTCTGTATGTGGGATTTCCCAGGCAAGAATGCTGGAGTAGGTTGCCATCTCCTTCTCCAGGGGGTCTTCCTGATCCAAGAAGCAAACCCACGTCTCCTGCATGGGCAGGTGGATTCTTTACCACCGAGCCACCAGTGGAGCTTACAATATTCCATGGTTATAAATATTTTAATGCCATTGAATGGAGTTTAAGAAAGGCACAGGTGCAATCAGATATCCTTTATTCATGTATTCATGTCAAATTATTGAGTGTCTGTTCTGATACAGGCACTGCATAAGAAAATGCTTATTAAGCTCACATTTTAGTGTAAAATGAGGGAAAGGCAAGTACACAGTTATAATATAATTTGATAAATGTTCTGATAGAGGTTTATGCAATGTTCCATGCAAATACAATTAAAGGGGAAATAAATTCTGGGAGTAGTTCAGCTTAGTGGTGGCTTTAGAATAGAAATGTTGTAAGAAATGTCTGGTTCTTTTTCCTTTATCTTAAAATTTTTTAAATTTTTTATAGAAGTGTGGTTGACATATTATTTTTAGACATACAACATAGTGACTTGGCATTTGTATACATTACAAATTGATCACCATAATAAGCCTAGTAACTATCTGTCACTATACAAAGTTATTCCAGTTATTATTGACTGTATTCCCTGTGCTATACATTACATCCTCATGACTTATTTGTTTTATAACCAGAATCTTGTTCCTCTTAATAGTCTTCACCTATTTTGTTCAGCCCCCCACCCCTCTCCCCTCTGGTCTGTATCTATGAATCTATTGCTGTTTTGTTTGTCCATTTGTGGGGTTTTTTTTTTTAAGATTCCACATATAAAGAAATCATTTGGTATTTTTTCCCTCTGAGGAAATGTCTGATTCTTAAAAGACAAAGAATTGGGAGAATGGGAAAAGCAAAAGTAAGCTTGAGCCATATGCACATGGTGATTAATGAGGAGCGGTTAGCTCCGCATGGCGGTGAACAGCTCTGGCAGGTCAGGCTAGCCTTAAGCAGCACGTGCTGTAGAGCGACGCCTGTGTGAACAGAGAGAACAGAAGTGAGACGTGTCAGTACCGTGACTTACATTATAATTACCCCATCTTGAATGCGTGTTCAGCTCCCTTGCCCTTCTCCCACTTTCCAGTGGTAATTACCTGACAAAACCTTAATCCTGGTTAAGTACAGCTGTCCACCAATTCTGTGCCTATGGTGTGTGCTTGAAAGTGGCTGGAGAAAAGCATGCAACCACGATAACTGGTTTTATTTAAATTCATGACCAAGAACCTCAAGAAAGTCCTTACTTTTCCTTGGCATTTATTTCTACTTCATTTCCCTAGTCCAATTTTCATCCATTCTCCTAGAAGACTTCTCATACCTCCTCTCTCTTCAAATCCCCACCTCTTCTGTCTCAGCTAATGTCTCTGAGTCCTGTTTCTGAAAAAAAGTAAAAGCTCTGAGAACAACCTCCCAAAGACACACACACACGTACTCCCACCACCACTTGTATTCCTCATACCTGCATCTGCACCAATATACTCAGCTCCCTTCCTCTTATTATGGATAAATTATCCATGCTTTTATTTATAACAAAACCAACCCTGCATTTGGACACTGAAACTCATTTCCCCTTGGTACTCAAAAGCAATGAAATTGTTAGTTTTTCCATCGTCAGTTTTCCTGTCTCTATTGGATCACTCCTCTCACTATACAAATGTGCTGTCATTTCTCTCATCTGAAAAAAAAGCAAAATAAAGTGAAACAAAAATCTTCCCTGATTGCTCATCGCCTCCAGCTACTGCCCCATTCCCCTATTCCCTGAGTTGGTGAAAGTTCTTTTTAAAAAATCTGTAGATATTTTTTCTAAGTCCTATCCTCCTGTTCTCTCTTGAACCTTCCTTAATGAGGCTTTTTCTCTGCCAACCTATCCCACTAAACTTATTTCATGTTGCTGAATCCATTGGACCTTTCCCAGTTCTCGCCTTACTTTGTCTGTTTGGTCACTCAGTCACACCCTCTCTTGGATTCTCTCTCTTCACTTGGCTTCTAGGATACCATGCTTTCTGGTTTCCTTCTACCTTACTAGCTGGCACTCTCATTCACCTCTGCTGATTTCTCTTTATTTTCCTGTCTTACCCTGGAGCACCCCAAGATAAGCCATTGAACCTCTTTTTCCCCCCTGTTCTTGCCATTGGTGGTCTCGTTTATTCTCATGACTTTAAATACCATCTGTACACTGACACCTCCCAGATTTATGTTTGTCTTGTCTTTTTGGTCTTTCTGGACCTCTCCCTTCAACTCCAGGCTTGTGTACCTGGTCCAAACTCTTATTATTACCCTAGACCCATTTCCTGACCACTTTTAGGTTCCTAATTAAAGTACACATCAAACTTTTACTAATATATACATGTGAGCATGCCTTATCCCTCTTGTTCATATTATTTTCCTCTGTAGCACTTACCACCAATAACATACAATATAGTTTACTTTTTTTCGCCTCTGTCTCCCTTCACAAAAGCATAAGCACTGTAAGGACAGGGATTTGGGATTTTTTTTCATTCATGGCTGTATTCTTAGTCTTTAGAACCGTGCCTGCCACATAGTAGATGTTCAAGTAAATACTTGTAGGAGGGAAGGAAGGGAGGGAGGGAGGGATGGAGGGATAGAGAGAAGGGGAAGGAAAGAAGGGAGGGAGGGAGAGAGGAGAGAAGGAAGAAACTGTCAAAGGTGAAATCAGGAGGATTTTGGTGAGTGGCTAAATATGCAGGTTGAGTGAGAAGGAAGAATCAAGAATGACTGAGTTTGCAGGCTTTGGATAGTTTTAAGTATTGGTCTTCCAAGATGGCACTAGTGGTAAAGAAGTCTCCTGCCAATGCAAGAGACTCAAGAGATGCAGGTTTGATCCCTGAGTCAGGAAGACCCCCTGGAGGAGGGCATGGCAATCCACTCCGGTATTCTTGCCTGGAGAATCTCATGGACAGAGGAGCCTGATGGGCTATGCGCCATAGGGTCGCAAAGAGTTGGACACAACTGAAGTGACTTATCATGCATGGAAGTTAAGATCAGAAACACAGGAAGAATGTATAAGGTTGGAAATAAAGGGGACAGGTCAGAGAAGGATTTTTAAAGTGTATTTTTCTCCATAAGAATGTGCTAAGATGAGAGTCCTTAGCCAAGCATGAAACTAAACCAGAAGTCTTTGTTTATTTTTCTCCCAGTATTCTCTGATTGCAAGCGAGGTTATCAGCAGTGTCTTGGTCACTTACTTAGAGAGTGCCTGTTAGGTGCCAAGAACTGCTCTAGATGCTTTATGTACTTTATAGCCAGTTCTTACAACAGGTAGCTTTATTTCTGTTTTATAGATGAAGAAGCAGAGGCCCAGAGCTCAAACTATACCTTATAGCTACCAGGACCCAGGCTAGGTCTATTCCATTTCAAAGCCTTGTAAGCCTCATTGTTTTTTGGTTTATGAAAATTTAAATCAGGGCAGAGGATTTCAAAAAGTGATTCTTGAAATTTTATCATTTGAAAATTCTCCAGATTAGTTTGGATAGAAATACAAGACATACCACAGATTTTAAAATTGCACAATAATTGTGAATTAAAGTGATTTTTCCAACAGACATACATCATTTCTTATGTGCTTTTTATTACTTAAATGACTTATTTCTCAGAAACATCCATTATAAATATCTTTTCAAAAACTAAAGGAAGCTTTAGTCCATGTAAATCTTATGCAGCTGTATGTAGAAATGATAGGTGCAATTCTGCTATAAAACTGTAGTTCAGACTTACACATCCAGCTTATACTTACACTCCCAACTTTTCTAAATAAAGTAAATCATTACATATGTAATCTCATCCACATAAGGTTCAATTTCTACTTAAGTAGTGAGTAATCAAAGTTGAATTTTCTAGTTAATTTGATTGAAACTGTCATCTTCATACAGTCACAACATTTCTAGCAAATTTACAGTTGAACTGTAGCTTCATTACAGATACAAAATTGGATCTCAGAAGTTAAAACAGCTCAGGTTAAGATAGGAGTTGGCAGCTCGTTGCTTGCATGCTGGGGTTGCACGTCAGAACATAATGTGTAACATCCCATCTCTGGCTTATCATCAGAGTCACGCTACAGTCACCGATGTTCTCTCAAGAGCAGTTTCAGATATCTTGTCTTCTCTAAGGCATTAGGGATTTGAGGGGTATATATTTAAGCACAGAGCTTCTCCTAACATTACTATGTTCCCACCAGTTTTAAGAAGAAAGTTAATACAAATGTTTCTTTAGGAACTGTCTTCCCTCTAGGCAATGATAGAAGGATATTTGTAAGTATACTTCCTTTTGCATTATTTATTTTATTTATTTGTATTTATTTATTTTATTTGTATTAGTTTATTAGTAGTTATTTATTATTACATTAATTGTATAATTTTATTAGTTATATTAGTTGTATTAGCTGATTGGTGCTGCTATAGCAAATTAACATAAATTTAGTGGCTTAAAACAAAACAAATATATTCTCCTACAGTTCTGTCTGAAGATTGGAAGTTTTTTGAAATGGGCTTTAGTGGGCTAAAATCAAGCTGTTGTCAGGGCTGTCTGTGTTTCTTCAAGGGGCTCTGAAAAAGAGTGCCTTTTCTTGAATAAGAAAAATAAAGTTATAGATACCAGAAAGGATACAAAATTATTATCAAATATAGGTATATAGAAACTCAAAGGAATTAACTGAAAACCATTAGAATTATAATTCAGTTAAATACCTGTTTACCAAATGAAATATTGAAATCATTTATTCTTTTAAATATGAGAAATAATCATTTGGTATATATAATGGAAAGTAAAGAGCCAGGCAACCGAAGTCCTTTATTCCCGAAGAGGATCTGGGCTGCACGTCCCAGTGGCCACTACAGACTGCCCCCATCTTAGTCCCCATCATTGTCATAATCTTCTGCAGGGCTTCCCTGCTTCTGCCCTTGCCCCGCTGTGGCCAGTTCTCTTCATAGTAACTAGAGGAATCCGTATAAAGTAAGTTAGATCGTTTGACTATTCTGCTGAACTTTGCAGTGGAGCTGCACTTCACTCCCAATGAAAGTCAAGATCCTGACAATGCCTTGCATAATTTGGCCTCTTTTCCTCTCTCACGTATCTCTTTCCACTCATCTGCTCCAGCCACACTTGGTTTCTCCAGCACATCAGGCATACTTCTGCCTTAGCACCGCTGTGATTATTGGCTTTTCTGCCTGGCATGCTCTTCTCCCTGGTATCTAAATGTTAATGTCCTCAAGTTCTTTCAAGTCTTCCATCAGATGTTACCTTCTCAATGAAGTTCACCCTGATTGTTCTCTTTAAAATGGCAGTTGCCCTTCCTTACCCCCCCTCTACTTCGTTCCTGTAGCACTTACCAACCAATACGTTATATAATGTAATTATTTACAATGTTTGCTATTTATCTCCCCCCCCCCCCCCACCGCCCCAATCAGGCTCCTTAAGGGAGGTTTTTGTTTGTCTCTTTGTCTGTTTCCTTTGTCATATCCCAAAAGCACCAGAGCACAGAGGGGTGAACCTGATTAGAAGTTGCAGCAGGTTGAATAAGTGTTGGTCAATCTTCGATCTGTAGGAGTCAGGTAGGAGTGACTAGGGAACGAGAAAGCCATCTTTCAAAAAGATAATGGCTGAGGATTTTCCAGAAATGAGGATGAACAAAATTTCACGGTGAAGACACATGGTGGTCTTAAGCCATAGAAGTAAAGACAAACCCAAAATTAAATATACTGGGGGGAAAGCTACAGAATATGGAATAAAATTTAAAGTAGTAGGAATAGTAGTAGTGACTGCAGCTAACATTGTAATAATACTCACCATGCGTTAGGCACTGTTTAAGCACTTTATGTATATTAATTAAGTCCTACCGTAGACATTGAAGTAGGTGTTACTATTTTATATGTATGACATAGAGGAGAGGAGACTCTAAGAAGTCCAGTAACTTGCCTGGTATCACACATCTAGTAAGTGGTGGGGATATATTTTGGACTCCAGCAGTTTAGTTTTAAAATAAATTTCAGATGAGCTAATGATTTTATTACCAAATGATTTTATCAAATTGCTAAACAAAATTTCCTGATTTTGCCAGGAGGCCCTAGATTATCCTGTTGGTTGTTGTTTGGTTAGTCACAAAGTCATGACCGGCTCTTTGTGACCCCATGGACTGTAACTCACCAGTCTCCTCTGTGCATGGGATTTCCCGGGCAAGAATACTGCAGTGAGTTGCCATTTCCTTCTCCGGGGAATCTTCCCAACCCAGGGATCGAACCCAAGTCTCCTGCGCTGGCAGGCAGATTCTTTACCACTGAGCCACCTGGAATACGGTGGCAACATGCAAATCCAAAAATCTCAGCAACTTAACACAACAGAGGTTTATTTCTTGCTCATGGTCATATTCATCCCAGATAGGATGGGGACGTAGCTCTGTCATCCTCACTCCGGGACCCAGGTTAATGGCATGACCACGGTCTGGGACACTGATGGTTTCTGTGCAGAGGGAAAGAGGGACCCTGGTTGACTACTCTGGTTCTTAGAGCTTCCATTTGGAAACTTTCAAATGACACATACCTATTTCGTTGAGTAAAGAGCAAATCTCATGGCCACACCTAACACCAAAGTGGACAAAAAATATAAGCTGACATATGTTCTCTAAGGGAAAGAACCAGAAATATTTGATGATAAACACCATTTACTTCATAGTTTAGGTGAATATGTATAGTAGGCTGATAAATGTGGAAAGGGACTTTCCAAGTGTGAAAGTATTGGTAGATTTGAGCATATAAAAATTAAAAATATCTGTGTCAAAGATAATTAACAAATCATTGAGCAGAGCCATTTATAACATTTAATTTGACCATAGGTTAGTGTCTTTAATATGTAAAAATTTAAACAAATCAGTAATTTAAAAAACATAAATTTTAAAGTGGACTAAGATGATGAAATGGAAAATAATGAGAGAAATACAAATGGAAAAGTGGTCAGCCTCATTAGTAACTAAAGCACGGTGCCATTTTTTTACCAATAAGATGATAATAAACCATTTTGATGAGAGTAAGAGAAAATGTGTACTATCTTACTGCTGTCCATGTTAAAAACAAAAGCAAAATATTTCTGAAAGGCAGTTTTGCTATGTGTGTGAATAATTTTAGATTTAAAATGCCCATCACTTTGACCAGACAGCTAGTCCAGTTTTAGAAATTTAAGTAAAGGTGTACATAAATATTTAGCTATAAAGAAGTCCACTGCAGCATTATTTGTAGCTGGGGAAAAGTGGAAATAATTAAATGTTCAACAATAAAAGGTTATATATTATTCATCTACACAGTGGAATATTCTGCAGCATTAAAAATGTGGGTAGAAAATACTTATTTTATAATATTGAAATAGAGTATAAGATAGTATGCATTATCCTATTTTGTTTGAAAATGTATATATGTATGTATAAGAACAATCTGAAAGGAAATACATTAAAATATTAACACTGGTGGGATTGTAGGTGTTTTTTCTTTTCTTTGATTATCTGTATTTCTAACTTTTTCTGATTTTTGTCATAAGCATGTATTGCTCTGTAGTCTTTAAAGTGAGAATAAGTTAGTGGCAGTGGTCAGCATGCGCCTTGCCTTCGGGCCTGACTGGTGCCCAGTCTGCGTAAGTGTCCTGTTTCTAAAGCTGGGCCCCGCCTCCTGTCTTGGAACCACGGTTCCTTTCTGTTCTCTCCTGCTGCTCGTCCAGGCCTACTTTGTGCCTGTGCTCTGTTAGCTGGGCTTCTGCCTTTTCTGTTATTCCCAAATTCTTTTCTCAGTGACTTTTTGTGAATCCCACATCTTCCAATACCAGGACCCAGATTTCCTATCACTAATCCCCTTCCTGGGGATTGGTCCCCTGTGCCAAAATCCCAAGCTGAAATCAGCAGTTCAGATCCTCTTACTGGACATCTTTGATTTTGACTGTCTCTCCTACCTGCCTTCACCTCCAGGTAGAGGGGTCAGGACACCCAGCTTCTAACATGTGCTGGACTGCCACTTGTTCTGCTGCTGCTAACCTCTTCTACATACTTTGAGTCGCCTTCCCCCCACCTCTGACATGCCCACTGCCAGCTGCCACATCCCAGCAATGAGCCGAGTTTGTTTCCTGAACTTTCCAAACTGCTATATGCCATGTAGTTACCAAGGGTCCCGCCTCTACATTCTTTATTAAATTTCTCCCAGTTGGTTCTTTTTTCCAGATAGAAAATACACTAATCAACTGGGTAATACAGAATCAACTGGTAGGTAGCAGCTAGCGTTTTCTCCTGTTGTCCAAGGTTTCGGTGACCTAACAGTGAGAAACCTCTGGATGAACTTGGGCCATGGCACTTGGTTCTCTGCTGTAACACTTCCCACAGGTGTCCAGTAGAGGGCGCGCTGCCCATTGGCACGTACTGTACTGAGCCTGAGGGCGTCGATCTGCCTCAGTACCTCATACGCAGACATAGCAATGAATTGCCTGTTATAAAATAGTGCTTAATTGTTTGTTTTTTTCCAATGTTGTACCCAGGTATTACTTTGTTTTTCCCGAGATACATCTGTATTGAGTCATTTTGCATACAACAGTGCTTCACCACCGAAATCATACATAAGAGGTAAACTTTACTTAATTAAAGGAAGTATTCTTTAGCACTTACATAATCATACCAAGACTGCTCATTTTATAGCATATATTATGTTGTCAAAGTTTTTTATTGTAAATTATTTAAAAAGATGTCTCTCAAGTTATTGTAACCATCCTTTTACTCGCAAGCAACTTGTCACAAATCACCGGAAAGTGGATCCCCAAAACAGCGTTTAAAGTTACCTTCTTTATTTTTCCTGTTTGCTCTATCCTCTGTTGCAGTTTTTGTCATATATGTTGATTTTTATTCCCCCTTCTCACTATGACTTTATCATTTGAATTTGCTTTTTCTACCTTTTTTTGCCTTCTTTATTCCTTCTCTCAATGTTACACCACACTTAAGTTTGATATAATTTATATGCAATTAGCATTCTGATTTCTGTTTAGTGCTTTCTTATCTTTATCACTAGCTGCCTACAAGGTAATGCTATTTCAGTATCTTGCTGTCACCTGACAACTAAGCTAATTGTCAGCTAAAAGACTTTCCCCTGATTTCTCATTTTTATTAAGTAGTGAATTCCCAACACTGAAAGCCTGTAAACCTATTGTGTATGGTTTTTCTGCTGTTCCCATAAAGAAAGAAGCTGTTTGCCTGTATCTCCTAAGTCCGACTGTCTGCGTGATTCCCACACCCCTTGCCCTAAGACAGGCTCACATTCCCAGTGCTAGGATCAGGCTCCCCCCAAACTTGGGGGCTCTCTCAGTTACACTGCTTCTACACTGAATTGATAGAAACATTTGGTTTGCTTGTTTGTTTCTTTAACATCATCTGCCGAAAACTGATTGTAGAGCTTAATTATCTAAGGGACTCACCTCTAAAGTCAGCCAGGATTTTAAGGCCCTGTCTTAACCTATCTAACTTTGGCTCCCTGTTTATTCCACATTACCGCATATTCACTCTAAATCTCTATATATTCCCTGCACAAAAGGAAGGACTCCTTTTCCTTCACCCCCAAAATCATAGGTTCTTGAAGAACTAGTCTATATCTCACAGTATCAGAAAAACAGATTATTTCCTTCTATGTGGGGAAAAACCCAGTTCTTTCCTACTGTATTTCCCAGTAGTGTGTTTACTACTCACACAAAACACTTCACTTCTGACACTTTGTTTACATGTATGTGGGAGTTTTGCCACATACATGTGGCAAGTCTTGGCACCACCTGGGTATCCTACGGTTGAACTCAATTCTAATACTGTCTACCTAGAGATGGTGACAGATCCCATAGATTAGGGACTCAGTCCCACAATACTGCCCCCCTCCACATGTACACACACACACACACACACACACACACACTCTCACACACTCTTCAGACACCAGTCACAAGCATAGGTTGTCGCCTGTGCTTCTGACCAACTGGCTATAGGTTGGAGGTTCCAACAAACCCCTCTTTGGGTTTGATTAATTTTCTAGGGTGGCACACAGAACTCAGGGAAACGTACTTATATTTACCAGCTTGTTAAAGGATATGATAAAGAATACAAATGAACAACCAGATGAAGAGATACATAGAGCTAGCTCTGGGAGGGTCATGAGAACCTAAGTTTCTGTCCTGTGGAATTGGGATGTGTTATCTTCCCACTGTTGACCTGTTTGCCCACCTGAAAGCTCTTTGAACCCCATACTATTGGGGTTTAAGTCTTCCTCACATTTTTTGAAAGTCGCTTAGTTATGTCTGCCTCTTTGCAACCCCATGGACTGTAGCCCCATGGACTGTAGGCTCCTCTGTCCATGGAATTTTCCAGGCAAGAATACTGGAGTGGGTAGCCATTCCCTTCTCCAGGAGATCTTCCCAACGTGAGGATCAAACCCAGGTCTCCCACATTGCTGACGGATTCTTTACCGTCTGAGCCACCAGGGAAGCCCACATAGGCATAATCAATTATTAAATACCATTTCCAGTCCTTCTAGAGTATCGGGAGTAAGACTGAAAATTCCAAGCTTCTAATCATGGCTTGGTCTTTCTGGTGACAAGCCCCCATTCAGGAGCCCACTCAGGTCACCCCAATAGAATAAAAGATACTCTTAATGCTAGCTTCATTTAGGAATTGACAAGGGTTTCAGAAGCCTTGTATCAGGGACAGCATCAAAGACAAATACTAGCATAAGAGATGCTCCTAGTGCTCTTATCAAACCTAGGAAATATTAAGGATTTCAGGAGCTCTGTGCCAGCAACCAGGGGCAGAGACCAATTATACATTCTCTGTTATCTCTTACTCACCAAGTCCACTAATCTCTCATCAATTTCCCTCTCCTCTAAACCTCTAAAATACTTAAAGCCTGTGCCAGAAAATTCAGCAAACATATCTTAATGTTCCCTGTTTTAGTCTGGATTATAAGCCCTATGGTTCAAGGACCAGGTTACATCTATTCTTTTGCCTCTTAGCACCTAGCCCAGTATTGAGTAGTCAGCAGGTATTCTCTATCATCCATCCCTCTAGATACCTATCAACCTAGCATCTATCTGTCATTTCATTTTCTTCTTACTCACAAGATCAATCCTTGTTGTCTGCACCTTAACCTAAACTGCTTATCCAGTTCTCCATTTTTTCTCTGCCACCATTCCCAACAAGAACTACAAAAATTGTTTTAATTAAAATCTTGCCTTAAAGTCAAATGCAAAAATGCATATGTCTTTTCAGTAGACTCAACAGTGTTGGAAAAACTGTCAAGATAAACATTACCTACTTTTTCATACTTCAGTGGAAGGTGGGAAAAACCTCAGACCTTTAAACATTTTGAGGAAAAAAATTTTAAACTCCTTTAAACATTTAGTTATGGTGAATATACTTTAATTTTCTGAGACAATAGTGATTTCAAATATTTTTTCTGTGACTCAGACAATAAAGAATCTGCCTACAGTGCAGGAGACCCAGATTTGATCCCTGGGTCAGGAAGATCCCCTAGAGAGGGGAATAGCAACCCACTCCAGTGTTCTTGCCTGGAGAATCCCATAGACAGAGGAGCCTGGCGGGCTGTGGTCCATAGAGTCACCAAGAGTTGGACATGACTAAGCAACTTTCACACTTCAGACCATATTAATTGTTTAAGGACTCAGA
Organism: Cervus canadensis; assembly: GCF_019320065.1. Classification (NCBI taxonomy): domain Eukaryota; kingdom Metazoa; phylum Chordata; class Mammalia; order Artiodactyla; family Cervidae; genus Cervus; species Cervus canadensis. The sequence continues at coordinate 18,962,080 of NC_057404.1, read as the reverse complement.
AAATATGACCACTGTTCAGTGATAGATATTTAATTTAAACTCTTCTGCCCATTGCATAAAAATGGTAAACTAATGAGGTATTACAAAGCTTAGATTTACTTTAAAGACAAAAATAAAATTACTTATAATTAATACAGCAATTCTGTGCTTACAAATAGATGCTGCTCTTCCTAAGTGCTTAAGGAGCTTGAAAACGTTTTTTAAATTATTTGCATTACTTACCTTGTACTTAAGTTTTCATTATTAACCTTCACTGATGAAAGGATTTGCTGATACCAAAAGATTGGCTGGCATATTTTCAAATTAATTTCTTATCATGAAATGAAAGGAGAGTGTACTATACTAGTTTTTAAAATTCCATTAATTATTAGTATATTCACAAAATTAGTTAATTTTTAAAGTTTTTCCTATTTTATTTAATAATATTGGAACTCTGTGTGTTTTTTCTCTTACAGGAAAACTAGGACTAGAAGAATATGCTGTCTTTTATCCACCAAATGGTAAGAGTAATGTTATTGCTTCCTCTAGTGGGAAATAGGAAAATTACAACTTTTATAATAGGAATGTGACTTTATTATTCTCTGTCTTTAAATGAACAATAATTTATCATCTAAAATAAACCTTCTGTAGAATAACTATTCTAATGAATTTTTCCATATTTGGGGTAGGTTTGTGCTGAACTGTGCATAGCCTTTCTGATTTCCCTTGAGACCAGTAAGAGTATTTGTGAGCAAGCTAAGAAGACTCAGGTGTCTCAGTGCAGGGCACTTAGCTTCCCTCTGAAGGACACTAACTCGTCTGTCCCGTACCGTCCTGTGATTTTACTGGAGCAGCGCCCTAATGAGTGGATTGCCATGTGTTGCACTTTGTTGTTCTCATGATTTGACAAGTGTGGTGGTGGCGGTGGTGATTTAGTCGCTAGGTCGTGTCTGACTCTTGAGATCCCGTGGACTGTAGCCTGCCAGGCTCCTCTGTCTATGGGATTCTCCAGGTGAGAATACTGGAGTGGGTTGCCATTTCCTTCTCCAGAGGATTTTCCCCACCCAGGAATCAAACCCAGGTCTCCTGCCTTGCAGGCAGATTCTTTACCGACTGAGCTAGGAGGGAAGCCTCTTGACAAGTGTAGTATTTATGAAATCAAAAATATTTCAAGAAATGTAACTCCAAAAATGTGTATTTTGGTTAAAGTAATCAAATGTATGATGACCTCCTTTTGAAATTCTTAGTTTTAAAGATATGCTTCTTGGAAAAGCACTATATAGCAGTCCTTATTATGATAATATAAAGTGGCATCCTGAAGAAGTTCTTTTACTCCAGCAGAGTTAAGAACATGGGCTTTGTAATCCTGTAGACCTGGGTTCAGATCCCAGTTCTTTCAGCTCACCCTATCACCTTGGGTAAGTTATGCATTTCGCCAGACTTCAGATTCGTCGTCTGTAGCACATGGGTAACAGACTAAAGGAGATACACGTAGGAAGCAGCACAGCGCTGGCTGTGTAGTGAGTGCCCAACAAACGCGACTTACACGCTGCGCTTAGCTTCTTCAGGGACCAGCCCCGTGAAACTCACGGACGGTGCCGGGAGGGTGCAAGGCTGTCTCCTTGTGCCTCTCAGGGTGCTGTCCCACTTCTGTCCCAGGCCACCCGCCTCTGCTCCTCCTGAGTGCTGGCGTTCCAGGGGCCCACCCCACCCTCGTTCTGCTGCTCTTCTTTTTTTCCCCAGGGTAGCTCTATTTTTCAATCATTTTCCTAGGACTTCTTATCTGCTCTCTTGCTTCTGTTTGTTAATTGTTCTTCTATTTGTTAATTCAGTTCTGACTTCTACATTATTTAACTCAAACTTAACATGTCTTAACCAAAGTAAATTAATTTTCATATTTATAAAAGAAAAAAAAGCAAAACTAAATTTAAAAAAACAGAACAACAACAACAAAAACAAAAATAGTGAACTATTTCTCTCTCAGTTAAGTGTGCCTGCCAGTCATTCAAGGCCTAACATCTGGTAGTCATCGTGATTCTTTTCAGTTTTGGATCCTCTTCCTCCAACAAATCATGAGGATATTCCAATTTTATCTTCAAAACCCATCTGGGACCCTCGTGGCATCATCATAACTACTACCTTGCCCTCAGTCAGCCTTTAGACACCAGTAGACGCAGAGTACATCATGAGAAACGCTGGGCTGGAGGAAGCACAAGCTGGAATCAAGATTGCCAGGAGAAATATCAGTAACCTCAGATATGCAGATGACACCACGCTTATGGCAGAAAGTGAAGAAAAACTAAAGAGTCTCTTGATGAAAGTGAAAAAGGAGAGTGAAAAAGTTGGCTTAAAGATCAACATTCAGAAAACTAATATGGCATCCAGTCCCATCACTTCATGGCAAATAGATGGGGAAACAGTGGAAACAGTGGCTGACTTTATTTTTCTGGGCTCCCAAATCACTGCAGATGGTGATTGCAGCCATGAAATTAAAAGACGCTTACTCCTTGGAAGGAAAGTTATGACCAACTTAGGTAGCATATTAAAAAGCAGAGACATTACTTTGTCAATAAACGTCAGTCTAGTCAAGGCTATGGTTGTTCCAGTAGTCGTGTATGGATGTAAGTAAGAGTTGGACTATAAAGAAAGCTGAGCGCTGAAGAATTGATGCTTTTGAACTGTGTTGTTGGAGAAGACTCTTGAGAGTCCTCTGGACCGCAAGGAGATCCAACCAGTCCATCCTAAAGATCAGTCCTGGGTGTTCACTGGAAGGACCGATGCTGAAGCTGAAACTCCAATACTTTGGCCACATGATGTGAAGAGTTGACTCATTTGAAAAGACCCTGATGCTGGGAGGGATTGGGGGCAGGAGGAGAAGGGGACGACAGAGGATGAGATGGTTGGATGGCATCACCGACTCGATGGACATGGGTTTAAGTAAACTCCGGGACTTGGTGATGGACAGGGAGGCCTAGCGTGCTGCAATTCATGGGGTCGCAAAGAGTCAGACACAACTGAGCGACTGAACTGAACTGAACTGAGACAGGCTTTTCTAGCCTTGTTCTGTTTTTTGCAGTGCCGTCTGAGTTATATATCTAAAAGGAAAAGCTTAAATTTGTCATTTTCTCCCTAAAGTTTTCTTAATGGCTCCACATTTCTTTATAAGCAATATCCAAGCCTCTCAGCAAGCATAAGACGGTCCCTCTTGACTCTGGCCCCTATTCAGTCTAACTTCTAACTTAATTTCTCACAATTTCCTATTTTACTTTTTTAAAAATCACAAAATATCAAGTTAGTAATTCTTTACACAAGCATACTCTCACAGAAGCAGTCTGCTGCTTCCTGCCTCCTTACCTCTCCTGTTCCTGTGATTGCAGTAGCCCACTCAACCTTTCTTCACCTGGCTGTCCTCCAGGTCAGCTCAGGCATGATCCTCTTCAGGAAACTCTCCCTGGACCCCCAGGTGAGGTTAAGGGCCCTTCTTCTAGACTCTCATAGTACCCACTGTGAAAATCTTTCCTATCTCTTATTATATTTTCTTGGCATTGGTTGTTTATGCTTTATCAGCCCCTCTACATTGCAGGCCTTGTGAGGTTCAGGACTGTAGCATTCACTTTTGTTCCTCCAGGATCTCGTTTTAGTAGGACTTTAAGGAGCATTTAAAAAGCCAAATTAGAGGCTTTTAAATTTTAACATGTATGTGTAACCTTTGTTACATCTATCTCCCCAGAAACTTAATTTTATAGTTATATAAGGATTGAGAAATAAAAAATAATTATCTCTGAAGGGCCAAATGAGATGTCCATGGAATCAAGTTCCTTTCCTCTATTCATAGAAGAGGTTTTCCAAGTTAGTTTACCATATATTAGCTTTTATTTGACACACATGCCTAACAAACTTGGTTTACGGGTTTTTATACCCCTGTAAAAAAATAAAGAAGAAGAGTGAAAAGAAGCTGATATAGATTGGAGAATGACTAACACCAGTAGAAGTGAAAATCAGAGACCTCACAAAGGAAAACAGAAAAGCAATAAAACAGCATATAAGAAAGCACACCCGCGAATCAGTCTGGGACCATTTAATGTAAAAGCCAATAGCCCTCTTCCCTTTAAAAAAGCATCATTTGTAGCACATTATACAGTAATTTGAGACTTTTATGATGAGCTTAAGGCCCCGAGAAGTAAAACACTGACAGCAACAGCAGTGACAGCGGTCACCAGTGTCCGCTCACACCCCACGCGGGGCCGTGTAGGGGCGCGCTCAGCACACTACAGGCGTCCATTCACTGAATCCTGAGGAGAACCTGCTCAGGCAGCCACTAGCGTCACCCCACTCACAGATGGAGGGGCTGAGGCACAGGCTGCTAACCTGCCCAGCTGGTGCGTGGCAAAGCCAGGCTTTGAATGCAGGCTCTTTGACTTCAGAAGCAGTATTTACTTATTTTTTTTAATTTTATTTATTTATTTTTGGCTGTGCTGGGTCTTCATTGCTGTGTGGGCTTTTTTTTTTCTAGTTGTCGCAAGTGGGAGCTGCTCTCAAGTTGCCGTGTGTAGGCTTCTCATTGCAGTGGCTTCTCTTGTTGCAGAGCGCAGACTCTAGGTGCTTCAGTAGTTAGAGCGCATAGAGAAACTGGCCCACGGGCTTAGTTGCTCTGGAGCATGTGGGATCTTCCCAGGCCAGGGATTGAGCCCTGTCCTCCCGCATTGGCAGGCAGGTTCTTTACCACTGAGCCACCGGGGAAGTGCCAGAAGCAATAATCTTAATTACCACGTCCTACTACCTCAGAACAATGTTACTGAATTCATCGAGTATCTTTTAGAAAATTAAGGAGTTTATATATTGAAAAGGTGTGTTTGTTAGTCACTCAGTTGTGTCCTATTCTTTGCGACCCCATGGACTGTAGCCAGTCAGGCTCCTCTGTCCATGGAATTCTCCAGGCAAGAATACTGGGGTGGATTGCCATTCCCTTCTCCAGAGGATCTTTGAGACCCAGAGATCTAACCCAGGTCTCCTGCACGCAGGCAGATTCTTTACCATCACCATCTGAGCCACCAGGGAAGCCCCATTGAAAAGGTGGTTGTTCAGTTGCTCAGTCGTGTCTGACTCTTTGTGACCCCATGGACTGCAGCACGCCAGGCTTCCCTGTCCTTCACCATCCCCCAGAGCTTGCTCAAACTTATGCCCATTGAGTCGGTGATGCCATCTGACCATCTCATCCTCTGTCATCCCCATCTCCTCCTGCCTTCAGTCTTTCCCAGGATCAGGGTCTTTCCCAGCGTCAGGGTCAGCATCAGGGATTGAACCTACTCTCCTGCATTGCAGGCCGACTCTTTTACTGTCTGAGCCACCAGGGAACTGAGATTGAAAAGGTATGTGTATGTCTTAGGTTCTAGAAACAGTCTCATCCAGAAAAACAAAAATAGCTTAATGCTTAATGAAGTAAACTCACTGCTGTTCATAACCTTAATACTTAAGGATCACTTCTTTAATCAGGTTGCTTTAGAACCTTACCAGAATCAGAGAGGACTCTTCTCTGAGGATTGAGTCTGAAATTTCAGATGCAAAGAGACAGGGAACACTCAGTCACTGTCTGTTTACTCCTAAGGCAATACTAAGCAACATTTTAATATTATCCGCCCTGTTTTTCAACCTCTGCCAAAGACAGGATCACTTTGAACTCTCAAGGATGCCTCTGCCACCGCCACCACCACCAAAGGTGGCCTGGCGTCATGGTCACAGGGCCTCACCCAGAGAGCTTTGCCTGCAGCTCACAGACACACCCTCCATCCCTGACCTGGCAGGCGCTCAGAAGGGGGCAGAGGTTTGCTCACTCGCTTCCCCTCCTGTGGTCTCCTTTCTGAGGATGGAAATAGATAACAGGCCCCTGTGGCACTGGATGTCCCAGTGGAAAGACTTTCTCTAGGAGGTTCATCAGACAACTAGTGAGCAAAGCTTTCTGAGCTGAAGGAGACTCATCATGGGAAATTTTTAAGCCTTTCTTTTTATTTTTAGTTCAACATGTGTAACTTGTCCCTGTTCATTTAATGAATACTTATTTGGCCCTGTTCTGGATTCCTCTTCTAGGTGGGTGAGCCACAGTAAAGGGCACATATAAAGTCCCTGCTATCAAGGACCTCACATTCTAGTGAGGGAGACATCCTATAAACAAGTACACAACTGTTGTTTTTGTTGATCAGTTGTGTCCGACTCTTTGTGACCCCGTGGACTGCAGCACACCAGGCGTCCCTGTCCTTCACCATCTCTCAGAGTTTGCTCAAACTCATGTCCATTGAGTTGGTGATGCCGTCCAACCGTCTTGTCCTCTGTCATCTCCTTCTCCTCCTGTTTTCTACCTTTTCCAGTGAGTGGGCTCTTTGCATCGGGTGACCAAAGTATTGGAGCTTCAGCTTCAGCATCAGTCCCTCCAATGAATACACAGGGTTGATTTCCTTTAGGATTGACTGGTTTGATCTTTTTACTATCCAAGGGACTCTCAAGAGTCTTCTCCAACACCACAGTTCAAAAGCATCAGTTCTTCAGTGTTCAGCCTTCTTTTTATGGTCCAACTCTCACATCCATACATGACTACTGGAAAAACCATAGCTTTGACTAGACTGACCTTTGTTGGCAAAGTATTGTCTCTGCTTTTTAATACGCTGTCTAGGTTGGTCATAGCTTTGCTTCCAAGGAGAAAGTGTCTTTTACTTTCATGGCTACAGTCACCATCTGCAGTGAATTTGGGCCCAAGAAAATAAAGTCTGTCACTGTTTCCGCTCTTTCCCCATCTATTTGCCATGAACTGATGGGACCGAATGCCATGATCTTAGCTTTCTGAATGTTGAGTTTTAAGCCAGGTTTTTCACTCTCCTCTTCAACCTTTATCAAGAGGCTCTTTAGTTCCTCTTCACTTTCTGCCATAAGAGAACAAGTAGCTAACGTAAATAAATAACTGAAAATTATTTCGTAGAGTGATAATGTGAACAATTAAAGGGAACAGAAATTAATAGGAGGTAGGGAGGTGGGGAGGGCACAGCTATTATAGAGAAGGGAGTCAGGAGAAATGCCTCTGGGGAGGTAGAATGTGAACAGAGCCCAGAATATGCAGAGGGAGCCACGCAGAGAAGGAGGAGAGCACACCCCACGGGGAACACACAGCATTTTCAGATCACACTCGGTGATCTGAAGAACAACAGATGGTCACTGTGACTGATGACAGTGAGCAAAACAGAAATTGGTACAAGATGAGGTAGGAGAGGGAGACGGGCCAGGGGCCAGGTCAGGTAGGGAGACAGTCAATCTAAAGTTTTATCCAGTAAGTCCAACGTCTGGGCTTCTTTAGGGGCAGTTTCTATTAATTTATTGTTTTCCTGTGAATGGATCATATTTCCTTATTTATTTGCATGCATAATAATTTTTTTGTTCTTGATAACCAGATATCTTGTGGCAACTCTGAAAATCAGATTTTCTCCCCTCCCAGAACTTGTTGCTGTTGTGGGTTCTTGTTGTTTATGCCTTTTCTGAACTGCTTTTGTAAAGGTTATCTTTTTTTTTGTATTGAGTGCCCCGTGAAGTCTCTGTTCTCTTAGCTTAGTGACCAGTCAGAAATTTGACAGAGATTTCCTTCTCAAGCCAAAAAAAATTTTCCCAGTCTTTGCTGATTGGACCATGTAGAGGGTCTGCCACGGCTTAGGCCGTTTACAGCTCTTCCTTGGCTTTCACGTCCTGCTTGCATAGAGCCCAGAAGTCAGGCCAAAACAAAAACTCAAGAGTCTTCTCAGGAAAGATTCTTGGAAGAAATAACAAAAATATATCATTTTAAATCTTGTCAGGTTGATAAATAGCAATATATTTTGTTATCTAAATTAAATAAAAAGATCTCATAATCCAAATTAATTTCATGTGTAACTTTGGACATTAACTGAAAAACTGGTTGTTTAAAATATGATTTCTAGATGTATATTTAAATATGGTTATGTTCTGTTGTTTTGGGAACTTTTAACTACTAAAATAAAGTAACAAAATCATATTCTGAAATTCCAATTCAGAAAGGTAGCAGAAATAGTAGAAAACAATTTGACCACTGTCCTAGTACTTACACTTACTGACCTGTAGGCTACATGTGGAATGAGAATAAACAAAGGAAATGATTATTTCAGCAAATAAATTAAATAAACTGTACTAAGTAATCCCAAATGAAAGAGTGTAAAAATTTGCTTTCAACTGAAGTAATGTTAAAGTGAATCAGATATTAGTGTTATGGTACAACTATAAATGCTAAATATTAATAGAGACAATGAGAAAATTAAGGGAAAATATTTAGTAAGTGCAAAGCATGTTAATAATTTGGGGTATTTTCTGAGTCATATTTACTATTTATATCTCATCCAGTTCAAGATTTATTTTTGTTGATGATGTTTACCATTCTGGGCTATGTCAAAGGCCCATTGAATCATTACTTTATAAAGTTATTTCTGTTGAATGGAGTAGGCAGTTAATAATTTAGGCTTTCTTCAGTTAGATGAAGGTAGGCTAGGATCTTAAAATAACCATTCATAGCAGACTTGCAGAACTCTGAGGCCAGATTAGAGATGGTGTCCCAAGCATCCTGATGCTGGTTAGAAGTACACTCCTGGATGAAGGCCAGGTGGATGAAACTTGACCACTGAAACACTGAAGTGGTGAGAGGCAAGGAAAGGATTTTGAAAAACTGGCCAAGAACATGACAGGCTTTGAGATCAAAGAAATGTTCTAGGTGGTATGTGCCCTAGAGTGTTAATGAATTCATTGCTTCTTATGCCTCCTACTTTTGTTTGCCAGAATCTGACATTGTGCTTTTCAACAGAGCAGTCTATGTACACTTTTCTGGAATCTTAAGCCCAGGTTAATCTTGATTAAGCAGAAGTAAACCTCTATTTAATACTGTTGAAAGAAAGATTTTCTTAGGTTTAAGCTGATGCTCAAATGTGGTACTCTCCCTTTATAGTATAAAATATAATATAATTAGTGAGCATTGACTATGTACTAAATACTATACTGTAATGTGCTTTGATAACATTAACTCATTGGTGCTTTAGTATTATACAGCCCAGTGAAGGTAGTATTATTTAACCTCACTTTTAAAAATGAAAATAGAGACTCAGAGTGTTGGTAACTTTCCTGGAGACACACAAGACCCAAATTCATGTCTGTGTGACTTTGTGGGCCATTTTTAATTTTAATACTGAGTTATTGAGAGCTTCTTGTCTTATATGTTAATTGCTTATTCATAAATGAATCTTACACTTTAATATCATATATAAGCCTTGATTATAATTGCTTAAATTCCCATCATTAACAGCATATATTGAGCATCTCACTTGTAGAAGACAGTATGCTGGATGCTGAAGATAATACACAGTATGAATTGTGGCCCTTGCCTCAAATACCTTATAACCTAGCTGTTTATACAGCAGCTATAGATTTTATAACTTGGGGGAAATGTGGTAAAAGTGTGATTAATCATGAGTCATCTTAAACAGCATTCCTTTTTGCTGTTTGGCAGTTGACTAATTCATTCGCTCTAAGCTTCATAACCAGTCCATCCTAAAGGAGATCAGTCCTAGGTGTTCATTGGAAGGACTGATGCTGAAGCTGAAACTCCAATACTTTGGCCACCTCATGTGAAGAGTTGACTCATTAGAAAAGACCCTGATACTGGGAGAGACTAGGGGCAGGAGGAGAAGGGGATGACAGGGGATGAGAAGGCTGGATGGCATCACCAACTCAATGGACATGAGTTTGAGTAAACTCCAGGAGTTTGTGATGGACCAGGAGGCCTGGTGTGTTGCGACTCCTGGGGTCACAAAGAGTCAGACACGACTGAGTGACTGAACTGAACTGAAGTTTCATAATGAAAAGTGCTCTGTCCTGATTAAGGTATTCCTACACTTAGGACATCTTTAATTATTATCTGTAGAAGACAAAGATAATGATAGTAACGTCTTCATTTCTTTCTGCCTTAACTTGCTTGCTCAAATGTTTCTGCAGTACTGAACAGAAGAAGTAAAAAGTGTTTTTTCAATGAGAATATAGGGGTTTTGTATAATAGCAGCCAGCTTTAATATTTAGTTTTTAGAAGGATGTAATACATACTTCTATTTCTGTAAGGTCAAAATATGCCTTCTATTTATTAACTTATTTTTCTTGCTTAGTTTTTCTTTCACATGTTAACATGATTAGATGAAGATGAACTTTTAAATTTGTTAAAAGTTTATAGTCAGTAAAGGAAATAAAATGAAGCTGCATTTAGGGAAGATAGAAAAAGATGGGTGTTCACAAGAGAAAAGAGACTTAACCAAAGATATAAACAGAGGGAGAGATTAAAGAAGAAAAATCGTCTTTGGGCCCTCTTAAGTGTTCCCTTGAACTAAAGCTGGAGGCTATAATGTCGTTAAGAATATTGATCTTCAGCGTGTACCTAATCTGGTTTTCAATTTTTTGTTTTTCGAAAGCAAAAGCCCTTTAGTGGTAGTAGTAGTGTTATTCGCTTAGTTGTATCTGACTCTTTTCAATCCCACAGATTATAGCCCGCCAGTCTCCTCTGTCCATGGGATTCTCCAGGCAAGAATACTGGAGTGGATTGCCATTCCCTTCTCCAGAGGATCTTCCTGACCCAGGGATTGAATCTGGGCCTTCTGCATTGCAGGCGGATTTTTTTTATCATCTGAGCTATAGGGAAGTCCTTAAAAGACCTTTAAGTTGGTAAAGAATCTTACCATTCTCATGGTACGATCCTCATATGTTCAATTTACTTCAGATCTCACAAATTTTTCTATATTTGCCCTAGACATAATTGTTAAATATAGAATTCTACAGTTTGATGATATTTCGGAGACAATATTAGTCCCTTTTTTTCTTGTTCAGTTGCTAAGTCTGGTCTGACTCTTTGTGACTGTATGGACTGCAGCACACCAGGCTTCCCTGTCCTTCTGCTATCTCCCAAAGTTTGCTCAAGCTCATGTCCATGGAGTCAGTGATGCCATCCAACCATCTCATCTTCTGTCATCCCCTTCTCCTCTTGCCCTCAATCTTGACCAGCATCGGGGTCTTTTCCAATGAGGTGGCTCTTTGCATCAGGTGGCCTAAGTATTGGAGCTTTAGCATCAGTCCTTCCAATGACATCAGGTCTTCCAATTAGTCCCTTTTAATGACAACCAATTACTGAAGCTCGTGAGGTTTGATCACTTTCCTAAAGTTATCCAGCTAGTTTGATAAGCCCACAATGGAATCCTCATCTGCCAACTAGAGACCAATAAATTTCTTGCTCCTTCTCTATCATTTACTTATTCATCTACCCTTCACTCATTCAGCAAGGGAGAAGGAAATGGCAACCCACTCCAGTATTCTTGCCTGGAGAATCCCAGAGACCGAGGAGCCTGGTGGGCTGCCGTCTGTGGGGTCATACAGAATCAGACATGACTGAGCGACTTAGCAGCAGCAGCAGCATTCAGCAAAAGTGTATTCATTATTAACCATGTTTGTCGCACCATAAAATGCATAAAAGGTGCATAAAATGTCTTTACTGCCCTCTGGAACATTCTGTTAAACAGTTAATTATAACACAAAATACAGTGAAATTATAGTGATGGAAATATGAACAAAGTGCCATAAGAATTTTTGCAGAAGAATCAGTGTTTAATTAGGATTAAGAGATTGTGGTATGTTTTTCTGAGATTATACTTATCCTTAGCAAGGTTTTGATAGACATTGAAGCAATTCATTGTACAGAATTACTAAGTTCAAAGCTACCACAGTATGAAAATGCATGATGTGTTCTGATGATGCGTAATCTAGCATGGCTGTACCACAGTAGGTACAGAATCAAGATGACAAAGGAGAGGCAGATATATCTCAGATTGCCATCATGAATGGTTAAGACCAGATCAGAGTTTTTGAATTTCACTCTGTAGACACTTAGCCTATATTATAAGGCTAGAATGTGAATTCCATAAATAGAAAAAATGTTATATTCAGTTTAATTTCTCCAGAGGCTACAGAGTAGGTTTTTAAACACTGGTTAATTGGGTGAGTAGAAACTCAGCAAATATTTGGTGTGTGGATGAATGGTAAGGAGAAAATCCTCGATGGATATAGAGGTCTTTTTCATGGCCTCATCAACATTTTAGAAGATAACCTGAACCATTACAAAAGTTTGTTGGAAGGCAGTTTTGGGAAAGGGTTTCCACTTTGGAGGCTCTTACAGACTATAGGTAAGAGTTCATCAGAGCCTGAACTCAGTCCTGGAAGTCGGAAGGAAGTGAACAGTTGAAAAACGGTATAGGTAGATTCTCTAGGACTTCATATATTCATTCCACAAACACTGAATGAATATCTTTTGTATTTTGGGCATTAAGCTTGCCTCGGAATAGAGATAAATAAGGAATAGTTTTTGTACTCAAGTGATTTATTACATTGGAAGAGAGAAAAACAAAAGTAATTATAATATAGTATGAGAACAAAAACATCATTCGTTAAGTTCTGACTTTGCATCTAGTGTTGTGCTAGGCATATAACATACATCCTCTTATTTAATCTTTACAGCCTCACTGGTATTGTCCTCATTTTGCAGATAAAGGAAAGTCTGTTCCTAACTTGGAGGGTCCAGGCCATGAGTACGATTGGAAAGTGAAAGTGAAAGTCACTCAATTGTGTCTGACTCTGTGACCCAGAGTGGGCAGCCTTTCCCTTCTCCAGGGGATCTTCCCAACCCAGGGATCAAACCCAGGTCTCCTGCATTGCAGGTGGATTCTTTACCAGCTGAGCCACAAGGGAAGCCCAAGAATACTGGAGTGGGTAGCCTATCCCTTCTCCAGCAGATCTTCCCAACCCAGGAATTGAATCAGGGTCTCCTGCATTGCAGGAGGATTCTTTACCAACTGAGCTATCAGGGAAGCCCAGTACAATAGGAAGCCCACCTACTGTAAGTCTAGATTTTCGGAAGTTATAAGTCAAGCTAATAAACTGCTTAGTGTATTCTACTTGGCTTTCTTGTCTTGAAAAATATACCTTTATAATAATCTGGGAGGCGAGTTTCAAATTCAGAATTCTTAAGACTCCTCAGAAGTCCCTAGCTTGTGGTATCTCCCACCCACTTCTTACCATGGCTGTATCCCATACCTGGACAGACAGGTCCAAGCTCTGTTCACATCCTCCACAAATGTTCACCCTTTGACCACCTCTCCATCCTGAAGACAGCATCCATCAGAAGAGTAGCTCCACTGAAGAGGCTGTGGAGACCCTGGAAGCTGGCTGAGGGCCTTTGGGCTGGGGATTTCAAGAGTCTTGGGTACCTGAGTTTTGGTCTGAAAGGAGGGACATGGATTCTGGGTGAGCGGTATAGTCAGAGGAGGGCCATAACAAGCCTCTTACTCCAAGTCTCCATGCCTGGGTCTAAGAACAGTACTGGATAAGGAAAAAGGAGAAATAAGCAACCTGAGTATACACAGGTAGGAAGTGGAGCCAGAACTGTGCAGGGTTGTCTAGGTGCACAGGGAGAGGGGCGCCTCGATCAGTCAGGGCAAGTCAGCCGATACGAGAGTGCTGATTAGTGAGTGATTGGGGATGGAAAGCAGGGGTCTGTCAGGGGGACCTTCTAGAAGGAGTATTGTTTAAAATCTCTAAGGGGTGGGGCTGGGACACGGCTGCAAGTGTAGAGGAGCATCTACAGCCCTTTTCCTAAGGTCCAGAAGCTGAGAGGGTGGCAGTCAGTTTGGCAGGATTAGAATTGTGCTCGTAGGGAAGAAAAATGAAGCTGTGTTAGACAGTGGCCAAATCCGAAAGAGTTAAGCCTTCTTTATCATAAAGCGACAAGAAAGGAACACAGTCACATTTAGGTATAAGGGCTGAGGGAGGACTGGAAAGCAAAGCTTTCCTCCTTGACGCCTAGGGAGGCAAGGAGTTCTTTACAGAACTAGACAGTCCAGAAGGAGGCGCAGGAAACTGGGCTTTTACTGTTTGAATTATGGGTTAATAAGGAGAATGCTAGTGGAAGGAAAGAGAAAACAAGTATGGCAGAGTCTTGGGAAGTAGCCACATTTAAGAGCTGTGCAGTAGAGAGAACTAGCCCAAAAGACAACAAAACAAAACCAAAACCTGAGCAGCAGAAGCTTCTGAGGCAGGGAGCCTGATCTGTACGGGGCCTGGTGGGCTCAATCTAGAGAAGGGACTTTCAGTTGCTGGGGGGCCAGGACACACACACAGAGGAGACGTTAGCAATCAGGAGGTGGGTTGAGAGGAGTGGAAACCAGATTATAAGGAATTGGGGCTACATGATAAGGAAGTAAGGGCAGTTAATTCAGATCATGTTTTTAGAATTAAGCTTGACTTCAAGAGGAGAGAGATTAGACATTTGTTTGACAGGAATGTAAGGTCCAGGAAAAAACTGGACAAGTCCTCCTTCTCCTCTTCTTCTTGTTATTAGTGAAGGTGTTTACAATGTATTTGGCTGAAAGGTGGAAGTGAAAATAGAGGCTGGAGAGAGGAGTACTTCCATAAAACCTAGCCACCCCTCTCCTCTGCTCCTCTGCTAGCAGGAGTGAGCACTGACGCCACCACTCTCTGCCTTCAGGCCATCCACCTCGGGACACTTATCCCGGTTCATGGCAATCACCACATGAAGCCGGGGCCTCCAGGTCACCCCTTACCAGGTGACTCTCACCTCCAGAGCTTCAGGGCCTCTTAAGACCGCCTCTCTCCCCTGGCCTTGTCCTCTCCGCCCCCCTTGCCTCCATTATTCCTCTTCATGGCTCTAATCACTGTCTGACATACGTGCTCTTATTTCATCATGACTTCCCTGTCCTTGATACAAAGTAAGCTCCAGATCTCAGAGCAGTGTCAGGCACATAGTAGAAACTCAGTACATATTTGTTAAATGATGAACATAAAAGAGGGGGGAGGAAAATCGGTGGGACAGAATTCCAAAGCAGAGGTTGGCAAACTTTTCCTGTAAAAGGCCAAATAGTAAATATTTAAAATTTTGCTGGCCACAAACAGTTTCTACTTCTTAATACTCTTTATTGTTTTCTAAAATAATCTTTCAAAAATATAAAATCCATTCTTAGCCCCCAGACCACACATAGACAAGCCACAGATCTGCCCTTAACTTCCGTGAGAAAAAGTGAAGGAAACAGGGTTAAGAACAGAGGTGAAGCTCTGGTAGCTTCTCAAACAGTAGCTCTGAAGAAGGGAAAGGAGACGTCTCCCTCTGAAGACTTCCCTAAAGGGAAATGAGAAAAAAGATGAAACGTGTGCAAAACCTTTGAGGTAAAGAACAGACAAGCAAGAGAATTTATTTCAGTGGCATCAGCCTCAGCGTGGGGGGAAATGAATTCTGCAGTTGGGTCCTACTTGAAGAGTAGGACAGTTCTGATAGAACAGGGCAGCTAATTACATAGAGATAAATAAGGAAAATGATAAACATGGTGGGATTCAGGCAGAGTTGAACAACATGAATCTGTGTTGTGTTCTGGAAGACAAGGGGAAAATGGGAAAAGGTAGAGCCTGAGAATTATAGCTTACGAAGTTTGAGTGATGCTGCACAAAATTTTAAAGGTGGTTGGCCTGGCATACTAGTTCAGAATAATATTTTGTTTTCCTCATACTCTTTTTTGATAAAATTACTTCTAGAATCATCATAGAAATATGAGTTAATTTGTGAATAATAATATCAATAATTGCCTTTATTTATGAATGGCTAAGCCATAGTTGTATATGCATGTGTACTCAGTCGCTTCAGTCATGTCCGACACTTTGCGACCCCATGAACTGTACCCCACCGGGCTCCTCTGTCCATGGGAACTCTCCAGACAAAAATACTGGAGTGGGTTGCCATGCACTTCTCCAGGGGATCTTTCCAACCTGGGGATCGAAACCTCATCTCCTGTATCTCCTGCATTGCAGGTGGATTGTTTACCCGCTGAGCCACCTGGGAAGTGGTGGTCAAACTGTAGTCATTATCTCTCATTTAGTCATTTATGTAGTTCTGGTATTATCTCTGATTTACAAGATGAGGAAATTGAGAATTAGGGGAGTTAAGAAACGAGGCCCACAAGGTTCTTAAATGATGGAGCTATATGAACCCAACCAAGTCTGTCTGATACCTGGTCTGTGCTCTTAATGTACCTCAGTAGGATGTTGATGAGTAGATTAGTGTCAGTGTGGAAGGAGGTCTCTAGTGACAAGTCCTGTCCTCTGTCTTGTTCAGCATTTTTTGATGCTCTAGATGAGGACATAGATGGTGCATTTATCAAACTTTCCAGCAATGCACACCCAGGAAGAAGAGGGAATACATTAGATAACAGGATGAGGATCCAGGATTGTCTCAAATTGGAATGGTTCACCAAAGAGGAAATGTAATAGATATAAGAATACAGCCCTTTACTTGTCAGAAACAACTGCACAAGTGTGCTATGCTTTAGCTCTGGGGCGTGTAGGGAAGAAAAATGCTTGAAGGCTTTCGTCACCTCACTTTGACTGTGGTGAACTATAGTTTGTCCAGAAGAGAATAGAATAGAGAAATTATTCAGGACTACTTCACCCGGGGAACTGTTAAAGGAACTCATAAAGTCTCAGAACAACAACAAGAAAAACAAAAAACACGCACCGAAAACCCAACCTGGTGGTGATGGTGTTGGGAGTGGGGGAAAGAAGAGTCAGTGTCCTCCAATGTTTCTGAAAGTTTTCATAGAAGATAAGTTAGGCTTGTTCCATGTGACCTTTGTAGTCAGAACTAGGAGTAGAATGTGTTTCAGATTGAGACTGGACAATCATTTGTTAGAACTTACTCTAGATGACCTCTCAAGGCTCTGCCAACACCATGTTTTTGCCTCTGAAAATGTCAGATGAATAAAGCATTTCCGTACTTTTTTTCAAAATAGTAAACTTATTTTTCTTCTGTGTTTGCAGCCTGATCTAGTACTGTGTTAGATATATGGTGGTGTGTATAACACAGAACTTCTGTTTTGAACTTAAGCTGTCCAAGTTCTAATTTTTCACTTAGAATGTGACAAGATGTTTAGCACACCAAGTCAGGCTTCAAGTATTTTTTTTTTAAACGAATGTGTTCTTTTGTATAATTCTTGCCAAGGATTACACTGAATTTGTACCACATTCCTACCAATGTTTTTTCCAGATCACATCCTATGATGTAACTTTTGGTAAGTTTAGAGGGAATATATCTATTCAAGAGGTACCTTGAAATGCTCACTTATCTTTTAACAAATTAAATCTAATATACAGGTTGAAGTTGTTTCAAGGACTTAATCTATTGACTTTCTGAGACCATTAGTTAGTTCTTAAACTTGGTTCTGTGATCTGCCTTGTTCTGTTTTTGTAACACATATATTCATAGTCTTAATTTTCAGCTTTATCAATAAAAAGTTAACTGGATATGTATTGAAAACCTCTTGATTGCTTCTCTAAAGCTATTAAAAAGCACATCATTTTGTTGGTTAACATCACTACATCTTTCTGACATTCATGAACAAAGTTGAAGCAAAAATAGGAAAGCTCTCTATTTTTGGTTTTAATCCCCTAAAGTTTACCTAATAAATAATTCAATGGGTATACTAATTGAAAAGAAATACTTTTTTTTTTTTAGGTGTAATCCCGTTTCATGGATTTTCAATGTATGGTAAGTTAGGCTTTTAAATACTCACTGTTTCTATTACACTTTAGAAAATTTGAACATGAACCTCACCCTTTATATTGCATCACCCACACACTCAACAATGTTATTGTGAACTTTTAAACACTGGGTTTGGTATTTGTTTATATGTCCAATTAAAATTTGCTGAGATGATGATTGCTTGTGAAATTAAACATACCATGAAAATGGTTCTATGGTTTACCATTTTCTAATTCACTAGAAATTAGAAATACAGACTGATATTTAGTTTTAATAGCTGTAAAAATTCTTAAACTAATTCCCTTAAGTCTTTTTAAAAAATACTGGATCAGAAAAAATGCAAAGGGAAGGACAACACCGCGTGAGCTCATGATTTCTTTGGACTGGCTGGTATGCAGAGCAACAGTCACACGGAAGCATGCGGTCATCCTGACGCACACACGACAGACACGTGTGCGGGTCTGAGAGCCCTGAGCGCCTTCTGCCTCACGTGTCTTTGAATGAGGAACGCAGGAAGCGTCATGAAGATAAGCAAGAACGAGAACGCTCTCTGCCTTAATGCCATTTAATTTTTCATTTATCTGCATTACATATGAACTTGTTGAAGATTCTTGTCCCAACTATTCCTCCTCCCCAACCTTTATACTAAACAAATATAAAGTTTACCTTTGTAAAAAGAATCAGCAATAAATTAACACTTTTCTTTGTAAAAAAAAAAAAAAAAAAACCCTTGAGTGTTCAGCATCAGACCATCATGGTAAATGACATAATATAAAACTTTTAAAACCAGCATACAATGAAAAGGATTCAGAGTGTCTAGGAATTTTGCATAATGCTTCCCTTGGCTTTATTCTCTTGAGCCGCCAAAATTTCATAACATAATACATATTGTTATAGTGAGGTTCCAGCACATTTCTTTTTTATAAATGTGTGAGGAATTTAAAATAGAAAACCTAGCAAGGTTAAGAATATAAATTTTTACCTCTAATAATAAAATGTAAGCCCTTTAATCCTTTTATTTTAATAATCCCAACTGCAAGCATTTTTCAAGTAAATAGTTTTTAAAAGGTGTACTTGAGCGATTTAGAGAACAGTTAATGATGTCAGGAAGTTTAAACTTCCTAACAATTCTCAGGGTACAAAATACATCATTGATTCCTGCCTATTCACAGATGAAATAATCATATTGTCAGGTTGGCATCTGATTTTAAAATCTGACTTTCTGACATTCAGCTGTGGACTCTCTGGTTGAGCTGACCCACCTGTGCTTAATTGCCACAAACAGTGCAAAAGAAAACTTAATTCAAATTCATTAGAGAAACAGAGATTGTTATCACAAACACACAAAAAATTCACTAGAGAAATACATTCTTAGAGTTGTTTTACTTTAAGCCTATGAAAACTGTCTAGAAACATATTGGGATATGCCAGTGTTGACCAATAGCCTGTTAATCAGAATTTTAATTTTCAAATTCCATCAGTTGAAGACCAACTTTCTAAAAGCTAGTCATAAATCATTTTATATTTTACTTACCTGATGTCAAAAATTAAAAATTTTGAAAGATGCTTTGTGGGACAAAGTAAAAATGAATTGCCTGGATGTCACTTTCTTATTACTTCAATTTAAAAAGAGAGAGATTTCATGTAATTTTTAAAAGTTACTTTGAATTTTTAATACCCTTATATGGTTCCATTGTGTTATTCTACTGTTGGGATTATAAAACATTTTATAATTTACTCCATTTAAAAAAAATTTTAATGACAGTTTTTACATGTGCATATATTCCCTTTTCAACATGAAAAAGAATATATATGATTTTAAACTTGAATGAATATTATTACTATGAAACATTTATTTATTGTTTATGTTTTGTGAACTTATTTTTTCAATTATAGTAGTTCTGCAATATTATCAATTAATTTTTTTTGTTCTTTCAGTTGCACCACTTTGTTTTCTATACCATGAACCTTCCAAACTGTATCAGATATTCCGTGAGATGTATGTGCGTTTTTTCTTCAGGCTTCATTCCATCTCTTCTCATCCTTCTGTAAGTTCATAAAAAATTGGATCAAACCAGACTCTGATTTGTTCTTTTTCCCTTAAGAAAAACAAATTGTGAAGCATCACTTTCCTATGGAAAAAAGGAAAGAATAAATTGATACTTAAATAGTTTTAGTAATAATGACGAGAAAAAGTCCTTTATCACTTGCATTTAAATTATCTTTTATATGTTGAAAGAATAAACATAGCAATGTCTGTATTGTTTTCTTTGACAAAGATGGCTACATTTTTGAACTTTGGTTTCCTCATCTCTGAAATGAGGTTAATGCTGAGTCTCTGTGCTGTGCTGTGAAGAAGAGTATGAAGCCCTTGGGTAGTAAGTACTTGGCTCGTGGCAAGTGTTCAGTAAATAGATGGCTGTTGTTTTTATTATCATTATGATCATCATCATCATCTTTGTCAATGAAAATTAAACATGTATTTGTCCCTTATTTTTCAATATCATGTTTGACTAATTATCCTTTACAAACTAGATATTTTCTTTGTGTTTATTCAATAGATGACTCCTTGGCCTTAACAAGAAATTCAAAGAGAAACATATTGGGAATTGAATGTTCGTATCTGTCTTATTTTGGCCAATCCTTTATCGTATCTTCCCTCCCCACTCCCACCCCCTCTTAACCTGAGTAAAAACAAGTATTTATTTCAGTTATACTTTTTCTGTCTTTAGGCCTGCTTTGGTCTGCTTGTGAGAAACTTGACTGACACTCCCAAAGAAACATTAAAATTGGAATGTGTCAGAGCTACCAAGTTTTCTGAAAGAGAAGGTTGTCACACTGCTACTAAACTAAATAGCAGTTCATCATACCTCCTCCGCATTTTAATCCTGTGTTCCTAGTCCACCTTCCTCTGTCTCTAGTGTTGCTCTCAAACATTGCTGATGAAAGCTGGCAAATAACAGAAATCCAGGATGTCACAGATGAGCAAATGAAGTGCTACAAAATTCTCATGGGTCTCTTCTCTCTGAGATAACTTGATTTAGTGTCTGTATTGCAATAATGTTTAATCTAGAATAACCAAAAATATATTAATAATTCTCTTTTCTAATGAGTCATACTTAGCATCAGATTTCTTATTCTCATGTTTTATTTTCACACATCAGACTTTAAAAAAAATTTGTTTTCAATTTTTAAAAATCTGGCTATTCCTTCTGTGCCTCCATGCTGACCCTAAGCTGTCCTCTTCCTGCTGACTGATTGGGACAGCCCTGCCTCTGCCCTTTCTTTATTCAGTGAAATAAAGACTTACAGGCGGTCATCTCCTTTTCTGGCTTGCAGCCAGACTGAACTGTTTAGAACCACGACAGCCTTACTTCTTTAGAAACTCAGAAACTCAAAAAGAGGATTAGAACTTCCTTACAAAGAACAACCCTGAGGAATGCTGAACTGCAAGAAAGACTTTATTCAGAGTTGTCAAGTAGTTAATGCACTTGAAAACCCATCTGCTTTGTACTCTACAATGCCCTTTTAAAAAAAAGTAGATTTCAGTTTTTTTAAAAACCGTCCTTACACTCAGTAATCAAACATTCTTGTTTGATGGCTTCCTGACAGAAATTTCAAGCAGTCAATCTTTCCCTGGGGATGGTTTTCAATGAAAGAGTAAAAAAAGCAGGAAATATTTTCCCTGATGGGTGAGGCAGCTGAAAGAAAGGAACATATGGAGGAAGAAAGTGAAGGGTGTGGCTACAGCGCTAGAGAAATACCTGGAAATTGGACTGCATCCAGAAAAAACTAATTTTGCTGAGCCTAAGTGATAATGTATGACTTACGGAGTAGCAGGCTTTCTAGAAAATGATGTTTTTCTTGAATTCTGAACATTACTATATACCAGCTTATGCAGGAAGCCTCTTGTTGTTAAAAAGGAGGCTCCTTAGCATATTTATAAGAGTGAGTTAGGGATAAACTTATTTTTAATGTTTTAGAGATCATTGGTGCATTTCCTGTCTTTGGCTCTTAAACAGTACTGATATTGATCATCTTTTCGTCATTTCTATTTGAGTAATTTGATGGCAGAGTTCATTTTTAAATACTAAGTTATGCTTTTCTCTTGTGACTTATTGTATCCAGGGTATTGTGTCCCTCTGTCTGCTGTTTGAAACTCTTCTGCAAACTTATCTCCCCCAACTCTTTTATCATCTGCGAGAAATTGGGGCTCAACCGTGAGTATTTTTCTCTCCTAATTGAAGAATAGATTGACATCAGAAGGCTCTTTTTAATCATCAAAGATGCAGTGAATTTTTTCAGAGAAATTAACATTTTCCCCAATAAAACAATACTTGCTGCTGCTGCTAAGTCACTTCAGTCGTGTCCGACTCTGTGCAACCTCATGGACTGCAGCCTACCAGGCTCCTCTGTCCATGGGATTTTCCAAGCAAGAGTATTGGAGTGGCTTGCCATTGCCTTCTCCGAGAAAGAGGTACAGAGTAGTTGATTTAACACAATGAGGTGCCAGCGAACTTTTAGGATCTAATACATAGGGTAAAGGAGTGACCTAATGATATGCAGGTTAAAAAGTTCACTCTTAAAGTCTGAGAAATTGACAGAAGCAGCCTGTATGTGCAGGTTCCTCTGTCCCTGGGATTCTCCAGGCAAGAATACTGGAGTGGGTTGCCATTTCCTTCTCCAAAACAATAATTATCAAGTAGTAAATTATAACTCAACATTGTGCCAAAAATTCTTGGAAGGCTTACCAAAATCCTGATAAATTCTTATTTGCTTGGATTTTTGTGCTTGGTACAAGAATCACCAGAGAACTAATTTGTGTTCATAGTGAAAGATGGTGACCAAACTAAGGTAAAAATCTGTGGAAACGAATACTGCCTGAGAAATATGATAATACTAAAATTGTCAGTTTGGGCCAGATTTATCAGAAGACAACTTTGAAAGCCAGATCAGTTAAAGTTTGCTATCTTTCATTAAATGAAAATGAAATCAATTATCTACTAATGGTTGTACACTGTGATTTTTCCTTCCAAAAGTTTGAATTTTTGTTTATTTACCTCAGTATGAGTTATCAGTAAATATCCCAGTACAAGTTATCAGTGAATAGGTCAGGTACCTGTGGACCTCATTATTACTGGTTCTCTTTTCTCTTTTTCAATTAACAATGTTCATGGCAACAGACATTTCGAAATGATTTGTCAGTGTTTTGTTATTGTCTTCCTCTCTGTGTACCTCGTATAATTTATTGATAATACCTGACAATCTTTCTTTGGCCAATCTTATGGCCAATAAAAAATAGAATTCTGTTAAAAATTATTATTATTAAACAAAATTGTGGCAGAAATATCATATTACACATGTATTTTTTTTCTTGTGGTAAACTGACCTAATTTTTTATTATTGTGAAGCGAATATTTGTACATATCTATGCTTTTCTGTACTAGACATTTAGTTTATTGTTATAACTAAAATCCTGATATTTTCCTAGTCTATTCATATACTTTAATCATTAAAAGGAACAAATTTATTTCAATAAATT
Source organism: Cervus canadensis (assembly GCF_019320065.1). Classification (NCBI taxonomy): domain Eukaryota; kingdom Metazoa; phylum Chordata; class Mammalia; order Artiodactyla; family Cervidae; genus Cervus; species Cervus canadensis. The sequence continues at coordinate 18,938,897 of NC_057404.1, read as the reverse complement.
ATGGTAAACATCAAAATTCTAATGAAAGGTGTCAGGCGAGTATATGCGTCTCGGTTCTTGTCTCCTCACAACAATGATTGGGAGCGACGGACATTAAAGCTCTTGGTCCATCGCAGCTCTTGGGTCTTGGACAAACGGTGTCATAACTCTTAGACAAATCAGTGTTACAGCTCTATTTTATTTAGAAGATAGCAGGAGAATCCATCCTCAAAGAAGAGAAGAGAGTGGAGGAGCAGGTAGAGAGAGAGAGAGAAAGAGCATACGGATGCGGGAGAGAGAGAGCGCTTGGCTCCTCCTTTTATATGGTTTTTTCTTCCCCCTGGGCCTGCCCTATGCAGATTGGGCTCAGCCAGGAGTGCTGTTCTACCAGAAGTCCTCACTCCCGTCCTCGGAACTTTCTTTGACCTTCCTCTGTTCTATTTTCGCAGGCTTTTCCCTTCCTTGTCTTTTAGCCACTGCCAGTTTGGACTCCTTTTACCTATTCTAACTACCTAACAAAAAGAAAGTAAAAAAATTCAGTTGTCAGGCTAGAAATCAATTATTAAAAGACTCATACTATGAATTAAAAGTAATGCTATTGGAAAGTTTTAATTAGAATTTAATTTTTTTTACTAGATATAGGACTTTTCAGGATATCTCCTTCTGCTTGAGTACTCTGTGCATTTTATCTAAGTTATCATATGTATGAACATAAATTATTCATAATATTCCATAATTATATTAGTCTTTTACTATCTTTAAAATCAGAGTGACACTATCTGTCTCATTCCTGAGATTGATGTTTTTATCTTATGTTTCTTGATTATTCTAGTCAGAGGGCTTATTTATTTTATTCTTTGAAAAAAATCAGTTTTGGTTTCATTGATTTTTTGATTTTCTATTTTCAGTTTCTTTGATTTATCCTCTTTTATTTGTTTTTTTCTTCTGGGTGCTTGTTTTTGCTTTGTTTTGCTCATCTTTCTGCTTGCTTAAGGTGAAATTTAGAGAATTGATTTCAGATATTTCTTTCCTAATATAAGCAACAGTAATGTTATAAATTTCCTTCAAAGCACTGTTTTACCTCCACTCAACAAATTTTGATATTTTATGTTTCCACTTTCATTCAATCAAAATGTTTCTTAATTTCTCTTGTGACTTCCTGTTTGACCATAGTTTATATAAAAGTACATTGTTTAATTTCCCAATATTTGAAAAAATGTGGTCTCTTTCTGTTATTGATTTCTATTTTAATTCTATTACAATTAGACAACATGCTTCTTAAGCTTTTAGTTCTTTTAAATGTTGTTGCAGTTTGTTTTATGACCCAGAATATGAGCTACCTTGATGAATCTTTAATGTATACTTGAAAAGAAGTAATTTTCTGCTAGCGTAGAGTAGAATGTCTATAAGTGGTAATAAAGTCAAGTTTTTTTTTATAATGTTCAAGACTTCTCACTGTTAATTTTCTGTCTACTATTTCTATTGATTATTGAGAAAGAAGTGTTAGCGTCTCCAATTATAACTGTGAATTTGTCTTTTTGTTTCTACGTTGCTATATATATGTATTTATTTCATGTATTTGACACTGTTTTCAGGAGAATTGATGCCCAGATAGGGGCATCATCAGGTTCAAATTGGACCTCAGTATTCTCGGGCTTCCCTTGTGGCTCAGCTGGTAAAGAATCTGCCTGCAATGTGGGAGACCTGGGTTTGATCCCTGGGTTGGGAAGATCCCCTGGAGAAGGGAAAGGCTACCCACTCCAGGATTATGGCCTGGAGAATTCCATGGACTACAGTCCAGGGGGTCGCAAAGAGTTAGACACAACTGAACTATGTCTGATATAGCCATTCCAGCTTTCTTTTTATTAGAATTTGTATAGTGTATTCTTTTCTGTCCTACTTTTAGTGTATTGATTATCAGTGTCTCTACTTTTCAGGTGGCTTTCTTATCAAAAGTATATTCAGGTCTTTCATTGTGACAGTTTATCTTTAATTGGTGTGTTTATTCCATTTATATTTAATGTAATTGATATTGGGTTAAAATAATAACAGTTGATACTATTTACTATTTTGATAGACTTTTTTGTTTGTTCCATGTGCTCTTTATTCTTTTTTTCCCTCTTTTCCTGCCTACTTTTGAATATTTTTTATTCCATTTTAACTCCAGTATTATTATTTACACCTTTTAAAAAATATATTTTGATAATGTCTGTTTTAGTTCAGTCTGATACAACATATTACTATAAACTGTATGGCTTATAAACAACAGAAATTTATTTCTCACAGTTCTGGAGACTGGAAGTCTAAGATCAAGTTGCTAGCATGGTTGAGTTCCAGAGAGGACCTTCTTCTAGATTGCAGACTGCTGACTTCTCATTGTATCCTCATGTGATGGAGAGCAGAGAGGAAAAACACGCTGTCACAAGACTTTATGAAGTCACTAATCCCAATCATGAGAACCTATTTCATAACTTTATCTAATGCTAATTGACTTCCAAGGGCCACATCTCTTTCCTAATACTATCACACTGCAGGTGGTTTCAGTGAATTTGGGGTAGGGGTGGGGACACAGGCATTCAGGCTATGACAGTGCCTTGGGCTTCCTGATGGCTCAGCAGGTGAAGAATTCGCCTGCAGTGCAGGAGACATGCGTTTGACCCCTGGGTCAGGAGATCCCCTGAAGAAGGAAATGGCAACACACTCCAGTATTCTTGCCTGGGAAATCCCATAGCATTATCACTGAAAAATGTACATGCCTTAATTAAAAAATACTTTATGCAGGACTTACAATATACATCTTTAATTTATCACATTCTATTTTCAAATAAACTCCAGGCCTGGAGGGCTTCACAAGCAAATTCAACCAAACATTTCAGGGAGAAATAATATCAATTATTGTTTTTCTCTGACTGCTGTCAAGGTCTTTGCCTTTGTTTCTCAACAGTTTATGATGTATCTGGACATGGATTTCTTGGGTTTATCCTGTTCAGGGTTTGTTGAACAACTTGAATTTGAGGGTTATTTCTTTTGTCAAATTTAGGAAGTTTTCAACCATTGTTTCTTTTTTTAGGTTTCATCCTTTTTTTTCCCCAAACTTTTAACTTTTTATTTTGTATTAGGGTATATCCAGTTAACAATGTTGTGGTAGTTTCAGGTGAATAGTGAAGGGGCTCGGCCATACATACACATGTATCCATTTTCCCTCAACCATTATTTCTTCAAATATTTTTTTTCTGTACCACTCACATTCATCTTTTCTTCTGGAAGACAAATATTAAAACTTTTGGTCTTATCCCACAGGTTTCTAAAGCTCTTTTCATTTTATTTTCAATTCTTTTCATTCTGTAGTTCAGATTGGACACTGTTTATTGACTTATACTTAAATTCACTGGCTCTCTCATCGTTTATTTCCATTTTGCTGTTGGATTCATCCAGTGAGGGTTGCTTTGTTGTTGTTATTGTTTTTATATTTTTTAGTTCTAAAATTTCTATTTGGTTTTAACAAAACTCAGAATTTTACATTAATAAAAGCAAATTCCACTGTATATAAATTATACCTCAATAGCTTTATTTCTAAGAAACTGATTCTGTGCTAGATATACTAGGAAGCAGGGAGGCATGGTATGTGGTACTGTTGGTCTAAGACACTATGAGAGATCCATAAAATGAAACTAGTTGAAGTTAATAATTTAGACTTAAAAGTGAATTTGTTTTGTTTTGGGCCACACTGCATGCCTTGTGGGATCTTAGTTTTCCGACCAGGGGATTGAATCCAGGTCCCCTGTAGTGAAAGCATGGAGTCCTAAGGGTATGCCAGGGAATTAGTGAACTTTTTAAGTTTAAAACATTCACTGGCCAAAAGTTTTTTGGCATCTATAAACTGATATTCTAAAACCAACCAAGAGACTTGATTTATAATACTACTGCCTACATGTACTTTGTTATATTAGAGCAATAGTTATATAATATTGAGGAATTTCTGAAACTTGGGGGTCCTTTTTCAACCTTAGGAAAATTAATATGACATCAACAAAGGCAATCTCTGGATCCCATTTTCTCTTTTAAGAAAAAGTACTGGTATTTATATAATATTATGACAGTTTTAACAAAGAATTTGGCTAAAACCTCTCGGGGCAGTCAAGTGATATTTAATTGCTAATATATAGTAGAGAAATATGAGAGAGTATTTTATCTCTTCAGGCACCAAAGCCAGGTTTGTTTCCTGATTCTAGAGATAAAATATTATTGTAACATAACCTCGTTATGAAACAGTAGGATCTCAAAAAAAAAAAAAAAAGAAAAGAAAAAGAAACAGTAGGATCTCATACTTCTTAGGATTTTTTTTTTTTAATTTGGTCACAAAATAGAATTAATTGAATTTTCTGGTTGATCTTTCAGAGTTCTGATGACCTCCTTTTTAAAACTAGTGGGTTGAAATCAGAATTCTATTTCTAAATTCCCTTATAGCTTTCCTATTTTATTTTTCTTTTGCTAAGTTGCTTCAGTCATGTCTGACTCTTTGCAACCCCATGGACTGTAACCCACCAGGCTTCTCTGTCCATGGGATTCTCCAGGCAAGAATACTGCAGTGGGTTACCAGTTCCTTCTCCGGGGGATCTTCCCAACCCAGGGATCAAACCCATGTCTCTTATGTCTCCTGAATTGGCAAGTGGGTTCTTTACCACTAGCACCACCTGGGAAGCCCCTTACAGCTTTAAAACTATTTTTCCTTGTCTTTTTTGTATCCTTAGTAGCCATTTGAGTGAAATTTAGGAATATAGTTTATTGAATTGGAAAAATATGCAGCTATAAGTATTTATTTGACTCATTGGAAAAGACCCTGATGCTGGGAGGGATTGGGGGCAGGACGAGAAGGGGACGACAGAGGATGAGATGGCTGGATGGCATCACCAAGTCGATGGGCGTGAGTTTGAGTAAGCTCCAGGAGTTGGTGATGGACAGGGAGGCCTGGCGTGCTGCGATTCATGGGGTCGCAAAGAGTTGGACACGGCTGAGCGACTGAACTGAACTGATAAGTATTTATTTAAGTATCTTGAATAAAAATTCAAATAATCTTGGCTTGCCTGGAACTCTTAAGACTATAAGATCACCTCATTGATAGCTAATTAGTACACACCCTGAAAAACAAAATGTAGAAGTGAGTTTTCTAAAGAATGAACTACAACATAAAGTAGGGCTCGGGAATATAATTCTTTCTCTTAATACTTTTGAGAGCACTAATTTGGGAACTCAAGGTTTCTCAGCTGAATTTTTATAGCTGTTAATAGAGTACTTGAATTTTTTAAAATTTATTTTATTGAAGTATAGTTAATTTACAGTGTTGTGGTAGTTTCTACTGTATGGCAAAGTGATTGAGTTATACATATATATATATTCTTTTTCATATTCTCTCCCATTATGGTTCATCACAGGATATTGAATATAGCTCACTTTGCTACACAGCAGGACCTTGTTGTTTATACATTCAATATATAATAGTTTGCATCTGCTGATCCTGAGCTCCAATCCATCCTTCTCCTGTTGGCCTTGGTAACCACAAGTCTATTCCCTGTATCTATGAGTCTGTTTCTGTTTTGTATATAAGTTCATTTAAGATTCATATTTTAGATTCCACATATAAGTGATATCATATGGTATTTGTCTTTCTCTTCTGACTTAATTCACTTAGTATAGTAATCTCTAATAATGTTGCTACAAATGCCATTATTTTATTTCTTTTTTAAGGCTGAGTAATATTCCATTGTATATGTGTAGAGTACTTGAGTTTTAAATGACTGTGATTTGTAAAACCCACAAAGGAGTTACTGTCATTGTAACTCGTTGAGATCTTCTGATAATTGCTTTTTGATGAGAAAAACTTCCACTGGTAAAATATCTTGTTTTCCTTTGTTTATAGACTTCGCATATCATTTAAATGGATGGTGAGAGCTTTCTCTGGATACTTGGCTACAGATCAACTCTTGCTTTTGTGGGACAGAATCCTAGGATACAACTCTCTGGAAATTCTTGCTGGTAAGAGTAAGTGCTTGTTCATAAAACACATGTTATTTCTATAGTAAAACCCTTCTTTTCTTTCTAACATTTACCATCTATAATTGGAATTGGAATCTACAGTTGTCTGTCATCTCTAATTCACGAACATTTAGTCGATTTATCTGCCTTAGAAGACAAGGACTGATGTTCTGCAATCTAAATACGCCTGTGGAACTGCCCATCACCAGTTTATTCCTAGTCTTCCTTCATTGCTTCCAGGAATGTCAATTTCCCCTCCCCTGCTTCTAGTCCAGCCAGCATTTGTTCAGTCTCAGCACCTATGAGGTTTGTGCAGCAGAGTGTAGGTCCACGTCCCTTCTTCTCCTGACTCCTCTGATTATCTTCTAGTTCTGTTCTGTGCCCCTTCTCAGCTACTAACTAAAAGCCAAACCAAGACTGAGCCTCCCTGCATAGTTGAAATCTCTGTCTGTGAGTAATACATAAAAGTTTCCCCTTTTACTTATCCTCTTAAGTCAAAAAAAATCAACATTTTTTTCAGAAAGCCACAAACTCATCTCTAATTTAATAATTAAGCAGTTCTTACAACAGATATACACAGAGGGCAACTGTATGATAACACGTATGGCACAGATTTCTTATATTATTTTGCTTCTCTGTATGTAAAATAGATTCCATTGTTTCTATCACCAGGATTATCAGGGAATTCAAATAAATATGACAGGGTTTTCACACGGGTGGAGAGCTGAAAAGTTGCCAGAGTGCTGGTTCCAGCCTTCTCCAGTTGTGTGATATAAGCAAATTATTTAAGCTGTGAGAGCCTTTATTTCGTTACCCAGTAACAGCATTGTAAAGTCACCTCTTTGGCCATTTGGAAATAATGCTTAATTGAAGACTCTTCCTGGAAAAGATTAACATATTTTTGAGTGCTGAGAGGTCTAGAGTAATTAGGTGGTATTTTTGAAAGGAAAGCTAGCGTAATAATAAAGTGCCATGAAGATAATAACTGTTGCCCCTGGTGTAATCAGAGTTATTTACCAAAGTTTTTAATAACTCCCAGTGTCCTTCCATCTCAATTGTTTTTAAAGCCAATATAAATATGAGTTAGGGGGAAAAATGGCCTGTCATCACCTCTTTTGGCTGAATGGCTGTGATACATACCATCCAGAGATAGAAGGAATCCTAGAGATCATCAAGTATAGCTTCTTTTAAGTATTTCTGGCAGGTAATACTTATCCTGTGTTTGAACATTCAGTGTTGGGTAATCCCTGTCTTACTAAGTGGCCTATTTCATTTCTGGATAATATAACTTGTTAAAATGTATGATCCTGTGGCACCAGGATCATCATCATGTTTTTTCTACTCTCTCACCCCCTTCTTTCCCCAAAGTCTTCTATTTTCCAGGCTAAGTAGTCTTGTTTTTTGCTAACATTTCTTGGGTGACAGAATTTTAAGATTTTCCACGAAATAATTCTTCTGGGTGTTCATAAATTTTGAAGAGCATTGTATTAATATGTAACTTTTTGTATCATTTCAAAAAGATATTAGAGCATGTTAAAGAAATGGGCTAAGTATTAGAAAGTACTTTCTAATAATATAGGACTTTCGAAAAGTAGAATGGGCTTTTTAACTGTCGTCTGAAGGGTTAAGAGATTTTCTATCGTGAAAGAAATGTTAAACTAGAAGACCTCAAAGCCTCTTCCAATTTAAATTCCCCCTTTCTGTGACTTATCATGCCCCCAGCAAACTGAAGTAAAAGAGGAATGAATGTTGAATGCTGCATTTGCTCTAAGCCAGGCACTCTGCTGCATGCCTAATACGTTAATAAGTTATTGATTCATAGGTAGAACGACAATCCACACTGTTACATCTCACTTTCTCAGAATGTTTTTTAAAAAACCAACAGGGAAGAATTGTAGAACATCTAGAAATGAAATTAGACTGATGGGAATTCCTTCCATGGAATTCAGATAAAGAGACCTAAGGCAAATAATTGCATGTAGATGCCTGGAAAATTCCATGGATAGTGGAGCCTGGTGGGCTGCACTCCATGGCGTCTCAAAGAGTCAGACATGACTGAGCATGCATGCACACATGTATACAGGTTAGTTTTGATCATTTTATACATTTTTTTCTTCTGAGTATATTAGAACCGAATATTTTGAGACCAACTTTTTTGCTTAAGTGAGTTTATATAATCTTTAGAAATATTTTAGTAAATATTACTGGTTTCAACTGTGAACTTATTCGGGTCTTTTGAAGAACAGTTTAAAGCATGGTATCTTAATGTTCATGATAGAGTTGCTTAAAATTAATGAGAACAATATAAAATACCAAAAGTAAGTATTTGAGTTTCTACATTTCATATAAAACATGAATTCAGTTGAAAATATCCCAAAGTATAGAGCTTTTCTCCTTGGCAAATAAGCCTGCCCTGTGGAAGGGCTGGGCAAACCAAACATGAAGTAGACAGAAAGGAACTTCTGTGATGTGACACCAAGATAAATAAAGGTTATGAGCACATAAGCATTTTGGATGCTGAAGTTAATTAGTAACTACTCTTTTATCCTCCCTCTTATCTACCTTTGGAAAAACTATTTCCCAGCATGTAAAACTCTTTCCTGCTACAGCAGAAAGTTTGACCATCCTGTCAAGCTTTCACCAACTCCATTAAATTACACACAGAAAAGGAAATAGTGACTACATGCCTTAGCTTATAAAATGTCTCCATTGTCAAATGTGATTCTAGATATTAGAAAACTATAAAGAAGTTGCTGGTCCACAGAAATGGTTTTCTTGGATATTCTTGTAAAAATGGAAGCTCAAGGACTTTAAAGTACTTAAGTTTTCACCATTCGCAGTTAAAGGGTAAATTCTTTGTTCCAGATCTCTTATATCCATCTTTATATATTAGATAATTCCAGCTGACTTGACTTTTTAAATAAATCTATTCATTTTACCACAACCATCTTTTTTCCTCCAGAATTTTCCTAACTAGTTCTAATACTTTTTTGGCGAGCTTTCCAAAATCTGTTGTCCCCTCAAAAATTACCTGCGCTTCCCAGTCACTCTGCCTTTACCTGGGGAAATTAAGAAACCTGGATCCTGACATCTACTCCCCAGGAGCAGCCACCTACCAGGTGGTCCAGAGCACTGATTACCATGCACCATCCTCAGCCCATCTCTAGCAAACCATTATTTTTTAAAATTGAAGTATGTTGATTTACAGTGTTGTGTTAATTTCTACTGTCAAAGTGACATGTATACATTCTTTTTTATCTCTTCTCCATTATGGTTTACCCCAAGGGAAAATCATTGAGGGTCAGAAGAGAAGACAGTTAGGAAAACACATCGATTTCCATGTCAGGGATGAGTCATTACTGCTTACCTTCAGTCTCAAAAATTTCATCACACAGTGGTTAAATGCTTGGGCTCTGGGACCAGAGTTGAGTTTTCTCTCTATTATTTTCTACCTGTATGACTCTGAATATGTCATCCAAACTCACAGTGCCTCAGTTTCTACATTACTAAAATGGGGCTAATAATAGTAATAAACACAGAGTTGATATGAGAATTAACTGCTCTTATAATTATTATTTCCATAGTAGAAATGTATTTTTAACAATTATTTGCATTATCTATGCAATATACTTAGGAACCAGTCTTTCAAATAATTTTAAAGATTCCTTACCATTCATTTCCTAAACTTCAAGGACTTGTTGGGTAGGGAATGCACTATGCACTATGGTGATGAAAAAATTAGGGAGAAGTCAAGTCACCTCTGGGCAGTACCGTTTCCTTATCAGAGTTGCCAGAAGCTCTTACATGAGTCCTTCCATTGTTCATGATGAGTCATTCGTTTTCATGAGGTTTTATGGTAGATTATATAATAAGACATAATGCATATCAGCATTACTCTCTTTTCATATGCATATGACTAATGGGAACAAAAATCTAGATGTTTTCTACTCAGTATATATTATTGACCTTCAAGAGATTCTATAATGATTTGGTTTATTTTTTTTTTCAAAGTTTCAACTTCTCTTTTCCTATAACCAACATTAATGTAAATGTCAGGATCAATCCCCACAGCAGCCCACCCAACAGATATACCCATTTATGACACTCTAGGAAAGTCAATAAATAACAAAATAGTATAACAACATTTTTAAGGAAAGACATACTTGTTGCCACATTTTCATATAAATACTACCTTGATATGTATGAAATATTATCTGATATATTTTAAAATTCAGTCTACGTGTAACTTTTCAGAAGCCTTTCCATTGCATCAATAAGAAACACCTGCATCAAAATAAATCTTCATAAGGCAGTCATTATAGCTACCATTTAAAAGCTGTTATAATTTAAGCCATAGGTACAAAAGAAACAATTTATAAAATGGCTTTTTAAAGACCACTAAAATTGTTGTTTTTTCCAAAGAAAATGAAATGCCCTCAGATACTGATCTCCAGAGAAGAAAATTTCCATTCCTCACCAGACCATAACTGAATGCAGTTGTGTTAAGCACTAGGTCTGAGCTCTCACTGTGGATTTTGGGTATAGCAGTAAAGTTGTCAGGCTGATGAGCAGGCCAGCAGTTAAAACAGTGTTCATTCTCTTCCAGTCCTGGCAGCTGCTGTGTTTGCTTTCCGAGCGGTGAACCTGATGGAGGTGACATCACTGGCTGCAGCTGAAGTAAGGATCAGCTTCACTGACATGGGTGGAAATAGTTGCTGAGAGACTGCCAGGCTTGGGCGCTTCAGTCTCCAATGCATAGGACACACATTACTCATAGCCTAATTTTTTAACTTGAGTAATGCCTATAAGTTTTAAGCTCAGTAATATTAAATATTCAGAATTCCTTAATTACTTGAAAACAATGTTCTTGTGAAGGGGTCATAAACAAGCTTATTATGAGAAACCATTATAACTTTTATGGGAAACAAGATACCTAGTAATTTTGATAGAAACTATTGAGACTTGTGTGGCATTTTCTTATGATTGTTCACATCCATGTGTTATGCTCATAGAACAAAGACACACTAGTTGGAAGAATTAAAGAGCATACATTTGGTTGATACAGTAAAGATACATGGTTTTTGGTTATTTTTAGTAGTGAGTTAATTATTAAGGCTGGTTTCTTTTCAATAGTATAATTTATACCTGAAACATGGTTCAATTAAGTAGTGACTTACAATATTACTCTATTTGTTATCTTTCATAGAAGTGCAATTTTATCCTTAAAATAGCTGCCTACATTCTTTGTTTAAAGGGAAGAGGATGTTTATGCATCTTGCAACTGAATAAACATTAATTCCTTCTTAAAATGATTTTCTAAAGTCAGTTACTCCTTACACTAGTATAACAAGACTAGGATTCATAATGTATGTTTATTTATAGAAGCAAGTTGAAATGTCAGACCTCTTATAAACTCATGCTACCTTGTATATTTGAGGAAGGCTAAAGGCTAAAGTCCAGGTTATTTTCTACTGCACATTTGAGCATTTTGCACACGTTCTAACATTAAGATGTTCAGAAAAGAGAAAGAAGGTTTGTAGCTTCAGATTTGGGACCAAACTGAAACAGAGTGTGTTGATGTCTGAAGTACATTGAGATGGTCTTTCTGTGTTTATTTCAGAGGCTTCACTTTGCTGATCAGAATGCTGATACTAATCATTCCTTTTGTTTTTTGTTTCAGGCAGTTCTTGCTGACCTTTCTACTTTAAAAGTTATGCCTCTTCTTCAGATTTTTCTGTTTGCTACTGTCACCTGATCTTCTGCAAGGTCACTGACAATACATCTAGTTTTTCATTAGAAAGTAATCATGAACTATGCAAACTCTGCATAAAACCAAAATTAAACTTTGCATATAAGCCAATAAAGATCATGTTCCCTTCTCAGTTAAACCTAAGTAGTTTTTCACTTTTTGAAACAATAACTCTGCACACCATGTATTGCACTGCATGCTGTTGATTTTCAAGAGAGAAGCAATAGACATAACTTCTGCTAAATCGAGCGTACTATATAGATAATCCTGACTTGTAAAAGGCATGTAACTATATATGCAATAAGAACTAAAGATATTGTAATAAACTTGGATAGGTAATGTAGCCTCTGGGAGAATTCTCTTATGTCAGTTTGTAAATTTATCTCTAGATAATGAATCATTTTGTCTTATAAATTGCTCTTCACTCAGAGCAGGGGTGGGATAAGATGTGAGAAGACTTGAAAAAGATAATGCTTTTTAGTAGGAATGCAAATGTACTTTGGTGTTTTTGACAACCTGTCTCTCAGCAGAGGTCTTCTAGATCTCTCTCCATTTTACTTCTCCCTTAAAGGTCTCTCTTGGAGAAGGTCAAATACAGTTGTTTGCACCTGACTGTTTTAGTCATCACTTTCTGAAAAAAAGACACTTATGGAACGATCCCTTCAACTCTCTCAACTTTCCATCTCTTGGTTAGAAGACTTGACACTGCTGAGGTGTGTTGCCAGATTCTTTTACTTCGGAAGTATCCAAAGGGGACACCCGAGGACTCAGCGGAGGGAGTGAAAAATCAAAACCATGCGCGCTTTGGCTGAAGCTTGGTCTAACAAGATTTACTTCTAGGGCAGAGCAGCTTAGAGAGACCAGAAGTAGAGACTGAAGACATTGTGCACGGCATCAATCTTATTTTGGTCCTGTTACAAGTGGAGGGTCTTATTTTATATTACTTCTTGAAAAACCTAGCATTTCTGTAGTATGGAATGATAGATTGTGGGAAGAAGTCCAAAAATCAATGTCTTTCAATTTTATACTCAAATTCAAAATTCTAATCATTTCAATAAAACTCTGAATCAATATATTGATAGTCTTACTAAATGTCTAGAATTGTATAAAGTTTTATCCAAATCTATTTCCCGAGTCTTTCATTTAGAGAGTATATTTTAGGAAATGTATGAGGTTTAGCACACCACAAGTGTGGTGGAATTTTATACAACTACTAGTTATTAATTTGAAATTCTATATAAATGCTTTTATTCATCAGGTACTTGTTGACTTTTGAGGACTAAATAATGACTAGAAGAAGCAAATAACCATTTATTCAGTAATTGATTCTTTTTTTTTTTTTTAATTTTTTTTTTTTTTAATTTTTTTATTAGTTGGAGGAGTAATTGATTCTTAATAAGCTCCACTTTATTGCTTTTGAAGGCAATGCGGTTATGATCACATGCTTTGGCATTCTGTGTCCACAAATGCGCTTTCATCACACGGACAAGCACACAGCTGTGACTGTTAGGAAGAGTACTGAATGATTAAGGTCAAATGTGTACAGATACACCTACCTTTGGTTTCTTTCTTTAGGAGAATATTCATAAACTGTTTGAAACATAGCAATGTGGTAATCTATTAGGAGAAACATTCGACTGGAGAGTTCTTGTCCTAGCTTTAAATCCCTAGATAATGTAATCTCTTTTATCTGTAGTTTGACTGTGGATTATGAGAGACAGGACAGGCAACTGGAAGTTTTATATTTGCTCTGTCTACCTGTCAGGGTTGAGTAAAACCAAATGAGAAAATATATTTGAAAGTTATTTTTTTATTATCATTATAATACTACAAAGCACCAAACAAATACAAGAGGTTGTCAATAATTGATTTTACATATGACATTTTAAGGTCAAGTTGTAGAAAATAATATGTGAAGAGTGCCCAACTTCATTAGCATTTGTGTGACTTCATTTGATAGTTTGAGACCTTATATCTAAAAGAAAAAAAAAATTTAATGAACCGTGGCATAGCAGATCCTTTCATTTAGGAGGGGCGGCTCTGGCCAGTAGCTCTGAATCTGAATTCGAAAGCCAGACCTGAGAATTTGCCACACACGCCCGCTCAGCCCTGTGCTGCTCCTGGCTGCTTGCTGAAGTACCGCATGGAAGACGGGTTGCCTTGCCCACTCCATCTCTTGTTGCGCTCCTCTTGCTACTTCTCTTTGCCTCCTCCCTCCAGAATTCCCCCACGCCATCTCCTACCAGCCCCCGACGCTGCCTCACACAGGCTCGGCCAGTGATCACAAGGATCTGAGTGACCCGTGATAATTACATTGTTATCCTGCCTGTGGCGTTCTCACTTGGGCGAAATAGCCTAATAGATTGTATTTGGCTCTTCTGGATTTCAATTCGCCCATTAAGGTAGTATGTGTGACCTCATATTATGGAAGAGTTTACTGAATAACCTTTTTGATCAGAATGTTTCGGTAATGCAACCTTCTGGCTAGTTGAAATTTCCAGTGTCTTAACTGCATAGTACCCCCTTACATTTAGCACCTCCTCTCTCTACCTATTTCATAGAGGAAATAGAGAACATTAACCTTGAACTCCCTCAGCCTTCCACTTCACAACTTAGCTTTATTCCCCTACGCTTATCTCCTTCTTCCCAGTCTCAGAAGTATCTAATCTGTTCCTACAGCTCTCTAAATACAGGTTCGGTTGTGTCACTTACATGCTTACAAATTAAACAATAACCTGTTGCCTAAAGCATAAAGTTCAGGCTCTGTAGCAGAGTAGGGGGAATTCACCACAGCTTGATCTTTCCATTTCTGTGTTCTTATGCTGATCCGTTATCCTGTGCCTCACGCTCACCAGATTGCATGCTGCTCCTCAACCAACTATGGCCATGTACTTTATCTTTGCCAGTGGACCTCCATTTTTCAAGGCCCCACTAAAAAAACTCTCCTCTGTTGTGAAGATACCCTTGAGCCTATAAACTGTAATTAATTACACCCTTCTCTTTGTTCTCGTAAAACTTCTCATTTAGTAATACGGTGCTTAGAGTTGTGATAGTTTTTTGCATATATGTTGTCTCGCATCATTTTATTCTGAAGTCAGTTTTCATTGACTAGTCCTAGGAATGGATGATGAAAGAAGAAATCTGACCATGTGTTTGTACCCCCTGCCTTGTTCTAAAAATTATTTGAATTTGTTAGTTCCTCCTCAGGACATATAGTCTCCCTTCTTCTACAAAGACTCTAATTTTTATCCGGAGATCTACCTGTTCCTCCATGTACTTTAGATGAGGCTGACTCCCGCTTCCAGGGCCTCTGGGTCCTGGCCAAACCATCATTATGTATCATCCCTCTGGCTACAGGGATCCAGTGCAAAGTCTAAGGCTGTGCAAAATTAGTGAAACTTGATTATGAGGCTTTGGTTAAACCTTTCAGGGAAACTGGATATGAAAAAAAGACGATATAAGATCTGGAGCTGCTGTGGCCTAAGAATGCAAAGAGTGAGAAGCTGCTCTGTTGACCTTGTTAATTCCCAGGTCACACTCTTCCAGTCTACCCCTGGACTGTTTTGTTACCTGAGCCAAAAGATTATCTTTGCCACAAAAAGGATCCTAACTGACGGTGTAGTTATTTTACCTTTTAGGAGATCCTCTACAACATGAGTATCACTATTTGGTACAGGACTCCTACCTGCATGCTGGTTAAACTAGAGGAATCTTTCAGAACTTTTTTTCAGTCAAGATACTCCATGACCTTACAAGGATGAATTCTGTATTCCAGACCCACTAAGCTTCCTGCAGAACCTTAAACACATGCTGTCTCTCTCACCTCTGGCTCTTTGCCCACATAGCACTCTTTGCTTGGAATGCCTTCTCGTCTCTACCTAATTCTTACTTGTACCTCAAAACCCAGCTCAGGTTTTGCCTCATCAGGAAAGACTGCTTCTCTTATGAATTCTCCTCATATCTTAATTATACATAAGCAATATCCTAATCATATGTTAGCTTGTTTTTCTTTTCCACTAGACTCATTCTGTTTCCTTAAGGGGAAAAGCTGGTTTCTTTTTCAGCTTTATATCTCTAGAACCTGGCATAGTGCTTGCCCATAGTGGGTTTTAGTAAATGCTTATTGAATGAACAAATGAAATCATCTAACCTAATTCACTCCCTTTACTGATGAGGAAAATTGCTCAGTTCAGAGTAATAACTTGCTTGTTCCAATGTCACTCAGCTATTTTACCTACTAAGTTGATTTGTGGATTTGCCTCTGGAAATCCAAAAAGGAATATTTTGAGAGAACAAATGTAAACGCTTGGGCTCACTCAAGTTTTTTCATTTAAATCAACTTTATTAAGATATAACTTTGTACAATAAAATGTACGCATTTTAATTATACAATTCTGTAAAATTTGACAAATGTATGTACTCACATCACCACCACTGCAGTCAAGTTACAGAACATTTCCATCACCTGGAACAATTCTCTTTATGCTCCTTCCCATTCGATCTTCCATATGCACATTCACTCCAAACAACCATTGATCTGCTCTGTTCCTAAATGTTAGAATAGTCTTTCCTAAGTTTCATGTAAATGGAATCATGCATATGTACTCTCTTGTGTCTGACAGCTTTTGCTTAACATGATGTTCTGAGATTCATCCTTGTTGTTATGATTAGTTTTCCATTCCTTCTTATGACTTGGTAGGGTTTCATAACAATTTGTTTACCCTTAGTGATATCCATGTTCTCATGTTTTGGTGTATTATGGATACAGCTTCTAAAAACATTTGTGTGCAAGCCTTTACATGAAATATCTTCATTTCTTTTGGGAAATACTTAGAAGTAGAATTGCTGAGTCATATGTAAGCATAAATTGAACTTTGTAAGAAACCTCCAAATTTTTCCTGACGTGGTTCTACCATTTTACATTCCTAATAGGGTATACGAGCTCCAGTTGTGCCAAATCTTCACCAACACTTGATATGATCATGTTAGTCATGCTAATAGGTGTTTTAATTTGCATTTCTCTACTTACTTAGGATGTTGAGCACCATTTTATGCTTATGTGCCATTTATAATACTCTTTCACAAGTGTCTAAATCTTTTTGCCAGTTTTTAATCAGTTACCTGAACTTGTAAGAATTCTTTATTCTGTTTACACTTCTGTTATGTAAAATTTTCTCTCAGCCTGTGGCTTGTCTTTCCATTTCAACCATCTTTCAAACAGCAGAAGTTTTAATTTTGTTGAATCAGTTTATCCATTTTTTTTTATGGTTCATATTTTTTGTCTCCCATCTACAAAATCTTTGTATAACTTAAGGTCACAAATTTTTTTTCCCTATATTTGTTTCTAGAAACTTTATAGTTTTAGCTCTTACATTTAGGCCTTTGATTCTTTTTTTTCAGTTAACTTTCCTGTATGGTACAAATTAAAGGTCGAGGGTCACATTTTGCATATGGATACACGATTTTTTCCAGCACCATTTGCTAAAGAAGCTACCCCTTTACGTCCATACCTCTGTATAAAATCAATTTACTATATCATCTATGGGCTTATTTCTGTACTCTCTACTCTGTTCCATGGATTTATGTCTATGCTTATTCCAACACCACACTGTCTTGATTTTTGTAGCTTTAGAGTAAATCTTGAAATCAAGTAGTATAAGTTCTCTAATTTTGCTCACCTATGTCAAAACTATTTTGGCTATTTTAAGTTATTTGGATTTCTAAATAACTCCTGGAATAAGCTTTTCCATTTGTACCCAAAAAAGGCTGCTGGAATCTTTTTTTTATATTGAGATAGCATTAAATCTATAGATAGACTTGGGGACAATTGGTATCTTAACAATATTGAGTCTACCAATCCATGAACATGGACTGTGTCTTCATTTTCTTTAGGTCTTATTTAGTTTCACTCAGTATTTTGTAGCTCTCCATGTAGAGTTCTTACACATATTTTGTTAAAATTCTTTTACTTTTTTATGCTATTGTAAATGATATTTTTAATTTCAATTTCCAATGGTTTGTTAATATATAGAAATACAATTGCTTTTCAAATATTGACCTTGTATCCTGAGATCTTGCTAAACTTACCACTTCTAGTATCTCTTTTTGTAGCTGCCCTAGGCTTTTCTACGTATACAATGTCATCTATAAATAAAGATGCTTTTACATTTTTTTCAAATCTGTGTTTTTTAATTATTTTTCTTCTTTTGTTCACTGACTAGAACCTGCAATAGAATACAGAAGTGCTGCAGCTCATCTAATTTTAAATTAGATATACTTCTTTCTTGATTAAATGCAACAAATATTTTCAATATATGTCAATTTACTAGTTTGACCAATTTAAGGATAAAGTAATGAAAAGGAATGAAATAGATTCAGAATGAGGTGGGAAGACATACAAAGTCAAGATAATTTTGCTCAAAGCTTTATGTTGCTGATGATCCAAATGGCTTCTTCAAATTATTAAGCAATTGGCCCCAGGTATTAATGTCTTTGTTAATTAGGTAGTTATTTCATGTTACTTCAACTATTCTTTATCCCTAAAACTTTTTTCTTAGATATGTGATATGCATATATTTATTCAATAAACATTAAATGCTTACTCAGAACATGAGACTATTCTGAGTGCTCAATGTTTATATATATTTGTGTGTTTGCTTTCTCAGTAATAAATGTGGTAAGAGACTGCTTCTTATGCAACTAGAATACTAACACCTCTTTTTTGAAGTAATGGTGCTATCCCTCCTATGAGGAATAATGGTCCCGCAAAGATTTTCATACCCCAGTCCCTGAATCCTGTGAATCTTACATGACAAAAGGCGCTTTGCTTGTGTGAGTAACTTAAGGAATTTGAGATGAGCTCTTATCCTGGATTTTCTGGTGACCTCAGTGTAATAAGGGTCCTTATAAGGGAAAGAGGAAGGCAGGCAGGAGTCTCAGAGTCAGAGAAGGGTTTGAAGATGCTTTGCTATTGGTTTTGAGAATGGAGGAAGGGGCCATGAGTCAAGGAATGCAAGTGGTCTCTAGTAGCTGCGTAAGGCAAGGAAATAGATTCACCCCTAGAGCCTCCAGAAGGAACTTAGCCCTGTTGACACCTTGATTAGGACTTCTGACTCTCAGAACAGTAATCAGCTTGTGTTATTTTGAGCCTCTAAGTGTGTGGTGATTTATCACAGCAACAACAGAAACCTAGTCCACCTCCCCGCAGATGAGTTGGATTTGTCATCTTGACTGTTACCTACGACGGTAAGTCCACATTGCTTGAATTCTCTTATCTGTAAGATCTATGATTCTACCTGTCCAATTCCTTTCGTGATTTTTATAATATTCAAATAAGATAAAATTTGTAAAGTATTTTGAAGACTTGCTTCTACCACTCTGGCGCTGACAGGGAAAAGATTCCCCAAAGTTGGACTTTTGTAAGGCAAGTATAATAGAGGTTTCAAGGGATATGTATGCATTGCCAAATCCTAACGTTTGTTTGCCTATAGAGGGAGTTCACTGCTGTAACACCCCTCACTCCCTCTTCCTGTGGAGAGGAGTGAATGGTGTTATCCATGAGGTTGGGATCAATGAGTGGCCATGTAAATAAAGCCAACCCCTTTCTCTCACCTTTCTTTGAGGATCCAGCAGCCCAGAGCAAACATATATTCTTTACTGTTCCTCTGTGCCCTAGCTTTAGAAAGTCTGGATCCCGTGGTATGGAAGGAAGTGGGGTAAGGGGAGTAGCTGCAGTTGTTCAGTTCATCACTGGGCAGATAGGTCCGAGACACAGTTTTGAAAAACCTATCCTTGTCACAAAACTAAGTCACGTTCCCCAGGATTAACTTTATCAATAAGAAAGATGATGCATCATCTTCATCTGCTTTTATTGCCTAGATTTTATCTAACCACTCAGAACTCAGGCAGGAAGAAGGGTGCTGCTTACTGAACCTCCAAACTTCATTCAATGGGGCAAAGAAGTCAAGGCTTGCAACACAGAAACTATAACAATGAGTCATGGAATATAAGCTAGGAAAGAAGTGAGAGGTAAGGAGGGGTTGACAATAAGTATAGATAAAGAGAGCTGAATGGACTGAAAGTCACAACAAAAAGTAAAGGCACTTTTGAAGAAAGGGTACTTCAGCAAGTAGCTTGGAAGGGTAATCTTTGGAGCCAAATGAGATATTTACATTTGAAATTTTGGAGATTGTGCCAATTTAATTGATACCAAAACCTAAGGTATGGTAGATATCTGAGGTAGAGTAAAAGAACACATCATTGAATATATGGGAAGTCAAGAAACCAGGAGTCTGGGATACTGGATGAAGCAATCAGCCTACATGTTGAAATTGACAAAGATGATATGGGTAGACATAAAAAGAAAACTGAACTGCAGGTTCATTTTACTGAGAATGAGGAAGAAAGACCCAGAGGCTACTAATTAGTGACTCTACCATGGAGGAAGAAGAGTGATGTGAGCCTCAGAGGAGCAGAAGGGGGTTGCAAGAAGGAAGGGGGAGTAAAACTCAACTAGCCTTGAGGAGTAAGGCTGGTAGTCTGAGAGAAAAGAAATAATTCATTTGAGAGGGCTGCGTAGAATACCATGTCTCCAGGAAACAGCCTGCTTTTCGTTAGGAGGTGCATACATTCTTCAGGGAGGAGGTTAAAAATTACAAGAGCTCTTTGATTTCACAGGGCATTGGGAATTTTAGAGACAGAAGAGGGAGAGGAATGAAGGATAGGAGGGAATTAGGTCAGAATAAGGAAAGAAAGTTTAGGTAAGTGATGACTGGAAAGCTTCATATTCTGATGGAGAGTAAACACACAGGGAATCCTCTCAGTGGTGATTGCTCTGTACCAGACTATTTTCTGTGGTGGGGCGGCTGCTTCCTCAGGCAGCCTGAGGTTGGTATGGTCTAATTATAGTCCGCTGCTGCTTCAGACAGCAACACTTGTGGTTGTCTCTGCATTAGCACTGCTCTACTTTGGTGACTGAGCTATCTTCTCCCCCATCCAGAGAGTTTGGTTCTCTTCTCCCTCTTTCGGCTTTTATCTGTTCATGTTTCAACTTATTCATGGCTTGAGAGATTGTTTTAATTACTCAGACAAAAGGATCCTTTTGTTATAAGTGGAATCAAGCAGAAGAAAAATGACAAAAGAAGGAAACCTGGATCTACACAAAGTAGTGGCGAGCACTAGAAATAATAATTATTTAGGTTAATATAAAACTTTTTTCTTTTATCTGTTTTTTAAAATAAACCATGTCAAGCAAGAATAATAAGAAATTACGAGGTTATATAGAAGTAAAACATATGACAATAGCACAAGAAGTAGGGTAGAAATGTAGTGAACATACAGTTTAAGGTTCTCCACATGAGTGGTATGAATATCACTGGAAGGGATACTATGATAAATTAAAGAGGTATACAATAAATCCTAAAGCAACCACTAAAATAAATCACCAAGTTATAATTAATAAGCCAAAGGAGATAAAGTGTAATCATAAAAATATGCAGTTCAAAAGAAGCCAGGAAAAGGAGTAGAACAGATACAAAACACAGATGGAGAAAATAGCAAAATATTCAGCCAAATCGATAATCACATTAAAATGTAAGATTTAAATGTAAACAATTCAGGGACTTCTCTGGTGGTCCAGTGGCTAAGACTCTGCTCCCAATGCACGGGGGCCTGGGTTCAATCCCTGGTGAGGACCTAGAACCTACATGCCACAACTAAGACCCAGCACAGCCAAGAACAGGCTGCAATAGTAAATGTAAACACTTCAATCAAAAGGCAGAGATTGTCAGGTTAGATTTTTTGAAAAGACCAAACAATTATTATTTTTAAATAAGACAACTGTTTTATTTATTAATAAAAATGAAGACCTTTCAATTGACATTTTGAAGGCATATTTGCAAAAACAGAATATTAGTATAGTAATAAAAGGTGAATTCATCAAGAAGATACAACAGTCCTGAACATTTATACACAAAACAGTTTCTAAAAATAGGAAGCAAAACTGACAGAAGCGCAAGGAAAGAGACAAGTTTAAAATCACAGAGATTTTAGCACTCCTCTGTCAATTATTTACAGAAAAATAGGCAAACAAATCAGGATGTAGGTGTTGCTTATTTTGTGTTCATCTGAAGTTCGTGCTATATTCTTTCAACACCTAATTTCAAAAAAAGTTTTTAATTTCAAGAAAATTGTCTTGAAATACAGGGTTTAGTATTTGTTCTGTTTCCTTATTTTGGTTTACTTCTACAGGAAACCCTGGAGAAGTAGGTCACTTGGTATCTTGACGTAGTTCTACCAGACAGGCCACCTTATCTCCACTTTTCAGTTAACGAAACTGATGATCAGAAAGGTTTTGCAATTTCGTCAAGTTTCCACAGCTTGTAGAAAGAGAACTAGACCTCTGGCCTGCTCAGAATTCAATCCTGAGCTCTTTCTTTTACACTACCCTGCTGCTTGGGTCCAGATGTTACACAATTGGCCTATCTCTGTGTTTATTTCACTGACTTTCTTTCCCATTGTCACTCTCGTGTGTCTCAAAACCTTCCTTCTCAAAGTGAGGTCCTTGGACCAGCAGCATTGGCATCACCTGAAAACTCATTAGGGCAGCAGAATCTCCCTTGCTTCAGGACTACTGGACGAGAATCTGAATTTTTACAAGATGCCATGGTGATTCCTGAGTCATTAAAATTTGAGAAACACTGCTCTAGGAAAAAAATCTGAGGGCACTTTATTCAGTGGCTCTCAGATTTTACTGCATGTTAGAATCATCCTAGGTATGTCCCGTCACTCGGTCATGTCCGACTCTTTTGTGACCCTATGGACTGCAGTCCGTCAGGATCCTCTGTCCATGGGATTTTCCAAGCAAGGATACTGGAGCGATTTGCCATTTCCTACTGCAGGGAATCTTCCCAACCCAGGGAATCGAACCTGTCTCCTGCCTCTTCCTGCATTGGTGGGTGGATTCTTTACCACTTGAGCCGCCTGGGAAGCCTCCTTGTACACATTTAAAAATCGCGACAACCAGGCCACAACTCCTAACAAGTCAGAATCTCTTGGAATAGAGCCCACACATCAGTATATATTATTTTAAAACTCCTCCAAAGTAGAGCCAAGTTTAGAAACCAGTGCTTATGGCAGAGCTTTTTAGCCCTTAATGCTCCTAGGAGTCACCTGGAAGCATCTTAAACAACCAATGCCAATTCAGAGGATCTGGGGTGGGGGGTTCTGAGATTCTGTATTTCTAATAAGTTCCCAAATGGCAAGTGCTATGGGTCCAAGGAGTTCCTGGAGCAAAATGAAACCACCTGGGGTTTCTTTCAATAATACCAATAAGTGCAAACAGCACAGAATCAAGGCAAGCTTATCTGCCGCACAGCCTTGGGCCTGCTGATCACCAAGTGAGATAAAACAAGGAGCTCTGGGAGATGGGGAGTGGGGTGCCGCAGGCTCTTCCGTGGCCTTCCAACTTGCTTCCCAGCTGGCGCTGGGCTGGGCAGGGCCCCTGTGCCTAGTCAGGTCGGGCACCTCTGTGTGGGCTTACCACAGCCTCTGAGGCCTTGCTCGCCCTGCTGTGTGTTTACTCAGGCCTTAGGCCAACTCAAAGCTGCAAAATCTCAGGCCGTAACACCAAGGAACTGCAGCCAGAACAAGGGCCACAGGGACGGGTCCCTGAGAGACTCAGCGTGACGGAACTTGACTGCGGCTCATCCTAGCTCCACGCACGGCAGGCAAGATTTGGTCTGCTGACTGTAGCTGGCGGGACTTCACATGTACCGCGTTTTCTCCAGCTTATAATTTACATGCTGTTCTCCCTTGGCAAGATCCAAGCACTGTCATCAGCAGGTTGGAAGGGACTAGCTGAGGGTGAGGCCGGCCTGTGTTGCGTTCAGCTGTGGCCCAGTTTTGACTCAAATCCCCTGGCCTCCAGCAGTCAGGGCTGGGATGGCTGTGAGGTAAAGGTTGAGTACGGGCTTCCCTCTGGACAAGCCACAGCTAAGGAAGGCCCTGACAACCTTAACTGGCCCTGTTCCTAAGATGACAGGACGCTTACTTCAAATTCCAACGGCCCACAAATTAACCTACACATTAAAGCAAACTAGTTCATGTTTTTCTGGGGTTGACAGGAAGAACAGTGGGAAAGGAAGGGGGATCCTGAGACCTCAGAATGTCTAGGGCCAAGGCAGCCAAGCAGGCAATTCTTTCTTTCTCACTGGGATTATCCCGGGGTTTTTATTTGGGGCTTGTTCACTGACATTTTTCCTAAGCCCTACTTACAAGGCATTTTACCACATGCCATGTAAAACTCGTCGTCAGAACACAACCTGTTTACCCTCTGCAACAACCTTTACCCCCACCCCCAGATTCTTGAGACTCTCTTTAATTTCCTGCCAGTTTCTAAGAGTTGAAAGAAAACCACTCTGGGACCTAAAAGAGTTAATGTAGCTCAGAGGAGGAGCAGGTTTCTCCTCTCTGCTGACAGCATAATTAATCTTTATTGTTCCCTGAAGGATATCCAATGGAATGCTTCATTCCCCAGAGGAGGGGTTCAGCAGCCTCCCCTAGGCTCTGGCCCCAGCTACTAAGTGGCCAGATACCCACCTCACATCCTGCAAGTTGGACCCAGGCTCTCAGATGGGCCTCTGGTTTCCCACAACTAATCTAAGTAGACAGGTTTCTCTTGTCAATTCCCCAAGCCTAACAATATACCCCCTCAGGGGCACTGTTGAAATACAGGGCATTGGAGGGTGGAAACAAAAGAAATTTCCTGGCTGGTAGGTGAGTAATTGGCTTAGTGAAAGCTCACCTGAGGGGTAGCTAATTAACCAACAGAGAATAGGGGAGGAAGCTGTAAGTCCTCATCATGGAGAAACAGCCCAGTGTGCGAAGACTGTGTTCCAAGGGACTGGCAGTTTCAGCCTGGCCACTGGGACCCTCTGACAGCCTTAGTGAGTGAAAGAACTCAGTCGTGTCCGACTCTTTGCGACTCCATGGTCTATACAGTCCATGGAATTCTCCAGGCCAGAATACTGAAATGGGTGGCCTTTCCCTTCTCCAGAGGATCTTCCAAACCCGGGGATTGAACCCAGGTCTCCCACACTGCAGGCGGATTCTTTACCAGATGAGCCACAAGGGAAGCCCTAAGTAGCCAATAAATTAGTGGATCTCCTTAAGGGCTCTAAGATCCAGGCCTTGAACCCTCTTCATTGGAAAGTCCCAGAATTAAGGTTCTACTTGCGCCCACTGGTTCTCTGTGTGGTCACTAAGGAGGAATTTGTTGGAAATGTGCATTCCCAGGCACTGTCCCAGACCCGCTGAGTCTGAATCACTGGCGGTGGCATCCAGTAATCCCCGACTTAACAAGGTGACTGGCTCAGGCTCAGGTGTGAGGACCACTGCCCATCAGTAGTTCAGCCCCTTGAAATCAGGCTGCTTGGGGACCATCCAGAGGTAAGGGAGTTGGGTCAAGTGGTCAAGGTCTGAATATGAGCTCTGCCACTTCCGAGTCATGCGACCTTGCAGATGGGTCTCTTGGCTCTTAAGATGGGGGAAATAACACCTCTTCCACAAGAGACCATGAGCACACGACAGTTTCTCTTTCCCACTCCTATGTGTCTGATAGGAAATTTATAGAACAAGACTTACTACTGTCCTTAGAGTAAAAGTCTATAAGGTAGTACAGGGTACTAATAATACTGTTTAATTAACATTTTTAATGATTCTACATTTAAAAGTTCAGTTCAGCCTTTGAATCCTGAGGAAAGGCTTTTTTTTTTTTTTTTTTGAGAAATAAATTTGCTCATGCTGACTTTCATGCAAATAGTTTCAAAGCTTAGATTAAAATTTTCCTGAAAAGTGAAATTTAATTTTATGCAATGATACTTCATTTTCTTTTCTTCTTCTTCTTCTTCATTCTA
The DNA here is from genome assembly GCF_019320065.1 of Cervus canadensis. Lineage (NCBI taxonomy): Eukaryota > Metazoa > Chordata > Mammalia > Artiodactyla > Cervidae > Cervus > Cervus canadensis. Next base: position 18,913,223 of record NC_057404.1, on the reverse strand, counting down.
AGAGAGAGAAGGCCAGATCCTGTGAGGATTGATTTGGGCTTTTTGTATGTGTAATTCAGGATCAAGCAAAGTTAATTTGTGCATTTGATTTGAGCATTTTTCTTTTCTCCTACTTAAGGCACCATACTTTTGACTCTTCATTGTATGCCACATTATTTTTTACTTACATGTCTCTATAGCAAGAATTTTAGAAGGTACAGAAAAATACAAAGAGAAAGAAAAACACCCATATCCTTCTGCTTAGAGATCACCACTTAATCACTGTTAAGGTTTCAGTATATTTCTCCAAGATTTGTTTTTCTGCTTGCAAGTGTAAATATTAATAGGTGGACATACAGAAAAACTTTTTCGTAGGATCATACTGTATTGTTGTGATCACCCTACAGGGAAGAGGAACTCCTCTCTCTCAAAATTTGCTTCAACATCAAAACTGATGATGCCACAAACACACCAGAAGGATATGAAAAGGTTTGTTACTCACATATGAGGTTTTCTGGGGAATGCAAGGCAGGCTTCCAATGAGGTCCAAAAATGGTTCAAAAGAGCAGGGAAATGAGACTGGCTTGGAGGTTTTTTGTGTGGTTGGAAGGTGGCGCTGGGTGAGGGTTCCTGCATAGAAACTGGGGCCTCGCATGGCTTGAACTTCCCTCTGGTGCCAAAGCAGGTTGTACCTGGGCTGGATTACTCCATTTGCCCAGCCTGGGCCCAAACAGGAAAAGGTGAGACGGACTTGCAGGTTGGCATCAGATAAACCTCAAAACTGGAGTTAGACTCCATCACTTGCACAGTTTTGTATCTCTGTCTTAAATTCAGCATTGTGTGTTATATGGTTAACAGAGACCAAAAGCTTTACTGTCAAATTCCTCTTGACACTGGTATCTTGTGGCAATGCCAGTTTTCCATGTAACTGATAGTTTATTTATCCATATTCCAGAAGGATCTGTAGGTTAAAAAACAATATTGACTTTTTTCTTATAAAACAAATTTTTAAAAATCATGGAACATATACACACTCAGTTCAATTCAGTTCAGTTCAGTCGCTCAGTCGTGTCTGACTCTTTGCGACCCCATGGATTGCAGCACGCCAGGCCTCCCGGTCCATCACCAACTCCCCGAGTTTACTCAAACTCATGTCCATCGAGTTGGTGATGCCATCCAACCATCTCATCCTCTGTCGTCCCCTTCTCCTCCTGCCCCCAATCCCTCCCAGCATCAGGGTCTTTTCAAATGAGTCAACTCTTCGCATGAGGTGGCCAAAGTATTGGAGTTTCAGCTTCAGCATCAGTCCTTCCAATGAATACCCAGGACTGATCTCCTTTAGGATGGACTGGTTGGATCTCCTTGCAGTCCAAGAGACTCTCAAGAGTCTTCTCTAATACCACCAAAAGCATCAGTTCTTCAGCACTCAGCTTTCTTCACAGTCCAACTCTCACATCCATACATGACCACTGGAAAAACCATAGCCTTGACCAGATGGACCTTTGTTGGCAAAGTAATGTCTCTGCTTTTTAATATGCTATCTAGGTTGGTCATAACTTTCCTTCCAAGGAGTAAGCGTCTTTTAATTTCATGGCTGCAGTCACCATCTGCAGTGATTTTGGAGCCCAAAAGAATAAAGTCTGACACTGTTTCCACTGTCTCTCCATCTATTTCCCATGAGGTGATGGGACCAGATGCCATATACACACTACTATATATAAAATAGATGAACAACAAGGACCTACTTATTGTATAGCACAGGGAAGAACTATACTCAATATTTTGTATTAACCTATATGGGTTAATAATCTGAAGAAGAATATGCATATACATAAAACAGAATCGCTGTGCAGTACAGCTGAAACTAACACATTATGAATCAACTATACTTCAATTAAAATTAATTAAAAATAAAATGCAAATTGAAACAACAAAAAAATCACGAAGGAATAAAGCATAGCGTGTATCCTGAAAACAAGACATTAATAAGCTTTCCTTGAAAATGAATACAGCTTGCTCCAGGGAAGAGAATACAAATAATTTTCTTGCTTGTGAGTATATTTGCACTTTTATGATCACACATCCTGCATTCTACAGAATGTGTGAGTCACATATCTAATCTGCTTTTAAATATTGGGCCTAAAGACCATAGGTACTTATAATCCTACAGTTGGATTCCACACCCTGTGACAACAAAGGACAGCTCAAGTCAGCTTCAAACAGGAATCAAAACTAACCGCAGGGCGATTTTTTCCATCTGTGATGAAGAATGTTCCAGCATCTTTAGTGACCGAAGATAATCCTCTGTCGTCATCTTGTGCATCTAGGTTATAAAAATATATACACCGCTTTGAAGAAAGGTTCTGGTCCACTGGTGTTAAGTGAAGGTCAGATTATGGAAAACTGGCATTGTTACAACAAGAAATTAAGCCTGCTTATGTTTCCCTTGGTATTTTTGAATAAAGAATCTCAGTACGTAAGCCCCAACTTGAAGATTTAATTAAGGGCATGAGGAGTGATGGATTCTAGATGCTGATCAGGGAAGATGACCTGCCATGCATTAGAGAAACACCTTTGAAATCTGTGAGGGAAAATAATCTTGGTTTCAGATTGAAGGTCTACTGAAAAACATTTTGAACAGACCGGGAAGAGCAGAACAAATTGGAATATCTTATTCCAAGATTAAAACACACACACACACACACTTTTTAAAAAAGAAACTATTTGGTGGAAACATTAGCCAATCCTATTTTTCCCCCTTTAATTCGAAAGAAATTGTCAGCGGGAGAAATAAAGTGGGTATGCTTTCTGAACTAAAGTGTAAAGACTGGCAATACCATGTCAAAACAATAGCTCAATGAAGGAGATATAAGATAGCAGAATGGAGGCAGGGTGAATCAGTTGGGTTAATTTAGAGAGATGGGTGTTCCTCATGCTTTCCCTAAGAAGGATGACTCACCAGCAGTGGCAGAAATGTTCCCGGAGCATGCCTTCTGATGGCTGGCATCTCCAGGAAGCTCCCCCCAAGATTCCATGCAATCGTCAATAATTCCAATAATGCACGCACAGCAGTTAACACAATGTCTGTTACACAGACATCTTTGCAGTAAAGATGTCAGTATTACTGTGAAAATGATGATGATGACAGTGGTGATGATGACATGGTGACATTCACAGTCTAGGGGAGGGAGCATCCTAGCAAACAGGTGGTCATGATACGAGGCAATGAGATAATGCATGAAGGGTGATCAGGACTAAAGAGAGAAATCCACCAAGACTGGGGGCAAGGGTGCAGGTGGGAACCACACCATTCAGTCAGCACACAGATGTGCGGTGTGGATGTGCATGAGTGGCTGTCAAGCGACCGCTTGGTTGTCCATCTGTCTGTGTAAACAGGAACAGAGTTGGGTTTAGACAACTGCTGCTTTATCTGTTTCCTTTTCTTTGTGTTGCATGAGGCCAGGATCTCCAGGAGCTTTAAAAAAGGCCACTTTAGGATGCTATTGAAGAGTAGTTTGGATGTGTATTCCAGTCATTAGAGCTTTCATTGTTATATAAAGGGGCATACAGGATGGAAAGAAAAAGAATTATGGTTGCTTAGGAAACAGAGCACTCTTTCCTGTGATTACAATCTCAAGTCTAAAGTTTCATGCTCACTGTGGGATTTTCTTGACAGCACGGTGTACCAATCAAAAGATTTTTGAAAGAATATAAAACTAGGGTTCTTTGGGTTTCAGGAGACTCTTGCCCTGGACTCTTGTCTGTTGACCTTTCTTGAATGGACTTCCCTGGCCCTGGGTACTTGAAGACTTAGCCTCCTGGCTCCTGGTCATCTGGAAACATGGCTTTTATCTTCACAACCTGCCCATCAAAGGGCAGGGTAAATATTCAATCATTATCTAGTTGTTAGTAAGTATTCAAAATGTCCAAAGTGCTGTGGTAGGCTTTATGAAGGACACCTGAGCCCTGTCCTTTGTGATTCCAGTGTGGTGAGAAAGGTAATGTCTACATTAGGAAAGAATTAGTTCCACACTCAGCTGTTATGGGGGGGCGGGTGCAGATACTGAGGGTCACAGGAGGCTGGAGGTGGCAGAGAACCGCCTTGCTTCACATAGGTGTTCGGGGGAAGGAATAGAAGGATGGTAGATGGTTGGCTGAATGGGTGGACAGGAGGATGGATGGGCGGGCAGACAGATGGGTGTCTGCATACAGGCATCGGTATCACAGCATAACAGTGGCTTTAAACCCAACTGGGCCAGAGTGGCTGGTCTGTCGTTTACTGGTGACATGACCTTCGGAGATTTCATTAACAGCTTCAAATTATTTCACCTATAAAATAAGGTGATAATCCTTACCTTGCAAGAATGTTGAGAGAATCAAATGTGATAAGGTGTGTAAAGCAGCCTGTATATGGTAGACACTCAATAAAGAGTGAGCTTTCCAGATGGCACTAGTGGTAAAGAACCTGGCTGCCAATGCAGGTTAGACGTAACAGACGTGGGTTTGAACCCTGTGTTGGGAAGATCCCCTGGAGGAGAGCGTGGCAACCCACTCCAGTATTCTTGCCTGGAGAATCCCACGGACAGAGGAGCCTGGCAGGCTGCAGTTCATAGGGTCGCACAGAGTCTGACATGACTAAAGCGACTTAGCACAATAAAGAGTGACATTTGTATTCGCAATGATCTAGATATGTTTCCAGGTGGGCATGGAATAAAGGCAGGCCTGGAGAAAGGATGGGACTGAGATGGATTGACAGGAGGAAAAGGACCCTCTGATGGAAGAACCGCATGATGAGAGCAGGTACCTCGAAAAATTGGAGCACGTTCAGCCTCACTAAAGGAAGCCACCTAGAGCCATAGTTTCCTGAGATGGCAAAGGCACTCTGAGGCTGAAGCTCAGAGGATTTGCCATGCTAAGGAGTTCCGGCTTCTCCCTGGAGGTTGGCAGGGAATACCGGATGTTCAGAGGAAGCAGAAAGGCTCCCTCTGGGCCCCCCTTTCTTCCTCAGCCCAACCTTGACAGCATCCGGACTGCCTTTGAACTTGGAGGCTCTCGGTTTTTACAGTATTTATAGTTCCCCTTACTTTTTACCAGTAGCCCCTGGACTTCCCGTGCCCAGCACAGCTGCAGGGCTCTGGCAGCCAGCCTCTCCATCTCCAGGGGATCAGCTGACAGGCTGCTTACCACACAAACCCTCCCCTGACAGTGAAGAAGCAAATGATTTTTAAAGATTAGCTGCCACAAAGAGAAACAAGGCCCCTTACACCTCCTTTGTCAAATAAATGCACCCTGTGAATCAGAAGAGCTCCTGCAGTGACTCACTCTTACACAAGGCTCGGAGGAGAAGTAGGCCATCTGCCAGCAGATCTGAGGGCCTGCTGCCAGGCAACCAGAGGCCCGGCTTGTGGGGAGGGGCTGCGCTGGTCAGGGCCACGCAGACCACCTGGGGGCCAACCCCAGGGTCCGAATGTACCAGGGAGGTTTCCTTCCATAGGAGGCGACAGAGTCAAGGGAGAGCAGTCCTTCACTGCTTTCAGCAAGCTACACAGTGCCCAGAGTCAGCCGATCTTAACGAGCGGTTCAGGGACACTCTTCAGGAAGTCTGTCAGCTCCTGCAGAGTTAGGTGACTTATGTGCATTTTGTGGCGGGGGGACCCCTAGTTTTAGCTAGATAGTTTTGGTTCTAAATCCCCCCCTGGAAGTCTTGATCAGTCTCAACTCCTCATTTTGCCCAGAGAGCGTGAATGAGTGACTTCCTAAAGTTACTCCACCAGTGGGCAGCAGAGAAAAAGGGTGGAAGCGAGGTCTCCAGGGCCCTTTCTCCAGGGCCTCCCTGGCCCCATGAGAGAGCCAAAAATAAGATGACAGCCTGTGATGTTCCATCCAGGGCCCCCTGGATGGAAACTATTCGCATCAAGAAGGACTACTTTGAAAGTCTTAATGTGACTTTAAATGTGGCCTCTCCTCCTTCCGGTGAAGCCCTCTCCCCACAGACCGCCCACCTGTCAGGCTGGCTTCTTATTATGAGGACAGCGTGCTCTTGGTGACAAGCATTTGTGATGGGAGGATCGCTGAGGCTGGCTCCCTGACTACTAAGCATCTGGCAGGGAGGGGAGGGGAGGGGTGTGGTGGGGGATGGGATCCTTGCTGTGTTTCTGGCGCTCCTGACTGTACACTCAGAGAAAACAGCAGGTTGAGAGTAAGCAGAAACATGGGAGAACTCTGGGGATCTAGGAGTCACTGTTGCTTTTTTATTTTCATTTATGTGGGTGGCTGGTTGTCACTCTGCCCTAACCTCCATGGAGCATCGTCATAGCTGTAGTGATAAAGAGCATATACTCTGGGGATTGACAGCTTGGCTTTGAATCCTGGCTCCATCACTATTTACTGATACAATCTTGGGAAATTTTTTAACCTTCTAGACTGTGGTCTTCTCCTATGTAAAACAACACACTGGTGCCCACCTTTGGCAAAGAAGATCAGTGCCCACTGTTCACACACAGCCAGACTGTTGTTCCCAGACCAGTCTCTCTCCTGGCAGGCCTGCTGTGGGACTGAATTCTTCAGTGAATGGATTGTAAGGGGAGTGATGTGCTCTGATTCCAGGCCTAGGCCAGGGAAAATTCCTGGGTGGTACTCCACATTCTCTCTTATCCCATCCACTAGCTGAAGGTACCTAAGACGACCCTGAGGTGTTGGGAGTGATGGATTACCAGAGGGAAGGAGCCTGGGTCCCTGAGTCAGAGTGGAGGCTGCCTGCCAAACACCTGCATGAACTATTACTTGCGTGAAAAACAAATTTTTACTGTGTTAAGAAGCTGAGAATTTAGAGTGGGTTTCTGCAGCAGTTAGCCTACCTCATAAGGTGGTTGTAATAAATGAAGTAACATTTGCAGAACTCAAAACAGTGTCTGAAATATATGTAAATAAGCTACATGCATGATTGCTATTACCATGATAGGTGGATGAATGGATGGATGGATGGATAATTAGAGATTGAGAGTGAGGGAGAGAGCCAGAGAATCACGTTTAAGGGTTGCAAAGAGTCTTTCCCCAGAATCTTTCCCCAGTTTTGCTGAGCTATGACTGACACACAGCACTGCCTAAGGTGTAGAGCATAAAGATTTGCCTGACATATATTGTAAAATGATCTCCAGAGTAAGTTTAGTTAACATTCATCATCTCATAGTGATATAAAAAAAGAAACAGAAAAACTTTTTCCTTTTGAGAAGTGCTGGGGTCTACTTTTTAAACAGTTTTTAAATATACCACATATCAGTGTTAAATATAGTCATCATCAGTTCAGTTCAGTTCAGTCAGTCCTGACCAACTCTTTGTGACCCCATGGACTGTAGCACACCAGGCCTCCCTGTCCATTGCCAACTCCCAGAGTTTACTCAAACTCATGTCCATTGAGTCATTGATGCCATCCAACCATCTCATCCTCTGTCGTCCCCTTCTAATCCCGCCTTCAATCTTTCCCAGCATCGGGGTCTTTTCAAATGAGTCAGTACTTCGAATCAGGTGGCCGAAGTATTGGAGTTTCAGCTTCAGCATCAGTCCTTCCAGTGAACACCCAGGACTGATCTTTAGGATGGACTGGTTGGATCTCCTTGCAGTCCAAGGGACTCTCAAGAGTCTTCTCCAACACGACAGTTCAAAAGCATCAATTCTTCGGCACTCACCTTTCTTTGTAGTCAAACTCTCACATCCATACATGACCACTGGAAAAACCATAGCCTTGACTAGATGGACCTTTGTTGGTAATGTCTCTGTTTTTTAGTATGCTGTCTAGGTTGGTCATAACTTTTCTTCCAAGAAGCAAATGTCTTTTAATTTCATGGCTGCAGTCACCACCTGCAGTATTTTGGAGCCCCCCAAAATAAAGTCTCTCACTGTTTCCACTGTTTCCCCATCTATTTGCCATGAAGTGATGGGACCAAATGCCATGATCTTAGTTTTCTGAATGTTGAGTTTTAAGCCAACTTTTTCACTCTCCTCTTTCACTTTCATCAAGAGGCTCTTGAGTTCTTCTTCACTTTCTGCCATAAGGGTGGTGTCATCTGCATATTTGAGGTTATTGTTATCTCTCCCGGAAGTCTTGATTCCAGCTTGTGCTTCCTCCAGCCCAGCGTTTCTCATGATGTACTCTGCATAGAAGTTAAATAAGCAGGGTGGCGATACAAAGCCTTGACATACTCCTTTTCCTATTTGGAACCAGTCTGTTGTTCCATGTCTAGTTCTAACTGTTGCTTCCTGACCTGCATACAGATTTCTCAGGAGGCAGGTCAGTTGGTCTGGTATTCCCATCTCTTTCAGAATTTTCCACAGTTTATTGTGATCCAAAGAGTCAAAGGCTTTGGCATAGTCAATAAAGCAAAAGTATATGTTTTTCTGGAAATCTCTTGCTTTTTCTATGATCCACCAGGTGTTGGCAATATGATCTCTGGTTCCTCTGCCTTTTCTAAATCCAGCTTGAACATCTGGAAGTTCATGGTTTACATACTGTTGAAGTCTGACTTGAAGAATTTCGAGCATTACTTTGCTAGCATGTGAGATGAGTACAAATGTGTGGTAGTTTGAACACTCTTTGGCATTGCCTTTCTTTGGGACTAGAACAAAAACAGACCTTTTCCAGTCCTGTGGCCACTGCTGAGTTTTTCAAATTTGCTGGCATATTGAGTGCAGCACTTTCACAGCATCATCTTTTAAGATTTGAAATAGCTCAACTGGAATTCCATCACCTACACTAGCTTTGTTCATAGTGATGCTTCCTAAGGCCCACTTGACTTTGCACTCCAGGATGTCTGGCTCTTAGGTGAGTGATCACACCATCGTCGCTATCTGAGTCATGAAGATCTTTTTTGTCTATTCTTCTTTGTATTCTTGCCACCTCTTCTTAATATCTTCTGCTTCTGTTAGGTCCATACCATTTCTGTCCTTTATTGTGCCCATCTTTGCATGAAATGTTCCCTTGGTGTTTCTAATTTTCTTGAAGAGATCTCTAGTCTTTGCCATTCTGTTTTTTTCCTCTGTTTCTTTGCATTGATCACTGAGGAAGGCTTTCTTATCTCTCCTTGCTATTCTTTGGAACTCTGCATTCAAATGGGCATATCTTTCCTTTTCTCCTTTGCTTTTCACTTCTCTTCTTTTCACAGCTATTTGTAAGGCCTCCTCAGACAACCATTTTGCCTTTTTGCATTTCTTTTTCTTGGGGATGGTCTTGATCACTGCCTCCTGTACAATGTCATGAACCTCCACCATAGTTCTTCAGGCACTCTGTCTATCTTGAATCTATTTGTCACTTCCACTGTATAATCATAAGGGATTTGATTTAGGTTATGCCTGAATGGTCTAGTGGTTTTCCCTACTTTCTTCAATTTAAGTCTGAATTTGGCAATAAGGAGTTCATGATCTGAGCCACAGTCAGCTCCCGGTCTTGTTTTTGCTGACTGTATAGAACTTCTCCATCTTTGGCTGCAAAGAATATAATCAATCTGATTTCAGTATTGAACATGATAGTCATCGTGTTGAGAATTATATCCCTAGAACTTATTTCTTTTATAACTGGAAGCTTGTATCTGCTGACTGTGTGTGCATGCTAAGTCGCTTCAGTCATGTCTGACTCTTTGTGATCCCGTGGACCATGGCCTGCCAGGCTCCTCTGTCCATGGCATTCTCCAGGCAAGAATACTGGAGTGGATTGCCATTTCTTTCACCCAGGGATTTTCTCCATCCAGGGAATGAACTCGAATCTTTTACATCTCTTGCATTGGTAGGCAGGTTCTTGATCACCAGTGCTGCCAATTCCTCCTCCCCCTCCTCACCCTCTGGTAACCACAAATCTGATTCTTTTTCTATAAGTTTGGTTGGGGGTTTTTTGGTCTTTTTTTTTTTGTAGGTAGATGCAATATATGAGATCACACTGTATTTGTCTTTCTCTATTTGACTTATTTCACTTTGGCCAGAAACTTATTTCTCATATTATTGCCAAGATAATGTTAAAAATATATTTTTACCATACAACTGTAGAGTTTGCATTTGGTGGCAAAAGATGGCATTGTAGACAAATACGCTGAGGCATTTATTAGTACATTCATATGTTTCTTGAAGAAATACAAAAGACTACCGCTTTCCTCAAAGAGATATAGTATGAATGAGACAATTGGATTTTTTTTTCAACCAAATATGGTATTTATGAAAAAATAATATTTTTACTTTTCTACTCAAATAATTATTAAAATCATTTGCTTATTGAACTAAGAAGGAAGGAAGAGCATAACTGAGCATACCTCAGGAATATCTCCCTTTCCAAATGTTGGTATTTCCCTTGCAGGGGTAATACTCTTTCTGCCCCAGTCACAAAGGCTTAAACCCCCAAATCATCATTAGTTCTTTTCTTGATTATAAAAATGACATTCTTCTGGCCAATCTGCCCCCAGTTTCCTCTGCATGCCACCCTGCCCACCCTCGCATCCATCCATCACACTTTCCCCGAGAAACGAACCTCAATGCTCATCTGTCACTTCTCTGTCTCCTGCTCTAACCTACGTGGCTCTTGCTTCTTATAGAGAATCTGAAACTGTTCTAAAGAAGAGCCATATAGCCTAGTGGTAGAAGAGAAGAAACTCTGCCACCCATTCTTCAGTCACTGAGTCAATTCATTCTAATAACACTTTTAAGTACCTACTATTAACCAGGGGATACAACAGTGGGGGAAAAAAGGCAAAAAAAAACAAAACAAAAAAACCTCTGCCCTCAGGGAGCTTACATTAGAGTGCAGGAGGATAGAGGATAAATGAGTAAAATAAATCATGGTACATTACATGATGATGAGCAGAAGGAAAAAAGTTAGAGATGAATAATAGTAGGTACAAGGTGTAGATGTAGTAGGGTGCTATTTTAAATAAGGTGATCAGGGAAGGACTCACTGAAAATTGATGTTTAAGCCAAGATCTAAGAAGATGAGGGAGCAAGGTATGTACAGAGCTGAAGAAGAGCATTTCAAAAGGAAGAAATCTGAGCCTAGAGCAGGTCTGGTTTGTTTGAGGAACAACAAGGAATCCCTCAGGACTGGCATGGAATGAGTGAGGAGAAAGAAGACAGTAGATCAAGTGAAGATATGAAATCCAACAGATGAAGTTTGGCTTTTCCCCTGAGTGAACTGGGAAGCCATTGGAGGGTTCCAAACAGAGGAATAAATGGCATGGTCTGACTTACACAGTGAAATGACAGCTCTGGTTGCTAGGTGAAAAACAGCCTAAAGTGAGCACAGGCAGAACCCAGGAGATCAGTAAGAAGTCAGGGGAGCTTGAGCAAGAGACAGTGGATCAGTGCAGCTTAGACCAGGGTGGCACCAGGGGAAATTCTGGGTGTAGTCTGAACATAGAGGTGAGACAATTATCTGATTGATTGGATGTGGCATGTAAAAGAGGAATCAATCCATTGTTTGAAGCCTAAAAATGTCAAAGATAGAGTTGTCATTTAATGAGATGGGAGAAGAACAGGTTTATTGTGGGGAGATTAGGAATTTCCTTTTTGGGTGCATTAAACATGAGATGTACATTAGATGCAAGTAGAGACAGTATGGCTAAGAGGTTAAAGCGTCTGCCTGCAATGCGGGAGACCCGGGTTTGATTCCTGGGTCAGGAAGATCCCCTGGAGAAGGAAATGGCAACCCACTCCAGTATTCTTGCCTGGAGAATCCCATGGATGGAGGAGCCTGGTAAGCTACAGTCCACGGGGTTGCAAAGAGTTGGACACGACTGAGAGACTTGACTTGACTTGACTTCACTTCATTTCACTTCAGAGATGTTAAGTAAGCATTTGGAATTCAGGGGGAAGTCCAAGCTGAAGACTGAAATTTGGACATGAACAAGCATGTAGATGGTATGTAAAGCCGTTGTTGTTTAGTCTCTAAGTTGTGTCCAACTCTTCTACAACCCCATGGACTGTAGCCGAAAAGGTTCCTCTGTCCATATGATTTTCCAGGCAAGAATATGGGAATGGATTGCCATTTCCTTCTCCAGGGGATCTTCTGAACCCAGGGATCAAACTCACGTCACCTGTATTGCAGATGGATTCTTTGCCATCTGAGCTACCAGGGAAGCCCATTTAAAGCTATAAGACTGACTAAGGTCACCACACCAAAGCATGTGAATAGAGCAGGCATCAAAGGACTGAGACCTGGAACACTCCATCCCTTGCCCCCTGACACTTCCATGCAAAGTGGTCTGGGGAATGAAAAGAACCAGCAAAGGAGATGGCAAAGGAATATGGGGTCCTGGGAACCAACTATAGACAGTGCTTCCAGGAGGAGAGGCCGGTAAACTACATTCAGCTCTGCAGTGGTCATGGGAGCTGAGGGCAGATAATTGACAGCTGGATTTTAGCAACATGGAGGCTGCTAGGCAAGATGAAGTGGGAGCAAATCACTGGTGAGGTGGTTTCAAGACAGAGTAGGATTAGGAGAAGGAGAGGCAATGAATTTAGACACAGCATTTTGAATGAGTTTGGCTATTAAGGAAGTCAATTAAAAGGGCTAGAGCTGGAGGAGTGTGTGGGATCCCAAGAGGGCTTTCCTGAACATGGGAGAAATTGCATCCTAATTATATGACACCAGAAAATTGGGAGTACATTGGCTGAAGCAGCCTGCCATAAGCGTTAAACTCCTTTGAAGTCTTAAAGATTCACATCAACTTTCCCTTTTATTCTGAAGAATATGTTTAATTTACAGCAGTTTCCCCTCTCAAAATCTTTGAGTAACATTGAATCTCAAAAAAAAAAAAAAAAAAATCTGTATCTGTCCTTTTGCCCTGCAAGTACTCAAGTACTCAAAAGATATACATACTCCATTATGATAAGCTGAATTCAGACCGAATTCTGGCTGTTTAGCCTGGCTTCCCAGGCCCGCTATGCCCCCTGAACACAGGTCCTTTCCTGGCCTCCCTCACTGTCCACACCAACACACACTTTCCAGGCAAACGGGTCCATTAAAGAGGTAGTTCTGTGACCCAAAAAAGTAAGCCATTCTGTCTTTCTCCCAAGTCAAAATATTTAAACTTCTAGCCAGCTTTTAAATAAAAGGGTTTATTTTCTGTTACGCTTAAAAGATACCAGCATTTAACAGACAACCAGAAGACTTGGAGAACCGAAACAACGTAGAAGTTGCGCACTGAGGAGGCCTAGGCAGTGGGCCAAGAAAGAGGGAGGCAGGATGAGTGAGGGGTGCGACCCAGAAAGCCTAGAGTATGTGGGGGATCTCTGCCAGTGCCAGCTTGACCCCTTTCTACCAAGAGACATGCAGTGGCGACACAAACTGCGTCTATCAGGAGCGTGGTGTGTGTCAGAAGTCCAATGCAGACTCACTAGACAAAAGTGTAAATTTACTCGCTTATTGTAATGAGAATGTTCAAAGGAGCTGAATCAGCTCAGACATGACATGGTATCACTGAGAATCCATTGCTTCTGTCCTGTGTTCTTCTGTGTTGACTTCATTCTCAGGCTCTTTCTAGCGGCAGCAAAGACAGTCACCAGCAGCCCCAGACTCTGTTGCTTCACAGCACCTGAAATCTCAGAAAGACAGGCTCTCTCTTTTGCGACAGCACTAGCAAGCCCTGGGAAGATATTTAATTGGCTCATCTTCTGTCCTATGCACATTCCTGGACCAATCACATGACCGGCTAGATACAGAGCTCTGACTAGCTTCGATCTGAGTCATGTGCTTCCATCCTTGAGCTCGGCAGGGAGATCTCATTGCCTAAGGATGAAGGAGATGTTGTCCTCAAAAGAAAATCGATGGTCTGTTGCCAAAAAGAACAAGGATGCATATTATAGGAGCAAAAATAAATATTGACGTCCACTCTACACTACTAATTTCAATTTATTTTTGAAGGGAAAATTCCTAATTTAGTTAAGAAGTATTGTTGCTTAGCTCTTCACATTTTCCAACCTACTTTGTTAATGCTTTGGAGCTTAAAATTAATTTTTTTAATAAGAAAATAACCCAACTGAACTAGGAAGATGAAATTAATGAGACAAAATCTAATATTATAGAAAAAGAAATCAAGCAAAATAATGAAAGGATAAATAAATCCCAAGTTGAATTACTTGCAACGACTAATAATCAGACTTTATGAGCTTTATTGAGGATGAAAAAGAGAAAATATATATTTGAAAATAGAAAGGATATGTACAGAATATGTATAGAAGAGATTAAAAGTCATAAAATGTATGTACAATGAAAAATATGAAGGAAATATGAGATTTTTTAAGCAAAATAAAAAATATCAAAATTAATCATAAAATAGTCAGATGTTAATTACCATGTGAAAGTGGAGTCACTTAATCATGTCCAACTCTTTGCAACCCCATGGACTGTAGCCCACCAGGCTCCTCTGTCCATGGAATTTTCCAGGCAAGAATACTGGAGTGGGTTGCCATTTCCTTCTCCAGGGGATCTTCCTGACCCAGGTATTGAACCTGGGTCTCCCGCATTGCAGGCCGATGCTTTACCGTCTGAGCCACCCACCAGGGAGGAGATAGAAAAGGTGATTTTAAAACCACCATTGAAATAGACATTAGCATCAGATGGCATCACAATTAAATTTAAACTCTTAAAAAACTTCTTTATTTTTAATTGAAGGAGAATTGCTTTACAATATTGTATTGGTTTCTGCCATACATCAACATGAATCAGCTATTGGTACTTATGTGTCACCTCCCTCCCATCTCCCATTTCATTCCACCCGTCTAGGTTGACAAAGAGCACCAGTTTGAGCCCCCTGAGTCATAGACAAATTCCCACTGGCTATCTGTTTTACATATTGTAATGTGTATGCTTCCATGCTACTGTCTCAGTTTGTCCCACCCCCTCCTTTCCCCACTGTGTCCACAGGTCTGTTCTCTATGTCTACACCTCCAGTGCTGCCCTGCAAAGAGGTTCATCAGTACCATCTTTCTGGAGTCTATATATATGCGTTAATATACAATATTTGTTTTTCTCTTTTGACTTACTTCACTCTGTATAATAGGCTCTAGGTTCATCCACTCATTAGAACTGACTCAAATGGATAATTAAATGTTACTTAAATAGTTCTAAGTCATAGAAAAAGGTAAAAAGTTCTCTAATTTAGTATTAAAAGATAAAATTAATCAATTAAACTGAAATGCAAAACTTGAAAATGAATCAGTCAGTATAATCCAGAAGGGAATCAGAAGAATAACAGCCTCATGACTTGAGTTTTTATTCCAATAATTCAAGGCTAGTTTAGTATCAGAAAATCTATCAACATAATTCATTACTATATTTTCCCAATTATCTATTAATACTAACAAATAACCTTAAAACCTGGGGCTTAAATAAATAACAATGTATTTATTGTTATAAATGTATAAAATTCCATGGACAGAGGAGCCTGGTAGGCTACAGTCCATGGGGTTGCTTGAGATTCTGTAGTTTGGGCTCAGAGGGGTGGTTCTGTCTCCCATGGAGCTGTTGAGGCCCTCATGTGATTGTCTGTGGGGGTTAAGCTGGGCCTGGAGCATGGACACTCATCACACCGTAGTCTCAGCTTTATTATAGCATAGTGCCTGGCTTCCAAGGGGGAGTTCTCAACAGGACCAATTCCATTGTGCAAGTGCTTATCAAGCTCTAATTGCAGCATGCTTGCTAATGTCCAATTGGCTGAAGTCGCATGCAGAACTACACAGGGGTGGGAATATTGGGAAGGGTATTCATTGGGGTCACCAATGCAACAGTCTACCCCAATATTAAAACAGAAAAATCATAGAACCCTACCAAGAGTGCCAAAGCACATTTGATAAAATTCAGCAGCCATTTTTTTAAAAAGCTAGGTAAAAGAGGTGTGGAAATCAAGAGCAAATATTTATATTGAATCATGTGAAGTAACTGATTTTTAATTCTTGTAGACCTATAAAACAAAAACTGTGAATGATTCAACCTAATATTAACCTAAATGCGAAGTGCTGAAACTATTTCCATTAAAACTAGAAACCTGACGTAAGGAGAGAAGTGGGAGAAGGCAAGGGTGGGGTGATTTGAGAGAACAGCACTGACCAATGTGTATTACCATATGTAAGACAGATGACCAGTGAAAGTTCAATACATGAAGCAGGGTATTCAAAGCCAGTGCTCTGGGACAACCTGGATGGAAGGGGTGAGGAAGGAGGTGGGAGGGGGGTTCAGGATGAGGGGGACACATGTATACCTGTGGCAAATTCATGTTGATATATGGCAAAATCATCACAATATTGTAAAGTTATTATCCTCCAGTTAAAATTAATTAAGAAAAAAGAAAACCAAGAATTTGGAAGTAAAACCATCATCATTATTATTTAACAATGTCTTGGGGGTCTAACAAGCGCATTGAGACAAGAATATGAAATAACTGATGTAAATGTTGAAAGAGTCTAAATGATCTCTGGTGATGATATGGTTATATATCTAGAAAACCCAAGATAATCTTATAAAATATTATAGGAATTAATAAAATAACAAATGTATTCCCTCTTCAAGCAATAAACACTTGAAAAGCAAAATGGGGAAAAATGTTTCATTCACAATAAAGTCAAAACTTTTCTAGAAATAAATTTGATAAGAAGACACAACCATAAATCAAAGTATCGAAGCCAAAATCTTAACAAATAGAAAAATATTTCATAGTCTTGGCTGAGAAGACAACATAATTTAGAAATCCAGTCTCCCAAAATTAAGATATAAATCTAATGTGATTACAATTGAAACGCCAGCAGCATTGGGAAGATGAGAATTGGCTAAAATTATCTTATAATTTGTACAGAAAGATAAGTGCCTTAGAATAGCTAAGAGAAAATTTTGAATAGGCAAAATTTTAAATTAAAATAAAGGGGAAAATAATACAGTGAAAAATGTTTTCCCATCATTGTCCCATACCTGCCCAGGTCCACCTCACCCCCGACCATATCCTTCCAGAATTTCTTTGTATATGTATAATGAAAGTCGCTCAATCGTGTCTGACTCCTTGTGACCCCATGGACTATACAATCCATGGAATTCTCCAGGCCAGAATACTGCAGTGGGTAGCCATTCCCTTCTCCAGGTTGTATATGTATAAGCAGAAGCGAATCAGAATCTTGTTTTTTTCCACATTTTGTACATAAGGAGTTGCATATTTCACTCTGAATCATGTTTTTTTGTTTACTAAGACTCCAAGGTATTTGTAGTATAAAAAGAGACTTTCTGTTCTTTACTGTATGAGTTTCCCAGGTGGTTCAGTGGTAGAGAATCTGCCTGCCAATGCAGGAGGCTCAGGTGTGGTCCCTGGGTCAGGAAGACCTCCTAGAGGAGGAAATGATAACCCACTCCAGTATACTCGCCGGGAAAATCTCTTGGACAGAAACCCTTGTGGGCTACAGTCCCTGGGGTTGCAAAGAGTCAGACACAACTAAGCATGCAAGCACATTCTTTACTATATAGCTGCTTCATGTTCTATTGTATGAATATACTATAATTATTTGACTATTCCTCTACTATTAAAAGCTGAGGTTGTTTCTAATATTTTGTTACTAAAAACAGTGTTGCAAAGTGTGTCTGTGTGTGTGTATATGCACACCTTTTCTCCTTAAAGAAAATGTATCTGTAGAATAACTTCCCCAAAGTACAACTGCCGGGAATATGCATTTGACGTATTGCCAAGTTGCCTTACAAAGGGGTTATGCCAAGGGGTTATGCTCTTAACCGGAAATGAATAAGAATATGTTTGCCCATAGCATCACCAGCACAGAGGGTTAGCAAGCTTTTGAATTATTGCCAACTTAAGAGGTAGAAAACAGTGTCTTGACACAGTATGTATTTTTATTTCTTATTGAGTAAGATTGAGCATCTTTTAAAAGACAGTTGTGTTTTCCTTTCAAAACTCTTCATATCCTTTGCTCATATTTCTACTGGGTTGAAGGATAGACAAATGAATCAATGGAATAAAACAGGGTCCTGAATGGATTTAACCATATATTTACAGTTTCAGGTAGGACAAAAGTGAGATTTCACCAATCAAAAAGGCAAATTTATAAACACAAAAAGCAGACCTGTGGTTGCCTAGGCTGGAGGGTAAACAGGCATAAAAAACATGTTGAGGTGATGGAAATATTCTAAAACTAGATTGTGGTGATTGTTGCCAAACACTATAAACACACTAAATATACTAAAAGTCACTTAATGATGGGTGAATTTTATGGTGTGTAAATTATACCTCAAAAGCTGTTTTTAAAAGTGATTTTTCAATCCAGTAGGGAAAGATTAGGTATTAAATAAGGATGCTAAAACAACTGACTCTCCAGCCAGAAGAAAATAAAAATGAACCCCTGTTTTACCCATATGCAAAAATAAATTATGGGTGGATTAAAGACCTAAATGTAAAAAATTAAATAGGATAAATAATACTAGACCATCACAAGTAAAATCTAGAGTGGGTGAAGGATTTTTAATCAAGACTGGAAACACAGAAGCCTTAAAGGACATATACATATATTAGACAAAATGAAAATGAGAAACGTTTGGAAAAGACACCATGAACTAAGTCAACAGATAAACGCTAGACTGGGGAGCAGGGGAGGCCTGGCAACCCAGAGATCAGAGGGTAAATGGCTATAATATACAAAGAACTCTTACAAAACAAATAAATAAAGCAGGGATGAACACCACAACAGAAAATTAGCCAAGGATATGAATAGGAAATTCACAAAAAAGCAATTTCAGGTGGCCAAACAAATATGTGAAAAGAGGCTCAAACTCGCGTGCAAGCAGAGAGATCACAAAGAGACACCAATTTACATGGGTCAGGTGGAAAAATTAGAGACCAACAATCCATATTGCTAAAGGGGTTGTGGAGACTTGTGTACATTTCTGGTTGGAAATATGTATTAATGTTGTCTTTTTGGAAAACATTATGACAACATCTGTTAGTGATTAAAAATACATACATCTTTGACTCAGAAATCCTACTCCCAGAAATCTATCTCTTAGGAGTGAAAGCTTCCAAACCTAAGGACATATTTACACAAAAGTGGACTGCATTGTAAACACTGGTAAAAAATAAACCAAAAACTGGAAATAAAGTGAATATCATCCATATGGGAATAGTTGAATAAATTATAGTTCTGTCTCTCAATAAAGTTGTATATGGCCATTAAAAATAATAAACTGAAGATAAAGCAGGTGAATTAAAAGAGATTCCATTAGGTCTTGGAGATTGTTTTTAAAGGTAAGATACAGAAAAATATAAAAATAATAAAACAATGGTAAACAAACGTGTACCTGTGTTAGTGTACATGGACATTTACAGGTGATTATATGAACATGGATACAATCGTGAAAGGATAATATCTCAGTCAGCTAGGGCTGCTATAACAAAATACCATAGATTGGGTGGCTTAATCATCAGACATTGACTTCTCACAGTCCTAAAGGCTGAAGTTCAAGACCGAGGATGAAAAGATTCGGTTCCTGGTAAGCACCCTCATTTAGCCCTAATTACCTCCCAAAGACTCCACCTTCTATGCTATCACACGCAAAGTTGGGACTTCAATACATGCATTTGGAAGGAGATACACACAGTAAATAACAAGTATGTCCTAAGTTGTCTATACAGGTTGCCTAAGGTACCAAAGATGCATTGGGGATGCTACAGTACAACTAATAAGTAAAAGGGTGGATAAAGAAGAAAATAAATCACAGGAATTATCTGTTAAAATAAAGATTTATCTTGTACCAGCAGATTTCAGTGCACCTGACCAACAGCTGTGGCATGGAAGGTTTTTCCCTGTTTTCAATGTGGAGAAATGCAGGCTCAGAGAGGATTATTTCCTGAGCCAGGGCCCCACAGCGAGGCAAATACTGAACCATAAATACCACCCAAGGCTCCTGACTTTCCCATGACTTGAATCGGAATCATTCCCGGATAAATATAACCAAGTCATTAGCATGAAATCAATGAACATAAACATATAAATGACAAAGGCTTGGCTTTACAGCCTGGGAGTTTGGATCTGGCCCCATGACTTAAGAGAGTTATCCAGTGTCCCTTGGCGGGGGTGGAGGTGAAGGTGGCTGCCTCTCTGCGCTTCCGAAGTAACAGAACAAATGCGATTGTGGCTGGGGAGCCATGTGAATCAGCCCCACAGTCCCGCTCCCAGTTGTCTCCGGCCCATTTGTGGCAAACGGTGCATTTGGAGGGATTAACAGGGAGTGGGAGTGGGTGAACAGATGCAACAGATTAGAGAGGAAATCTGTTCCTGGGTGGCTCTTGGCAAACTGGAGGGGTTTCTGGCAGAACAGTGGAGATAGGATGGCTGGGGAAAGGAGATGGAAATGTCTCTCTCATTTTTTATTTTGCAAGGCCTTCTGAACAATAATTTTTCTGCCTGCATGCCCTGAGTAAAATGCAGCTACATTGTAAATAAAGGGTAGGGGGGAGTTAAGTTAGGAAATGTGAAATTTTCTGGAATTCAATGGATTCTAATGAATTCAGATGGAATTCAATAGGCAGGCTCAATTTCTCTTTCAGTGGACTTGTCTGGGAGGACCCACGGATCTAACTTGGGATGGGGGGCAGGGGAAGCAAGTAGCTAGCTGCATTTTTCTGCATTATTAAAAAGTTAATAACTGGTAATCTCTGACAGCAGATCGTGGGTGTTAACCCTGGCATCTGAAAGTCTACATGTGACCTGACTCCTCCCCAGCCTTTCTCTTGGGGGAGCTGGTAGACCTCAGCTAAACTAGAGCATCATGAAAGAGCAGGAAAGCCACTTCCCAACCTTGGTTCACTAAGAGGGGCGCTGGCTCAGCTCTGATCACCATGATGACCAGGCACAACGGAGACCGGCGTGGCCTGAGCAGCTGCAGCAGAGGTCAGCTCAGGTTTAGGGGCCGCTCTCCCCTTCCTTGCGCTCAGCCATCCACTTCACTAGCGCTCGCGCTGTGTGCGATAAATGGAGCTCTTAAATAAACGGGAAGCCGTAGACACAGTCCAGAGGGCAAGATTTATTTTTATTTAGAAAGGTTGAAGAGGAAAAATTTAAACCTGATTTAAATATTTACTCAGAGAGGAGATCTGCGGACAGTTGAAGCATTCTAACGCAGACTCAGGACAAGAGGCTGAAGACTGCTTTTCTGCAGTCAACCACAGGCCACAGAGAAACCCCACTGGTAGAAAGAAAGAGGGCGTGAAGATTCAGGAGATTAAGGAAATCAAGGTACAGTCAGAGGTCATGTGGCCCAGCTCCGCAGCCCGCAGATGCTTCATTGGACTTGCCATGAGACTCTGGGAGAATTACTGAGGAGCTCGCAACCCTGCTGTTTGCACCTGTTACAGCTAGAGAGGGAAGTACCTATCTCATAGAACTCTTGTGAGATTAAAAAAAACAGGAATGTGAAGTGCTGATTCAGAGGAAGTGCTTAATAAAAGTAAGCTATTATTACTTCACTCTACACGAGGCGTAGGAAACTACAGGCTCCTGGCCGCCCCCCCTTACATGAAGATTTGGTTTGTCGGAGAAAAGGCCCAGGGATCTGTATTTTGAATATGCTCTATAGGTAACCAGGTTTGGAGACCAGGGTCTCATGACCAAAAGTGGCCCCAGCCCCTACGGTGGATGCCAGCAGGATTCTCAACCCAGGGGTCTTCATTTCAATTCCGCGTTCACTCACACATACTTATTGTTAACTACAGGCTTCCCAGATGGCTCAGGGGTAAAAAATCTGCCTGCGAAAGCAAGGAGACGCAGGAGACTCCAGTTTGAGTTGGACAAGGCTGAGCACACGCACGTTGTTAACTATAGTCATCCCTACACATAACTTATTTATTTTATAGCTAGAATTTCATTCTTTTTGACCACTTTCACTCATTTCCTCCACTTTCCCATCTCCCACTGCTGGTGACCATCAACCTGTTTTCTGTATTTATTTATTTTTATTAATGTATAGTTGGTTTACAATATTGTGTTAGTTTCGGGCGTACAGTAAATGATTCAACTATACATATATAGGTATATATCTATATTCTTTTAAAATTTCATTTCTATTGTAGTTTATTACAAGATATTGAATATAGTTCCTTGTGCTTTATTTATGTAATAGATAAATCCTTGCTTATCTATTTTTTTTTATTTTTTTATTTTTTTACCTTGCTTATCTATTTTATATATAGTAGTTAACATCTGTTAGTGAAGTGAAAGTTGCTCAGTCGTGTCTGACTGTGACCCCATGGACTGTATAGTCTGTGAAATTCTCCAGGCCAAAACACAGGAGTGGGTAGCCTTTCCCTTCTCCAAGGGGTCTTCTCAACCCAGGGATCAAACCAGGTCTCCCATATTGCAGGTGGATTCTTTACCAGCTGAGCCACAAGGGAAGTCCATCTAGTCAAAGCTATGGTTTTTCCAGTAGTCATGTGTGGATGTGAGGGTTGGACTGTAAAGAAAGCTGAGCACCAAAGAATTGATGCTTTTGAACTGTGGTGTTGGAAGAGACTCTTGAGAGTCCCTTGGACTGCAAGGAGCTCTAACCAGTCCATCCTGAAGGAGATCAGTCCTGAATATTCATTGAAAGGACTGATGCTGAAGCTGAAGCTCCAATACTTTGGCCACCTGATGTGAAGAAATGACTCATTCGAAAAGACTCCAATGCTGGGAAAGATTGAAGGCAGGAGGAGAAGGGGATGACAAAGGATGAGATGACTGGATGGCATCACCAACTCTATGGACATGAGTCTGAGCAAGCTCCAGGAGTTGGTGATGGACAGAGAAGTCTGGCATGCTGCAGTCCATGGGGTTGCAAAGAGTTGGACATGACTGAGTGACTGAACTGAACTGAATGTTAATCTCATACGCACTATTTATCCCTCCCGTCACTTGCCCTTTGGTAACAATAAGTTTAATTTCTATGTGAGTCTGTTTCTGTCTTGTAAGTAAGTTTATGTGTACTATTTTTTAGATTCCACATATAAGTGAGATCATATGATATTTGTCTTTCTCTGACTGGTTTAACTTAGCATAATGCTCTCAAGTTCCACTCATGTTGTCACAAATGACAGGATTACCTTCTTTTTTATCTTTCAATAATAATGAGCACACACAATATTATATACGTATATAATATATTTTGTATAAGTAAATAGTATAATGTTTTATAGAAATAAACAATTACATATCTTACATTTTTCTTATTCACTCCTCAGTGGAAAATGTATATTGTTAGAAATAGCACCAGGCACTTAGTAACTGCTCAATAAATGTAAGATGTGAACTCATATTTGTCTCACTGAATTACAATAATTTATTTATGTGCCAACTTCTTCTGCAGACTATAAGATTATGAGGTCTTACTCATCTTAATATTCGGGCCAACTGGCAGAGTGTCTGGCATAAAGACATCTCTACTGGGTTGAATAATATACCCCAAAATTCATGTTCTTGCAGAACCTCAGAAAGTGACCTTATTTGGAAACAGTCTTTGCAGATGCAACTAGGTGAGATCATGCTGGATCAGGGCAGGCCCTAAAGCCAATGGCTGGTGTCCTCCTAAGAGACCATGTGAAGGTGCATACAGGCACAGACACAGAGGGAGAAAGCGATGTGGTGACAGAGGCAGAACCTGGAGCGATGCAGCTTGAAGCTAAGGAACACCAGAGATTGCTGGCAAATGCCAGAACCAGGACAAGGCACGGAAGGATTATTCCTGCTGGATTTCAGACTTCTATCTTCTAGAACTGTAAGAGTAATTTCCGTTGTTTTAAGCCACCCAAAATTGCACTTGGTTACGGCAGTCCCAGGAAATGATTACGACTGCTGATAACTGCTGACAGAGAGAGAGAGAATAATTCAAAGATACACTGTTCAGATTCCCCTGGTACTCTGACTCCCAAGAGAAGGCAAAGGCTACTCTTCTCCTTTCCCTGTAACATTACCAGGGAGCTCTGCAGGGTGTTGTCAGACAGGTGTTGGCAGTCCTTTTGGGATATAGAGCTGGGGACCCAAAGTCCTTCCCACTTTTGACTTGGAGTGGGGAGACCAGTAACCACCCTGCTTCAGCCAAGGTTAGCCCAACATAAACTGAGCCACCACCTGCCATCAAGACAATGGCCTCTGTCCAAGGCAGGAGAAAGGTCTTCCACAACAAAAGTGGTTAAAACCCATCCATTGGTTCGGTGACATCGACTGAGTACCCCTGAGTGCCAGGTACCGAGCCTGACTCTGGGATCCCACAGACAGTGCTCTGCTCTCTCCTGGGAAACCGCTCACTTCCTCTCTTGAATCTTGGCTATTTATATAAACTAAGCTGCCTCATTTTCCCAAGGGGGTCATTTGGCAAAGATAAAAATGGCTTGGCAAAAACCACAGACCAAAATACGTTTCTGATGAGAACCGCCCACCCCTCAATGTGCGATTTGCAGGGTAAGTCCATTCCTTCTCCCATCCATGGTGGGACATCATCAGTTCACATAGGACACAAGATCACACAGCCCAGTGGGTTTTTCTCTCTCTCTGGATCATAGATTCTTGGCCTTTTAAGGTCAACTCCTACATTCTCTAGGCCAGGTCACAGGGTGAGACATGGTTATAGACTATATCAGGTTGATAGAACAATGGAGATTAATAAAAAATAATAACAGTTAATCATACCCAGGTACCATGCACTCTATTTAACTGTCATTGGGGCTTCTTGGTGGCTCAGAGGTTAAAGCGTCTGCCTCCAATGTGGGAGACCCAGGTTCGATCCCTGGGTTGGGAAGATTCCCTGGAGAAAGAAATGGTAACCCACTCCAGTATTCTTGCCTGGAGAATCCCATGGACGGAGGAGCCTGGTAGGCTACAGTCTACGGGGTCGCAAAGAGTCGGACATGACTGAGCGACTTCACTTTCACTTTTCACACCCCATAGGGGTAAGGACTATTATGAACCCTGCTTCGGTGATGGAGAAACTGGAGCACAGAGATGTTGAAGAACTTATCCAAAGTTACACAGTAAATAAAGGACAAGTGACGAGCTAGAGTGTGATGATGGTGGTCTGGCCCCAGAGCCACTGCTCACAGCAGAGCTGAAGGACACATCTTTGGAAGAAGCATCTCATGCTACCATTGAGGACCCAAAAATGATTCCTCAGAGGCCTTGCCTTGTTTGCTGTTTCTAAAAATAGCTAGTATCAACTTTCTTAGCGATAATCCACTAGAAACCTGTATCGAAGCACAAAAGAATATCGAATTTGGAGTCAGTGAGACAGAGATTTCATTCCTGGCTCTGCACTCACTAAATATGCAGCCTTGAGCAAATCACTTAGTCTCTCTGGACCCTAGTTTCTCCACCTGTAAAGTGATGGCATTTACAAGTTGACTGGCACATGGTAGGTACTCAGCTTATAGTTCTGTCAGCTCACTCTGCCTAAGTAGATTTCACATGAAATTCCACAGTTTAGGAGACATAATATACCCACTGTCTTAATCCATTTTGGCCTCTCTAACAGAATTCCACAAACCAGGTGGCTTAATAACAGCAGAAATTTGTTTCTCACAGTTTTGGAGGCTGGGAAGTTCATGATGAAGGTGCCGGCAGGTGGGGTGTCTGGCATGAGCCTGCTTCCTGGTATATTTTCACAGGACAAAAGTGAGAACTCCAGTCTCTTCAGACACTTATAAGGGCACTAATCCCATTCCTGAGGGCTTGTGCTTATGACCTAACCACCTCCCAGAAGCCCCACCTCCTCAAACCATCTCCTTAGGGGTTAAAATTTCAACACATGAATTTGGGGGCGTGTGCAAACGTCCCACCCATAAAACTACCTTGGCTCACATCTAAGGTGAGATTATTATTAAACTGATCGTCGATGCTGTTGTTTAGTCACTGAGTCATGTTTGACTCTTTGGGACTGTATGGACTGCCTGCCAGGCTTCTCTGTCCATGGGATTTCCCAGCAAGAATACTGGAGTGGGTTCCATTTCCTCCTCCAGGGGAGCTTCCAGACTCAGGGATCAAACCCGAGTCTCTGTGTCTCCTGCATTGCAAGCAGATTCTTTATAGCTGAACCACCAGGGAAGCCCATTAAACTGATATCGGAAGCTAAAAATGACCTCCAGGAACCAAGGATCAGGAAGTTTGGTTACTGATTCTAAACACCAACTAAACAATTATAAAAGTGTTTGGTAAACACTTAGAATGTAGTCATTGCTGAGCACCAATAACCTTACTTTCTGGGAAGACATAGTGTACTGGAGTGAACCCTGGACGCTGAGGCAGAATAGATTTATGCTCTTGGCTCAGCAGGGAATGGGTATTGATACCTGCTCTGCCCAGCTGGCCCACTTATTTTGAGACACGGATGTCTGGGTTCAAGGTAAAGTAACTGCAGCTCTAAGGAGTTCACAAGTATAAGGCATTGTTGGATAAAGCTGTGACATGAAACGGTGAGGCTTCCAGCAGCATAGACACCAATCTGAACAGTTACGGACTTCACCCTGGTGGGTGTACTGGACGTCCTCTATTTGTCTCACCCCCGCTGTTCCCTCCCTGCTCTGTGCCCCGGAGACCCTCCCTTTGGGACCCACCCGGTTGCTGGGGCTTCCTGGCTCTCTGGCTGGTGGACTGGGCAAGTGACCGGACGAGGGAGCTCCTGCCTTCAGCTCCCAGTCTAACAAGCTATGCCTCGGCGGGGCTGCAGTTTTCTAGGTAAGACCACACTGCCCTCAGACAACCACTTTCCCTGGGCGCCAGCTCTCCCTTCTTCTCTCCAACCAACGCTTGGGTTAAGGACTTTTAGGAGAGTGGGGAGGTGAGCCAGGAAAGGGAAGGCAGCGATGCAGGGAGCACTGATGAGCTACTGGGTTCAGACCTTTGAAAACAGTGTCCACGAGCCTCAGAGTTGTCCCGCGGAACGGTGAGTAGGCCGGGGTCCCGCTTCGGGTACGCGAGGGCTCACTGGCTGCCCAGGGACACCAGCCAGACCGGCCCACACCTCTGCCCGATCGTCCCTTCATCCAGTTCTCTGCATTTTACCCCCTGGGTGCGCTTTCTCTTGCCTGCCTGACTACTAAACGCTCCTTGTTTCTCCAGATCATTCTATCTTAATAACCAGAGGGCTCAGATCCTTGCCCCCTGCCCCCGCCCAGCCCTCCATCACTAAAGCTCCGAAAGCAACAGCTTTGCGCGCCCGCGGCTCTGGCTGCCGGCTTCTCAGGCTGCAGGCTCTGCTGTGACTCCCACTCACTCGGAGCCACAGAGTCGGGAATCAAAGCCCCAGGGAGCCGCTCTCCAGTATCACAGAGCACAGTCCCCTGGCGTCCTCACCCCTGGAGTGGAATAAGTCTGAAGCATGTTTTTCAGTTGTCCAGGGGTCTGAGCTGAAGTGCTCAGGGCGGTAACTGCTGGTTGGTGCTCCCTGTGTTGGCCGCCATCCCTCTCCCTGCCCACTTGGCCAACCCCCTAACAGTCCCTCTTGGGATCATCTCCCAGTGAACCTACTGGCCCGTAAAGCCTTGTCTCAGAATCTGCTTCTGTGAGGACTCAACCTAGGACCCCAAGTAATCAGGTCCTGACCTCAGCATCATTGTGTGGGTGATGGCTCTACAGACTGAACTGTCTAAATTCCATAGCAAAATGGATAAGGTCCTCCAAGATCTTATCAAGATCTTGTCCAGCTTCACCTTTCCCCAATCCTTTCCCCATCACATCCTGCCGCCTGACTCCCACATACCAGCTATGCTCAATTATGTGTGGCTCTTGGAAAATATTCCAATCCTCAAGCCTTTGGCTCTGTGCCACGCTAGTCTCTGCCAGGAACACCCGTCCCCACCATTCATTACTCTCCCTCTCACTAGGCTGAGTGAGAGGTTGCAGGCTTCCCTGACCACCTCGCATAAGCTGGGGACCTGCCCCTCTTCTGTTCTCCCAGACCACTCTAGCGTCACATTGCCTGTCTTCTCCCACTAGACTGTAATTTCTGGCATGCAGGAACTCATTTTACGTATCTTCAAATCCCAAAGTCGAGCACCATACCTAGACAGAAGAGGTTTTGAAAAATGCTTGATGAATTAATACGGAAAAAAGTAGTAAATGAACAAAGTTTTTAATTTTGGCAAGGGAATAAGACAAATCCTCTAATACAAGGTATGATATGGTGAGATCATAAGGAAAGTCTAAACCACTTTATGGGTGGCCAGCGCAGAGACAAGGCAGCGATGACTTTCTGGTAAAAGAGGTGAACTTTGGCTTTGAAAGTCATCAAGGAGGGTGATAAACAGGCAGTGGAACTAGAGATGATGAGGAGAAGGGAAAGGAGTCATTCCAGAGAGAGGGAGCCCTGAGCACGAATGGCCTGAGATTCCAGGCCAGCACTCAGGAGAGCTTTCTGGGGGGCAGTGAGGAAGGTGCAGATGGGGGTGCTTCCTCTGACCATGTAGATACTGTCTCCAAACGTGTGACTTTCCTTATTGTTTCATATACTGACCCTCCCCCGGCTCTGCCATCTTCCCTTCCTTCCTCGGCTTCCTCTGTTAGTGGGTGAGGTTTCCTGTTAGTCGTTCTGAGAATTGTGGTTTTCATAGCTTCAGAGACCAGGAATGCCTGCCAGCAAAATCACCACTGAAGATCCCCAAGAATTCCAAGATAGGATTCCTTGCTCTGCTAACCTGGGCACTCTAGGGAGCACCAGCCTTCCAGGGGGTTAAGCTGATCTCCTCACTGTGGGGGTCCATCCTTGATAGAGAATTCAAGGCCACTAAGGAAGAGTTCTGTGCCCTCCACTTTTTGCCCAAAGCCAAATTGTAATGACCAGGATGCTTGCTATTTAAAGGAATCCTGCTATGAATCATTTCCAGGACAGAGACTCTTGTAAAGTGAATTGCCATTCTTTTCTATTTTTTGATTAATAATTTGAAAACATACCTATATAAGGTAAATTTCCATTTTTCTAGAATCCAGACAATATATATGTATATATATGTGTGTGTGTGTATGTATATAAAACTATGCAGTAAAAGAAAGACTATAAAAAAACAATCAACATTCATAATAATGACAATAAAATACTACAACTCCTAGGATGACTTCTGAAAATTTAACTTGTTCAGTTGCTCAGTCATGTCCAACTCTTTTGCAACCCCATGGACTGTAGCCCCCCAGGCTCCTCTGTCCATGGGATTTCCCAGGCAAGAGTACTGGAATGGGTTGCTATTTCCACCTCCAGAGGACCTTCCCAACTCAGGGATCAAACCCACATTTCCTGCATTGGCAGAAGATTCTTTACTACTGAGTCACCAGGAAAAATTTAACTACTAGTTAATAATTTCTTATCGACAGTTCAAAAAAACCATTTGGTAGCAAAACTTGACTTGAACTAATGATAAATTATTTATATTTATTTATCTCACTTAGAGTAAATATTCATGCCTTTTGCTGCAGACATATGAATGTATTTTGTTACAGGGTGCTGCCCTCAACCCTGCTGGGGGTAACATGTAGTTCATGAGAGTAAAAACACTTTCAATTCCAGGATGCATCGGGCCCACAGGGTTTCAGATAAGGGATTACGAGCCTGAACCCATATAAATTATATTCATGTTTATTTTAGTGTTAGACATTTATTTCAACCCTGTGAAGTAGAAATAATGGCATTCCGTTCGAATTCCCGCCACTTTCCTGTCCCCTGCTGGACCCATACGTCCCTACCCTGCTCTTTGCCATAGGTGGCCAGCCTATGTCATAGGTGGCCACATATGTCATAGTGCGGACAGCCTCATTTCTGATGGCCTCTGGATGGCCAGTGTCAGGGCCTGGCTGGAGCACCAATGGAGAGGGAGGTTGAAGTGTCTTCTCCCCTCTTCCTCCCACTTCAGTGTCGATCACAGGCACTTTACCTGCCTCCCTCCCCAAGTCAGCTCCTGCTGGGTAGCCCGATTCACAGTCACAGCTCCAGCCACTAAAATCCCCCACTTTCTCCTTGCTTCAGCTCTTAGAGATAGTATTTGCTCCCTACTCTTGCAGGAGGTGAATGCACCCACCTCCCTGTTTGTTCTCTGTACCCTGCCCACACCTCATAAGGAGCCCGTTTATTAGATTCTCACCATTTGAACCATCTGGAGTGAACGCTGTTTCCTGCTGTACCCCAACCAATATACCAACAAATCAGAAAGTCCCTGTAATGCCCTGTAAAATACACTGATCTGGAATCACGAGGCTCAAGTTTCAGGACTGACTGACTTTGGGCAAGTCACTTCACTTTTCTGTTCCTTAGTTTTCCTATCTTCAAAGGTGTGATAATGCTTATTTGAGAGAGTTCCTTGGTAATAAGACAGATCAGTGTTTGTAAGTGTCCAGGAAACTCTACAGAAATGCTAAGAATTCAAGAATGCTTAGGAAACTAGAACATGCAGTTATTCCAAATAGCCTAATCGCTCAGATCTTCTGGATGAGAATGTCTGCTTTGTGTCACTTCAGACTGCTATAACAAAACAGCATGGATGGCTTAAGCAGCAAACATCTTGGGATGTCTAAGATCAAGTCTCTGGAAGATTTAGTGTCTGGTGAGGGGACACTTCCTGGTTCGCAGATAGTCATTTACTCCTTATATCCTCAGCTGATGGAGAGAGAGATCTCATATCTTCTCCTCTTTCCATAAAGGGATTAATCCACCATTGGAGCCCCACCCTCATGATCTCACCTAACTCTAAGTACCTTCCAAGACCCTACCACCTACTACCATCCCACTGGGGTTAGGGTTTCAACCTACGAATTTGGGGGAGTGGAACACAGACATTAAGTTCATGACACTTTGTTAAAGCAAAGTCTACCTGTGCCCTGTGCTGAGACTGAGGTGACCAGAAAAAGGAAACTTCCCAGCCTGCCCTCGCTCTTCCTAATTGTGCACCTTCTTGGCTGCCTAAACTTAATTGTTATCATCCAGCTTCAGTGAGTGTCTGAGGCAGAAGCTTCTGTGCTTTAGTCTTACAAGGGTAAATCTATTTTTCCTTGTCCATCTTCTGCTGTTTTGTAATTATTTGGGCTTCATTTTTATGATCTTCAATATTTTGTCCTGTTTGACGGACTTCTCTGTTTTAAAGTCACATGTGTCCCCTCGAGTATAAAGTAATAATCTTTAGTAAGAACTCTATCGGGCTCCCCTGGTGGTCCAGTAGTTAAGAATCTGCCTTGTAATGCAGGGACATGCGTTCAGTCCCTGGTCAGGAAAGATCCCACATGCCACCGGGCAACTAAGCCCATGAGTCATGAGCACTAAGACTGCACCCTAAAGCCTGTGCTCTACAACAAGAGAAATGCTCCGGAACAAGAGAAGCCCACTGCAATGAGAAGCCCAGGCACCAGGCCCAGAGCGTAGCCCCCAATCTCCGCAACTGGGGAAAGCACACCCAGCAACAAAGACCCAGTGCAGTCATAAATAAATAAATAAAATTTTTTTAAAAAAGAACTCTATCACTCACTGAAATTCTCTTTACCACCTTAATCCAAAACTATTTCAGACAAGAATCTTCTGTGGATTTTTTTTTTAATCAGTAAGAAATTGTGCTTTGGCTTTAGAAAAATCTAGATCAATTTTTTTACGTGTGGCCAAAATTCATCAGAAAGATCTTACTCTGTAATTTAGTCATATGCTGCTGCTAAGTGACTTCAGTCGTGTCCGACTCTTAGCGACCCCATGGACTGCAGCCCATCAGGCTCCTCTGTCCATGGGATTTTCCAGGCAAGAGTACTGGAGTGGGGTGCCATAGACTTGACCTAAAAATCTGCTCTTTTCCTGGAGTTGGTCATTCCAGCACTACATGGGTGTTCCCCATAAAAGGGAACAATCAACAAGATTAAGTTACTTTGAGTTCTTAATTGGTTTGCCAGAACTTCCTCTTCCTGTCACAAAACATAGCCTGAGCAGCACATTCAGTTTTGCCTAATTCTGCCTGGACTTTAGTGAACAGGATACATTTTGGAAATAAAAGTGACTTCACATATAGATGACCAGTTGATACTTTTAACCTCCCAATAACCCTTATTATTATATGGGGCTTCCCTCATAGCTCAGTTGGTAAAGAATCTCCCTGCCATGCAGGAGACCCCGGTTCGATTCCTGGTTCGGAAAGGTCTGCTGGAGAAGGGATAGGCTACCCACCCCAGTCTTCTTGGGCTTCCCTTGTGGCTCAGCTGGTCAAGAGTCTGCCTGCAATGTGGGAGAGCTGGGTTCGATCCCTGGGTTGGAAAATACCCTGGAGAAGGGAAAGGCAACCCACTTCTCTATTTTGGCCTGGAGAATTCCATGGACAAAGGAACCTGGCAGGCTACAGTCCATGGGGTCACAAAGAATTGGACACAACTGAGTGACTTTCACAACCCTTATTATTTATCTTTACCAAATCTAATGTAAAACAGCTTTGAGGGTTGTTCAAATTCTTTTGATCCCTGAGTTTCCTTTTACCAAATTTACTAGAAATAAGGAGGACATTCTCACAGGACTTGGAAACACTTTGATATGCAAAAATTTTGATCATGCTAATTATGATAGTTTTATTTAATTTCTGTGACTTAGTAAACTTTTCCTTCTTGATAATTTATAGTTATATACCAAAAACAAACAAACAAAAGACCAGAATTAATCTCTTTTTTGGTAAGACATTGCATGACACCTCTGTAGTGTATGTGGTAACCCAAATGGGAAAGTCCTACATATGCCTGGGTTCCAGGGCAGGAATGCAGGTACCCCCACCTCCTAGACTTCCTATAACCCTCAGGGCCACAGAATCAATTTATATTGCCTATTGTAAGTTAAACAGAAGTCCAGTTCAGCAGAGTTGTCCCCATAGGCCCTTTTATCAAGGACCAACAGACTTTTTTATCAGGGCCAGGTAGTGAATATGTTAGGTTTTGAGGGCCATGTAGTCTCCACTGCATCTTCTCAATTCTGCCATTATAATGTTAAAGTAGTCAGAAATAATAGGCAAGTAAATGGGCATAGCTGTGTTTCAATAAAACTTTATTTACAAAAGTAGGTGTTGGGCCTGATTTGACCTGGGGTCTTTTAGCTTGCCATCCCTTGCTTTATTTCAGAGCAATTGCTATGTTGTACTGTAATTATCTGAAGCTTGTCTGTCTCCTCCATAAACATATATACTTCTAATGCAGATTCTCCCCTGTTAAACATTCTAAAAAATAAAGTCCAGTCTTTGGGCAACCCTTCATTAAAAAAAATTGATTCAGGCGAGTCATCAGTAGATACTGAAACAAGTGGGAGAGTTTAATGAGAAACCAGATATTTACATAGTCTCTAAATATCTCCCCACAACATATTTATTAATTACAAAGAGGAAAATAGTTATTTTACCTAGGAGAAAACTGACAAAAACCTCCTCAATCAAGTGATCAAAGTTAAAATACCTGGTCATGGGGTAAATCAATAGCATATGTCTCACTTCTGTGTGATTGCGATTCCTTCCAAAAAGAAGTAATCTGGATTCCTGCCAAAAAGAAATAATCTGAGTCCAGTTGTGCGAAAACATCAAAGAAACCCATTCTGAGGGGCATTCTGCATAATACTTGGACTGTATCCTTCTAAAGTATACAGGAGACACATAATTTTTTGAGGCAGAAGGCTGGTGTGTGGTGTGTCTCCCTTTGCTTGGCAAAGCAATAAAACTGTTACTGCTTCACTACTCCCCACCCCCACCCCCTGACAAAATATCAGTGCCACTAAGACAAAAACTGAGGAACTGGTTCAGACTGAAGAAGGGAAAAGAAACATGACCAGTGACACATAATCCAGGATTTTCTTTTTATTAAGAAATAAAATCCTTATAAAATCCTTCTTATTGGGAAGACTGACAAAATCTGAAAAAGCTCTACAGATTGAATAATATTTTGCATAAAAGTTGATTTCCAGATTTTGATAATTGTGCAGTGGTTATGTTCTTGATTTTAGTAAATACACACTTAAGTATTTACAAGTAAAAGGGCATCACAGCTGCAACAAGGGCGATTGGTTGTCTCAGTTTGCCTGGGACCGAAGGAGCTCCCAGATGTAAAGCTTCTTCTAAAAATTAATTTTCTTTATTTATTTTTGGCTCTGCTGGGTCTTCATTGCTACGTGGGCTTTTCTCTAGCTGCAGCGAGCAGGGGCTACTCTCTAGTTGTGGTGCCCAGGTTTCTCATTGCAGTGACTTCTCTTGTTGCAGAGCACAGGCTCTAGGGCGTGCAAGCTTCAGTAGTTGTGGAGTGTGAGCTCAGTAGTTGCAGTTCCCGGGCTCTGGAGCACAGGCTTAATAGTTGTGTCACATGGGTTTAATTGCTCTGAGGCATGTGGGATCTTTCCAGACCAGGAATCGAACCCATGTCTCCTGCACTAGGAGGAGAATTCTTTACCACTGAGCCACCAGAGAAGCCCTCTCCCCACCCAGATATAGGATTTTTAATACTAAAATCAGTAAAGGCCCAGTTAAACTGGGAGGATTTGGTCACCTCAGTTGCAGCGGACTCTCAAAACGATTCAGAACAAAAATGTATATGTGTGTGTGTCTGGGTGTGTCTATGTATTTGTGTCTGTGTGTATGTACATACATAAAACAAATGTGGAAAATGTTAACATTTGGGGGATGTGAGTGAAGAACATTTGTACTGTTCTTGCCACTTCTGTATGTCTAAAATTATAGCAAAATTTAAAAGTTGAAAGAAAATAAAACGTGTTTTTTGCTCAGTTGTGTCCAACTCTATGTGACCTCATAGACTGTAGCCTGCCAGGCTCCTCTGTCCATGGAATTCTCCAGGCAAGAACATTGGAGTGGATTGCCATTCCCTTCTCCAGAGGATTTTCCTAACCCAGGGATCGAACCTCGGTCTCCCACGTGGCAGGCGCAATTTGAAGGAACGTCCTCCTAGATAGATAGATTCAAATGTGTTTTTGGTGTCGTAGTAATAAATAAGTCGGACAGGACTGAGCACTCATGAAGCAAACACAGCGGCCCAATGGAGGAGCCATGGTGAATAGCAGCCTCCTTGACCTCAGGGGCAGGGGAGCCCTGCAGCACCCTGGCCAACGCACTAGAAGCCCGTCTTAGGAGCCATGCTTTTAGAGACAAGTTAGAGGTGAGCTGGAAAATAACTGAAAGTCGGTTATAGTTTCCTCAGACTTTTCTTCAGGTACGCTGTCTCAGTCCTCAGAACAACGTCAGGGGTGACTGTCAGAAACCTTTTTACAAATGAAAGGAAAATGTCATCAAAGAGTTAACTACTTAACTAATGGAACACAAACTACAAAGAGAGATGAAAACCAGGGATAAAAGCGGAAGACAACACAAATGCCTAATAGCAGGGCTGGACGGGGTGGTGGTGGGGGTGGGCAATTAAACACTGCACCAAGTCAATCCCTACAGGGGAATAGAAAGTGGCTGTTTAAAGATATGAACAACTGTTGCATATAATGATACTTGGGAAGGTTGTTGACGATGTTATTGAGTTAAATTAGTTAGTCGAGTTACGTTCAGTGTGTGTTACGTGAATCCCTTTGTGCATGCAGGTATATGTTTAATCTGTGTGTGTGTGTGTGCGTTTGTGTGTTCAGTTCAGTAACTCAGTCATGTTCGACTCTTTGCAACCCCATAGACTGCAGCGTGCTAGGCTTTCCTGTCCATCACCAACTCCCGGAGTTTGCTAAAACTCATGTCCATCGAGTCAGTGATGCCATCCAGCCATCTCACCCTCTGTCATCCCCTTCTTCTGCCTTCCATCTTTCCCAGCATCAGGGTCTTTTCCAGTGAGTCAGTTCTTCGCATCAGGTGGCCAAAGTATTGGAGCTTCAGCTTCAGCACCAGTTCTTCCTATGAACATTCAGGACTGATTTCCTTTAGGATGGACTGGTTTGATCTCCTTGCAGTCCAAGGGACTCTCAAGAGTCTCCTCCAACACCACAGTTCAAAGCATCAATTCTTTGGCACTCAGCTTTCTTTATAGTCCAACTTTCACATCCATACGTGACTACTGTGTGTGTAAAGCTATATATTAATACATATACACACATTTTGTGTTAATAGAAATGACAAAAGACTTCTCAAACTTAAGCATTCATAAGAAACTCCTGGTGAACTTGATATTAATAAAATGTGTATTAATATCACACTCTGCTCCTGGTAGCCCAGGAGGGGACCCATGAATCTGCCTTTCCAACAAGCACCTAGAGTCTGAAAAGCTGTCAGACTTTTTCTAATATTTTCACCTGGAGAGTAGGCATTTTTACCTTTTACTTAAAAATTTGAATTGTGTAAATATTTTTTAAACAGGCATATATCACTGTTATACATTTAAAATCTAAGTCTCACTCCTGCCTGGACCCCAGTCCTCTGACCACACCCCACAGCCGTCTGATAGTTACAGGACTCAAGACCAGCCCATTACTGGCAGTGGAGACTCGGATCCCAGGGGAACCAGAGCGCTGCGAGACCACCCTGTAAAAGTGAATCTTTCTAGATACCAGGCTTAAGGTAAGCCCAGGGGCTAATGTATGTGCAGAAAACACATCTGAACTTCTGGAAACCACAGCTGTGGCATCTCCAAAGAAATGGATGCCAGGGAGGCCAATGCACAACACAGGCGGGTTGTGGCCTCCCAGGGCAGCTGCTGGAAGCAAGGACAAAGGAAATCCCCAGCGACTAACTGTTCCTAGAAAAAAGAATAACTGGGTTTTTTTCTTTAGTGTTTGCAACTTGCTCTAAACTTGGGCATCTGTTTCCTCTCCCAAGGTAGTCGCCCACGGACGTTCTAGGAACCAGAGATGGCACCTGGAGACTGAGATGGCTGGGTCAGAATCTCTGCCATTGGGAGTGCCTGGAAGGGGTGCTGGAGCTTCTGGGTCACCCATTCCTGCTCGGATTTGCTTCCTGAACAGAGTGGGGAATGATGGAGAGAGGAGGGAAACACACACAGAGAGGAGAAGGAAAGATATAAAGTCTAAATGGACCCAGCACCTTATCATTTCTCATCATTTCCATCACACACACATTGGTGCAAGCTGCCCATGTCATCTCATCTAAATGACTGCAATGGGCACAGATTTGGCAGTAGCAACAGCAATACCCATGATTTCCCTGCTTCTGCTCTTGTCACTTTCAGTCTGCTCAACACTGCAGCTGTGGTCATCTTGTTAGTACGATATAAATCAGACTATGCCACACTGTTACCTCCAGTGGCTTCCCATCTCACTCAGGGTAAAGTTGAAACTCCTCACAATGGCTCATGAGACCCTTCCCTGCCTGGTACTCAGATGCCTCTCTAAACTAACCAAATACTAGTCCCCACCTCGATTACTTCTCTGTAACTGTGCTGACCTCCTTCTCTTCCTCAAGCTACCCAAACATTTCATGCCTCAGGACATCTGTGCTTGCCCTTCCCTCAGCCCAGAATGCTTTTCCTGGGCTGACATATCTGCCTGACTTTCTTCCTCTTAAAACTCATCTCTTTGCTCAAATAACCCTTCTTAGTGAAGCCTTCTCTTGCCACTATGTCTGTCTAGAACTGCAACCTTCAGCACACTTCCTTTGCTTGACTTTTCTTCTTAGCACTTACAACCACCTAACATACTGACATTACACATTTAACTTATTTGGTGATAATCTTTGACCCCATTAGACTGAAAGCTCCATCAGTAAATGGATTTATTTGTTTTCAAGGCTGTATTCTGAGTGCCCAGAACATCTCCTGGAATACAGTAGACACGTAAGTGTCTGTTGACTGGTTGCTAAATGGACGAGAATCACTCTGTTCAGGTTTCTGCATGTCCTGCCCCTCGTGTTGAATTTGATGTAGGAATGCATTGGTCCTGACGTGGTGCATGGAATAGAGGACCTTTGGACTTAAGCATGCTTGTGACTAAATACTCAGAAGCTTCAGACTGTTTGAAAGGTCTTCAAGTCCTAGCTACCCTTTCTCTTGAAGATCCCACATCTTAGAAAATTCTTACATCTTAGAAAATCTATTTAAATACACCTACCTTCCACATTCAACATAATTTGGCTTAAATTTTCTTTAAAGGACCATTATAATTTTGCTTTTGAAATCATTTGGTAGTGAGTGACACTGTTAATTTACAATTGGCTCTGACTTTCAGCAGTTATACACTTGGGAATTCTTTAGAAGTGAAGTCAAATCTAACCTTCAAATGGCCTCCAAATGTCATGAAATTTTTCTGAATAATCAATTCAACAGTTAATGAGATGGGGATAATGCTATGCTTTGTGGGCGTTTATGTAAGCCTTGTGAATTAAGGTTTTACAATATGAGAGCAGATAATCATTTTCTTTGGGGACTCAGCCAGGTTTACATGCTCCTGGAATCTCATTGTACCCAGGTCTTGGACCTAGAAAGTCCAACAGATAAAATAGTCATGGCAAAAATCAAAGATTAGAAAATCGAAGTGTCCCTTTACTGCCTGATAATGTGAGTCCTTGGCTGGTAGGAGATGTTCCGTGAGCATGGTGAGGAGCCAGTGGCTGTGTCTGGGCTCTTCATGGTTGGGCTAGGAGTCTTCCTCCCAGACTGCTGTCATGCATGAGCTGGGCACCCATTCTTGATGTGTGGCAGACCTCTGGTGGCCAGGCAGACCACTTCCCTCCTGACCCTTGTCCCCATCACCTCTTGGGCTCTGGCGAAGGAAAATATTTTCACTGACATTTTATGACACTTCTGCAGAATTCTGTTGACTCATGTGAGACAAGATGGGGGATTTTTCTGCAGCAGTTGCCACCTGGGGCAATAGATGTATTAGTCACATCGTCTGCCAAGCCAGGCTGTTGTCTGTGCAGGGCATTCTTAGTCATGTAACTTTCAAAACTGTCCCTCATCTGCAATGACATTAGCCTGGGTGAATTTTTTGCCCGGTGTTAAGTTGTCAGTGGTTGAGGTTTTCTTGTTGCCTTCTCTGGCAGAGGCACATTTATTTATCACAGAAGAGCCTGCCTCTGAAAGGATCCGTGCAAACTTCCTTCTGGAGCTGAAAAGAAAACATCTCATTCCTAGCCTGTGCCATCCACTGAAAACCTTCTCAAACCCAAAACTAGTGACTGTCCTAGGGGACAGATGTCATCTAAAGTAGGTGTGGACCATTTTGTTTGTTTTTCTTGCTAACCCTGCATGACTTTAAACTTACTCCATAAATAAAAGAGACAGGAGCACAAAACTCCTTATACTTCCTACTTTCCTCCCGAAATGCTGACACTTCAAAACCCCAAGCGGTTGTTGTTCAGTTGCACAGTCTTGTCTGACTCTTTGTGACCCCATGGACTGCAGCATGCCAGGCTTCCCTGTCCTTCATTATCACCTGCAATTTGCTCACAGTAATGTCCATTGAGTCTGTTCAGTTCATTTCAGTCGCTCAGTCATGTCTGAC
Organism: Cervus canadensis; assembly: GCF_019320065.1. NCBI lineage: Eukaryota > Metazoa > Chordata > Mammalia > Artiodactyla > Cervidae > Cervus > Cervus canadensis. The sequence continues at coordinate 18,873,838 of NC_057404.1, read as the reverse complement.
TCTTTGCAACCCCATGGACTACAGCATGCCAGGCCTCCCTGTCCATCACCAACTCCTGGAGTTTACTCCACTCATGTCCATTGAGTCAGTGATGCCATCCAACCATCTCATCCTCTGTTGTCCCCTTCTCCTCCTGCCTTCAATCTTTCCCAGCATCAGGGTCTTTTCAAATGAGTCACTTTTTCCCATAGGTGGCCAAAGTATTGGAGTTTCAGCTTCAGCATCAGTCCTTCCAATGAATATTCAGGACTGATTTCCTTTAGGATGGACTGGTTGGCTCTCCCTGCAGTCCAAGGGACTCTCAAGAGTCTCCTCCAACACCATAGTTCAAAAGCATCAATTCTTCGATGCTCAGCTTTCTTTATAGTCCAACTCTTACATCCATACATGACTACTGGAAAAACCATAGCTTTGACTAGTCAGACCTTTGTTGGCAAAGTAATGTCTCTGCTTTTTAATATGCTGTCTAGGTTGGTCATAACTTTTCTTCCAAGGAGCAAGAATCTTTTAATTTCATGGCTGTAGTCACCATCTGGAGTGATTTTGGAGCCCAAATAAAGCCTGCCACTGTTTCCACTGTTGCCCCATCTATTTGCCATGAAGTGACAGGACCAGATGCCTTGATCTTAGTTTTGCTCAGAGGACCATTGAGCCTGTGATACTATCTAAACAGCTCATCCTCCCATATGTTTCCCTAAAGAAAACTTCATGAAAATGTGTATTAAAAAATAATACAATGGTTTTTAGGTTATTAGGAGGAGAGGAGAGAGGCTGACTGCCTGTGGCTGTGGAAAGTAGTTTACAGAGGTTCTGATTGTCTCTACCTCTCTTGGTAAACAGCAGGCATGTTTAAAAGGTTTAAAATGCAGATATGGTTGAAGACTTGGGATCCATGTATGCTTTTTCATTTAGACAGGTAGGTAAGCAATACTCTGCAACAAAGTTGCAAGCAAGATACAGTTTTTCCAATTTATTTTTTTAAATTGGAGTATAGTTGCTCTGGGGCTTCCTTGGTGGCTCGGACAGTAAATTCACTCGCAATGAGGGTGACATTGGTTCAATCCCCAAGTTGGGAAGATCCCCTGGATAAGGAAACAGCTACTCACTCCAGTATTCTGGCCTGGAGAATTCTGGCAGTCCATGGGATCACAAAGAGTTGAACACAACTGAGTGACTTTCACACATACGCATGCATAGTTGCTTTACTATGTTGTGTTAGTTTCTGCTGCTCAACAACATGAATCAACTCTACATATACACGTATCCCCTCTCTCTTGAGCCTTCCTCCCACCCCTCCATCCCACACCTCTAGGTCATCACAGAGCACCAGGCTGAGCTCCCTGTGATATACAGCCACTTCCCACTAGCTAGCTACTTTACACATGGTAGTGTATATATATATATATATGTGTTAATCTTCTCTCTCAATTCGTCCCACACTCTCCTTCCCCCTGTATCCACAAGTCTGTTCCTATGTCTTCATCTCTATTCCTGCCCTGCAAATAGATTCATCAGTACTATTTTTCCAGGTTCCATATATATGTGTTAAAATATGATAGATACAGTTAACAAATATTTCTTATTCAGAAACACTATCTGGAGAACTAGATAGTGTTTAAACACATCAGATTCCTAAAGAATTTTTGTAGACACTTGCTACTCACCCCTCCAGCATGGAGTATTCATTTCTCCATGTTGATATTCTTTGGGGGTACACATCTTCCACCTTTCACTGGTGGTCTAGTTGGGATTGACCCTAGCCCTGGCTCCAGGAATGAACTATAATGGACTGAAACCAGTCAATGTATCCTATTCCTCAGGCCATGTGGGTTGGTCAGGGATGAGTTCATGATTCAATTTAGGTCAGTGATTCATGGTGATAAACACTGACATTAAGAAAAGAGTTCAAAAAAGCAACCTAACTTTATACCTCAAGGAACTAGAAAAAAGGAGAACAAACTAAGTCCAAGTTAGTAGGAAAGAGGAAATAACAAAGATCAGAGAAGAAATTTTCAATGAAATAGAGACTAAAAAGGCAATAGAAAAAAAGACAATAGGAAATATCAGTGAACTTAAGAGCTGGTTTTTTGAAAAGGTAAACAAAATAGACAAAACTTTAACTGGAGTTACCAAGAAGAAAAGAGGGAGGACTCAATAAACAAAATTAGAAGTGAAAGTGGAGACATTAAGAGTAATACCACAGAAATACAAAGGATTATAAAAGAGATCACTGGCAATAATCACACATCAACAAACTGGACAACCTAGAAGAAATGAATAAATTCCTAAAAGCACGCGTGTGTGCATGCTTAGTCACTAAGTCGTTTCCAACTCTTTGCTACCCCATGGACTATAGCCTGCCAGCCTCATCTGTCTATGAGATTATCCAGGCAAAAATACTGGAGTGGGTTGCCATTTCCTACTCCAGGAAGATCCAGGAGATCTTCCAGGCCCAGGGATCAAACTCACGTCTCTTGCATCTCCTGCATTGGCAGGAAAATTCTTTACCACTGAGCCACTTGGGAAGCCCTATACAACCTACCAAAGTTGAATCCTGAATAAAGAGACTACCTGAACAGATTGATTACTAGTAAAGAGTTTGAATCAATAGTCAAAAAACCTCCAACAAGGAAAGTCCAGGAGCAGATGGCTTCATTAGTGAATTCTACCAAATATTTAAAGAATTAATACCAGTCCTTCTCAGACTCCTCCGATATGGGCCAGTGAGAGAGGTGACAATCACAGGACTTACGTGGAAATATTAAAAGAGTTTCTGTGTCCCAGGATCACACCTGGTGTGGTGTGAGGATGAGAAACTTCAATCCTGGGGAGAGAGCCCAGAGCTGCAGGCGGCTTTGGTGTGGATTCTGGAGCTGAAACTGTCACCACTAGAGAGACTGAAAGAGTCAGATCCTTGGGTATCTTAGCCTCAGTGAAACCAGCCCTACCTCTGGATTTTTCAGTTGTGTGAAACAATAATTTCACTTGTGTAAAACAACAAGCCACGTCTAATTGAATTCTCTGTCACTTGCAACCACAAGAAATCTAAATGGTTTAAGGCTGCTACAGCTACTCCTAGCCATGCCCAGCCAGCCTCTGAAGAAACTGCAATCTTGTGGTGAATGTATCTTTGTTTTTTGCGTTTGTGACTTTTACCTCACCAGCACACTCCACTCTTCTTTTTTCACATGGAACCCCGTTGTTCCTTACTTCCCAAACTCTCACTCCAGCCATCCTAGCTAAACCCACATCCTGGCTCCAGTAGAGAACCTGTGACCAAGACATAAAATGGCATTCCAGCTCACAGGCTATTTGATAGGATCACAGATGGGTGCGCTATTCCCGGATGGCTAATGAAAATAAGATCCAGGACTTTTAGGTCTTATTAAAAAGGCAATTGTTGGGTATGCCAAGGAAGAAGGGGACATGTGTGCCACCATAGGGAGAGAATATTCCTGAAAATGAAGAAATAGAAAGAAAAGAAGAACACGAGATAAAGAGATGGTAAGAGAAGGACCAAGTCCTAACATTGATTGTCTGAGGCCTGATCCAACCATGCCTGAGGCATGTTCAGCAAGAACTTCCTTCTTGTTAACAACAGTTTGATCTGGGTTTTCTGTCACTCAAGTTTAGAATATTGATTATATAGACCTGATTTTTTTTCACACTAAAATATTTTTATTTATTATAATATTCTTATTTTCCCCTAGTACAAAAGAAATACATGATTAATGCAGAAAATATGGAAAAGCAAAGAAAATAAAGCACTTTTCATACTACAACTCTGTAATCACTGCTAACCTCTTCATGTATGCTCTGAGTCTTTTTCATATGCATATTTATGGAATTCTACAATATAATTTCCAAATTATGCAGGTACACTGTAATTTCTTTAATTCTTCCTTTTTAACAACTGAAGTAATTTTCTTTCTTCCTTTCCTTCTTTCTTTTTCTTTTTCCTGTTATTTACTATTTACTAACATAAACATCAATATCAATATTGATATTGAGAAATATCAATGACCTCAGATATGCAGATGACACCACCATTATGGCAGAAAGTGAAGAGGAACTAAAAAACCTCTTGATGGAAGTGAAAGAGGAGAGTGAAAAGTTGGCTTAAAGCTTAACATTCAGAAAACTAAGATCATGGCATCTGGTCCCATCACCTCATGGGGAATAGATGGGGAAACAGCCAAAACAGTGTCAGACTTTATTTTTTTGAGCTCCAAAATCACTGCAGATGGTGACTGCAGCCATGAAATTAAAAGACGCTTACTTCTTGGAAGGAAAGTTATGACCAACCTAAATAGCATATTAAAAAGCAGAGACATTACTTTGCCAACAAAGGTCCATCTGGTCAAGGCTATGGTTTTTCCAGTGGTCATGTATGGATGTGAGAGTTGAACTGTGAAGAAAGCTGAGCACCGAAAACTTGATGCTTTTGAACTATGGTGTTGGAGGAGACTCTTGAGAGTCCCTTGGACTGCAAGGAGATCCAACCAGTCCATCCTGAAGGAGATCAGTCCTGGGTGTTCATTGGAAGGACTGATGCTGAAGCTGAAACTCCAATACTTTGGCCACCTCATGCGAAGAGTTGACTCATTGGAAAAGACCCTGATGCTGGGAGGGATTGGGGGCAGGAGGAGAAGGTGACGACAGGGGATGAGATGGCTGGATGGCATCACCAACTCGATGGACATGAGTTTGAGTAAACTCCGGGAGTTGGTGATGGACAGGGAGGCTTGGCGTGCTGCTATTCGTGGGGTTGCAAAGAGTCGGACACGACTGAGCGACTGAACTGAACTGAACTGAACATAAACATCTATGTTAGTAAATCTTTGTACACATCCATGTCCATTTACTTAGAAAAAATTGCATTGCCATATGCATAATAAATTTCTCATGAGGTTGCTCCCAAGTTTTTATTATATATAATGCTTAAATAGACACATTTATGCATTCTTTTGTATAGAATTAACTCCTAGAAGTGGAATTACCAGGTAGAGGGCATGCTTGGTGAAGATTTTGATCAAGTTGCCCTGTGGAAGGTTACTTAACCCTGTTCCTCTGCTGCTCCTCCCCATGATTGCACACACTGCATGTTACTATTACCTCATTACTATCAAGATGAACATATTCTTCATAGTTGGTTGGCTATTTGCATTAATCTTTCCTTAACTTTTTATTTTATATTGGGGTATAGTTGATTAACAATGTTTTATTCGTTTCAGGTATATAGCAAAGTGATTCAGTTAAACATATACATGTATCTATTGTTTTTCAAATTCTTTTTCCCGTTTAGATTGTTACATGACATTGAGCAGAGTTCCCTGTGCTGTCCAGTGGGTCCTTGTTGGTAACCCATTTTAAATAGAGCAGTGTGTACATGTCAATCCCAAACTGCCTAAGTATCCCTCCCACCCTGCTCTTTACTCTTCCCCCTTGGTAGCAATTAATTCATTCTCTAAGTCTGTGAGTCTGTTTCTGTTTTGCAAATAAGTCCATGTATTGATTTTTCTTGACTTACCTCTTTGCAACACAAAATTTGGAATTCTTTTACTTTTTTTTTTCAGGAGGAACTGGATAGATAAGGGAATACCTCATTATTCAGTTATTTTAGTTATTTTTCTGGAGGTGAAAACAAAACTAAAAACCCTCCAGGTTCTAATGGATGCATTTTGGTTGGAAATACCCATTGCCCATGGCTTCAATTTTTTTTCTGACGATTTTCTGTATTACTGACTTGCCATGAGTTAAGTACAATGACTTGAGAAGCACTATTGTCTAGGCACACTACTTGTGTAAAAGGGATTTGGAGCCAGACTTTCTGGATTCAAATTCCAGCCCTATGACAGCAGTTGTGTGACATTGGAAACACTGCTTCAAATCTCTGTGCCTCATTTTCCATATCTTTAGAATAATAGGACCTACTTCTTAGGATTATTATATCATTAAGGTAGAGTGAGTAAAGTACTTGTAACAAAACCTCCTGATACAAGTTAAGCCCTCAATAAGTATTAACCATTAGTACTGAAATATAATTATAGTTAAACTATATTGTTTTTGGGCTCCAAAATCACTACAGATGGTGACTGCAGCCACAAAATTAAAAGACGCTTACTCCTTGGAAGGAAAGTTATGACCAACCTAGATAGCATATTAAAAAGCAGAGACATTACTTTGCCAACAAAGGTCCATCTGGTCAAGGCTATGGTTTTTCCAGTGGTCATGTATGGATGTGAGAGTTGAACTGTGAAGAAAGCTGAGCACCGAAAAATTGATGCTTTTGAACTGTGGTGTTGGAGAAGACTCTTGAGAGTCCCTTGGACTGCAAGGAGATCCAACCAGTCCATCCTAAAGGAGATCAGTCCTGGGTGTTCATTGGAAGGACTGATGCTGAAGCTGAAACTCCAATACTTTGGCCAGCTCATGCGAAGAGTTGACTCATTGGAAAAGACCCTGATGCTGGGAGGGATTGGGGGCAGGAGGAGAAGGGGGTGACAGAGGATGAGATGGTTGGATGGCATCACTGACTCGATGGGCATGAGTTTGAGTAAACTCCGGGAGTTGGTGATGGACAGGGAGGCCTGGCGTGCTGCGATTCATGGGGTCGCAAAGAGTCGGACACGACTGAGCGACTGAACTAACTAAACTATATTGAATGTTTACTATGATACAAAAGAAAAAAACATCCAACTCCTGCTCAGTTATTTTCATGAACTTTCTGAATCAATTTCTTTTGTTATATTCATTTTATAAATGAACTAAGGTGCAGAGGGGTTAACTAACTTAGTCAAAATATCCTTGTTAACATGTGGAACTGGGACTGAAATTCATCTACATTACCTCTGGGAGAATATGGAGGACAGGTGGTTCACATTTAAATTTTTTTTAATTTGAAAGCAGTACTTTTGTTATAAAAGTGTAATTGAATCCCAGCTTGCAGGTAAAACTTCATATTCTGTCTGCCTATCACTTAAATCTAGCATTAGAGCATTTTTACCTAGCAACCTAATATATATTTAATGATGCCAAGTATCACAAAAGGCAGGAAAATTTTTAACTGTTTAAAGCTGATATATATATATATATATAATATATAGCTATATATATAAAACTGTTAATATATATATATACATCTACATAATACATATATATATGTAATATATATACTGTTTGGTTATAGCAAACATTTTGCAGAAAAAATGTAAGAATGGAAAACACTATTAACCATGTTTTACATTCTTTTCTAATTTCTTTAAAAAATTTAAACTTTTAAAAATTGGAGTATAATTGCTTTACGATGTTGTGATCGTTTCTGCTGTATGACATATTGAATCAACTGTATGTATACACATATCCCCTCCCTCTTGATCCTGCCTCCCACGCCCCCATCCAACCCTTCTAGATCATCAGAGCACGAAGCTGAGCTCCCTGTCCTATATAGCAGATTCCCACTAGCTGTCTATTTTACACGTGGTAGTGTTTATGTCAATATTTCTCTCTCAGTTTGTCCCACCTTCCTCTCCCCTCCTTCCGTGCTTTAAATTCTTAACAGACTTCCTGTGGCTTTTCAATATACCTTTGGGAGTCATTGGTGTAACTGATGTCTGCGTGCATTTTGTCAGATTGGGTTCAGCTAGACATTCAAGTCCTCTAACCACAAAGTCCAGGAAAGCCTGACCTTATGACATTTCAGTTTATAACCATGTTGGTAGGCAGAAAAGATGGCACTGCTTTTATTTAATAAAGATTAGTGCTCCAATGTTGGGTAGGTGTTTATATTGGTTTAGGTTGTGATTGGTGACGTAGATTGAGAGGAGAGAGCAGACAAAGTGGAGAGTGAAGTGTTATTAGCAATAAAAGATACGCTCTTCCAGAGAAATGATAATAGTTTTGAAATAGGAATGAACCTCCCAGTCAGTTCAACCCCCTACTGAGAGGTGGGGTCAGGCAAGTCTCTCTCCTAAACTGATTACATAATATTTTCTTTCCCCTTAGGAAGTTTCACAACCTCTTTTATAAACTGCTAATGTGCTTATTCAGTCGTATCATGGGGAAAGGTAACTAATTTTTAACTTTAACCAGGAGGGCTTGACCTTTCCATGATCACTCTGGTGAACCAATGCGGGTTACTGTTCCATAACCTTTCTTTTACTCCTCATCACAAATTCCATCATAATACGTGATAAATACAAAAGCTGAACACAGTTTGTTTTCCCTTTTACTTGATTAAAACACTCAGCTTTAAATGTATTACTATTTAAATCATCTCTCATCTTATTCACTAAACCCATCATCTGGGTCAAAAACATGAGGCTGGCACCCACCTAAATCCAAGCAAATGTGTTTTGAGGAAGGAACCACTTCACTGGGCTTTGAGATGGACAGAGGCCATCTGACAAATCCACATCTGAAGATTTGTAAAACAAAGAACTTTGCACCGGCTCCTCCAAGAACTAGTATGGCGGAAGCTTTGATGACTGAGCGTTTAAAGGGTAAGATGGAAACTCCCCAGCACCATAAGTCCGAATACCTCAGCTCTGACGCGCATTGTGTGTGGTCCCAGGAGAGATATCAAGTCCTCTGAGCCTCAGTTTCCTCCTCTCTAAAATGAGCTCAACAGAGGATCCATAGGCTATATGTGTAAACACAAAGGATACCCACTATTTTATTACTTCTGGGGGAGACATAATTTACATCACCTGGGGAAATAAACTTCAGCCTCCAAGACTGTAGCTTCAACTGCCTTAAATGGAAGGAACCTGACCTGTGAACCCTAGCTCGGTTTAAAGTAGACTCTTTCTGGTAGATTTTTGCTTTGTTTTGTTTTTTCAGAAATTCACAGTGGGATTAGAGACAAAAAGAGAGTACTGAAACATCTTTGCCTGTTTCATACAATCTTGGAGCTGTTGCTTTTATACTGAAAGATGATTTAATAGGAACCACTTTGTCTTTCCAAATCATCTCTAGATTAGCCTTTGCTTGGATGATAAAATACTAGATGAAATGACATTTTAAAAACTTCAGTGATAAAGCATTGCTTCCCAAATTCATGCATGCCCAAGTATAATACACTGTGCTAAAGTAGTTAAGAGTCTGCGCTCTGGAGTCCTTCCACCTTCAAATCCTGCTTTTGCTGCTTATTAGCTGTGTGACAAGTTACTAAAGCTCTCTGTGCTTCAGTTTCCTTGTTGTTAAATTTGAATAATAAAAGTATGCACCTCATAGGATGGGCTTTCCTTGTGGCTCAGCTGGCAAAGAATCCGCCCGTGATGCGGGAGACCTGGGTTCCATCCCTGGGTTGGGAAGATCCCCTGGAGAAGGAAAAGGCTACCCACTCCAGTATTCTGGTCTACAGAATTCCATGGACTGTATAGGCCATGGGGACACAAAGAGTCAGATACAACTCAGCGACTGTCGCCTCATAGGACTGTAGGGAGAGTTTGCTAAATTAACAAATGTAAAATACGTAGAATATTGTAAATGCTGTGTTTAGTGTTAGCCCTTAGAACAGTGTTTGGCAATTAGCAGGCACTGAGTAAATGTTAGCTTTTATATTACTGTTTTAAATGATAGAGACTGTGATGCAGGAGAGTGGGAAGAGCTCAGGAAGGAAGATTAGAACAAATCCATTTAGTTAATACAGCTTTAGTCATTGTATGTACAATGTTTATCAAACTAATTACCTTTCTTGAGAGCAACATTTGCCTGGGCATCCAGAGACGCGCAGAATTCAAGATTGGGAGCAAACATGAAGCTCTAATAACAGGTAATTAGAAGGAGCTCACTTAAAAAAAAAAAATGTTTGTTTTTTAATGGAGCTTTAAATGAGCTCATGGGAAGTTTATTATAAAATGCTTGCCTGCACCAAATGCCTTAATGGGAAAAAACTTACTGCAGTTCAGTTGTTTAAATAATACACAGGCCATGTTCTTTCTGAGAGATTTTGTTCCCGCTATGTGAGTCAAAGATTTCTTTGACTGTCCCAAGGTATTCCAAAACAATCATAACATCACATTTCAGAGCTATAATGGGAGGGAATTTAGAAACCATCTCCTCCTAAGCTCTCTTTTTATAGCTGAAGAAACAATCCCCACAGGGTTAAAGGATTTGCCTGAGGCAACTCAGCAACCTCCAACCTTGAAGCTAAAGTCAACCCCCACTTTCTTTAATTCTTAGTTCAGGAGAGAGGGGGAGAGGAAGGAAAGAGAGAGTGGTAGAGGTGAAAGGATGCTGCAGCTTGCAGATGGGGAGCACCCCAAGTTTTTCCCTTTCACACAGAAAAAAGGATAAACTGATCACATACCTATAGAAGCAATTATGGTTTACCAGAAAAGGTGTCGAGGCTAAGCAATGATCAACAAGTATTCAAGGAGCAAGTTTATTGGCTGAGGTATGTTTCTTGTTTGTTGATTTTTACTTCATTGGGACTAAAACCTGAGCATTTTGAGATGCCTGTGGACAAACAGCATAGCCAGCTACCCAGTTGGTGAGGTTTCACTCTCCCAGAATTATTCTAGCGAACAACATAAGCTCACACAAGTATAATAGGGCTCTACGGGTGGTTATAGCTAATCTTTGGCAATTCCTTCTGCACCGCCACCACACTCATAAAACCCTACAGGAACCCTCTGGGAGCTGGACTCGGGAAACAGGGACTCGAAGGTGTGGGTCGTTCCATCCCACGGAAGTTATGGCTTCCCAACCTCAGGTGTCCACCATCCACAAAAGAGATTTCTGTAAGAAGTAGACCCTATCATAAGAGCACTTAGTCTCACATATTCAATGGGCAAGATCACATAACTGTTTACTTACTTTAACAGGTACTTGCAAATCACCTGCTCTGTCCTCTGTGAATAAGCAAAGCCTATATGCAAATGGTGAACGCCCTGTGTTTGACCAGGACTCCTGAGCAGTGTGGGTCTCATGCCAGTGGAGACTTCACTGGAGGGTTTCCGGCTCCCATCTTTAACTTGGTGGATTATCATCCAGTTATTCTGATTTCTTTAAGTGTATGTGACATCCTACTTCTGCTTAGATGTTTCTGCCAACCTGACTTCCTGGTATGCTAATGGGTAGACAAAACTGAAAAGGATAAGAGAGAGATAAGTCTTTGCAGTTAAGCATGGGGCCCATGTGCAACTCTCAGAACTGTGCAGTGTTTGCATATTTCTGGGATGTTTATCACCTCTGACTTCTGCAGTTGCCTTCTATTACTGGGGATTCCCTAACCACCAAACTGCAGCTTCTGCAATTCAGGGGCTCACAAAGGGTTTTGTTTGCACCTCAGATCATATAGTATAAGCATTCAGATTCTAGTATCTGCAGCTTAAAAACCCTTTAAGGTTTTAGTTTCAAAAAACAAAGTGACTGCCTATGAGGTTGATTTTCCATTAATGTTGGGACTGCCCAAGAGCCTCCACATACCCCTTCTCAAACCGGCTTATGCCTGGAGTTCTGCCTGTCGAGACTCATTGGTCAGTAAAGGAGTAATTTACCTGGACTGTGCAGGTAGACTTCAGACCTCTGTAAGTTCTTGAGGTTAAACACAGAGTCTGTATGTGTTTGCCCATTTTTAGCCCTGAAGAGAGATACTTTAGATCTTTGCTGGTTCCCAAAAGTATCAGTAACCCCACAAAAGTTTAAGAATGATTGCTTTTTCTGGTAAGATGTTTTAAGTTATTTACTATTGAATGTTCTGGAAAACACATAAATGAAAAGACAATCATAAATTTTATATGTCACCAAAGAGGGTCAACTGGAAACTTTGCCTAAGATATTTTCTAGAAAAACAAACAATGATTTTATTAGCTTTGCTCTCATTCTTTATTCAAAACAAAATATCTTCATTCTTGAGAGAGTTGATCACAACACAGATGTGACCTTTTCATTCTTCACTTCAAAAGTAAGGCCTGAGTACAGGACTAAGGAGAATTCTGAACCTGACTCTGGAAAATGTTATTTCTAAGAACAGAGGTGGTCAAATTTCTGCAAAGAGTCGGTAGTCAATGCTTTCAGATTTTTTGGCCCTTGTGGTCTCTGCTGCTTTGTGCTACTCAATTGTGCTGCTTTGTGGAAAGCAGCCATAGACAACGTGTAAACAAATGGAAGTGGTGATGTTTCAATAAAACTTTACTTACAAAAACAAGTGGTGGGCCAGATCTGGCCCGTAGTAGCAGTTTGCTGATCCCTATCTTAAAGATTTAAAGATGCTATTGAGTAAAAATAATAAGGCTCAATATTTTCCGGGTTTATGATACGTCCCAATGTCAAGCTACTTTGCAAAAAATGATATGTCTGATTATATTATTATATTGATTGTTGCGTTGGAATGAAAGTAATTTCAACAAGTTATTCTGCAAGTCAGGCAAGCCATGCATTACATTAAACATCTGACAATTAAAATCCGTAACTCCACATGCCACCATCAACAAAACAAAAAGACAACCTACTGAGTGGGGGGATATATTTGCAAATGATATGACCAATAAGGGGTTAATATCCAAAATATAGAAACAACTCATGCATGCGTATGTGCTAAGTCACTTCAGTTGTGTCTGACTCTTTGCGACCCTGTGGACTGTAGCCCACCAAGCTCCTAAGTCCATGGGATTTCCCAAGCATGAATACTGGAGTGGGTTGCCATTTCCTCCTCCAGGGGATCTTTCTGACCCAGGGATCAAACTCCTATCTCTTGCGTCTCCTACATTGGCTTTACCACTAGCCCACATGGGAAGTCCAGGCACATGAAAAGATGCTCAACATCATTAACTATCAGAGAAAAGCATATCAAAGCCACAATGAGATATCACCTCGTGCCTCATGACATGCCTCATGGCTGTCATCAAAAAGAGCTCAGATAACAAATGTTAATGAGGATGTGAAGAAAAGGGAACCCTCATACACTGTTTGTGGGAGTGTAAACTGGTGCAGCCTCTGTGCAAACCAGTATGGAAGTTCTTCAAAAAACTAAAAGGAGCTATAAGAGATAAATGGATAAAGAAGATATACATACATACACACACAATCAGAAAAAAGAATGAAATTTTGCCATTCGCAACAAGGCGGAGGGACCTGGAAATTATTTTGCTAAGTGAAAAAAGTCATACATATTCGTGTACATGATATCACTTATGTGTGGAATCTAAAACATAAAACAAATGAATGAATATAACAAAATAGAAACAGACTTCCAGATATAGAAAATAAACTACTGGTTACCAGTGAGGAGTGGGAAGAGGGGAGGAACAAGATAGTGGTAGGGGATTAAAAGGTACAAATTACTGTGTATAAAATAAAGAAGCTACAAGGATACACTGTATGGCACAGGGAATATAGCTAGTATTTTATTAAAACTTCAAATAGAGTAGAATCTATAAAAATATTGAACCATCACATTGGACACCTGAAACCAATATAACATTGTACATCAACTACACTCCAATTAAAAAATAAGATAAATAAAAGACATAACTTAAAAAGACCAAAAGATTTAGACATGCCTGATTTTTCCAGGGCATAAGACAAAAATAAAACTGGATTCTTTAAACCATGATTTGTCTCCATGCACCTCAAGGAAATTGTATTTTTGGCAAATGATGACAGTAAAATAACCCTTTTACCCTCAGGCCTCACTCCAGGTGGGAAATCCCTCCCTGATCCTCCACAGGTAGACTTCTGTTTTTTTCTAGAAACCTGATATCCTTTAGAATCACAGGCTTTTGGCATCACAGATGCAAGTAGGCAGTGCCTGCCAGGCTTCAGGCTGCTGCTTGTCCAACAGGGGAGAAAAGAAATCCTTGTGATGCTCCCAAAGTCTGCAGTTCCTTTCATTTCTAAAGCAAGACGACAGAAACCCTGGACCTCTTTTTTACTTTCTGCATTTGAAATAATGAGTCATTTTTTCTTCCTGTTTAATATCTAGTTTTGCATGCTGTCTGGTTAGAACATTTCATATCTGCACAGTATCAGAGTGTGAGGTTTGAACAAATGAGCGAAAGGGCTGGAATGGGCACCAAATGAATCAGAGACAAGTCAATCGAAAGACCATCACGGAGCCCATCAAAACTGAAATCACTCTCTCTGGAAAACAGACTCCCTCAGAACGAGTGAGTGCTAACTGACCTACAGGAAAAACAGCCAAAATGTATGTAAGCTCAGCCCATTGTCTGCAGGAGCAAACAGCAGTTGCAAACAGCAGTTGCAAACACACACAGAGACAAACAAGGGATGATTTTACAATGCTGTGCTGGGCTTAGTCTCTCGGCCGTGTCCGACTCTCTGCAACCCCAAGGACTGTAGCCTGACAGGCTCCTCTGTCCATGGGAATTCTCTAGGCCAGAATAGTGGACTGGGTTGCCATTCCCTTCTCCAGGGGACCTTCCCAACCTAGGGGTCGAACCCAGGTCTCCTATGTTGCAGGTGGATTCTTTACTGTCTGAGCCACCAGTGAAGCCCGATTTTTACAATACACGGCCCAATAACAGATTTAAGCTGACATGAGTAGCCAGACTTCACACATGCCAAAGTAGGAGTGGGTACAAGAAAGAAATTAGGGGTGCAATGCAGATGCAAGAGTTAGTAGGAAGGAAAGATTTTTATAAGTTAAGCTTATTAAAGCATAATTTACAAGCAGTTAAAACACACCCTCTTGAGAGTACAGTTCTGTGAGTTTTGACAAACACATACAATCAGGAAACAGGATTTTCATCACCATAAAATATTCTCTTGTGCCCTTTGTAGTCAACCCCTCTGGAGAGTCCCAGCCCCTCCCAAACACTGACTTGATTTATGTCTCTACATATATATGGGGTCTCTGTTTTTGCCTTTTCCAGAATATCAGATAAATGGAAACATCCAGTGGGTAGCATAAAAAGTGAGATTTTAATCTCAAGCAAAGAGGAGTGTTTTAGAGATCAAATGTCTATAAAGCACCTCAAGACAGACAGGGCAGTTGGTAAAGGTGGCCTGTGCCATAAAATCTGCCATGGATAACGGAACTTCTGCAGGCATGTTATTTCCACACAAACTTCCTAATATGAATACCACCATAATGGTTTCCCATTGTCTTTTAAGATAAAATCCAGATTTTAGAATGTAGATTACCAAGTCTTCCTCGATAATGACATTTGTTGACTCCCCCAGCCCCGTCTTTCCCCATTTTCCTCTTTTCCATTCTCCACTTCGGAATCCCTGTGCCGTCCACTCTGCCTACACACTGGTTCTTCCGCTCGCGGTCCACTCTTTCTCACCTCTGGACCTTTGTACGTGAGTTTCTATCAAGTGCCTTTTCCCCTGACCCCTACCTCTTTGGCTTCAGACTTTGGCTTCCTCTAGAAGCACTTCCTGACCCTCCCAGTTTGCTTTAAGCACCATTCTTGTGTGGGTTCCCACACTTGAACTTCCCCTGTCTTAGTGCTCATCAAGCTACATTGTATGATAGTGAAAGTGAAAGTCACTCAGTCGTGCCCGACTTTTTGCAACCCCATGAACTATACAGTCCATGAAATTCTCTAGGCCAGAATACTGGAGTGGGTAGCCTTTCCCTTCTCTGGGGCATCTTCCCGACCCAGGAATCAAAGCGGGGTCTCCTGCATTGCATGCGGATTCTTTGCCAACTGAGTTATCAGGCAAGCCCACATTGTATGGTAAGTGCAGATTTGATGGTGTGTCTCCCCAGTGAGACGGTAGACTCCACGGAGCTTCAGGGGAACTGAAGCGCAGGCTGTCTTACTCGTAGCTGTATCTTCGGCACCTAGCATGGAGCCCGGCACAAAGTGGTTTCTCAATAGATTTACTTTTAAGTTGAATCAAAGAGACAGATATAATGCAGACAAGATTCGGAAGAGGGAGTGTTTCTTTTAGCTAGGGATGGTGAAGGGGCAGGGAGGTAGGAATTAAGAACTCCTTTAGGAAATGCATGGAGTTTGCACAAGGCTCTTGTCCAGTTATTGCCTGTGGTCTCACAGCCCCATTCTGCTCCGGAGAGGTAAGTTTGAGTGCCTGAAAATTATGTTTCCTAGACTCTCTTGTGAGCAGGGCCCAGGAGGGAATCCAAAGGCAGGAGAGAGAGGAGTCCTGCTCTGGATCTGAGAGTGAGGTGGTTGCTGGGGTCACTGCAGGGATGGGGGTCCAGACTGTGGCAGCCCAGACGAAGGCAGCATCATTTCAGCGGTTCCAGACTGGTCCAGGCAGCACCCCTTTGGCAAGCCCAGAACTGACCAGCAGCACAGTAGCAGGTGTGGACTGAGGGGTTTAGACCAAGGGTGCCTACTTGTGGTTTCTCCTTCATTCCTTCAGCTTACCCCACCTCACCTTTTGCTCTTATACCACTTTCAGCATTTTTGCAACCAATTCCCTGTATTAAAATCCCCTATGTTTGAAACACCTAGAGTAGTTTCCATTCTCCTGCCTGGATCCAGATCAATATTGTCGAAAAATCAGAATGAGGGTGAAGACAGAAAGGTATTCTGTTGGGAGAGATTGCCATGAGCAAAAGTCCAGAGTTGGAAGAGTTTGGAGGAACTTTTGGAAAACACAAAATAGTCCGGTTTGGCTGAGATATAGCTCAGCTGGTAAAGAATCCACCTGTAATGCAGGAGACCCCGGTTCAATTCCTGGGTTGGGAAGATCCACTAGAGAAGGGATGGGCTACCCACTCCAGTATTTTTGGGCTTCCCTTGTGGCTCAGCTGGTAAAGAATCTCCCTGCAATGAGGGAGACTTGGGTTCGATCCCTGGGTTGGGAAGATCTCCTGGAGAAGGAAACGGCTCCCCACTCCAGTACTCTGGCCTGAAGAATTCTATACAGGAGCAGTATTCTGGCCTGGAACTGTACAGTCCATGGAGTCACAAAGAGTCAGACATGACTGAGCAACTTTCACTTCTTTTGGCTGAGGTATAGAGATTAAATGGGAGAACGGCAAGGAGAAAAGCCACAGAGGCATACAAAGCCTATGGTGTGGAAGAACTCAGATACTGGTAGAAACGTCTGCACTGGGTCTGGTGAATAAAGAGATTCACTGAGGCTTTGAGTCAAGTGCTCTGATTGGAGATGGGCATGAGACGACAGTTCTGCTTAGTGGTGGGTGGGATGAGCTGGAAAGAAGGGAAGGATACAAAAACCGGCATCCTCTAAATACTATTAGTATTATTAAATAGTATTTAGAGGCTGTGAGGCTTTGTTGGATGAGGTGAATGAGAGAGGAAAAACCAAATGGCACCACAATTTCCCCCTATTTAATTCAGAGAAAAGTGGAGGTATTAGGTGAGTCAAGAAGACAGAATGAAAGTGACTGGGAAGCTGCAGAAGGCAGAAAATGACAACTGGCATCTGTAAAGCAGTTTGAGTTTTCACCTGTGATCACATTTGGTTTCGATTCCAGTTTCCTTGCTTTTCCATTATACTGCTTGTTGATCTTAGTCTACAGCTTGACAAAGAGATTGGGTTTACATGACATGACTCGATAGTCATTTGCACAAAAGAGAGAATCCAAAACCTAATGCTGGATGAGATCACTAAAGATGAGAGTGGAGAAGCCAGCCCCACCAGGATGCCTGTGGGCAGGTGGGTAGGAGAATGAAGTGTTGGATGTGAGAAAGCGAGGTAGAGAAGTAGTTGGCATGTAGAAGGCAGGAGGACCAAGGCAGTTCTGTGCCACACAAGTCAAGAAAGAAGAAGGCTTGATGAAAAATGGGACTTGCCAAGACTGTCACCTCCTGCAAAGTGTTAAAAAGCATAAAGGTTGAAGAAAAATCCTTGGACTTTGCACATACCAGTTTGAGTGATGTAGCAGGGACAGAATCTAGATTTCTAATGGCTGTGTGCGTGCTAAGTCGATTCAGTCATGTCCTACTCTCTGCAACCCCATGGACTGTAGCCTAGCAGCTTCTCTGTCCGTGGGATTCTCCAGGCAAGAACACTGGAGTGGGTTGGCATGCCCTGTTCCAGTGGATCTTCCCAACCCAGGGATCAAAACTGCATCTCTTGTGGCTCCTGCATTTCAGGTGGATTCTTTACCACTGAGCCACTGGGAAAGCCCACTTCTAATGGTGAGAGTGGTTGAATAATAAGGAAGTAAGACAGTGCGAATGCATGTTTACCATCCTCCTGACCCCTCTACACCTACCACAAAACCATTCTCTCTCACACCTCAGCCCCTTGCCCACAGCTCCCCACACCACCTTCATCCAAGTCTAGGATGGGTCATCTGTAGGAATTATGCATACAAAGCCAGCTCGCTGACTTTCAACTTTGGACTTCATGTAGGTAGTATCAGCTTATTGTGGAGACCAAAGCTATTTATTGGGCTTCCCTCGTAGCTCAGTTGGTAAAGAATCTGCATGCAATACAGGAGACTCAGGTCAGAAAGATCCCCTGGAGAAGGAAATGGCAACCCACTCCAGTATCCTTGTCTGGAGAATCCCATGGACAGGAGAGCCTAGCAGGCTACAGTCCATGGGGTCGGAAGAGTTGGACACAACTTAGCGACTAAATCACCACCACCAAAGCTATTTATTAGCATCAAAGAATGGTGCTCAAAGCTGTAGATTAATGACCCTTAAAATTATGCTTAGGGGTTTTCCCTGAAGATAACTAATAGCTTATTAAATAAAGGCTGGTTGCCTTCTACAACTTCATTAAAAACAAACAGAAGAATTATGCAGCTCTCCCTTCCCCTCCTTTGTTTTTTGAATAAAGTGCAGCTTGTCTCATGTACTTGACATCCATTCAAAGTCACAAAAATCTCATCAACACACACTTTTAAGTGCCGAAAGCTGCCTGTGTACAAGACCCGGCTGAACTCTGAAGGATACACTCGAAATACTTGGTGAGAGGAAGCCACAGAGGGAGTGAGCAGGCTTCCTGTATTTTGAGACTAGCGGAAGCCAAGGTTAAAATCTGATTACTTTGCAAGGATTCCAAAACTTGACGTAAATCACCTTGCACAAGTCCATTAACAAATCAGAGCGTCTCCAGTAACATTGAGCCAGAGGTATTCAACCCTCATGATTCTGGTAAGTTCCGCTTTGGGGGTAAAGTATACTTGCCCAAGTTAGACCTTTCATAAAATGTAGAACCCACTAAATCCAAACCTAACTAGTTCATGGTAAAATATCAGCCTCTAAGACTCATTCTGTACGGAAAAACAAGCCTGCAAAATATCCCAACAATGGTGCAGTAGGTGGAAACAGATGTCATCATTTATTTTAAGATTAGTTTATTCAACAATTGAAAGGGAGAATGTTGCTTATTCTACATAACAGCTTAAGATTTGAGTAGTTTACTTGTTGTTTTTTTCATTTTTAATACAGGGCTATCAAATAGTTTTCTAGATTTTTTAAGCAGTGCCTAAATGTTAGACTCTGCATTGTCCTGCCATATTAAAAAGAAAATCGGGTTTTTTCCATACAACACTATGTTGCCATGGGATAAAACATTTTAAAGTAACTTAAAAAGAAAAACCTCTGCCTTCGTCTCAAATGGCCTAATTTTATTTTTTCTAACTGCCAGTATGAAGCAATAAATACTCATGATTGTTATCTTTGAGGATGACATTTTAACATTGAGCAGTAAAATCTCAGTTAATTTCCACTTATGGTCTTGAAGTGATTTTTTTCCCCCAAGTGTAAAATTTCAAACAGAGATCTTGCTTCATGTCATGTTGCTTTCCTTCTTTATTTAGATATAGAGAGTGTGTGGGAAGGAGGACGAGGGAGGGATATAGAGAGCTGGGTGGGTTCAAACCACTTTTCTTTTTTTTTTTTCAAACCACTTTTCTATCACCCTCCTTTATGACAAAAAAAAAAAAAAAAAAAGCTGAAAAATGAGTTCTTAGCCTTGCTGACTCAACTTCATCACCTCCCATTCACTTCACAACCCACTGCCATCTGGCTCCCATCCCATGGCCCCATTCAGACTGTTCTGATGCAGATGTCACTAGCGGTTTCCTACTTGCTGAATCCAGTGACCCATTTTTAGGCCCCCTCCTACTTGACCTTTCTGCAGATTGGACAGGCTGTGGGAGCCGAGGTTCTGACCTCAGCGCCCACGGTGATCGGTTGGGGGAAGTGGGTCCTGGCAAGCCTGCACCGGTAGAGCCCAGTGAGTCGCCGGAGGCCGGTTCCGCTCACCGTCGATTGATTTTGGCTATGGTGGAGTGTAATCACGGTGTTGTTAAAGCTCTAAATTTGTTAAAGAAAAACCTGTGTGTTATGAGAATGCTTCCCATTTCTAAATATTGGCTCAAATTTTTAAAATGAGTGTGGAACAAGCAACCATATCAGTAGACCTCCCGGGAGAAGCCTCGGCTGGAGTTGGTCCTCTGCTGCTCTTGGCATCTGCGCTTACTTCTCTCTCCTTGGTCATCTCTGCCTTGTTCCCGCTTTCCTTTCTGTGTCTGATTTTCATCTACTCTCTCATGTCAGGGCTCCCCAGTCTTCCTTCTTGGCCCTCTTCTATTTTCTCATCCTCTTGGGTGATACCACAGGCCTAGGGCTGGCTCTACTGGTTTGCAATTATTAATAGTACCGTTGCAAAGAGTCCCCCACTTGGGGTTTCATGCTACTCTCTTGAGAATCTTCTGCCGGTTTTGAATTTGTGTTTGGGAGTGAAGTCTGATGGGACAACGGGAGTTTGCGCTGAGGGCTTGGCATCTCAGTTTAGGTGCCTTCCCTCCCCTCTGCCTCCCTAGGAAGGGTTCCTGGCCCCCGGGTCCCTACCCTTGCACCCTGGGTCCTGCCTGCTCTCCTTTTCCTCCCCTTCTCCCCAAACTGCTACTGCCCTCCGCCCTGGCAGGGATCTGAGCACAGGTGTAAGAGGGTTGGGGTCACAGCCAGTGGCATCTCAGGGGTACAGCCTGGCTGGTTGTACCCTCACCTCAGGTTGTCAACCCTGCAGCTCCTTCAGTGGGTGATTGGCCAGAGCCAACCTCTTGCCATTGGTAATTCAAATACCCAGCATATCCTGACACAAAGGCCATCGTACCCTTGGGGTTGCCTCTCTGCAGTGGGTTGGTCTGTGGAAATGGGAGATGCCTGACTAGATTTCCCTGCTCCCTATTGAGGTATGGCCTTTAAGCAGGGGGATGGGAGGGTCCACTGGTGGGAGGGGGAATATGGTAGCCATGATGCAGAACTTTCCAGTTCCAAGGTGGAATCCCCAGGACCGTTGAGGCACTGAACTTACCCTTCAACTACCTCCAGATCCTTTGGGCCCACACTGTGCTGGGGGAACCTTTTCTTCTTAACTTTCCTGAATCTGGCTAGTATTTATTTTCTTCTGAGCAGCTTGAGGCACCCTCCAGGGTCCAGCCAGAAATATAAATTGCATAATTTCAGTGATTCCATGTAAGCTAAACATTCTGATATCTACATTTAGAATTGGCACTGCACAATATAAAGATGAATGGTAAAATTCATGCCAATGATTTTAAATTTTTATTTATTTAGCAGAACATTAAGTAGCAAATAAAAACCACCATGACATGCTAAGAGACTTGAAAAAAGAAAATGCTTTGTGTTTTAGTAGAAGTTTATTTAATAACTTGAATGGCATCCTTTCTCTGCTTTGTGAACAAGGAGGCCCACCTTTCCATTTTCACCAGGCCCCACAAATCGTAAATCTGGTCCTGTCCAGGCCTTCATTTGCTGATGGCTCCCACCCTGTGTCTTCAGCCTGGGCACCCCTCCTCCTCTCAGACCCTCATTTCTGAGGGCACAATTGGTCAGTGCACCTGGAGGTTTTGCAGGCAAATCAAATTCAACATATTCTCATGTGATCTCATCCCCTTAAACTGCTTCTCCCCTTACATTTCCTTTTTCTGTTAGTGAAATATTCTCGTATAACAGAGGAGGTAACAAAATTTTTTTGATGTATTTATTTATTTATTTTGGCTGGGCTGGGTCTTCATTTCTTTGGGCACGGACTCTCGTTGTGGCAAGCGGGGTCTACTCTTTGTTGGGGTATGCAGGCTTCCTGTTCTGGTGGCTTCTCTTCTAGCGGAGCATAGGGTCTGGGCAAAAGGGCTTGGTAGCTGTGGTGCATGGGCTTAGTTGCTCCGCAGCATGTGGAATTTTCCCAGACCAGGGATTGGCAGGTGGCTTCGTATCCACTGCACCACCAGGAAAGTCCTAAAATTATTAAATGAATGAATAAAATCTTAGAAGCATTTTCAATTCTCTCTTTTCTCTCAGTTTCCAATATCCCATTGGTCATCAAGTCCTGTCAGTTCAACCAGACATTCCATTCCCTCTCATGTCTCTGTGCCTACACATGGTACATGCTGCCCACAATATCTGTTTAATTCTGGTTCAAAACCCAGATCACATATCACCTTCTCCAAGAAGCCATTTCATTACCATCCAGGAAGAATCAGTCATTCCTTTTTCTGTAATCTTATAGCCTGCTTTTACATTTATTATGCTATATTATGATTATTTGTGTATATATATCTGTCTCCCTTACTGGAGCGGGAGCAAGCCAAAGACAGGATACATTTATTTACCTCTAAATTCCCAAGTAGTGCTAGTGATTAAGAATCTACCTGCGAATGTAGGAGATGCAAGAGACTCAGGTTCTATCCCTGGGTTGGGAAGATCGCCTGGAGTAGAAAATGGCAACCGACTCCAGTATTCTTGGCTGGAAAATTCCATGGACAAAGGAGCCTGTGGGCTATAGTCCATGGGATCAGGAAGAGTTGGACACAACTGAGCACACACACACATACTTTTATATCTGGCATGGTATATTGGACACTCTCAGTAAATGATTAGATAATGCAGGAAAAATATGACAGAATTTATGGGCACCAGAAAAAGCAGAATCTTATACAGAATAAAGCTATTCTCTAGGAATACCTGGGCTTCAGTGGACAGAAGATGGAGGCAGACCCCATATCTGCATAACTAAAGGTTCATTTCAAACACAGACTTGTCAGGAAGAAGAAAAAGTGAAAAAGCAGGAAAAAAAATTACTTGCAAAAGCGTTCAGTTCAGTTCAGTTCAGTCACTCAGTCGTGTTCTACTCTTTGCGACCCCATGGACTGCAGCATGCCAAGCTTCCCTGGCCATCACCGACTCCCCGAGCTTGCTCAAACTCATGTTGGTCAAGTTGATGATGCCATCCAACCATCTCATCCTCTGTTGCCCCCCTTCTCCTTCTGCCTTCAATCTTTCCCAGCATCAGAGTCTTTTCTAGTGAGTCAGTTCCTCGCCTTAGGTGGCCAAAGTATTGGAGGTTCAGCTTCAGTATCAGTCCTTCCAATGGATATTCAGGACTGATTTCCTTTAGGATTGACTGATTTGATCTCCTTGCAGTCCAAGGGACTCTCAAGAATCTTCTCCAACACCACAGTTCAAAAGCATCAATTGTTCAGTGTTCAGCTTTGTTTATGGTCCAACTCTCACATCCATACATGACTACTGGAAAAACCATAGCTTTGACTAGATGGACCTTTGTTGGTAAAATAATAGTTTCTGCTTTTTAATAACTTGTCTGAGTTTGTCATAGCTTTTCTTCCAAGGAGCAAGCGTCTTTTAATTTCATGGCTGTGGTCACCATCTGCAGTGATTTTGGAGCCCAAGAAAATAAAGTCTGTCACTGTTTCCATTGTTTCCCCATCTATTTGCTGTGAAGTGATGGGCATTATATAATGAAAATTAATGAGTAATGAAATAATTCCTGTATTAAAATTTTTGGACAGCATATCATGTTAATATGACATTTAAAAAAATTTAATATAGAGAAAGTTGTACATAATTAATGTATATAACTTAATGGGTTTGGAGATAAGTATATATCTGTGATGGAAAAGAGAACGGCCACCCACTCCAGTATTCTTGCCTGGAGAATCTCATGGACAGAGGAGCCTGGTGGGCTACCATCCAGAGGTTCACAAAGAGTCAGACATGACTGAAGTGACTGAGCACGAATGCATATATCCATAAAACCATCACCATGATCTGGGCATTAACTTGTCCCTTACCTTGAAAAGTATTTATTACTGTTGTTATTGCTAGTACTGTGTGATGAGAACACTAGATATAAGATCTACCTTTTCAGCAAAATTTGAAGTATGCAGTATAATATTTTTAACCCTAGGTATTATGCTATACAGGAGGTCTCTAGGACTGATTCATCTTGTATAACTGAAACTTTATACCCTTTGGCTAATACCTCCCTGTTTCTCTGGCAAACTTCATTCTACTCTCTGTTTCTAAGAGTCTGACTATTTTATATTCATCTCATAATTGATATCGTGACACTTAAAGCTTCATGCTTATTCAAAGTCCACACAAGGAAAAAATATCAATGCCATGTACAAGTAAATTCATGTCTCCCCAGACATTTTAGTCATAGCATACATTTGATCAAGACTTCTCTGTAATCAGTATGTAGTCTTACAGAGTGTTTTACAAATCCAGATGTTAGGATTAAGGAATTAGGGGAAAGTGATGTTGCAAAAGCATTCCAGTGAAAACACTATGATAAAATGTTGTACTGACATCAAAGACCATTGCTAACATCTATTACATTTCATCAGCATTAACTAAGAACTCTGGGACAAGGTCTGTTGTTAACTCAAACTTTAAACTTTAGTAATAGCAGGGTGAGTGTTTTTTAAAGTTAAAAAGAAAACCATGTGATCAATATTACTAATCACCTGGGAGATGCAAATAAAAACTACAATGAGATATCCCTTTACACCTATCAGAATGTTGGTATTCAGTCACTAAGTTGTGTATCTTTGTGATCCCATGGACTGCAGCACACCAGGCTTTCCTGTCCTTCTCTACCTCCAGGAGTTTGCTCAAACTCATGTCCCTTGCGTCAATGATGCCACCCAACCATCTCATCCTCTGTCGCCCCCTTCTCCTCTTGCCCTCAATCTTCCCCAGCATCAGGGTCTTTTCCAATGAGTTGGCTCTTCATATAAGTTCAGTTCAGTTCAATCACTCAGGCATGTCCAACTCTCCGCAACCCCATGAACCGCAGCACACCAGGCCTCCCCATTCATCACCAACTCCCAGAGTTTACTCAAACTCATGTACACCGAGTCAGTGATGCCATCCAACCATCCCATCCTCTGTCGTCCCCATGCCGCCTGCCTTCAACCCTTCCCAGCATCAGGGTCCCCCAAGATGAGTCAGTTCTTTGCATCAGATGGCCAAAATATTAGAGCTTCAGCTTCAGCATCAGTCCTTCCAATGCATATTCAGGGTTTACTTCCTTAGGGATTGACTGGTATGATCTCTTTGCCAAGGGACTCTCAAGAGTCTTTCCAGCATCGCAGTTTGGAAGAATCAATTCCTTGGTGCTAAGCCTTCTTTATGGTCCAACTCTCACATCCATACATGACTACTGGAAAAACCATAGCTTTGACTATATGGACCTTTGTTGACAAAGTGATGTCACTGCTTTTTAATATGCTGTCTAGGTTGGTCATAGCTTTTCTTTCAAGGAGCAAGTGCCTTTTAATTTCAAGGCTACAGTCACCATTCACAGTGATTTTGGAGCCCAAGAAAATAAAATCTGTCACTGTTTCTACCATCTTCCTCATCTATCTGCCATGAAGTGATGGGACCAGATGCCATGATCTTAGTTTTTTGACTGTTGAGCTTTAAGCTTGCTTTTTCACTCTACTTTTTCACCCTCATCAAAAGGCTCTTTAGTTCCTCTTTTGCTTTAGGCCATTTGAGTGATATTATCTACGTATCTGAGGTCATTGATATTTCTCCCAGCAATCTTGATTCCAGCTTGTGATTTATCCAGCCTGGCATTTCTCATGATGTACTCTGCATACATCTGTACCCTGTCAGAATGGCTATCCTCAAAAAAAAACAAAAAACAAAAAACAGAACAGAAATAACAATTGTTGACAAGGGTGCAGAGAAAAGGGAACCCTTGTACACTGTTGGTGGGAACGTAAATTGGTAAAGCCACTATGGAAAACAGTATGGTGGTTTCTGAAAACACTAAAGATAAAAGCACCATTTGACCCAGCAATTCCACTCTATCTGAATATTTTCAGAGATACATATATATATGTATCTGAAAAAAACAAAACACTAATTTGAAAAGATACATGCCTCTCAGTGCTCACAGCAGCATTATTTACAATTGTCCAGATAGGAAGCAACTTCAGTATCCATCGAATGATCAATGGCTAAAGAATATGTGGTGTATATATATATATATATATATACACACACACACAATGGAATACTACTTAACCATAAAAAGTAGGACATTTTGCCATTTGCAGCAACATGCATGGACTTGGAGGGTGTTATGCTAAGGGAAATAAGTCAGAGAAAGACAAGTACTATAAGATATCACTTATGTGTGCATGTGTGCTCAATTGCTCATTCATGTCTGACTCTGTGACCCCATGGACTGCAGCCTACCAGGCTCCTCTGTCCATGGAACTTTCCAAGTAAGAATACTGGAGTGGGTGGCCATTTTCTTCTCTAGTGTATCGTCCTGACCCAGGGATCAAACCCACATCTCCTGTGTCTCTTGAATTGGCAAGAGATTCTTTACCACTCTTTTACCAAGAGAATTGGCGATGGATTCTTTACCACTGAGCCACCTGGGAAGCCTGATGTCACTTGTATGTGGAATCCAAAAAAAAAAAACCAAACTAGAGAATAAAGCAAAAAAGAAATAGATTCACAGATATAGAGAACAAACTAATAGTTCCCAGTAGGAAGAAGGAAGTGGGGAAAGGCAATACAGGGGTAGGGGGTTAAGAAGTACAAACTATGGTGTATAAAATAAGCAATAAAAATATTATACAACACAGGGAATATAGCCAATATTTTATAGTAACTATAAGTGGAATATAATCTTTAAAATTGTGAATCAATATATTGTACACCTGTAACTTATATAATATTGTACATCAATTGTACTTCAGTTAGCAAAACCCAGAATTATAAAACCTTAATTAAAGGCAGTACAAGTGTGATCCTCAACTGCCTTAAAAAATGCAGCCAGTTATTCTGGGTAGGTTAGTACTTTCCTTTAATCTAACAAGTGAGATTCTCTACCTCTTCCTCTGCAGAGCAGCAAGCATTGATACGTTCTGAGCTGGAGGCCTGATAAAGTGGAGAACTCACTAGTAATTTCTAAGCTAAGTCTTCATAGCTTGATGCCACTGCTTCAGGATGTCCAGACCACATCATTTGAAGTGTCTGTTAAAAATGCCAATACTTAAGTCACATCCTAGACTTGCTAAATTAGAATTTTTGGAGGAAGCACTGAAAACACTGCCTTTTTAACAAGCCCTCCCCACCATCTCAAGTGATCATTAGGCACTCCAGATTTTAGGAAAACCCAATTTCCAACATAAACACAAGAATTTTAAACTGTCAAATAAAATAAATTTTCTTTTCTCTTTAACAATATTGGGGAAATGAAAGTTCCAGCTGAGTTTCCCAAAAGAATTTAATTTCAGTTTACCCCCAAAAGTTTCAGTTTTTTTTAACATTTTAATGAAAATCCTTCTAAACTGTGTTATATAATGCACCATCTTCTCAAACAGAATATATTATACACATTAGGCAGCATTATGGATGACTCAGGATCATTATTACAAATATCCATTATTACAAGAATAGCTTAAAAAGTTTTGAAGTCTATAAAACTGTCTGATCCTGCCCTAAACTCTACAGCCAGCTGTGTTTTTATGATACTACATTTACTTTTTTGTGCTTTGTTTAGGTATTTTTTTCAGTTTTCTCCCTTGCTGGTAGATAACTTTTATTAATGGTACCATTATTTTTTTTACTTTGCACATCACTCTTTAATAAGCTCTGGGAAAGCATGAGGAATTCTAGATGAGTAAAGTTCTTGTGTGGGTGTAAAGATCCGCTGGAATGCTTTCAGGTGTCATAAAAAGCCCCAACTCACATCGACCTAAACAATAGGGCAATTCATTATCTCACATAACAAGAATCTTTCTTTTTGCATAGTCCAAATAAAATAGTATATACAAGTTTACTCTGCTTTTTCTTCACTTATTATATCACACCATTTCCTAACAGGGTCTGGTATATATGTATTGAGCTTTCTGTGGTAAATACATATGTTAAACATCATTTTAACTACTTCTAAATGTACAATTCAGTGGTATTAGATACATGTACAGTGTTGTACCACCATCATCACTAACCATTTCCAGAGCTTTTCATCATCTCAAACTGAAACTACTCATGAAATGATAACCTCCCACTCCTTTCTCCCTAGACACTGGTAAGCACCATTCTGCTTTCTGTATCTGTGAATCTGACTATTCTAGGTACTTCGTATATGTGGAATCATATAATATTTGTCCTTTTATGTCTGGCTTATATCACTTAGCATAATGTTTTCAAAATTCATTCAC
This sequence comes from Cervus canadensis, assembly GCF_019320065.1. Lineage (NCBI taxonomy): Eukaryota > Metazoa > Chordata > Mammalia > Artiodactyla > Cervidae > Cervus > Cervus canadensis. The sequence continues at coordinate 18,845,445 of NC_057404.1, read as the reverse complement.
AATATCAGTTTAGTTCAGTTCAGTCGCTCAGTCA